>NW_028277170.1:19662500-20862500 GCF_051122295.1 Plectrocnemia conspersa
ATCGGTAATGATAGCTATCATATATTTAAAACCGTGTAATATTGAAATGCAGACAAACTGTCTGTACTTATTCTTTCGCTTATTATCCACTGAGAGATGAGTGGGCTTAGTTTGCATTTCTAAAACTATAATTAGTTTAAGAACTTTCATTAGGTTAGGTTTGGATTTGAACAGCATATACGTTTCGCAACTCTCAAATTGAGTTTCCTATACATTTTAGAGCAGCATATCAGTTAAATTATATTTTCGCTACTAGAAATATATATATTTACTGGTGAAAATGTATTCCAATATGATTTCACTGAAATGGCATTTTTTTAAAATATTTTCGGGATAGATTCAAGACTGTTTTTTCTAGATTTTCTTTTAGGAATAACACATGAAACTGAATGTATTATTTATTTATTTTTCTACATTAAATTGATTTTTTTACCTCGGTGCCTCCGTCGTTTAATTTTTATTTATTTTATTATTTGATCGTCTCGCAACGATTTATTGTTTGCGAACAAAATAAGTAGCTCCACCGACCTCATTTTGTGTATAGCAACATTTACAACATCGCCAAACTTCTTTCTTGCTAGTTGAATATCGCAATTATAAATTGTTAGTTGTGAGTACCTACTATGAAAAATGACAGGAAAAATACGACCGGTGGTGCCTCGTCCGCCCTCATATCATTCACATAAAAATTGTATACTAATATCAATAAATAATATTGCAGCGGTCTGATCCAGCGGTATTAAATATTTTTATAACATGTACAATGTACCATTTTCCTTTGCTTTTTTCAAAGCATACATTTTACTGGCAATTAATGCGCGTTATTAGAAAAGATTTTATAGTTGTTTTCATTCCAGCATAATAAAAACGCTGACGTTGTACGTCCCTTCAGTTCTTATTAATACTACCTTTCTGTTTTTATTAAAAATGTTGGTAACAAAACGTAAATATTTATATATTAAAAAACCCATATAAAATACTTTCTTCGACAAAATAAGTGTTACTGTGTATCTGAGAATTTCATGACTCAAACTTGTATAAAAGTACACAGTTCACGATTAATACATAAGCTGCAATGGAGTACTTTGCCTGCATATTTCAAAAGCCTAAATACAAGACTGTTCAGTTGAAAGCAAAAATAAAAGTCGCTGGATCGTAATCGAAAACCTGACCATGTTTAGGAATATCCGTAAATGGAACGTTAGGCCTCGTTTTCATTATCAGACACGTAGCGTTTTCGTTGCGACATTTTGTAGTAATATTCACATTTAGTAAAACGCTTTTTGCCATTTGCTGTTTAGAGCTGTTTTAAAAGTGTTTATTTTATCTATTTAAGATTATTAATAGGATTAATAAATTTTTATATGAAATATTCATTTTTAATACTGATATTTTTTGTTGCTAATATGTGCCAATGCCTTAATACGTTAAGGGGATTAATTTAAAAAATATATTATTTTTAGTGAATTCTCTCTCTCGTCTTGCTCGTTCAAGCGCAATTTGAGCAATATTTTCCTAAATAAGTCTTTTTAGGTGGGTTTCCTTTGCGTCAAGTTTGCTACTAAAAAGCGAACCGAACACGCGGCGTTACATAATTTCGCTGAACGGTTTCTCGAACCCCTGAGGGTTTTGAGAAAAAATAAAATACACACAAGTCGTGTGTGGCATGGTGTTCCCAAACGACCGACTGTAAATTGGATTGGTAGTTTAGTACCTTCACGGTCCGCCAGGTGACTAATTTCGCCGGAGGTGCCAGAGCCGCACTGGCACTTTGACGAATCTCTATATATCTGTCTCTCTCTCTCTCTCTGTATCCAATTCGACCCTTCGCCCTCGACCCGAGAGGCATCGGTTCTATGTGTCTGGGTCGCAACCCTACTCCGGGTTGCTGAACCTTTTGTTAATTAATTCTAGCAATTTTTTCACTTCTACCTATGTTTATGAAGGGATTCTTGATTCAAATGAGAGTAGGTTTTCCTCAATGATGAAAGAATATATCTTTAAATAAATACGTAGCTATCTATATTAGACTTCTTCGCGTATACATTTACCATGTGAAAGAAAGAGAGAGAGTATCGGCTATAAGGTACTCTTTTAAATTGAAAATTTTACATCGTGACTATTCTGCCACTACTAAGCTGGCAGTATGCTACTATTGTTGTCAGAATAAAATGTATTTACCTCAAAAATAATGCATAGCAGTAAAAATGTAAATATACAGTGACACTGTCAACCTTTTCAACCATCGGTTGTGATGAATCATATTGGAAGTAGTCGCTTGGAATGTCACTTCAGAGGTGAACTAAAATTTATTTATAAATACCGTTTGCCGTTTCTTCTTTGTTTTATTTTTATTATATGGTTACATATAATAAAAATAAAACAAAGGTTTTGTTCAATAAGTTCAATATTATTCTTAGTTAAAAAAATATTATAATAATTGTCCGAATCACCCACCCACTGCGTCATTATACCTTCCTGATACTTCAAAGGTTAATATTATATACTAAAGAGTCTTACCTATGAAAATCGCTTTGTTAATTAATTCATTTTATAAATACTATATTTTTTCAACACATTTTAAACACCAATAAATCCGATTGTTTTATTATGAGCAATACTAGAGCATCATAAAGCATAGGAGGTTTTAATAATAAAAATAATTTTCCACTTAAAGGGTTATTATGCTTTCCATGCGGCAAAACGCACATTTTTGAGCAGTGAAATTTATCGCTAAATCACTGAGTTCAGTATTGAGACGCATGTCTATTATTCTAGAAAGTGTACTAATGGACACACTTTTTTTTCACAATAAACAACTTTTGAAATATGTTTTGACTTGGTGCAAATTTAATTTTTAATATATAATTGTTCAATAATTTTAATATTATTTTAATAACACGAATATAATTTTTTCTGAATTTATTTATGTAATTTCCCATAAGAAATAATTTATTCTGCAGTTATAATTTGATACATTTAAAGTACATATTTGTGATGAATATCCCTGTTACAAATTACGTCTAGCGAAGTCAAGGGATAAACAGTTACAAAAACTACGCTATATGCGAGATCGCTATAGGGGGGTTTACTGTATATATTTATTGAAATTCTTGTCTATTCAAAAAAAAAAATTGATTCTTGTGCACCATCCGAGTATTACCAACATGAACCCTGATGATTTATGATCATCGTGAAGAAATGTTTTTGAGGGAGGGGGCTATTTATAAGCGGTACTCTTGTAAGACTGTAGCGTAGGGCAACTCATTCGCTAATGGACCTTGACGGGAAGACTACGACCGGTGGCGACTCGTCCTCCGATCATTCGCATTCAACACGTAACTAATGTAATTGTCAACTCATACAATAAACTAATACCGTAGCGGCACAATCTGTCTAATTGCCAACCGTTACCATCCATCCACCAAATGCTCAAATCTGAATTTATGCGTGCAAAATACCAAGCTCGCCAAATGCATTAGGGTTAATTCTAACCATATTTAAAAATACATATATAATATAAAGTGTATAAACATTAATTATTGAGGTTAAGATCTTTAATTTTAATCTTATATAGTAACTTCTATTTGAAGCCTAGTTTATAAATCCAATATGGATAGTTTGTGTTTTGTATCTTTTAAGATCATATTCTTATATAAGAACGAATAATACGCCTACTTTGAAGAAAGTGTCGATAAAGTTAGATATTGAAATATTTACGAACTGAATAATTCTTTTTAAGCTGAGTTCGGATCAAATACATATTTTTTTGTAAAGGTTCTATCGCTGAAGTGTTTTGAGAAACATTTGGTGGTGCTAGGGCGCAGGCGTCGAGGGTCCATATTTTTATAAGCTTCGACCCCCGAAACGGTGCACGTCCTCGACCTCCTTTGCCCGTTTAACGGGCGCCTTGTCCCTGACATTCCAACCTTTGGGGTGAAACGAACCCTCACATTCGCTGAACGAACCCTTTAGTTCGTTCTGTTTCAATTTTAAGGAATCGATAATCTGACATTGGGGCAATAGGACGTTGAACTTGATATAATTAATGACTGAATAATACAATGTCTACTGCAACTGTGACGCAAAAACTTTCGTTTTAATAACGAAAATTAAATTCCGTCATATTTTTATTCTGAATAAAAGTTTCATTTATAATTAGTAAATTGCATTAGATACATGCATGCATAATTCAGATATGTTATTTTAAAAGAAGGTGTTTAATTATGCAATATATTATAGATTATGTATATTTATCATCAATCATAAAAAAAATTCTGCAGCACTAAAGCTGGTAATTGACGTGGAATTCAATTCCCATATGATTCAGATGATTTATTAGCTCCCATCTTCAGTGTGAATCTTTGTGTTATTTTAAGTTGGATCGGCATAAATTATGACCTTCAAAGGTCGTCTGTTCTTTAGCATGTCATATGTAAAACCTTACAGTTATATTAAGGCTTGCTTTACCAGAAATAAATTAAAATAAAATGCTTAAATAAATTTTAATTTGTTAAATTATATTACTATTTACAATGTAAATGGATAGAAGTTTTACGTTTTCATATAGATGTTGTAAAATCAGCTGATTTTCAACTGTGTAATAAAATTTTTATTGATTCGACTTTATTTTAAACACCATTATCTTTATTATCTCTTTGTATTTATTCGTAGAACCGAATTAATTGCCTTATATCAGCTAGTTAAAAAGTAAATATTTGTTTTACATTTTATCACTATCTATTTATCTTTCCTTATGATAAAAAATACGATATTGACATATATATATATAAAAATATTTATTTTTTTATTAAAACTAAAAAACACATTTAATTATTTTTGTGAAAATTATTCATATTTTTTTTTTAATATTACGGCAGAATGAATTTGATCGAAAATTCGTTATTAATATTGTCGTCAACATAAAGATATCCATTCCAAGCATATTTTTCCTAGTCTTTGACTTCTGAATTATCCATTTATGAAGAGTGGAACTAGCGTAGTTCAAATTCTTAACAATGGTCTATAAAAAATAATGATATATAAGTAACACTTAAAACATATGTGCATACATGATAGATACATACATGTTTTCTTGTTGTACAGAATTTTTTTCAGCAAAGACACAATGATACTGACAAAGTGTTTTAAGACGTAACTAAAACTTTTTGTGAACTTTTTCAGTCAAAATTCAAAAGTATACCGAGTTCTAGGTTATTGAAACTACCCTATTTAGTTTAAAATATGTAATTGTAAAATATGCGATTTTTTTAAATTCCTAATGTTCTCACAGTAATTTCCAATGCTCAAAAAAAATATTTTAAAATCACCGGCTTAAGCTGAAATGTTTTATAATATCAAGTAATCAAAATCAAAGTGATATTTTATTATTAATTCCACCCAAATGGTAAGAAAAATATCTTTTAACATATGTCACGGGCTTCTTACGAAGCTCTCGCAAAAATTCCCATTTATGCTTTAAAATAATATTACAAGTATATAGAGCCATCTAAGGTAAAACGTTTAAAAATACTATTACTCTATAGCACTCATAAAATGGTGGTAAATTAAATGTTAAACTTTTCAACGTCACCGGGGCTGTCACAAGCAACTTGCGCCTTTGTAATTTTTAATAACAGTGGCTGGCATTACGGTCGTATATTACGCCAAGGTATTTTGGCACATATTTTCGTATTTACGTATATGTATTTTAATACGTAGTAGTGCTAATTAATTAACAAATGGATCATCCCTTTTACTGGCGAGTTTAAGAGGAAACTACACAATTCACTTTATTGATTAAAATTGTAAAACACTAATTTAAATGATTTTAAAATCATAAATCTACAAAAAAAATCTATTATTTTTTAAACTTAATACATTATATTATATATTTAGGACTTTAAATATACAATTTTTTATCGTTCTATGATTTATTGTGTATTTTAACCATGTAGCGTAAACTTTTTAAGATAATTGATTTTTTTAGATTAATAAAATATATTATGCTGTTCAGAAAGATACTTTATTTATGAATTAAAAGATTTTTTAGCAAAAAGTAGACTAAATTATAATTATTTTTTTAAAATAGCATTATGATACCACAAACATGTTTTTATTATAAAGTCACTTATAGTCACTTTAAAATAGTTCTCATCACAAAAACTTGAATTTATGATTAGTTTATGTTTAAAAGTGTAAAATTTTAGTTATATATTATCATATATAATTTATAACTGCATATCTATCGAACGCCCACGAATGGCTTAAGCAACCATTTTATTTAAATGTTTTAAAATTAACAATAAAAATATGCAGTGTAGCGAACCTTTAATTTACACAATACTTTCAATATCAAAGTTTAACAAATAAACACTAAACTAAATTAGAACGAAGCAATAAACTATTTATAACCCAAAAAGTTAAGGGTCCGGTATTCGTACACTCAATAGCTGCGGTACCTCACGATAGTGAGGGACCGACAGCTAGTGCTAATAAATAAAACGAAAAAAATAAGATTTGCTTTATATATGTAATTGTATTGCATTATCATCGTATCGAACACTGACAACATTGCCAAGTTGTCAGTGTCCGATCCATCCTTACATAGATTTTCAATGTCAAAATTCCTAAAATATTTTTTTGAACAAAAAAAAAAACTCTTAACGATTTTTTATTCAACATAATATTATTAACAGGTGCAATTGCTATACAATTAAATTTAAGTGTGTAGTATTTATTTAATTACCTAAATGTACAATTTGTTATAGTTCTTTTTTTGTATTTAGGTAGAGGAAAAATTGGCAAAAACCTCCTATTTTGACATTTTATATATATCTTGTTTTCAACTGCTATTGTCGCATTTGACCAAATTGAAACTCATAAAGCATAATATAGCTTAACTAAGATTATTTTATTCCCAATTCCATTGTTGATTTAGCGTTAAAAATATCGAAAAAAAAACCATTACTAATAAAAAAATATACCGTTACTTATTGTTAATTCACAAGTTATAAAAAAACGCAAAGACTAATATACATTCGCATTCAATAAATATATCAAAACAAAATATATTGCTTAATAATATGTTTCGATTTTACTAACTATAACAATTTACTGTGTTTCTAAGAAAAAAGCTAGTAAATTTATAATCAAACCAATCAATCAATCAATTATATTTTAACAACTTCTACTTTCTAAGAATATGTCATTAATACTCGTACCTAATGAACACTAAATAAATTAAATCTCAAAAAAATGTAATAATTACAAACTTATACAAGTAAAAACTTATTTATAAGTTAAAACGTATGATTCAAATTTATTTAATATAAAGCTAAATCAAGTATTTCTAACGATATTGCAACAAAATTATGTTTTTAAATATATTGTTATACGCCCTAATAATAATAAGTTATTAACTTATTATTATTAGGGCGTATACTTCATTGTGCGTATGTCAGACTTAATTTAATTGGGATACTACTACGATGTAGTATGTGCTATGTATATTAATATATTGTATTCTAACGGATTCGTTACTCTTAACGAACATTGTTCTTAGCACGTTGACGTTTTCACTTGTCATTATTGTGTTTATTATTGTATATTGTACGGAGATGGAAAAGTTTCACAAAATGTCAAATGTAAATTCGAAACGCAAACAGCGGGCCGGATTGTGAAAGAAAATAGGAAATTGTTTTTAACACCTTAACGAAAGGGCCGTTACAAAAGTGGAACATTGTACAATAGCTGTATGTGAGCCGCTGCTACTGCGATGAGATGCACTAGGAAAAAAGTACACAATTATGAATACGAACACTTCATATGTCACTTTTTTGAGTGAATGAGCTTTTGTATGTGTAAAGTGGTTTAGAATGCTTTGAATGCAATAAAAAGTGTTCCTCTATCTATACGCTAAATAATCAGATACGTGCTAGTTTTATATATAATATGTTGAGTTGCGATAAAATTTAAAATTCAAAATGAAATCTAGTTATCTTCACTATATATGTTAATTGAATATAATCTGTCAACGGAAAAGCTTTTATCTTCTAGCGTAAAACACTATTACGACGCTTTTAGTGGGATTTGCAGTGACACTATTTTCAATTATTTTAATTGTATTTTAACTAAACGTTTTTTATTATTATTTTAATTATGTTTCAAAAGCTTGACATAAAACTGATTATTTATTTTTTAATGCATATGTACTTTATGGCACACTAATGGTCTGAAATATTATATATATTATATTTGTTTTCGTAGTTTACAAACGAATATATTCATTCAACTCAATTAACTAACATTTAATGCGATTAATAGCTTTAGCAATTTACAGGAATACTGCTCCAATAAACGTTATCTTTCAAAAGCTTAGGGAATATGTTTAACAACTTGTATGTACAGCTGTGGCCAATTAAAAGTTGACATGGCGGTTCTAATACGTATTCTGATTATTTTATCAACTTTGATGCATTTTTTACACGTTTTTGAATTTATAATAAATAATTATAATTGTTAACATTCGTTTTTCGTTAATACTGTTAAAAAAATATATCATAAAAGTAGGAAGGTATATATAAATTAAAAAGGTGCATTTTTTTCGTCGTCCCAGCAAGTGCATAATGGCGAGCCTTCAACTCAACACGTGCACGCGACCCTTTTTTGCTTCTACCTTTATTTTTAATGAATTCTTGTATTCTGCCTGGCATCGAAAAATACAGATTTTCAATTATTTTAAGATCGATCTCCTCTTCACACACTCCCATGATATGTTTTTTCATCACATAGGGTGAGTGCTTGATTAATCGAATAATGCATAAGGGATGGAATCTTTCGTACATTTGCTTACCATCTGCTCCAAACAGATTAAATTTAGCCACTTTTCTCAAATCTTCGACGGTCCAATGGCGATGAGCTTCTACCCATTCAAGGCGATTCTTTTTCATTTTCTCTTGTTTCAATATCTTAAATAAAAACCTATTTTTGACAGATATAACCGACAGTATATAACCGATTTAAAAACAAAAAAATTAAGCCAGGTTAGAAATATTATTGACTTATTTTATACACATATCTGAATGACTAAAAATAAGATATTGGACTTTGTATATGCATGTGCTCAACAAATAGTTCAAAAAAAAAACCTTCCAACAAAATTGATAGTCGAATGGAATGCTTACATATTTGCATTGAAAATATATGCTAGCGTGGAAATAAAAATACCTTTTACTTGTATTGAAAAGGAAAATTCCTTCCAAGGTCTTTCACACTATTCAATCGGAAAATAAACTGCTGTATACATACTTCAGCTTTCCGGCATTCATGTAGTCTGCATTTGATTTTGAAATGTGACATTTCGAGAAAGCAGGTGGTTGTACAAAAATATATTTTAGAAAGATTTAATAAAATTCACGTGAATGTACAATAATAATATAAATTAATAACACGGTTTTAATCTTTCTATGTTTGTACAGCTTCGACTGTTTTTTCTTTGTTAGAGCAAACGATTTGGAACTTCAGACTTGAAATGGCGAACCCACCGTGCGACGCGTAGTAATGTGGGTTTAGTAAAGCCCCGGGGATAAACTGGGAACACCGGGAAAATTGGATAAAAATAAACGCTCATAAGAATTTTAAAACATTAATTTTTTTAGACAGAAAATTACTAATATTAACTACTTAAACGCCAGCGACTCACCGGTGAGTCACTTGTTGATTATTATTTTTAGATTATTGTAATAGCTTCATTTATTAGTAAAAATATTTTACATTTATTTTTAGAAAGAAATACTGACGCGTAATAACAGGTGACTCATTAAAAAGTCACTGGCGTTTAAAGGGTTAAAATAATAATGGAGCATAAATATAGTATAAGTCAATCATAAAATGACATATTTTAATGACATTTAAAATAACGATAGATAGAAATATCTATGACGTATATTTTTTATCTCATCTTATTTTCATTGATTGCAGTCTAATATGAAAATAATATTAACAAAAATAATGTTAGCGATACTATATATCCAATTAAATTTATCGGTCGAAATCGATCAATTGCTTATTCACTTTTACTCATCCATTTGTCATCATTACCCTAATTCCCATCAAGTATCAATCAATTGACTGATGACCTATTCAAGCGTTGTAACCATTACAAATTAAGTTTTTTTCTCAATATGTTTCTTCATTTATTAATATTATAAATATACATATGTCATGCCTCAGATTAATATTGACACACAGTATATTCAGAAATCAAAGCAAAATAAATAACCTAAAAATATTATCAAACGTTGCGTAATGTTTTTAAAACTATAAACTTGCTAAATTTTATTATGCAATAATAATTAATAAAAATAACGATTTTTTAGCTTCAAATTATTTGTAAATATGTATTTTATAATGTAATGTAAAAAATAATAATTAAAATGATGACATGTAAGAAAGCGTTATATTTTAATGAATATAAATAAAAGATTTAAATTACTTAAGATAACTGATACTTATATTTTAATATTATATTAGTAATTCAAGTAATTATGGTAAATATGAGGTATGAAAGGCAGAAAATTCATAAATTATGATTTTTACGATTGGACTTATTTCACTTTCAGCAAAAACATTTTATAGTTCAACTTATTTTAATTAATTTATGATAATATTGTGCAATATTGACTGTAATAATAAATATAAAAAAAGGTTATTAATATCCGACTGAAACTATCATTAAAATATGTATATACAGTTTTGAATTATATTTTACATTATTTACGCATTTTATTGTTGATAGTACTTATCAGTTTATTTATAGTTTATTCTGCACACATTATTGATTGCTTTATCAATATTTTTTTTTAATTGTAGTATATATGTTCATATAAGGAGTGATTATGTATTATCTACAGTTGTGCTAATAACGCTATATTTAATTAAATACATTAAGTTGCTAGGAAAATAATACTGATTTTTCCCTATAATTCTTCTATTTAAATACATTTTCTCAACTAATAATTAACTAGCACCAGTTAAAATATTTATTTTTAACTTCAACATACTTAATCGTTTCAATAACTTCTTTACTTATTTCTCTACAAATATTGTCTAGTACAACCTATATTTAATTAATAACAGAAAAAATAACATTTTTTCTTATGAAAAAGATTTTTTTTAAAAACATGTTTCGCGCAAATTTTATTTGAATATTATTAGTGAAACTAATTTATTGCTATTATTTAACACATATATTTAGCGAAACATATTTCTGTAGACTATTTGTCTGAATGGAGATAAAATGTATAAATAGTAGAAAAATTTCGAGTATGCAATTCCTGCTCTTCTTTTCACATCGCCAGCCATCCCTATCATAAAAAGAAAAAATATTTTCGGTGTTACTGGTATTTCATTTTGTAATACCAGTATAAAATATTTAATAATATGTAAAAGGATGTTCTAAAATTATTATAAGCCATTCTCAAAATATAACATTCTTAGGATTTTTCCTGCATTTTTATAAAATAAATTATTTTTTAGTTGAACATACTTGATCGTTTCAATAACTGCGCTTCTTTAATTTATTTATTTCTTTAGAAATATTTTTTAATATAGTAAATTGAATATCTGCGACTACACTATAATAAATAGCATTATTACGAAAGGGCGTCAAAGGTTCAGTAATTCTTTATTTGATTTGCTCCGTCTGACACGAATAAGTTAAACTTGAGCGTATACGTATATTTTAAAATGAACTTATTTTATATTCCACTAACACTGCAAAGGTGCGCGTGTGTGAATTGTTAACCAGTACATAATGTATTACGAACCTCCTCCAACACTCGAGGGAAAAACACAGTTTGTATTTCATTAGAGCTAACACAATGGCAGTGTTTGATCGAGAGAGAAACAAAAGTGTTCACTGAAAGCCGACAAATCATATGCAACCGACATCAAAGAAAACGTTTCAAACAATTTCCAATTGGGCAAACAAATAAATCTACATTTAAATTTATCCCTTCATTTTCTTTTTAATACAATATTGCAACTAGCGCAGAATCAGATTTTAATATATTTATTATCACTAATGAGGTTTAGTGTTTCATTTTCCAGTATCTGAGGCTTATTAAATCTTGCAGTTTTGTTTGTCAATGAAACCATTCAAGTGAAACTGTGTTTTATATAACATTAACAGCTTGCGAATAAACTCAGGATCTCGCCTTGGTAATTTAATCTGGTTGCACATAACAGGTTTAAAGTTAAGCTATCATATTTAGTCTGCCTGTTCGTAAAAAGTTGCTTTGAACCATCTTCCTGTAAATCAGACTTGCTATGAAAAGTCTAACATTGTAAATTGTAATCTCAAAGCATTATTAATGTATTACTTCTGATTATAGCGAAATTAAAGTCAAGCATTTATTAGGCGGTCGGAAATAAATAACACCAATTCCGATCGCGCGCTTCTCGGTCGCTAACCTAATTTTCTTGGACTTAACAATCTCACTTCCACTGTCACCCGCTTAATAGGACGCGTGTGATTTTCTCAACCCTAAATCTTTAAGTTTTGTTTGTTAATGAAAACACTATTTTTATAATTCGCTAATGAAGTTGATAACTTCCATGACGGAATATAATCATTTTGCTCTCTGGATTTTGCACAGTTGCCTGGAAACATTTTTCTTTGTACCTTTCGCCACATGTGGATCTCATCTTACTCGTTTATTTAGCCAGATATACCCTTTATATATTTAATAATATCTCAATTATTTATTTCTCATATACCTATTTATTTCTACTTATGTTAAAGGTAAGGTTAATTACATTTTTTGTATATATATATTATAGAATAAAAAATACGTAAATTCTGCATACATACATACAATTGACAATTTAGCATAATATATGCGATTTTTTTAAATAATTTATTTGCATTTTTTAAATAAATGATGTTATGTATTTTAAAAAAATATAATTTTTCTGTTTACTTTCATTGATGTGAAATAATAAAAAGCAGTTGTATTTAGTTGTAACGAAAATATTTATTTACTTTGAAAATATAAGATAAATAAAATTTTTTATAAGATAAAACCCACCAACACATTTTAATTATTATTTATTTTAATCTATCTTTAATTATTAACTTTTTTTTAATGAAAAAGTTTTTTTTTTTTAAAAACGTACGTTTCACGCTATTTTTTTGTTTAAATACGATTATAGAGACTTATTGCTAATATTTAACACCTATGTTTAGTGAAGCATATTTCCGTAGACTGTTTGTCTAAATGGAGATAACATGTATAAATAATTTTGTGTATGCAATACCTGCTTTTGTTTTAACTTCGTCAGCCAACCCTATCACAAAAAAGAAAAAATATTTTATCCGTTTTTTACTCGATTAAAGAGTGGCACTCTTTCTCAAAATAAAACAGTCCAGCTTTTGTGTCGATTGAAAAAATCGTGTATGCAATATCTGTTTTTGTTTTCACTTTGCCATCCATACCTATCATAAAAAATTAGAACCATTAAAATACAATATAGACATACTTTTAAATGCGTTATTAAACGTTCGAAAAATCCAAATAAATATTATGAATATATTTTCCACTCTCACGATTCGTAGAAGTGATGCTTTTATTTGTACTCTACTGTATGTTCGAGCATTGAAAATATGCTTTGTTTAGTATTATGTGTCATGCATTCACGCTTATATGTAATACCATTATTATGAAAATGTTATCATATCAAAGCAACGTAATATTATCAGGTTACTAAATGAATTTTCAGAAAATGTTTGTTCATTAAAATTATCACATTCTTTTTATATCACTTTTACAAAGGGGGGGTATAAATTTATAAGTTCCATTTTTAAAGTAGTGTTTTATAAGTTTCAAGTTGAAGATTATCTCACAAGAATATTTATAAGTTTCATTTTTAAGTATCAAGTTGAAGATTATCTCATAAAAGAATAATGCTTTCTTCATATTAATGTTAATTTTATCTTCATAAAAATTATGTGTTTGTGTTTCGTTAAAAATGAGAACAATATGTACATACATATATGAGTCTTTGAATTACCGTATAAAAGATCCATTCTGTTTCCAATTGATGCAAATGTAAAATAATGGCTTCATTGATTACTTTGAATATTTTTAAGTGTTCTTTATACATAAAGTTTATTAGCGTAGTGCAATTTTAAGTTTGCTTCAGCAGTCGGTTATCAGAGTTTAATTTTATAAATTATTCATGCTAAAATTACATTCAATTTAATTAATATTATGTTAGGGTCAAAATTAAATTTTCTCTAATTAACTAATATATATGTATAGTAATTAAATCGATGATTTCTAACCAAAACCGCACGATTTTTGTTGTTGATAGTCCGATGCAATTGGAAACATACATTTATATACATGTTATTGGCTGCCCGTTTGATGTGATGCTTTGAGGTTTGAGGACACGCAAAGGGCAATGGCGAATTTAGGGTTTATCAAAGGTCCTGCAGTGAGTCTGTTAGGTGCATTTAAGCAAGTCCGGTTTTAGATTATTAACATGTGTATAGTGCCCCGCCTTACGGCAAATACGACCCCAAAGTGGAAACACTGTTTGCATATGGCATGCCTCAATAGATCCACTAGATGGACATACTGTCAAGCCTGTTTTGCATTACGGAGGGATTAACGATTAATTAACTATTATTACCATAGAGATACATTCCATATCACAGACATTGATTTTGCGTAATATATAATATATGAGAACATATTAAAAATATTTCTGGCAACAGAATATATTTTTTCATGTAATAAAAATATTTTCCTATATACTTTATTATTATACAAATTTTAATATCGGATAAAAAATTCAGTTATATTTACTAGGTTATCTTCACATGAGGGAGTACGGGTCATATTTGCATTCTAGCGCCTTTATGCTAGGAGCGTTGGGATATTATTCATTACATTCTTAGCGTAGCATCTACTAAATATGACTTTTGGTTGCGAGCTCTGAAGTGCCGTAGAGAGTCACGATCGCGTCCCTTATTCACTTGAGAACGCTTATATTGCACAAGACATCCAGCTCCTCAAATAGCTTGCTGGGTCCGGAAAATGTATCGCCTACAATTCACCGCCACCAATTAATCGCTAGCAGTTTACTGCCGCGTAAACAATTTACAATTTATCGCCATTTAAAATTGATGTGTTATTTTTACCATTCGCGCAGTAAATAAATATATTTTCACTTATATTTAAATTTAATTTAAAATTATTTGATACATTTTAACTGGCCTAGTAAATACAAGTATATTCATACTGAAACGTCTATTTGCTGTTCAAACCCAAACCTAACCTAATGAATTTTTTTGTACTTCTATTAGATTAATTCATTTAGGTTATGTTTGGGTTTGAACAGTTGTACGTTTCGCAACTGTCAAATTAAGTTTCATATATTTTTTAAAATAATTGCCACACCGTCAATCAGTTTTATAAACTTATCTCATTGCTTCTAGACAATAAAATATGCTTTGTAGGCTATACATTGTTTATACGATCAATTGACGTAGCATTTAACATTGCTAGCGATTAAATACTGGCGGTGATTTTTCATAGACTAATATCTTAGGTGTGCAACTGTGTTTTAAATGCTTAATTGTATAATTATTGTTTGTGTAACGTACATTACACATAAGAAAAACCTGTGCTGTCATAACAGAAATATAGTAAAAATAAAAAAAATTCTAATCAAAGGTTCCTCAATGTTCTAGCCTAGGCCCTCTGATTAATGACATAAATACGGCTTTTTTCTGTATACATGTAATTTAAAATTGAAATGCATCTCATATGTTGCGTGCTCTTTCTCTCTACAGAGTGATTTAGATTCTGTATAAAGATGTGCTTTCATCAAACGTCTGCCGTTTAATGTCGGAAAGTACCATATGGTGTCATTTTTTTCGCCCCATATTGCCATCAGATTATTCATACGATCTTCGTGGGAATGTTTTGGCTAGAAAAACTTCCACTAAAGATCTCTGAGTTATTTTTTAGAGCAAATAGAGATTCTCTCTACACGTAAATTTTTTAAGATGCTCGACTCTGTTGTGAGGAACGATCCCTCAATTATTCGTGTCTTCTATGACACTTCATAATATTTTTTTATAAAATTAATATAACATATTTTTTATTATGTTCATTTACGTACTCTTTAAATTATTGGTATTATTTTTCATAAAAATCATTTACATAAAATTATTTTTTAATATTATATAAATATGATGTTTTTTATTTTATATATGTACGTAATCGACTGCCGTACATGTACGGCGATACCGCTCAAGGGGTTAATAAAAAAAATTCATTCAAAGTAAAGCGATTAAAATAATATATGTCACATATTTTTGGTGGACGGGTGGCAATTATATACTTATTAAGCCGCTGCAGTAGTTTGTTAAAATTATGTAATATTTAGTTATATATTAAAACTTAAATCAATCTTCGGTAACTCACTGCCGTGAGGTACCGAAGCTAATGAGTGTGCGGATACTGGACCCTCAATTTTTTGGATTTTAAATATTATTTTTGCTTCGTTCTGATTCTTTTGAATCTATTTTTAAATGTATTGCTTAAAATTAGATAATTAAACGATTTTGTAGCTGTCCGGTAAATAAAAATGGCTCCCCACACCTTTTTATATTAACCTTAAAAAACGTCACAGTAGATTTCTAATACCAAAATTAAAGAACATAAGCATACCGAAAAATACTATACAATAAATATATTACGCGAGATCATATCAAATTAAAATTTAAGTATTATTATTTTACCTTGATTTTATTAATCAAGGAAAGGAGAAAAAATAGCTATAAAAATAATTTATTGTCAATCGACAGATTATGTTATAAAGGAGTAAAAAAATGTTTTTAACCCAGCAATTGTGTATTTTTAATCTTGAAACTATTAAAGGTTCTGTAATCAAACTTTTAATTTTAAATAATTTCTAGCTTTGATTTTGGAATATCCTCGATTTTAAATAATTTACTCAAAAATTTGTTGTTTATTTTTCATCAGTTTATTCCCGTACCTTTTTTTATCCGGGAATAAAATAACATTATGCAATGCTGCTTTTAGTAACAATGGCTTAAGCTTTTGTGTATGTATGTATTTGCTGTTTTGTAATCGTGTGATGCTCATTACATATGTGTCAAAATAGTGAAAGTTAAGTGGCGTTGCTAAGTAATTAACACCCGAAAGTTAGAATCAATTTACACTTTGTGCTATTGATATATATGTGAATAGATTTGATGCAGAGTAAGTTTATATTATCTGGAATAACTAAGTTATATATTTCTCACGGTCAAATGCAATCGTTCTTCAAACTTTCCTAGCGCGTACTAGACGCTTAATTAAACTTATTTTGCAGGATTGTCGTTAATTTGCCTGTCAACTAGAAGTGGTAGTAAACTCGGGGACTAGTTATATAAATTCCTGATCAATATTATGTCTCCACCTTGTTGTGAGTTCTACCGCTTAATTTCGTTCCGGTTCCCACAGAGTGTATATAGAAATCCCCGGGGGATCTGCGGAAACCTGATGAGTTCGATTTTGTTGTTCACCGTATTAAATCAGGCGCTTGCACTGGGTAAATACAAATAGTAAAATCTGACGAGCGGAATAGCGTTGATTATATTAGAAAATGGAATTTCTTCGTATTTATGCTAATATTAAATAACCCCGACATTAATTTGTTTTTTTTAATGAGCAAATAAAATTACTTTTAAAAGTGATTTTTATTTTAATGATTCAAAATTAAAATTCCATTTAAAAATATCAACTCATGTTCATTTTTTTAATTTAATTTTCAAGAATTATTGCGAGGCTTTGATTAAAAATATTTCGATGGCCCTCTTTTGTGTTGCATCAATCGAAAGGAGCAAGGTTTAGAGACAACGGTGGATGAGATATCTTTATTTTATCAAGATAAAATTAGTAATTTTGTCACAAGAGTTATATTTTTAATTTCCTTATGTTATTAAGGGCTTTTATTGCAATATATTGATTAAGATTCTGTAAGTGATATAAAATGTGTTTTTAAACGCTTTTTTTCGTTTAATTCATTATTTATAATTTTCATCAAACAAAATTAATTAAACATTTTATTATGCTTTCTAATTAACGCGCCTCTTTGAATAACGACATTTTGACTTTAATGTTCAACTTATTACAGACTGGCAAACGATTCGATAATTAACTCGTTTAATATAAAGTACGGCTAATCACGTTCGATTTTTGCAATTTTCATTATAAAATACTACGACGAAATATTAATAGAAGCTCGGATTTGTATCTCAAGGGACTACGTCTTACTGCAGATTTTTAATTAAAAATTAATGCTACTAATACTACTCACTGCTGCAGTATTCATTTGCCAATTAAAATTGTATTATATGTTATTAGTAATTATTTAAAATAAATTAATTAGTTTAGAATGGCAGACATATTATTTGGCTTAAGTAGTATTAAACATAATCAGCTCACTATTGTTATATTACAGCTGTAGATTTATAATAAATAAATTACAGTGATGAATTACACAAGTAGTAATAGAACATATTACATTATAAAGCATATTAAAATAAATCAATTAATTTATTGGGAATTTTAAAGTGACTTTCTCTTTTTCGCAATTGATGGTTTAAAGTCGCTATCGTTATCACTAGAAATATTTAAAATTCCTGTTTCATTTGGGGAATAACACTTCTCAGTTGCTATTGTTAAAAAATCTTTTATTTTTGTCATTTATTTATGATTTTTTTCATATTGCATATTGAATTTTTAAAATAAATCAATTAAATTATTCGGAACTTTGCTGTCTTTTCTTTAAAAGACTGTTTGTCTTATTTTTGCAATTGATGATTCAAAGTCGTTATCTTCTAAAAATATCAAAAATGCCTGTTTCATTTGGCGAATAACACTCCTCAGTTACTATTTATAAAAAAAATCATATTGTTTTATCTCTCATTGAATTTTTATTGTAATTTTAACATTCGAATCGATTTTCTTTACCGTAATTTTCAATATTACTGAATTACTTCGCTCACATTTCTAACGGTAAATAAATCTAGTTCTTAAGAATCACTGATAGATTCGCTTTCAATTTCGAAATTACAAACTATATTAACCAGATCGTTTCTCAATATTCACGGAAAAAAATAGTTTTCTTTCATTGTCAGATGAATTAATTCCATTGTGTATTTTTATAGATTTTTTTCTTTACTGTAGTGCTATCGATGGGTATGATTTTATATCTAGATAATCAGAGCTTGCTCCATGGTTTTAACTATGGTATCTCTAGTATAAGAAATTTACTAAATAAAAAATCTAAGCGTCGTCTGAGTTGATTTTTTTAGTTAGGTTCAGATGAGAAGATGATGAGACGACCGTAAATGGCGAAACGTAAATGAACTAATAATGTTGATAATGCAACTATTGCATCAGAATAAGATTAATAAACACATGTAGTCGTATAAAATATTTTTTTTCTAATTCGATTTATATTAATGGGTGTAGCAGAGATTTTAAGAGATTTAATGATAATGATTTTTATTGCTAGGTGGACTAGTGGTTATTAATATTGAAAACATTATTAGGATTGTATTATTAATATATATTTTATTTTACTAACATCGTAACAAACTCGCGTTAATCGAAGGGTGGGTGTATATTGTTTTCAAATATTAAGATACGCTATAAATATGATTTAAAACAAAGACCACGCATTTTTCTAATATCTAAGTAAATTTTGACCTCATTTCGTGAGCTTTGCATGTATCAAATTTGCCAGTGTAAACAGGTGCTCCCTTGTTTGTACCCTTTTTATATACTCTTGTATATAAACATACATATATATGTATTTCTACACGCCCTAAAAGAGGGGTGAGGTTGTGTAGCGATCGCGTTTCGAGGCCGCCATTTTATTATGTTGTCAAAAGCACCGAAACCTTCGAAGCCTTCGAATTACCTTCCGAGTATTTTTGGGGTAAATTAATTTTATACTATATAAATAATTCTATAACCTAATTTAGGAGCACAAATGTAGAACCTGTTGCGTTTTATTTATACATTATATAAATAAGAATCGTCGTGTATATTCTATATGATATTTATTCGAACGTTTAGTTATACAATGAAAACAATCAGAAGCGAATCTTAGTTTAATTTAACCATAATTGTATTTAATTTTTATTTTATTATTTTTCTCTTATATTAACACATTTAAAATATTATCGTAACATATATTCCTTGATTGTATATTAATTTTAATAAAAAATATTAATAATTAGTAAATAAATCGACTCAATATATTTTATAAATTAAAATATAGAAGTGAGTTCTCGTGTGCTTATTTGCTTATACCTGCCTCACGTTTTTTAAGCACGACGTCTACGAGACACCCTGAGTGTCTGGAGTAAAAAATATTAACAGCTTCGGATTAGAATATCAAACCATTTTTTATTAACAGACAAACGCGTTGTTCACAGGGTTCTCAAAAATGTTTTTATCGAATTATTTGCTTAATAATAATATTTTAAAAGTCATCCTGTTCATCTATAAAATTAATTTACTAAAAACTACTTAAATTAATAGTATGTACATTTTAAGTAAATAATGAATTATATACTAACTTAATTTTTTTTGCAGGTAAGCTTCATTAACTCTGTTCAAGATCGCAAAATTTAAGCATACGTAATTGGGTATGAATTATAAAATTCTTTAATTACTTTTTTTTTTATAAATGATAAACTTCTGTAAACATATATATTCCCAGTAATTGATTCATAAAACACTATATATACAACATAATGTCAATCGTTATGCAATTATATTTCAATTAATATGTCAATCGATGGATGTGTTATGGTATGCTAAAATAAACAAACCGCCCTAGTTCAACTCATTCGTACGTGTCTAATAAATCTGTTGAATATTGCTCTTGTAAGTTTATGGCATAGTAAGATATACGTCAATTAGAACACTATGTACATTTTAAACCAATATAAATAAACTTGTTCTTATGGCAATTTACTGTCACGGATTATTGATTTTTTTATTTAATACGTTCCATAGCATAGGTAGATCTTTCAACAGCATAATTTGTATAATATTAATCTACTTATAATCATGAAATTTAAGCATTCAACTATCATTACAGAGTAAGTCACTGTTCGTATGCCAATTTACTGTCATGGTGAAGGCAAGGGGATTTTTTTAAATAATTTTATTTATTATTATTTTTTAATAATGAATCATAGATCTAAATTTCTCAATAGCATAATTGGGTTTATTTGTGTAATGGTTTACCTATATTCTGTCATGATTCAATAACATAACAAAGCGAATTGTTGAATTTTTTGTATATTAAATGCGTTTTATTGCACAGATGGATCAATTTTTTTAAAGTCTAATAGTATTAATTTTTGTGATGGTTATGTATTTATATTCAGTAAATTTGCGCATTTTATTATCAAGTCACATTAAGCGACAGTTCTTATGTCAATTTACTATCATGGTGAAGGCAAGGGTAATTTTTTTTTAATAATTGAATTTATTAAATTTCTTAATAGCATATTTAATCTAGTTTGTGTAATAGCGAACTACTTAGATTCAGTTAAGTCACATTAGCTGACTGTTCTTATTGATTCTACTGTCATGGTGAAAGCAAGGTGAATTGTTAATTTTGTATTATTACATATCTACATTTTATTTTATAACAAAAGTATACATTTTTAGAATTAATTTGTAGAAGCAGTTCCAAAAAGTTTTGAATGCGCTTGTGTATTATTTAGAGATTAAAATATATTTACTAAGCTAATCAATATTCTTGTAAATAAAATTACTAACACATTACACAAAAATCTTTGCATAAAATATTGTATGTTTAAAACAGCTTTTTATGAGACAATCGCTGACCACCTACCTGGCCAGTCGCGATTTACAGCCGCACTACAAACTGCTGATTTAAGGGAACGGATATGGCATAATCTTATTCTCTCCATTTTCGGTCATCTTCCAGATAAAATTTTAACAAATTATCCACTCAAACACCATATAATTTCTAAAGCTGCACGCGCATTAATCTCCTACACTAGGGAATCATCCTCCTGCTTGTAATTGTAGACGAGCTACCCTTAAGGCGATGAAATATTGCAACCCTTCGCTACACCGCGAGATCGATCGACTCCATCCGAGAGCAAGCACATAGACGTCACCGAAGTTGTGTTGTGAGTCGATGTGATGAGCTTAAGAGTAGTCTACGACCTTAGCTGCATCCGAGAATAACCTCTTGCCACCCTCTAATATAAACTATACAGCTTTATACATTGAGTCGCACCAATCTTATAGCATTTTGAGTACGCACATAATTATTGCTTATTATTAACTCTACACGATGTCCTACCTTTCAAGTCTTTCATCGTCCAAAAAAATTGTCAATCAAGACATCTGATTCTTACTGGATGCAAATGAGAGCTAATTTTCGAGGTCTTCATTTGCCTTAAACTCGATTTTTCTTTTGCTATCTACGCAACAAGATGGTTTTCATTATTATGTGCGTAAAGAGAAACTAATTCTAAAATATTATTTATTGTGTTATAAACAGGAAAAGGATATCATGTACTTAATTTATAAATACATTGATAAAAATTCGTTTCGATATGTTCTTGAAATCAGCAAATGCATTGAGATCTATTGTGACTATATGGAAAAATGTATAAGTATTGTATTATTCTTTACAAATATTATAATTTTGCGTATGCTCTTTCTGCTTTCACATGCGCTCTTATTTATCTCGATATAATTGGCAACCCTAACGGCACATGATTATACCCAAAAATACGATATTTTTTATTTCTTTACCTCTGCCTCCATCGACTCGATACTCAAAGGGTGCTTTGCGGTATACTTGTGTATACCTGTCCCCACGCATACTACTACTCACACAAATTTATATGAATGTATACATATTATTACATAACAATGCGGCACACCTTTCACGGGATTATTCCAGTTCCGTCCCACCTGTCACGTTCACCTGACCCTTCTTGCAAAAAGCTACACGGCAAGTCAATACAAGAGAGCAGACAGTCGTTGGCCCTTTGGGTCAGAGATAAGTCCGAATTATATGGATAGATTGACTATTGTACCGATAAAATCGAAAGGCCGATGGCGATATAGGTATATTATGAGATAATGATATAAAAATAGTCCCTTTTATGGAAATGGCATAAAAATATAATGCGGAGTACTAACTACCAATCAACGCCACTAGCAATTTTTTAACGGGCAAAGGTAAAAGTTCGGAAGCTTTTTTATCAACCTGTTCAATGTAAAGTTTTCAATTAACAGTTAAAAAATTTCACTGCGCTAATAAAATTTCAGGCGTCAAAACTAAAATACTCAATGTATAATTGTTTTTTTTTACTTTGAACTTTAAAGGATATATATTTCAATTTGATAAATAAAATATATTATGTAATACTTTATATTGTATATATAAAATACGGTAAACCCATTAATTCTTGTGCGAAAGATAACGCGAGCTATTTAATAGGTTTATTAACATAATAATTACTAATTAACTAGAGCAGCGATTCTAAAGTTACGGTTTAAGTTCTGTCACCGGTATTTATGAGTAATTATTTATATTGTAAATTTTACTTCATTTTTTAAACAAAAAATTTTTGCAATTAATTATCTCTTATTAATTTCAAAATATCTATACACGGAAAAATAAATTAATCATGAAAATTTATTATATACTAAATACATATTAATATTATTAATTATTTTTCTACCGGTATGTTAGAAATATTATTTAATCGTTATGCTGATGACACGGCAATATTTATTGAGACCATTGACGACTTTAATATCTCTGGAAAGTGTCGATAAATAAAGTATAATATAAAACATTGTGGTTTTTATTTTTAACATAATTTTCATTAAGCAGATGTCTGGAATTGCTGCTTTATGTTCGAATTGTTTATTTTTATAAAGGAATAGTTTTATTGAGGAATTATATTCCTTATTCAGATTTTTCGATAACTGGCATCGAATCAAATCACGTTTAATTATTGCTTTTTAAAATGTTTATGATATATTCTACCTCAAATTTTAATATGTGGAGTTCGTTTTCATTATTTTTGTATGGCTTCTCTATTTTTTTATATACATGGTTTATTTATATTTTTTCACTCAAGCAAAATATTATTTTTCCTTTTGTGTCGTTCAGTCGTGTCAATATTTTTTTGATTCAGTCCTAATGCTTCTCTAAACTTTTTATATAAAATGTATTCCTAATGTTTTGCTGTAAATTTTCTATTTATTTATATTTTTGATTCATCCAATCTTATTTGGCTTCTATATTATTTTTATAAGACGGTGAATAACTATTCCATACTCGAGCTATCCTCACACAAATCGAAAAGCGAGAAAGTTAATTGCAAGTATCCCCTTGAGTTTTAAGTTTTATTACTATAATATACAAGTAAATAAGTATTTTAATTTGATTCGTATGTAATATATGACGGGTTCGATATCCCAAAGAGAAATCGATTTGTATTGCATATGTCTTCGTTTGAGAATCATCTAGCTTCACTGCGTCCTATCCCCCATTTCCGTTATAGATATTTATATTATCTTCATTCTGCATCTTTTGACACTTGACACTAAGCACACACTAGTCGTAAATGTGCCTTATATAATCATATTGTACATTATTCTTTAGTTGGAAATTTGCTTTTGAAAACAGTCACCCACAGTTGAACTCATTTCCGTTTATATCTAGCGTAGTTATTAATCAATACGAATGTAATACACATATGTGCTTCAAATCTTCAATTTTGTAGATACATCATAGTTGATGTGATATTATATCCCCATTGATGTTGGACCAATCCTATAAAACATTAAATATTTTAGCATGAGATTTTTACGAAAAAATATGAATTAGTTTAGTTACCTGTTATTAAACAACGCTACAATAAAATTCGTTGTAAACAAAAAATACTTTGTAATGTTTTGTGTTTTATTTAATATTAAAAAAGCTTTCAACTACAAAAATCTGAATCAAATATTAAAATGTATAGTGAATATATAATGCAAAAAAAACATTGCACCATTATCGTTGATTAAATATTTGTATTTCAATATTTCCATTACTTTTTAAATATGTTTATATACATATACATATATTTAAAAAGAAAATTAAATATAATAGCCACTCGCACAATACTACTAAAACTAACATTATATTGAATCTTTCACATTTTTTTTATAAATATGTTCATTTAAGGGTTGGCTTTCATTGAAGCAAAAAAATAAAATATACATTTCGTGTGAAAGACAAATAAATTTTTGAGTATCTATTGATATTTTAGAGGTCTATAAATTTTAAATTCAGTTCAGGTAATGTTAATGATGTGATTCCTATTAACTCTTTGCATTGTGTAATCTATAGATAGAGGATTAATTAAGTGAAAGTTTGAACGTTAAAACTATAATTGGACTCACAGAACGAGCTTGATGGCATGGCGCTGAATCATCTCGCAAAATGGGTTCTTTAAGGGTTGGAATAAAGTCGTTCTTTACAACCAATTTATATATTTTTGCATTCATGGTGCACTGTACGAAATTTATAGAGCACGATCCATAAGCTGTCATGAAAATCTTTCGCTTTTTCTACGGCGCATCTGCTCCAAACAGATTAAATTTGGATTCGATGAAGAAAGCCACTCTTCTCCAATCTTCGACGTTCCAATGGCAATGAGCTTTTGGCCATTCAATGCGATTCTTTTTCATTTTCTCATTAAAAAGTGTTTTTTTTTCTGGGTTTTGCGCTCTAAATCCAGCTTCAACCAAACGTCCATTCACTGTCCGTTTTGAAATATTCGAGTTTGAAGTAGACTGCAATTCTGTTTGTATTGCAGCAGCCGTTTTGAATCGATTTTTTTTTATGATATCCTTTATTCTGCGGTCTTCTCAAGCAGACGTCATACGCTTCTGACACCCTCTTTATAATTCCTGTTTCGCGATATTTTTTAATAAATTTTCGAGTAGCTGAACCACTAAACCTTTTCTTCGAGATATGCTATTACTTTAGATTTTACCGTAACCGACATTTGTTTAGATCTCTCCATGATTTCGGGTTTGTCTTTACATAACCGATGCTAACGTGCAATTGAGGAGGCTTAACAAGTTCAGTCAGTTCTCGAGTTACGATGGGGTTCCGTTCCACCACCTTGGTCGTAACTCGAAAAGGTCGTAAGTCGAAAATCATACAAAAAATAATTAAAAACAATGCATACATGCGAAATACAAAAACCACTTTTATTGCTGACTTCAAGTTGTTAACTAAATACTTTTTAGCAAATATCTACATAAATAATTTATTTATAAGAATTGATCTAGAGTATTTTTATCATCTGTGCTACTGATATCCATTGTTAATTGTTGAGATTTTTCAGCGAATGCAGTGATAGTGCTTGTTTTTCTTAAAAAAACGTCCAGGTTTGTTTGTACAGTTTGTTGTTTCTTCTCTCTATAAATTTCATAATAACACGCAAGTGCTTGCTGAATAAGGCCGTGTACCCTCGAAGATCTATCGATGTCTTTGTCCATATTTTCAAAGTTTTTAATAGCATCATTGATTTGGCTAAAATCTGCAGCCATGTCTTTTAACACAAATTTTTTTGGTGGTTCTTCGAGTTCATCTAATTCTTTTAGCTCCATTACATTTTTTTCTGCTACTCGTTGTTCCTCAATCTCAATCAAATCTTGGTTTGTGAGTTCTTCAACATCATTTTCCAAAAGATGAATTACATTTTCATTATCAACTTCCAGATTAAGTTGTTGAGCACATTTTACAATAATATTTGCTATCTTATCTATTTCCCCTTCTTTATTAAAATACATATTGTCATTATATCTTTTTAAGAGTTTGTTCCATATGCCGTTCATACAATTCGTCGCTACTTTGGACCATCCTTTTTAGATATTGTTTATTTCATGAAAGATGTTGTAATTTTTCCAAAATTCTCTCAATGTCTGATGTTTGTCTGTTCCTGCAATTGCTTGGGCAAAAGTGATTCTTAAATAATGGGCTTTGAAGTTAGCAATACCCCCTTGATCCATCGGCTGTAGAATGCTGGTGGTGTTTGGAGGTAAATAAACCACTTTTATATTTGGATGTGATTCTCCTAAGTGTGGAGGATAGCCTGGAGCATTGTCAAGAATCAATAAAATTTTAAAGTAACAGTTATCAAACCAGTATTGAAATTATGTATATGACATAAAAAAAAAATTTTTTTTACAACTTTTTTTTTCGTCGTAACTCCGAATGGTCGTAAATCGAGGTGGTCGTAACACGAGAACTGCCTGTACACTTGCACTTGATCATACAAAAATAAAATAGAACAAGTTTTAAGGAAAGAATATATCTTAATAATAGAATTCGTGCAATATTGCCTATGAAAAAATATATATAGTATGTATATATTTTTGTCTAAGAATAACACGTTCAACTTTTTTTTAAATGTTTAGTCAATAAACTGTAAAATGGACGTCACAGCTATGTAGAAAGTTCATTTACATTGGAATTGATAAATATATCGATTACCTCGAATAGTTGACATTGACGAATTTAATATCTTACAACACAATTGTATGATATCATATTTAATTAGACGACAGAAAAAATTAGATATGTTATCAGAAAAAGTCTGTCTGGTTAATCATAATATGACGTTAATTAAAAAATAACGTCTGTTTTCACATTTTATACCAAAATAAATGAGTTTTTATCTCTCTCGTTCGAATTAAACACAAATAAGAACTATAAATAAACTTATTACTTTTAAAATTATAGTTTATGAATTAATTAATATTTGATATGCAATAGATATGCAAATACAGTGGAAAACTGGTGGTTTACATATATATTATACCAAACATTCAATCAGAAATATGATAACAATTATAATTATTACTAGTAAAGTAATTACTCTTATGACCACAGAGTAAAATTCTAAAATATATAGAAATTTGTATATTTATATTATACAAATGGTAAAGCAATATAAATAGAGATAAATTAATTTTTTTTTCGTAATAGTAGTAGCTTACTAACAGCTTAGTTAATAATAAAAGAATACGTTACATCTTTCACATGGTAAATGTATACCTAATATATCGGGTCCTTATGTCGTCACTAGCCCATCATAACATTTGTGACTTCAATAATTGCTGCTAGAGCCATCCAAGGCCATATCTCGCGCATTGTTTCTGGCTACGTGCAACAACTGTCCATTGGTGAAAGACAACCGTTGTGCAGAACCGGTTAGCCATGTGGACGAGCGGCCGTTGCTGGAATTCGAAATCCAACCAATCGAAGAACTATTGCTATTACGATAACCGATTATGTTTAAAAGTGCTAAGCAAAAATAAACGCTTAGTGCTTACATATTACATCATTGAGACAATGCTCAGCGCTACAGTAAGTGTGCGATTGCGATCAACAGTAGAAAGAATAATCTAAAATTAAACCATGGTTTTCTATAATGAGAAATAACTCTCTTTCATTTTCTTTTAAATAATCATGACTTGTGCAACCTTTTGTTTTATCTATGTAGCAGATTTCACCAATCAAGGTGATTCAAAATTCAGCCGAATTTGATCAGATGTAAACTATGACATCATTAATGAAGCTATATGCGAGATTATTCGTTGCGCAATTCTGTGCTCTGCCACTGCAGTTCGGTAATAATCCGTGTGGGTTACAAACCGCAAAGTGGCGTGTTTTCGTTTTGTGTGGACGTGGGCTAATTTGAATTTTGACGACCATATGGCGGCGAGAGAGCTCAACGCCAAAACGGGACGGCCATTCAAGAACAAGTATGGCAGTCTGTTTGCGAAAGTGAAAATCACGCAACCTGTTAATGTCCCGAGGGGTGGCACGGTCGAAAATAACTATTTAATGCACTCTACTAGAGATCTTAAACATGCATGCAAAACGCTCAAATTCTGAGAAAATATATAATAAACTTTGCAATTTTCTCTTTATCTACTTGTCTTATTTTTATCTGCAAAGTTATTAAATTGTCTGTTTATTTGTGATCGCATACATTTGCCATGTAAAATAAAGAGAGAGTATCGGATGTATGGTACTTTTATGTCTAAAAATTTACACCGTGCTAGGGTTCTCAATCGAATATTTAATTATTTTATTATTCACCCGATTTTGAGCAGTGAAAGTTCAGTATTGTGATGCATGTGTATCACTCCAGAAAGTATACGAATGGACAAGAAATTTATAAAATGAGTTTTAATAATGCAAAAATTCACAATCGATTAAAAAAATTTTAATACGAAGTTTTTTACGAATGCCTGCACTACACTCTCTGAAAGTTGGCCTAGATTGGCTAAGGACGGAGAATATGGTGGGCTACTTCGAGTTCGGTCTAAAATCTTTCGGAAGTTGTCCGAGGTTACCGAGAACGGAAGGTAAAGGGGGAGTAATTCAGTCGACTTGTTCAGCTTCGAGCGCTTCCGAACATTGTCGGCATTATTTCCGAGTCAAAGGGACCGAAGTCGGAGCTGCTCTTTCGAGCGCGAGCGGTGAGATACTTCCCCTTTCGCTCTCTCGCGTGTTAAGTGACGAGAGTGAGAGAGATAATGATATGGTTTTTCGCAAACTGAGATAGAACGAGTAACTCGGTTCAATTTCAGTATGCGCGTAGGCGTCCTATGGTCAACACGTATGACGAGCGCTGCATCGTGGTCACGTGGTCAAGTTATAATACCACATGCTTATAGGGGACTTCAACAGAGTCGTACTGACATCTTTGAATATTTTAGGGCACCAAAAGGGATTAATTATATTTTTGATAGTATATTCTTCTAGCAGATATCGTTATTATATTCATTTTCATATAAAATTAAATAATTAAAAAATAATTAGTGGTACTTGATTTTGTTTAAAAAAATCGTTTCGAATATCCTTATGTATTTTCCTAGATCGGTTTATATAAATATCACACCGTAACGAATTCTTATTTAGAATCGATGGCGACAAATTCTAGGATAGTCACAGATGTGGTGTTTGTATTCTGAAGTATAATTTTTATGCCTAATGGCATTTTGCAAAAGCCGACAAAGATTTTGCGTAAATTGAATATTTACGACCGAAAATTTTTCACTGATATTGTATTTGTGAGTGCCCACATAAACTTTTATAATTATATTAGAAATGATAAATAGCACGCTTAAAATATTTATCTAAAATTTTCAAAATTTAATTTTTTTTCATAATTTATGTAATTAACATGAATATAATTTAAATCGAAAATCCGTTTAAACGTCAAAAACACTCATACTGTGAACTCTGGTGTCATGAAATATGCTTATCATATAATGTCTGGAATTTCAAGTTAAAGAAACTGTTTTTAATGCACACGCTGTTATGTTGTAAATAGTCATTTGTTTGACAGTAAAGCTATAATGTAAGAATGGCTTATTATGTTAAGTATTATATTGTATATTTGCATATGTAAGTGCATATTTTTTTAAATACTTAAAAAATAGATAATTATCTTAACAAAATATGCGTGGCGCCATCTAAGTGAAGTATTTTTGAATCATATTATAATAAAATAATCTTATTTTAATTATTTTTTTTCATTTATGTTTAACAAAAATATTATATATAATAATTATAATAAAACAAATTTAAATAAAATTTATTTATCCCCGTTTAAGGCAACTGTCTCATTTGACGGTATAATGCAGGTAGTAAGTCACGCAATTCTGAGTAAAATTACTCATCTGTCTCTTATGTTCTTTCGGTAATGAAGGCAAGTAAACCGGAAGTGTTTAGGTATTTCTAGTTAAATAAACTGTTTTTAATGCACGATGTCATTTTATCATGAGCAATGAAGCTTTTAAATATAGAATAAAAAATTAAGAAATATTAATAAAAATAGAAAGTATTTATTTATCTCTTATTTTTATATAAAAAAATTACTTTTATAATTAAAAAAAAATATATAATTATAATTCAGAGCTTATAAATAATAAAAATACATAGCATTTATTTATCGTTATTTTTTATAAAAAAGTAATTTATAATTAAAAACAATTATAATTATAATCATAATCTATCATAGCCAGTAATATAAATGTAATTAAAGATAAGTTTTAAATATTTTATCAAAGCAAGTGTTGAAAAACGATTGCCAATATTTTTCATAATGGAATGACGGTATAAAAACGGCACTAATAAGGAAAAAACTACAGCTAAAAATAGCGTGTGATTTTATATTATATCTTTATGGTAAAACCAGGGTTTTGAACCGCTATTTTTTTCATCTCAGTTCAATTAAAAATATATGTATCTGTTCAGTTCCGCTTTTCGTTCCGGAAAAAATAACGTTTATGATTTTCAGTGTTTTTATTTTTATTAAAAAAATATTTTCTACCATTATTTAAAACATTTTATCCCTTTTTTGTAATAAGCATACTACAATAATTAATACAGTAATATAATATGTATAATAATAATTAAATACACGTATATAATTAGAACTAGAAATTAAACAAATCATATATTCACAGTTTAATTTATTTATAATTAAATAATATAGAAGTTATCTCTAATTGTTTAAATATCTTCCAATGTTTTACTTAATTTTCGTATTTTTAAAAATTATAATATAATAATTAATTTCAGTTATTTTTTGCTTAGCAAAATAAAATAGACCGTTTAATTTTAAGTGAAGTTCATAATAACTTATGTTTTACAAAAATATTGTCGTTTTTTTAAAATAATAATTACAATAAAACAAATGTATTAAGCCGCTGTTTCAGTTAACGAAATAGAGCAGGTAGTAAGTCACGCAATCCTGAGCGCAAAAGCGCGTCCCTTTTATTCCTTTAAAGTAAAAATTAATGTAAGACCCGGTCTTATTTTAAGAAAAAATCACAGTCTGAAAATTCCACACATAGCTATTCATATAAATTTGCTTAATTCACACGCAATATTTAATAGTTCCGCATACGGCCCGCGAGCCGCGTGTTGCATACAACCACTCCGAACTCACATCAAAACCTTTGTTTAGTAACTAAACAATTAAAAATTTGAACTCTTATATGCTTCTTAATAATAATACTTTATTGATATAAAGTCTAGACTCTGGAAAATACATTTGGTTCTATTGAAGATATGTTACTTAGCATGGAACTGTTTACTTTAAATTTATTTGTAATAAAGTGTGTAAATTATCGTATATTACTAATAATAAACAAACAAGCGCACTGACTTATTGCTTTAGGGACACCTTAAACTTATTTATGACGCAGTCAATTTACTGGTAAAATGCAACTCTAAAATATGGAAGTTGTTTATTGAAAAGTGGAGTATTTTCTTTGTCTAAAAATATTTCACTTTACGTCCAAACAATAATTATATATAATTCAATTTAAAAATACAAGTTTTAAATAAATTTTCTAAGATACGACTTACTATTTTTAAAAATTAGCTCTACAATTTCTAAATTTTAGCATCACTTTTACACAAAATAATAAAAAAGGTAGTCTGCAGTAGGGAGTAAAACTAAATATAAGAAACAGTGTATGTGCATTTATATATAATTAAATTAAATATTTTGTAAAGGGATTAACACGACTTCAACTTTACCACTTCCAAACCTCATTTATCTCAAGGAAATGCGAGTCAATGTTGTCTGTGAATATGAGTGTGACATATGTGTTAATAAGGAATGCAAATATTTTGAAGTCTAACTTTGATTGCTCTTTGCACATCAACGTAAAACAGAATTCTATGAGAAATATGAGTTTGTTTTTAGTTGATTTATATGGCGTGAAATTTAGAACAGTATCTAATGTGTTTTGCAGTTCCTAAACCATCTTATTATTTTGACAAAAAACATGTTTATTTTTTATTATTAAAAAAATATTTATTGCAATTTCATATATATATATATATATATATATATATATATTTTAATAACGCGTTTTTATCAATTTTATTTTTTTCGCTGTGTTTAACATTAATGTATTTTTAAATTACTGTGTTGCGGACAAACCATGCAGCATTTGACGCTCTTCTCAAAAAAATATTTTACTGTGCACTTATGAGTATTATTTATATATCCCAAACCATAATAGATTTATAGATAAATAACTTGGTTTTGATATTAAATTTACTTTTACGGCAGAAGAGAGGTGAGAACTAGGTACTTTGCCGTATTTTTCCAGTCTATAAATTTTAATTTTACTAATTTACCGACAGCGAAAGCTTTTTTATTTATAAAAAAACATTAATGCGACACTTTTAGTGGAATTTTCAATGATTTATAAAATCATTCTTAAATATTTTCTATTCTGTTTTAAAGTATATCTACTACTCAATGAGGATTTTAAAAATAAGTGTAGTCAGTAAATAAATATCATTTCGGTGAGGTCTAGTTCAAAAATCACTAGTAAACATTTTAAATAAAAAGGACCCTAAATTTGAATACTGGGGAGCTCCAGCAATTAATGGTCCGGAAGTTGTTGAATAATTTTCAATTTTAATTTGCAAGATTCTACAATTTAAAAACGAGTATATTTATTTAATTTAGTTCTGAAAAATATAATTTAATTAATTTATATATAATGCCAATCAATGTCAAAAAACACTGCTCCTGTAGTCATTTTTCTGTCAAAGCCCTTTTGGATATATTTCACAGCACGATCAATAACGAAATGAGAACAACTGGGCTAAATTACATCAGACCATATATTATTATTATTAACATTTACTTCTAACTTTTTTACTAATGTAGGTCGATAGATTTATCGTAAATTGTTTTATAAATTCCTAAATTCCATTTTTTTTAAAAATATATTTTCACACATTTTTGAGTTAAAATTCTACTATTGAATTAATTTTAATTGAATTTAATAGGATTTTAAATTAAAATTCCCCCAAAAAAATGCGATGTGCGACCAAACATTGAATGCAAAAATTTCGGAACGGTTCGTTGAAAAGCTTCCTTTCAACTTTTCACAATGGCTTAGCCTATTATTTGCACGTAATTTACGTTTCACGGCAAATGGATGTGTATGAAAGTATTATCCTTTAAATAACATATTTCAAAATATCGATAAATTGCCCTTTTTTGTGAAAATTACTTAATAATGCCACTTTGCTCCCGTTATTCTGATACATGTGCTATGCAAATCTCGCATCCAAAAAAATCAGTAAAAGCAGCATTGAATAATGTTACTTTTTTACGATGAAAATAATCAAAACATGTTCTTACTAATATTTATTTTAAAATAATTCGGTTGAACAACATAGTTATTTGTCGTTTCTGTAAAGTTTAAAATAATAAATATATTAATTAACAGTTAGTTTATCCGTTATAAACACAACAAACAAATGTTTGCAACAAACTTACAATTTACAAAGTTAAGGTAGTAGTTATACGAATTACAAGTTCTGCAGCAGTCGAATTTCATTATGAAAATTATCTATAGTGCGCTGCTGTTAATTTATTAATGTATGTAACAAATATACACTAATTGTATATGTTTGTTGTTGCACATAAGCAATTATATTGTTTATGTAAAATCTCATTAAAAACTTAAGAAATAAATAATTTAGTATATGTGCATAGAAATATTTTAATATCTACTATACACAACTTTATTATTTTTTTCTGTTAAGCACCTGAAGCTCGAGAGCCTTTACAGCTAATTGTGTTCAACGTATAATAAACAATTGCTCTCAACTGAAAGGGATTTTTATACAAAGCAACTTTTTATAAAACGATCTATTTTTTAACACTAAATGTATGGAGAGCTCTTGCAATACAAAGCTTACATCCAACCAATTTTACGTATATAAAACAATTTCCAACACAATAGATCAGTGGTATAAGTCAGCAATTTATATCTGAAAGTAGTATTTTTAAACTTATATCGATTATTATATAAATATATATATAATAATTTCAATCAATAATCACTGATTGCTTTCATAGATTTTTATAATCTCGCTGATGAATTTCAATAAAGTAAGTGTTGCAAAAACTATTTTAAGTTCTATGGATGGACGTTTTTCGTCATCGTCAAAGTCAACAATTCACATCAGTGGCGTGCGGTCCATGCATGCGGTAGATCCAGCGCATGCCTTGGGATTGCAAAACGATTCTAAAAGTTAAATTTTTGTATCATTTATTCATTTTTTTAATTTATATAAGTATGAAACGTAATCGCTCAGAAAATCAGCTATAGTCAACCATAACGAGGGAGCGGCTAAAGCCGACTGTAGCGCGGGCGGGCTGACTGGCCGACAGTCGATACGCGTACGCCATGAATTGCTTATCGGGAATTGAATTGGTCGCGCTTGCGCACTAGAACTTCAGCCATTACTCGTGTTCGTGTTTACAGTCGCCCGTCACGCGGTTGACGTTTTAAATCTGTCTATTTCTCCGGCCTTTCGGCCTTCATGTCTCACAGTGGGAGCTGCCGTAGTACCATACCAATAGCAATCTTATTTTTCAAATGAAATACATAAATTGTGGAATTTTTGAATAACAAAAAAGAAGATTTTGACTTATTATGGGACAAAGTCAGGATTGAAGAGTTACATAGAGAAATAATAACTTTTTATTTTTAACTTATTTATATTAATTTGTCACTAGAATTCCATTTAAAATCTATAAATTGCATCAATAATGTGATTATTGATTTTTTTTCATTTAATAAAATTAATTTTTACCATACCGGCGACAAGTGCTTCTGTAGAAAGATCATTTTCTACAATGAAAAAAATTAAAACAATCACTATAATTACTGAATCTATTCAATGCTTATGAAGGTATCTATTTATATACATAATATATTTAAAATGTTGATTCTTAAAAGTATATGATATTATTATATTTGTAGAACATTAATATACACTTAGATATATCAACTTGCCTTTTCCTAATATTCCTTGCTTTCGAATATCATTTTGCATTTCGCATTAACTGAAGCATAAACTTGCCACAAATATCACCATCAATGCGCTTTAACGTTGTCGTTCAAACTAACCGGAAACGAGCTGTGATAATTAACACTTCCGGGAATCCCGGTTAAAAGCACCAATGCAAACCGAATGGTTTTTGTTTTAAATTTAATTTAAATTCTTTATGTATTATGTATACGCCAAAAGTGATAAACTTCGACGGAAAAACTTTGGACGCTTCACAAAATATTGTTGACGGGATTTTTGATGAATCTTCTTCGCCTTCCGCTCAGTCGCTTCCTTATTCATGTACTTGATCTTCAGTATTTACATTAGATCTTGAAGGTTTTGAAAAGTTCAAGAGGTTTTTTAAAAAGTATTTTTGATCTGATTTTCTGATCATTGCATTGCATTATGCATTCATAAATATAGATCAGTCGCAGTACTAATTTGTTCGAAATAATAATCCATAAATACGCCTTCAATCACTTTGTTGGAACAACGACATGGTTTTCGTCCCGCCCGTTCCACCGTCTTCCACCAAAATAGTGACGAAATCCCATCGAGTACGAATAGATGTCGTATATACTGATTTTGAGAAGGCCTTTGACAAAGTTTGTCATGGGTTATAATTATAAATATAGAAATTTTCGGACCTCATTTACTCGGTTATAATCCACAGTTTGATGCCATTTTGTATCATTTTTTCAATGATATCAATTTATAGTAATTTATTAGGTAACAATAATCTTAATTTATTTTAAATAAATAAATTAGTCTTTATTTTTTTACATACATACTACATATTAGTTATTTAAAAAAAAATCATTGTAATAGCTCACAATTTTCTAAGACAATTTTCCAAAAATAACAATTATTAGTTAATAAAAATAAATTTCAAATCAAATCAAGAACGGGAACTAGTTATATGTGAGATAATTAACGCACCGCTGCTTTTCGGATTATTAGTTTTGAGTTTTCGTCGGACATAGTTTGTAGGTTTGTCGCTTTGAGGTTGGTGTGTAATATTCCGAATTACATATCAACTTAAATTAGATTTGAGGTAGAGAGATTTGATGTTGTATGTTTTGAATCATACATATACCTACGTAAGTTTGAAGTAAACGTAGCAAATATAAACACGAAAATAGAGGAACTCTGACTTGGCATATGCAATATTTATAGTAATATAATATAAACAAAACCTGGCAGGAGATGCTAACGATTCTTAAAGTAACCTTTAACTTGATTTATAGAATACAATTAATTTATCATTATATGATAACAGAAAAAAATAATACATACTACATTGAGAGTATAGAAGTGATTGTGAATTCAATGCCTCAGTTTAATAAATTAGTACAATACAATAATGAAATTTAATTAGGTGTAAATATAATTAAAGAAACATGGGAAATACTTGATATTTTATACCTATATCTGAAATAAAAAAAATAGTATATGAAAATAGGTTAAAGAAATGATTTTATTTTAACGATTTTAACCCGCCTTGTTCCCACATGAAGCGAATCCATTGTGGATAAATTTCCAAGAATCAATTTCTCGCGTGCTTAATTACCTTTAGAACACAATTATTCAAACGTCACAGGAGTCTCGTGTTGCTAACCGAGTAAAAAACTGTTTCTTTTTTTAGTTAGCTCTGTATATCTCTCGTATATAACGATCACGTATATTTCATGGAACCTCACCCTCCTACACATTTATCCCTGTAGTGCCCAGCCCTCCGAGAGAGTGTTGAAATCTCGTCCGCTCATTACGCCACACTAAACTCGCTTGATGCGCCTTTTGAACTTAAAAACTGAATACACATCGCTAACTTTTCGACATGACCGGGAGGGTATTACCACACAGCTGCATTAGTGCTGTAGCTTTGTGCATATAGTTGTATATATTACGTAATGTATATCATCTGAGATTGAAAAGCAACTTATAATTAACCATCCTATTAAAATTTAAAATTTGTTTTACTCAAACCAAATTAGCGGTTTCCAAAATCAAAGGCGCGCCCCCCCTAAGGGAGCGTAAAAAGTTGGACCTTCAGTTCTTTATTCGTAATATTTTCAAAGTAATTAATATTTTTTTGATTGGTTACGAGATAAAATCCACTAATAATGAATATACTGATGCTGAAAAAATCCTATGATTCTAAAATCTAATATTAGTAACTTCTTCGAAAGTTAAACAACTTCAGTTTATCGAATGTTCTTTTTAGCTTTTAGCCGCTAGTGTATGGTTATTGCATTATTTTTATTTTTTTCAAAAGAAAACATATTTTTATTGTTTAAAAATGTGCTTAAATTGATTTTAGGAAATAAAGGGGGCACCAAGATTTTTTAAATATGGGGAGTAATAACATAAAGACATAAAAAAAATATATTTAAAGGTTCATAATAATAATTTATTTGCACCAGTATAGTTTTATACAATATAATAACTACTCATGCGTCGCAATCTATTGTGTGTATAAACATAAGCTTATGCTAAAGATACAACAACAATATTTCTAGCACTGCTGGTTGTCCGTTAGTCGCGCTAAATTTTGAAACGTATTTTTTTATTGAAATCGTTACTATTTTACAAACACAATACAGCGAAATGATAAAACGTAAATAACGAAACGAAACGCTATTGTTTTCCTTAGCGTACATAATTTTAGTTATTTTTTATCGTTCATGTTAAAATTAAATGTTTGCGTTACTGTGATTTTGTTTTTTAAAAAAAAATCTAAATAAAACAAAAATATATTTAGACAAAGCCTTAAAAAATATTATAGGAAAACAAACCATAATAATCAAATATTTTTGGTCCTGCATTTTTACATACAGGAAACGGGCCATCAAAATATGAATTAGTTTTGTATGTTGATTCATTTTTATGCTTCTGTATAAAAGTATTTTTAATTTTGGAAAATATTAACATTTGTGAGGCAAAAAAATATTATTTATCACCAAAGTAACAGAAAAATTGAACAAAAGTCTCATAAACTACATAAAAATTAATACTAAAAGTCTAAAAAAAAGTAAAATAACCCTAATAGTAAATTTGTTGCTTTTTAAAAAAAAATTTAAAACCTTATAATAAAATTGAGATGAAAAGATATTTAGTTAAAAAATCGATAGTCAGTATTCACAACAGATAGGCGTAGATATAATAATTCCCAATATTGCAGTACAAAACAAGTTTCGTCTTTGTCTCCCGCTTTTGACAGAAAAAATATAACAAAAGTTTAAAATATGAACCGCATAAACTACATAAAAAAAATATATTTTCTAAATCTGTATCCGACTCTGTGAATCCATTTTTTTAATTTTAAAAATAAATTAATAAAATTGGACTTTGATTTAGTTTAAGAATCGATAGTCTATTCACAACAGATTGCATTACAAAATATGTTTCGTTCTAGTCTCCCGCTTTTAACCTATAAGCGTCGCGAAAATACTATAAAATATTTTATAGAATTGAAAACAAATATTAGCGACTATTGTATGCAAATAAAAATTGAGGATCGTAAAATTAAATAGTAATAATGTTTCAAAATATCTAGAGCAGTGGTTGATTTGGAACTCACGGACCATTAATTCATGATTTTTTCTTACAAGTAATACTCTAATTATAAAATGGTACTTGTTTTTGTAAATTTTTGGAAGTATATTAGGGAAGTGTATTACTCATTCACATTTTGCTCTCACTTATTTTAAGACCATTGCGTTGGAGTTTAAACAGGTTTCAAACTGCCACCTAAATAGGTTTTGAATATTTTGAACAAGTATGGTATATGGCAAATTAGCGGGAAATTATTTTTGATCCTTAAGTGTTATTATAATAACACAGAAAGCCTTGAGTGGCTATTGTGATGCTTTTAGTGGATTCCATCTATTGTCACGCACGGTCCGCACTAGTCGGCATGAAAAAATATAAATAAATTCATGGTTTTGCTCCTACGGTCAGTGCATTGATTTCAATAAAAGCTTTGCGCTTACATGTGGTCACTGTGTACTTATATGTATTTAAAAAACATGTACTTTTAAATATGATCTTAAAATGTTCTTATAATAACACTTGCAGATAGTCTCGAATGGCTATTATGATGCTTTTAGTTTATTCCATCTATTGTCACGCACGGTCCGCACTAGCCGGCATAAATGGATTTATAGGCGCATACAGCTGGTCACTGTTGACCATACAGTTTTATTAAAAAAATAATTAATAATCTGTAATAATTGTCGGACAAGAGATCTTGTAACCTTATATTCTTTTGCAGCTGGAAGAATAACTTGACTATATAATTTGTATGAGCCTTAAATGAATAAGGCGAAAATTAAAAAAAGATGAATAAGAATATAATGAAACATTTTATTAAACATAAAGAAAAAACGTATTGTAAAAATATTATCCATTCCATTCACACAATTTGCGGTTAAATCGTAAACAAAAAAATACTCACATATATAACCGAATAGTTAAATATAGATTTAATATTTAATCAAATGCTAATGGCGAGTGTTTTAATAATTAAATATATTTTTATTGAAATAATATAACATTTTTGATCATAATGCCCCATTAAGATTATTTCAAACCATAAATTTTATTTACTGTAACACAATAAGTTATTCAAACAATAAAAACAATAAAATAAATTTGAAAGCAAAGCTACCAAATCAACTCCGAAATATTAACATACAATACCCATTGAAAATTTAACAGATTGTTTGATTTAACAGGGAAACTAATTATGAGCTTTTAAAATGTAATTTCTTATTATTAACACAAATAAAATGTATTCGATTATTCACACCCGCTTTTTAAAAATATTTTTTAAAACGAATAATTCTAAAATTAATTAATGATATTACATTAAAAATTATATAAACTAATTTTTACAGTTTTAGATTAAAAAAATAGTATTTAAATACAATATTATTATTAATAATTCTTCTTTACTTTTCCCACAGCGCTACAACCGATAGTCGGTTTTGGTTTTGTCAGTTAAAATCCTCTATTTTTTATATCAGTACATGGTATATTTGATTGCATCGTGTGCTACTGGTATTATTTATTATACTATATTATATGATATTTATTAATGAAGCAACTTTTGCCGCTCGCTAATTGGAATAAATATTATTATAGAGGCATATAGTGAAACTTTATACTATCATCGAATTTCGAAAAAGTAATAACGAGTTCGTTACAATATAATACATATCTCATCTTATTGAAAGCCATTCAAAATCTACCTCATAATCAGACTATGAATCATGATGGAAAAAATACACTCGTATTACTATCAATATTAATATTGTAGTGAAACATGTTTGAGAAAACTAATATATGTTTTCTTATCTGAACCTTTTTCTTACGCGTGCGTGCAATTTATTCCACCCTTAATGGAAGAAAAATTCACTAAGCTTTCTAACCAAACTAATTTGCGCAAATTAAAGGCGGTTTTTCAAATAAAACACAATCAATTCTAATTTTAGGCGTTCACTATTATTTCGCATCATTGCTTACGTCAGTATACATCTGGAAATTTTAATTTTCGCTCTCGAGTGAACACCATTTATTATGCATTATTATGCAAAGTTAATTTTATTGACAAGTCTGACTTTTTATCTTGGTATATATATTTTAAAGTAAATAAATAAAATAAAAAAATCTGTACAAAGCCATATTTTTAAACCAAGCCTATTGCTACTGTAATTATAAAATGCTCAAAACCACCGATATATTGTACAAAATACACACATCAGCCAGTTTAATTTAAGTTTTTAGTTATTGCTTTTTAAACGCAATTTTTTTTATTGATATTTTTTCTAGCTGTTCAAAAGGCTTCCGCTTATTTATTATATACTCTTTAGAGACTGTATTTCTTATACAAGTTGTTTGATCTTCCTTTTGAACCGGAAAATATCTAAGGAGTAGATTGTATGATGAATTTCTGAAATACAATAGACTTTTTCAATAGTTTTTCATTTGATCCCAGACGTAATATCGTTGATTCGCTATAAGTGAGTAGAATCAATACCAGACATTTATTTGTCTGAATTTAATTCCGAATCTGCGCGTCAAATTAATATTATTTTTTTATCAAGTAAAATATATTTTTAATAAATTATACTGTTACGTCAAACGTATCTTCAAATTTTGTATATGAAAATATGTAGCGTTTTTTATAAGAATTAAAAGTTTGAGCACATATGCTATTTAATTTAAAATTGACATAATCTGTGAAAAAAAATATATTCCTGATTAATAAGGTTTGTCAGGGTTTTTTTATATTAATTTATGAATAAAAAATAAAAATTTGACCAATGCGTCAATATGGTGACAAAGTACAATACCTAGTATTATAATACACAAAAAAAATACTGCAAGTAAGTTAAAAATAATAAATAGTAAAAAAAAAATCAGAAAATATTCAAATTAAATAAATCGAACCGGACCAGCTCTTCGTAGCTGACATAAAAAATGTCAATGTCCAATGGGAGCGTATTAAAGAGCTAGATGGCGACAGTCATAGGCGTCCTGGCCCTAACGGGGTTCAAAAGAGGACGCGATCGTAATTTTCGAATACTTTTGATATAAATAAAGCACATCTTAATCACATAAAGATGTGCTTTATTTATATAATTTTATTTTAATTATTGCAAATTATATTTATTTTAAAATATCTCGTCAAATAAAATGTACGGATTTGAAATGGAAAAAAACGGTACTTCCGGTTCTGTTCTCAGTGTATGTTCCCAGTCGAAAACCTTTTCAATATCTCTCTGGTATACGCTTATTTAATAAGTTTAAGCTTTAAAGTCATAAGCTCTACATTTAAAAAGTGTGTTTCTTAAGATAAATACTAAATTTTATAATATAGCATTAGTATACTTTATTTTTCTTATAACAAAAAAGATTGATTAAGCGCTTCTGGATGTTTTCTATTTTTTTATACAAAAATTTTTTTGTCCCATTTATTTCTTATTGCTAAAAAAATGTTTGAAACTATTTTTGCAACAATTAATACATGAAAAAACATTGTTTTTGACAAAAAAAATGATTGACCACTTCTGGATGCCTCCTAAATTTTTATACCACGGGCCAGAGCATCATTTGATAATTTATTCCAATAAAATATATTCCTATATTACTTATCATATTTTGTCAACGATTATCTAAAAATCATTATGAGAAAGAAATGGTTATAAAATCATAAATCTGATTTTTTTCTAAAAACTGATTTATTTTTGAATTTTAATACTTATTTTGAAATATCTCATCAAATAAATTGTACGAATTTGAAAAACAAATTGAAAATGGAAAAAAATCACTACTACCGGTATTTCATTTTGTATTATATTTGATAAAATAAAATAAAAAATCTATAATTATTATTTTGCACCAAAAAATCATTAAATTCATTGTGTATAATAATCAATCTAAAAATATATTTTTATGTAATTTAGTCAATCAATAAAACGTTATTTAATAGAAAAAAAATGATTCACATTGTTTATTTTATTATTTTCAAGCAAGCAAATACAATACCCTTCATTTTGTAATATATATATGTGTGCGGACAGTCACTAACGCCCATGTACAAGCTCAAACGGAATAAATAATGCCTCGCAGATTAATTGGCGGCGCACCGAAACATAGTTGATCGTTAGCCTTTGAGTTCTGTCCAGCGCACTATATTAGGTATAACTCTATAGAGCGTTATGGGGTGCGACGTGTTTTTAATCAAACATCGAATGTTGCACATACACCAACGTAGATGACGTAAACGGTCATTGCGCAGGGATGCTGTGTGAATCAACGTGGGGACTAGTGAGTGCGGATGCGTCTCTGATTAACGACCTCAGTTCTTTGTCGACCTCCATGCAATAAGCACCGCTCCCCACCAGTCGCTTATACGCTCCCGGCGCAACTAGACGTGTTTCGAAATCTAGCGATGGACTTAGAGGTATTTAAATTAAAATTATATTTAAACAAAAATGATAATTTTAACAATCTAGTGCATAGCTCGCGCCTTGTATATTTTCGAGAAAATAACTAATTTGTGTACGAAATATATTTTGCTGTCGATATTTACTTTAAAAATTATCATTTACTTACACACCAGATGTTTACAAATACATTATCTATGAATATGCATTTTTAAGTTGAAAATAAAATAAATAAAAACCCATCTCGGATGTGTCATTGTTATCGGGAAAGGAAATGAATGTAACTACAATACAGTATGAGACTGATACGTTTTTGACTCATCGCGCAATATATTTTTGTATTTATTTTAATAATTTATTCAAAATAAATAAAATATTAATAGCTCTTTTATGCAAATGCAAGCTAATAAAATTATATTAATTTTAGTTATATTTTACAATACGAATAAAATACGCAAATTTGCAAATCCTCTTTGTGCACTAATCAAACAAAGACTCGCTTGCGATAAAGTGACCCATTAAAATCGTGTAATTATTATCTAGCTACATGTAGCAAAAAAGTATACAATTGCAATGCGTGCAGTGTCTAAGATAATAAATTAGGTTAAGCGTACGCTTCATTAAAAATGGATTGAAATATTGCCATTTTTAAATATTTTATAATATGTAATACTTTTAAAATAATTAAACAATTTTAAAGACAATATTATTTTAGAAATAAAAAATACGATTTTAAAAATCAATAAAAGCTTCTCGTAGTTAAAAAAAAATAAAAATAAAATAATATTTTTTTGGGAAATGAAAAATGATCATTATAGTAATCTTAGTTTTGTGACATTGTTGTTTTAAATATTTTTATAATTATTTTCAAAATAGTAGAAGACAAAGGCTTTGTTATGTCTCTTATTTTTCCAACGTGAAATTCTAAGGATAATAAACATTTTTAAGGCAATTTAATTTAGAATCTGATTTGTGTTTAAAAATTGGCTAAAATGAATATAAAATATTTGACAAAATATCTATAAAAATACTGCTTATGTATCATAGCATAGATTCTCAAAACTTATTGTTATCATAAAAATGCCCATATGTTTTTAAATTCCATGTAGCTTGTGCAATTTTAGAATTTTAAATAATAAGTTTAAAAATAAAAAAACTATAAAATTATTTAATTAAAATATGCTATTTATACGGTGCTACTTATGAAATTAAAAATGCTATTAATAATTAATATTCATTATTTATATTAATATTTGCTATTTATATTAATTATTTGCCACTTATTACTATTTATAAAAATAAACATAAAATAAAACAAGAATTACTATTTATAAAAATAGTATTCGCAGAAAATTAGTAAATTCAAAACATTTTCACCCAAAAAATTTTTTTCTCCTAGAACCTATGGCATAGATCATTGCACAATAAATTAAAATATCCAGTGCTCCATAGAATCTTATCAAATTATATTATTAATATTGCCAGTAATATCATAAATAGAATTATTAATGCTCAGTTACTTTGTCATAAAGAGTTTGTATTTTTTTATAAATAATAAAATCAAAGAATAATATGTATTTATTATTCAAAAAATCCATTAGTAGATTCAATGCATAATTTCAACATTCTTTATTCTTCAATGAAATTATTATTAGTCGTAAGGATCAAGATGTAATCAGATTATAATCTTACTGTTATCGTTTCGCCATGTTTAATGGTTTAGTAATGCACAATCCCCTTGTGTAGAACCCATACACATTGTCTCAAAACCATCTTTGACTTTACAAATGTTTTTAGTGACCGTAAATTTATTTTAAATAAATTCATTGTTCTCTCAGTAAAAATTCGGCCAATAGTAAATTTTAAGTTAATGTTTTTTTTTAATATCAGATGATTGTTCAAATTTAAATTAAAAAAAAACGTCATTTATTTTGGAAATATCTTATATATCTACCATTTAATTTAAAAAAAGGAACATTTAATTAAAATATAAACTAAAATATTGGTACAAAGACAAGTAATTTTATATGATTTATAATATCGTTGTGCTTCACGGTTACTCTTTGTATTTTTGTTTTTACTTTAACAAAAACAAGCAATTTTATGATAAAAAAAATGCATTTTTTAGATGCTAATAAATTATTTAATGAAAAAATATAGGTTTAAAAATGTCCGAATTTAATAAGGTAGATATGATCGAAAGCAAAGCCTAAAAAAAGTGTTGCACCATGGATGGGCAACGAAGTATGACGGATAGGCTCGGGACCGTTATTAAACTTGCAGTCGAGTTAACTGTTATCGCTGAAGAAGACAAATCCGAGGTCACTTTAAAACGGTTCGACGACCCAAGAATCGTATTATCATCACACTGCCGGTTTGTTTACCTAAAAACGTAAAATCACATTCTATTAGCGATGGCTTATTTTATACTCTGCTCAGAAATTAGTCAAATTATTTCACTGTTCCATTTCGCAAAATATACTTATCATTACACTTTTAAACTCACAACATCTTGCTCTATAAAGATATTAAAATACAATAAATTTGCTTTATCACACCATTATTGTAGTTTGTATGAAACTGGCAAAGATTATAGATTTATAGCCGTTGAAACGAATTTGTATTTTTATGTCCTGTTATTTAGATGACAGAAAGATGTTTTAGTATAACATTACTAAATTAAAGTTATGAATTTTAATATTAGGTTAAAAAATACGAGAATGTAAGCTTATTTTTGAGACGACTGGATTTTTTAATCGATCATAGTTTTGTTTCGCACTGTATCCAAAATAAAGTTAAAGAGCAATAAATATATTTCTTTTGTAAAAAATTTTTTAATTTTTTACAAAAGTAATTTTTTTTTGTAATTTTTTGGTGTTCTATTTTTATATCTAAAATATGATTATAAAGCAATTAATCTATTTTTTCAATAATAAATATGTGTTCAAAGATATATTTTTTTTGTATATATTGTAACATACAATTACTGTTTTTTCACGTTACTGCAAATTTCTCGAAAAATTTTCTGAAACCGTTATTTATTAAAAATTTAATTTGCAAGAATAATTTTAAATGTTTTACAACCGCTGTATTTTTTAAACTATACTCAGATAAAAAAACTGTATGCGTGATAAATAGCAGATTTCAAAAATGTTTTGGGGTTTTCGATAGAGAAATTGAAAATTACATCTGTACTAATATTTTTCAATATTTTACAAACGCTGATTTTTTTTGTTGAAATTATAATGTCAAAAAAGTATTTAAATAAGAAAAAAAACGCCCTACGTGATAAGTAGCAGATTTCAAAAATGTTTGGGGCTTTTCATGGAGTTGTACTATAAAAATTTAAAATCTTAAGTACATTTTTTTATTTAAAATTAAATTTGTACTAAAAAAGGTGGGTCCGTGCCAGATGTTTGAAAATATGCATGCTTTCTTAAAAGCTCTTATTAAAAAGTTAGAACAGCATTAAAACCGTTCCTTGGGATAAATAGCAGATTGCAAAAATGCTTAGGGGTTTTTCATAGAGTTACGTTATTATATTTGATGAATTTAAAAAATCTTAAGAAGGAAATCAGTCTATTTTTGTTTAAAATTAAATTTGTATAAATATTTTTAAATATTTTTCAAACGCTGCATAAGAAAGGGTAGGTCCATGTCAGATGTTTATAAATCGGAAGTATTTATATGGAAACAAATTGTTAACCATTTTCATAACTTCTCTTATTGCCATTATCTTTGTTTTGGTAATTTTGAAATTACTATTATAATATGATAAGAAGAAACTGCTTCGCGTAGGAATCAGTAGATTACAAATATGTATGGGGGCTTTCCACATAAATTTTTCCTGTCGATGCATTTAAAGCTGGCTTTTTCAATAACCCAGTTTTTTTTATCTCTATCTTGTTCGAAAAATGATAAATGTAAAGTAAGACAATTTTCGCTACAATTATTAACGTTTATTTTAAAAAATGTTTGCTCTCTTTAACGATCATCTAGTTCTCTGTTTATCGATAATATAAAGTATCTACAATGATATACTGTAAAATCATAATTACAAATATATATAAAACAATGTTTTACATATATTTTTTTATTCATCCAAAATTATCAAGAAATAAAAAACATGGAGAAACTAGAAATTTATATTAATCCTTAGAATATGTACCTTATATTCAAGTCTTTAATAAACGTGCTTACCATTGTAAATCGGTCTTTTATCAAAGTGTGAACTTTTATTATTCTTTTTTATTTATGAATCAGAAAGTTAGAACTTTTTGTATAAAAAGATATTAAAATACATAGTTAAATTACTTATACATATATTTTCGAACGATTCTGCTTTTTTTATATATGTACTTTGAGGCCGTCAATGAATCAAAGGGATATTGAACTATAGGTGTTTTTTGTAGTGAAATTCAAATTATGTTTACATCATCGCCAGGCGGGGTTTGGCGTTGTCATGGTGAGAGACACCCCTCTGTTCATTAATACAGGTATGTCCTTTTGAAGGGCAGTGAGTAATTTTCATAATAGTCTTAACAGAAATACTTTTAGTTGAAATGTATTATATACATTAAATACTGATCGGAAAAGTTTATTTATACCTGATGTTGTACCTGTGTTTTATCTTCAGTCAACCATAAATAGCGACTATTGCATTTCAATAAGCATACTTTGAAACACGATTCACCAATTGCTAAGGAGCTCAAACATCGTACCTTTCATGTACATCTAAAAATTTCACGCACTTCACTTTAAGGATTATTTAATATAAAAGTTTTAATATTTTTCTTTTTATTACTTATTTTTTTATGCTGTTAAATTATTCGTATTGATGAGCTCGAGATAGTTTTTTTTATTCGGAATTAAGAGATGCAAATAATCGACTACCGGAAAACGGATTTCAATTAAATGAGCTTTTGAGATCATTTTAATTGTCTAGGGATCGAGAAGACTTATTAGACGTACTATTTAATTAACGTAAAAGCGATTATTTTCAAATGATAAACTTGTCGAATTAATGCGTATTGCAAATTTGCTTTTTCTTTCATCTGTCAATTCTGTTTTCCAATAGAAAATACACATAAAAAAAGCTTTGATCCGGTGCAATATTCTCAATGGACAAAGTACTAGTGCTCTTTCAAATCCACCCGGCGGAATCGAGAGTGAAATAAATCTATTATATTCATTCACTTACCTCAATAGCTTCTCAAAAGCCACAACAAAAGCACAGTTAGTTACAAGAAGCCACATAAAGTAATTAATGTAGTTTTATAATAGTGAAACGCGAAATATTTACATTATATTTAAAGTATCTTGCGTGTTTTATGCTATTTTTAATAAAATCTAATCGCTTTTATTTAAAACAGATATATAGTTCAAATTAAAATTAGTTATGCTTTATCAAAAAAAAAATGCACGATACAATTTAATAAAAAAGAGATTTAAAACAAATTTATTATACTGTTAAAAAATAGATTTACTGCTGTATAACCATATTTTAGATATTTAGCCCCCCTAAATTTTTACAATCTGCCGATTCCCACGCGGCGCGATTTAAAATTATCTGATTATTAATGTAGTTATCATATCATCAAAGCAAAGATAAGGTCAATTAGACTAGTTTAAAAATTTCTAAATATATTTTTGTTAACTTTTCTAAGAGCTTTTAAAAAATCATGCATATTTTCAAACATCTGACACAGACACAACCTTTTTTTTGCCTTTTGATGAATTAAATCTGTTTTTTTTTATTTTTTATCTTGTTCGAAATATATATTTTTTGCCATTTAAAAACTTCCAAGGAAGCATGCATCTAACACGGACCCACCTTTTCTTATGCAGCATATTACAAAATATTTTTAAATATTCGTACAAATTTAGCATTTTTTTTATTAATATGTTATACAGTTTTCTACAATATATTCATCAACTATCAAAATAAAATATTTATTTTAACAAATTAATATAAAATACGTATGAATTATTCGTGAACTAATTTTATGCATTAACACAGATCACTGTGTTTATATACTAATTTTCATTATACACTGTATTAATTTTTCTAATTTATTTTTTACAGGTGAGTTCAACGCTCCATGATCCATTTCAAAGTAAAAAAAATAGAGCATCGAGTACGTAAGTCGATGAAATATTATAATATAATTAAAATTATAAATTTATAAAAATAAAATAATAATAATTCATACCGTCATTATAAACAATGTTTAATTCACAATTTAGTAATATTAATTTTAAAGTCGTTTTAACTTTAACCATTTGACTTAATTTTTGTTATAATGCCAATTAGTAATGCGTTTTAATTATAGTGTTGCGAATTGTGTGCAGTATTTTAATGTTTATTTATGTATGAAATATTTTCGCAAGCGTACCTGCACATTACTGATATGTTTGTCTATTTATTTTTAAAAACGCTATGCATTTTGTCCTATAAACTCATACCGCAATTCGATTATACGTTAATTAAGTTTGCTCACCAGTGGAAAATGCGAAATGTTCACTGAACCGAGGTGTGGCAGAGTTGCGAATAGCGAATATGAAACAGTTTTTTGTTATCCTTTGACATTTTTTGAGTGGTACGTGTATACGATATTGTAATCTTTAATATTGCGCAAATATATGACATACATGTGAATTTATAACGAACCATAATTTACAAATTAGTTCATTAATAAATAAATTTATTATTATTATTCATAGTAATTATTCGCAATAAATGTTTCTTCGTCAACTATAGTTAGTACTTTATCTTTAGATCGTCCTCTTCCTTATTTTTTGTAATATTTTGGCTCTCTTTTTCGGCACACATCATTTTAAAAATCGTTAAACACTTATCATAATTTATTTCGAATGAGTTTATCAGTGACAACGGGTGTCTTTCTACTCTGTTTTTACTTAGTATTCCTTCTATTGCAATAAGCAGTTATTCTTTTTGCTTATATTTTAATTATTATGAGAGACAAAACAGTCAATACCGGTATTGATATTATTAATATTATTTCATGTAATTTGTAATAAATAAAAAAAAACGAAAAAATACTCCGAATACCGCTCGCATGTTTAATGATTAGCAAAACTCAAGCATTCGAATACCCAGAAAATTATTGTTTCAATATATCAAATATTATAATTAGTTAACTTGTTTTAAAGATATATATATATATATATATATATATATATATATATATATATATATATATATATTTTATTTCGGTGCCGGTTTAGCTTCTATCTATATATTTATTTCTTACTATAATCCAACTTGGTGAATATGTTTTATAAAAATTTGCGATTGTAGATATTTTTTTTTATTACATTACAACTTTAATTTAAATGTCTTTAAATTTTGTTTATTCGCCAAATTTAATAGATATTCATTAATGAAAAGTTTATGCTATTATATATTATTATATGTTGATACATGCTTGCGAGTTTTGCGAAAAATTGAAGGACTTATAAATCGGAACATTTTCTTGGAAGCTATTGAATATAAATGACTACTATTGTCTTTTTCATATTTTTGACATTAATTATCGACATTTATGACCAATTATCCGCCTGTTTATTTATGAGTATTTTATGTTTCAAACAAAAGGAAGCTTTTAAATAATTTTCCCTACATTCAGGTTCTTCTAAAAATACTTGATACGGTGATATATTATTACTAATAAAAATCTTTGGACAACTATTTACAAAAACATTTTTGTCTTATATATTTATTTATTATATTGTCAGAAAAAAATGTTTAAAAATATTTTCTGCAACAATTAGTATAAGAAAACATCGTTTTGGGCAGAAAATAATTTTCATTGGCCGCCAAGTCAAGTTCTTCAAAATATAAGTTTTAAGCAATCTTCCTTACATTCCGGTTCTTCTAAAATACGCTGATCCATTATTGTGGTGTCTACGAGTACTAATAAAAATCTGTGAACGACTATTTACAAAAACATTTTTTACTCATTTATTTCTTCACTTTCGTGTATTTATTTTTGGTCAGAACCAAAGGTTTGAAAATATTTTTCACAACAATTAGTATAATATAATAAAATATTGTTTTTGGCAAAAACTTCTGACTGCCTCCTAAATTTTTAGCTCAGGCGTTTTAAAATATTTTTTGCAGCAATTATTATAAGAAAACATCGTTTTTGAAACACCCTTAAAGCATTTTCTGTGAAGCTTGCCACAATTTTTTTTAAATATAATACATAAAACCAAGAGAGGCCAACCCAAAAGATCTTGCGAACCACTTTGGAACTACATTACTCCGCGGACCACATATAAAATTATATATCCCCATATTAGATTTAGATACACTATAGACATTTTTTTGGAGTAAAAAATTGCCATTATAAAATAAATATTATCCGCCTGTTTATTTATGAGTATTTTGTGTTTCAAACAAAAGGAAGCTTTTAAATAATTTTCCTTACATTCAGGTTCTTCTAAAAATACTTGATACGGTGATATATTATTACTAATAAAAATCTTTGGACAACATTTTTGACTCATTTATTTCTTCACTTTCATGTATTTATTTTTTTCAGAAAAAAAAGTTTGAAAATATTTTTCGCAACAATTAGTAATATATAATAAAATATTGTTTTTGGCAAAAACTTCTGACTGCCTCCTAAATTTTTAGCTCAGGCGTTTGAAAATATTTTTTGCAGCAATTAGTATAAGAAAACATCGTTTTTGAAACACCCTTAAAGCATTTTCTGTGAAGCTTGCCACAATTTTTTTAAAATATAATACATAAAACCAAGAGAGGCCAACCCAAAAGATCTTGCGAACCACTTTGGAAATACATTACTCCGCGGACCACATATAAAATTATATATCCCCATATTAGATTTAGATACACTATAGACATTTTTTTGGAGTAAAAAATTGCCATTATAAAATAAATATTATTTGGCCATTATAAAATAAATAAATAATATTTTGTAAAAGTGTGATGAATCTTGCAGGCCGTGATTTGGCCACCCCTTCATTAAACCCTTTACTGATTTACCAAAATCAACTAGAAATAATTGCAAAATATTAAAAAAAATTTTTTTATTGAATTTATACAACTTTAATCATATAAAATTAATTCAATAAATAAAACATATTTTTCTTTTTACTTGCTTCTTATTTTATTATTTGTTCTAATCAAATTGAATAATAAATATTTTGCGTGAACTTATTATATTTTTCTAAATATATACTTATACAATTACTCATTATTTTTTGCCAGTTACGATAATTCGAAATAACCTTACGAGAAAGGAATGCGTAAAAAATTATTAATCTGTTTGCGAAGCATGCGACATATTTTTTTCTAAAAACAGATTTGTGTGATTTATGTGTGTGATTCAGATTTGATTTATTTTTATATTTACAGCACATTTAATATTTATTTTAGAATATCTTATCAAATAAAATGTACGAATTTGAAAGTAATAACGGTATTACCGGTATTACAATCTCTGCTTGTATATAAAAAGAACTGAATGATTATCTACGTAAATAACTCTGACAGCTGTTCTAATCTATTATGATAACATTGCCTTTATTTTTTATTTAAGAAACACCGAGATTCTTTCATATGTATAATAGAATAATGCATAAAAACTATACTTTTTATTAACCTTTTGAATAGTGCTTTATACACATTTGTTAATTTTAGATTGAGTTAATTTTACGTATATTTTTATAATTATTTATTGATTATTATCTTATATTGCATTTATAGTAAATTGTAGAAAAAATCAATTTAGCGACACTCAATATTTTTTATAAAATTAATACAAAGTATTTTTGTCATGGTAATTTATTGGTATTATTTAAAAAAATATTATAAAAATAAATTGTTTTTTATTTATTACATCTTTAGTTATATATGTAAATATATAAAAATCTTGGGTACCTAAAAACAGTAAAAGATCGACCGCCGTACATGTACGGCGAAACCGTTTAAGGGGTTAAAAAACATTATTTTTAATTATATGAGGATCTTAATTTCAACAAATCAATACTATTAAGTATTCATTTGAAAAATAGAAGTATTACAAACATTGTACAGCAATGTTGCATATTTTTTCTTATAATTTTTTACGTTTGCAAGGAAATAAAAAATGACCTGCACTTGTCAATAGAAATCGAATAGTTCTACAACATGATAATACGCGTCTCCATGTGGCGAAATTTTCTTTCTATAAAATCTAAAAAAAATTCTCATCCACCTTACTTTCCAGACCTTGCTTCATCACTTTCGATCGATGCTTTTTAGCGAGTAAAAAATCTATATGCAGACGATGTGCAAAGGGCGGCTATCGAAATATTTTGAATCAATAAAATAAAAATTATCATTAATAAGTGATTTTTTCGATTCATTTAATACGCGATGTTCATTTTGTGATTACTTTATATAAATATCATTGGATGAAACATATTAATATTTGTTTAATAAAAATCTGTTTTTATGCAAACGTATATTATTAAATTTTAATTAAAAAATAACGCATTATAAAGTTAAATGGTTTGACTAGATAAATATTTTTATAGTACATTATGACTATCAATAAGTATTGTACATAAATAAAAGCATTAATTAAGAGGATAAAAACTTACAAACTTTCGTACAAATCTTTGAATTCTATTCTACGTTTACTTTATGTATTTCACATATGGAACTTTCCAATTTTCTAATTTATTATTCAGCACTCTAATAAAATAATTACGAAAGATGATGTTTTTAGATTAATACATCATTTAATCACACAGTTTAAAATATAACCATTCATGTGAAATTAATTCGAATTTGTTCCATTACAACTTTTCATGCTTTTAGCAGACCTATATATTTCTTAGTATTATTTTGTACCATTACAGCGTGTTCCGCTATTTGACAAGCGTTACCAGTGATACAATTGAATTGTGGAGATAATTCAATATTAATACCAACTGATGTGTGATGCAATATGAATAAGCCAAAATCTAACAGAACTGTCGATTGTCGTAATTGAAGCGTTATTGTAAATACATGAAGCTAATTTCGATTTATAGAGAAAACAAATAGTTTTTATTCTCTCGTGCAAAAAAATATTTTTTGTGACTATGGTTGTTCTTTAAATAAGGTTTTTCACTAATTCGGTCTTTGTAGTACATTTTGATTTGTTTGTATCCGTTCTAACGCATAGGGCTAACGCCCGTCATGCTGCAATGGAAGCTTTATAATTCAGAAAATATTTTTTTATTATTAACTTAGTTTATTTTATAATTTATTTTAATAGCAACGAGCTGTAAACTTATAAGCCGGTAACTAAATGGAAGTTTATGGTCCGTGCCCGGCTTAGGAAGAAGTATTACTTTTAAGAGACTAGTTTATAGTGCATAGTCTCAGGCTATTAAAGAGTTTATATTCTCATTATCTTATTATTTATCAAATTTAAAATTAAAAAAAAGGATTAGAAGACATCAGTTCTTATCTGTGTCATTCTGTATATACTATTTCATTTTGGAGATCACTGTTTAGCTTGTGATTTTGTTACGTAATATTTTTTTACGTGAGTGTTGCGTGTGTTTGTATATACGAGAGTTCCATATACGACAATGGCGTCACGAGACTTCAGCAGATCGAAGCCATCTGAGACCCGCAATCTTAGAAACGAGCAGATGAAATGGCGGAGACGCGCTTGCGCCCAAGTCGGTCCAATCGTTCCAAGAGAGACTTTCACATTTTTGACAGTACTCGTTACGGGATCGATACCGTATTATAAAAATGATATCACATGACTATATACATATGTATGTGTGATCATTTGACTATATTTTTTTACTGATTACCGTGAAATTTATGAACAGATGACAATTTAATTTCTTTAGTTGCTACTGAAATAATAAACTTTGTTCATGTATACCATTAAAAAATAATGTTTCATTAAAAATAGTATATGTAACGAATATATTCGTGACCCGAAAGAGTCAAATTATTTATTTATTTAAATGATATTAAGACCATCGTGACCTAACAGGTTATCCTAATGCGTCACGATGAGCTAAACAGTAATTAGGGATTGCGATAATACCGGTATTGGCATTATTATTATTTTAATTAATTGAGCGAAAAAATAATCCGACAATGCTCGCATCATTCGAAAACCCAAGCAACTATTGTTTTAATTTATTAAATATTTTAATTAAAACTCTTTTATTAATTATAAAAAAAAATATTTTTCTAGAATACGGGCACTAAGTTATTTTTTTTGAACATCGTCTTTGTTCGACCTCTTCTAGGTGCCTCCTAGATTTTTATACTAGGGACCAGAGAACCACTAGCCAATTTATTCCAATAAAATATATTACTCACTATTTTTTGCTTGTTACGATTATACGAAAGAACCTTAGGCGGCTTCCATAAATTATGTCTAATGTTTTTCATGAATTTTTTGACATATTTTTTTTTAAAAACAGATTTGTATGATTAATGATTATGATATTTATTTGAATGAGGTGTGTCATCACTCATTTCATTTAATATTTCAAAATCATTTCATTTAATATTTATCTCTCGTATACTTATTTATTTCTACTTATGTTAAAAGTAGCATTAATTATATCATAAATATTATAGAATAAAACATATGTAAATACTGCATAAACCTTTTTGATCTGACATATGCAATTAAAAAAAATCATTGATTTGCATTTTTTAAATAAATTAATTATGTCATGTGTTATAAAAATTTGAAACTTTTTTTATGTACTCTTAATCGTGTCAGGTAATCAAAAGCAATACATCATTTGGTAGAACATATATTTAATTGGTAACAGAAAAATTACTAGCATTGCATTATTTAGATAAAAAAAATAAAAAAAAAAACATTTTACAAAAATTATTTTTATTTAAATATTGATAGTTATTTATTGCTAATGTGCTTAGTGAAGCATATTCCATGGACTATTTATGTAGAAATATATGTATAAAACTAATTTCATATATGTATGTAATACCTATTTAATTTTCACTTCGCCAGCCATCCTTATCAGGGCGCGGCACAGTAATTTCTCTGTTACAGCTGTTAGGTACCATTATACTTGCCTGAGATAAAGCAAATGTATTCCTTTTATGTTGACTCGTCGCGCATATCGTAGAAAAATATCAAGCATATTAAATTAAATTTAAAAAATGTTCTCCGAAATATCAGCCGATGAAATATTTTGCATAGGTAAGGTTTACTTTGATATCCTACCTCGGTAAAACTACTTAGGTTAATCCATTTTATTATTCGCTTCTGCTTTTAAGCAATAAAGGCTTCGCCATTTTCGTAGATATCGTTTTCAACAAATAAGATGTATGAAATTTTTGTCCCAATACCGATTGAGCTAATGCAGTGTTTGGCAAACTTATTAGCCAAACAGCCAAATATGTACATTATAACGATTAAAAAAATTGAGAGCCAAATCTATTTATCAATTTGGCAAACTTTTATTATAATTTTTCAAATCAACACTAAGACGTTCGAATTTAGAGCTCCATATTTCCTTGTTTTTTTAAATCTGATGCGAATGCCCGTGGATATTTGTGCTAGAGCCACACTTAAGGAGCCAAAGAGCCGCATGCGGCTCTGGAGCCGCACTTTGCCGACCTCTGAGTTAATGTATGTCATACAATAAATAAATGGCATCTCATCTTTACTATCTATTGTATATCAAGTCGCAGTGGGAACGCTCGTTACCGAGCGTTAGCCGACAGGATTTCATTGCTTTTGACGTGAATTTTTGACTTCTGAGAAGTGATAATTTTTTTGCGCTCTTCTTGACCAAAATTCAATTTGCATATACGTTGATTAGTTCTCTTATATTAAAAGTCCATAGTAATTTCGGTAAAGATCATATTATTTTTTTTAGATTTTTTTTAGGAATAACCACATGAAACTAAATGTATTATTTATTTTGCTGCATTAAATCCAGTTGTCGAATTATTGACAATACAATAAATTTATATAATTAAACTAATCTGAATTTTCAGATCGAATACCTAAACTTATGTTTCATGTCTAATATTTTTCAAACGTTGAAAAAGCAATAGTCTACATTAATTTGCAAACAAATTTTAACACAAACGGAGCCGCGTCAAAAGACTACAATCTGTTCCTTTGAATAATAATGTTTACTGTGAAAATACTACCTAGAATGTAGGTGCTTTTGAAGGCAATGTTCCGCTCCTTTTATGTCTTGTATGTATAAAAAAGACTGAAAGAACTTATACCTGAAATACATCTCAAACAACTGTAGTGTAATTCATATTCATTATTTGAGGTCTGTTTTTACTTTTTTATACATATATTCTTGCTATGATTTTTTCCAGATTTCCCCATTTAATATAACTTTTTTTTCCATCGCGCGTTATTTATATTTAATATATTTAAAGTCGTCAAAGGACACTATTTAAGTTGTCACATGAATACAGTGAATGAAGCTTTAAATCTTATTTTATAATGAACAGACCTCAGACTAGTACAAGTTTTGTTTCGATTCATCCGTACGGTATTTGTGTGTCCATTTTACAAACACTGTCGTTTCTGAATGCTTTCACGAGGAAAACTAGATAAAAAGTTTATACGTCTTAAAATAACCACAGTATTGTTTAGTAAGCTCTGACTTTCGCTAACGAACCTTCGTACCGTTCCGGTAAAATATACCTTTGATTTGTTTGAAATGTGAAGCTTGCATTAAAAATCTTGTAGTTTTATTTATGTGCATATTGTTACGAAATGGTTCAAAAATAAATCGCTCCAATTATTTTTTTTATATCAAACTGCAAAGCGAGCCAAATAAGAAACAACTCGATTTATTTATATAAGTAGTATCGTAGTATCGTGTCTGCAGTGGCGTAGCTAGGGTATGTGCCGCCCAGGGCGATCCCCCCAGTTTTTGCAGGATCATAAAATCAGCATTTCCTAAAATAATAAATTGGTTATTATTCGTGGTTTATATATGTTATTCAGAGTTAAAAACCACATTGGACGATCCCATCGCGAATATGCCGCCCCCAAGCAAGTGCCGCCCGGGGCGGCCCGCCGCCTCCGCCCCACCATAGCTACGCCACTGCGTGTCTGAATATTATGATAATTCAAATTGAGCTAGATCGTACATATTAGGTATAAAAAACAATCGTCTTAAGCTGGAATTAATTCATATGAAGGAAAACTATTTTTTTTACGATTGAACGATGGTTTAATGGACTTAAAGAATGACAATCTCTCCATAATCAAAGTAAAAGAGCAACTTGATTGGTGTTGCGAAAAGAGCGCTGCAATTTTTATCAAAATTTATTACTTCAATAAAAAGTTGATTTAAAAGAGCTCTAAAAATACAACGAGAGATAAAAAATATTTATATGCAATGTGAATAAATTCATAAAAAATTGACCAAAAATAAAAGGCAAACTTTAGTCACAGATTTTTTAACAACAGTAACTAGAGAGTTTTCTTGGCCTAAGATTTTTTAATATATGTTTATGAACATATTATGTACACATTAATTTTTTTTATTTCTTCTTATATTGTATATATGTATAGGCGTATAAATAAATAACATCATATTATTTACACATGTTTTTAGAACATATATCCACATTTTGTACGAGCTCCATTCTTTTTTACGCGGTATTTTTTATCCCTGAACCTATTCCATGATTTTGTATGAGCTTAATATATTTTTTACGTGGTTTTTCGTAGAACGTATAATATAAATAAAAATTGATAGGCGTTTCGATCGATGAGCTTCATAAATAATGGCATTATGTTTCTTTTATGAATTTATTTAACTCTTACTACGTTATTTAAAAACTGTTGTAATTTATATAAAGAGATGCAATTAGTTGAAGTGTGTCAAACTTGGTAAAAGCTATATATTTAAAATCATTACTACTATATCGCAAATCTTAAACGAAACAAAGGGAAATTTAAAACCGCGTTTTATGAGCTTGTTTCTAATTTAAAGTTAACGGTCAAACGTATTCTAGCCACTCTCATAAAAAATTGCATACCGCTTATCGGTCGTTGCGATTTTTTTTTTATTATTCTTAATGCACTAAACCTCCATTGTTATACTCCGGCCGTAATTTATATGCAGCCATTTTATTAAATATTATTCGCAAAACAATAAATACAATAGAATGTTCGGGATGGAACGATATGTGCACTCCGATTGATTATTCTATACAACGATAAGCCGTTGACTGTGCCACTTCTCTGACAAAACATTCATTTTTCATTAATACATCGAGTATTGAAATCCCGATCAGTTAATTGTTTTTTGCTTTTATCACGATACTACAATAGATCTCAAAGGCAATGCGCTTTTAATATGCAGTCAAAGGCTCGTACATATTAAAAATAATAAGGATTGTTATTAATATTTTTACTGGAAAATAAATATTAATTTTCTATCTCAAAGTAAAATACTTTGAGATGTTTTTTTTTCGAATATGTATACGGAAGAATTTGCTTCATATTCCTTATTCTTTCCCTTTCTACTTTTTCATTATAAAGTACAGTATGCTCAAGCAACTGCTAGTCGAATATTATTAAAACGTATGAATCAATAATATGATCATCATTAAAAGCGTTGTAATCTACATATTCAAAAGTATGATTAACATAAAATATAATTATACTTATGGATCATAAAAGTTCTTTGTATACTGAATTATAAATTATTACAAAAGAATATCAATTCAAGATTGCTTACATGTTTTTAATTATAATTGAGTGATACAACTTCAATGATTATATATAACACAAAGATTTCGAGCGCAAAGCGCAAATTTAATTTTTTTTTTTTATGGATTTTTAAACCAATTAATTACATAAATCTAAAAATTAAAACAATATTACCATTTTTTATTACATGAAGTAATGCGATCAAAGCTATCGCCGAAAACATCCTTGTGTTTGAAGCTGGATGGCTCATGCAAGAGGAGCGTTTTACCAGTGGTATCTACTATGACCGAAATTCGTTGCACGAATAAAATGTTGAGAATATGGCATACACTTTATTATCGCTTAACGCTTATCTCAAAAACAAGTGTGCGTCGTTTTGTATTTACTGTTTCAAGCCAAAAATATGTTATTTCAATCAGTTTATTAATTTATTTCTAGTTAATTAATTTATATGCAAATCCGCATAAAACAAACAACGATCATTCTATATATGTATACATTAAATTCCTTCCAAACAGTATTAGCTATTATATATACAATAAATGCGATAAAAGTATGTATTTAAAATGTTCCATCAATTTTACTGAATTAATTTAATCGCAGCTAATCTTAATTATGGTGATTTAAAAAAGCTGAAATACCGTCCCTGATCAAAAAGTATGTAAATATAATTAAGCTTCTTTCTTCTGACACCCTGACTGAGCAGTAATTCGCACAGAATTGTGTTATGCTTATTTTATAAAATTAATTATGTAGGCAATTCATTGATTTTTAGCACTAATTGGTTAAATACATTAATATTAATAAAAACGGAGAAGACAAAATACGCATACGACCTGTACTCCTTATTGTTTTTTTTTTAATACTATCTTCGCTTCACTTGGACGCTATAAACTAGCGAATCGACAATCAATTATTGAAGTGACGCGCTCCGCATAACGAAACCGAGCATCTTCGCAAATATTGGCTATGTGCATCAAAAAAATATTTGTTTAAAATTCCACCATCTTAACTAAATATAATTCCGCCGGACAAATGGATTTGTAAAATATGACATGCTCATAGAGAACAACATATAATACCATTTATCTTATCTTAGTGGCAAAAATCTATTTTTTTATTATATTATATATTTACATATTTTTCAATAAATACCTCCTACGTATTTTAGCACAATCAAAATAAACTAACTCTCTAATGGGTTTAATGTATATCTCATATTTCAATACATATTAAAAACTTTTTAAAAAGCATCCAGAGACATTAAAAAAGGGGTAAAAAACTAACAGTCCCTGATGGTGCATATTGATGAATGTTTTTTGCCACTCTAGAGCGATATGTTCATTTTTCTAGAATTACGTGATGGCGAATATCTTAACGGTATTCTATTACTCACGGGTAATTGCTCGTTCGGGTGGGTAGCTCTAAAAGGATTCGGTTCGGAACCAGGGCCAGATTAGACAACAGAGTGCTTAATTTGAAATAAGAAAATATATTTATATACACACATTTTATTAAAATATCGGTTAAATTGCTTGGAAATTATCTGCCTCACAAAAATTAGGGAATCACTGGAATACGTATTATTTATCGCCATAATCATGTCTTACACTAGCGGCTAAGGTAAGATGTGATGTCAATAAAAATGCAATAGGCATAGCCTATTTTTGCCCTCAAGATTTTTAAGATTACGTTCCTAGTGATATGAAGGATATTACTGTTTCTAATGATACTTGGGAGCAAGTTTTGATTAAACTTAACCCTATATCTTACAAATATTTACATATATAGTATGTATATTACATACTTATATGTATGTATATATAAATATTCCATTGCTCAAAATTGTAGGACCAAAACAGTGCTATATCTAGATATAGTAAACATAATTTGCTGAAATAGCATTGTATGTTTTTATTTCAAACAAAGTTTGACACAAATAAAAATTGCCTAAAAAAATATTGTGATACAACAGCTCAATCTAAAGGTCAATTTTATTGTGAATCTCAATCTGGATATAAAATATTCTGAATCTATATGTGGTACAACTTTGTTCCTTTAACACTTAACCATATAATGTTTTGACAGTACAATGAGAGAAGCATTTATATATATAGACTCTTTGCGACTTTTTATTGTTATTGTGAGTTGCGAATCGAAGCAATAATACAAATTGTAAGAATCGCCTATAAATATGCCCAATGACTTCACTAGCAAGTTTAACTGTGAGCAACTTATAATTCCATTATATTGTAATTAATTAATTAAAATCAATTACATCTTCATCGACTCGATTGCCTACTTAACTCACTTTTTTAAGTAAGTAAAGTTACTTTATCTCTAATAAAATAATTATGAAAAAAGTACATTTGAGTTGTTATATGAACAAACAGACAAACAGAAAGATTATATAAAAATCAAATATATATATATGAAATGTTCATTCATAAAATTTTCGTTTAAACGTTATGCATTTCATTCATAAACTTACAAATGCAGTTGTTCGAAAATCGCTCATATTCGCAACAAAGTCATCTGTTGGTGAAACGTAAAAATTATAATTTATTTATTTATTTTGTTATTTATTATATTATTCAATATGCATTATATTATATTTTAATAACTACGCTAATTAAATCTTGTGATAATGGAATAATTAAGATAAAATAGCAAAGTATCGAACCACTTACAAATATTACTGAATCTACGAAATAAATATAATGGTTCGCAACATAGCTTAATTAAAAAAAAAAAAATTGAATTCGCCTGCGATTATTTTATTGTATCGCGAAATTATTATTGTGTTGTTAATCAATTGAATGTGTGCTGAGGTCTACGGTCTCATAAATTTGTCCAGATAAACGTTAACAACCTGCAGCTTCATGCTCTACATTCGCACAAGGGTCAGGTGAAGTCAACCGGTCAGTTTCCACAGATAAGTGGGCAGTTAAAAACCTGGTTCTTTTTAATTATTCTTATTGCCATAAACGATTGCAGGGCATTCCTGAAATTTAAATGGAATAAAATATGTCACGAAATGTGTTCTTTATAATACAACACTATTTTTGAAACATTCCCATAAAAATCTTTTATGACTTTTCTAATAATATTACAAATTAAATGAGGAACATATAAACCGAATTTTGCCCAATAGGAGAGCACAAAAAACAATTATCACTTCTCAGAAGTCAAAATTTCACGTCAAAAGCAATAAAATAGTAGTGGGAACGCTCGTTACCGAGCGTTCCCACTACTATTTTATTGCTTTTGACGTGAAATTTTGACTTCTGAGAAGTGATAATTGTTTTTTGCGCTCTCCTATTGACCAAAATTCGGTTTACATACACTAACCAATACTCTCATATCGATAAAGATAGCTATTATATTCTTAAAAAGTAGATAAAATATGGAGCAATACGAGATGCAACTTCTTCCGCTTATTTTCCCCTGAGAGATGAATTGGTTTAGTTTATATTTTAGACCTGACCTAACGAAAGTTCTTAAACAAATTATAGGTTTGGGTTTGAACAGCAAATGGACGTTTCGCAACTCTCAAATTGTGTTTTATAGACGTTTTAGAGTTAAATTCAGTTAAATTATATTTTCGCTTATAAAAATATATATCTACTGTTAAAAATGTATTTGGACTTCAGAAGTGAAAATATAATATTTACACATAAATAATGATAAATATGTAAATATATATATTATTAAATCGTATAATTTAACTAGCATCTGCCAGATAAATTGTATTTCCACTGATAAAAATACCGGTAAAAATGTATTCCGATATAATTTCACTGAAATGACATATTTTAAAAAATATTTTCGGAATTTTGATACATCATTTCAGCTTTTTTAATATTTCTATTTCATTAATATTCATAGTATTTAATTTTAAATCGTTTAAAATATATACGTAGACTAATTAAAACGACACTATATCCTTGCATATTGCTCGTATGATAAACTTGATACAAGATCCAGTTTTATATATATAATATTTCCTTTCGTATCACGCTTCTCGTTATAATAGGATTACACATGTTTTAAAAAAATCAACGGTAAAAAATTACACTCGATGATTTCATCTCGGCTCTTACATCATCACCGTGTAGCATCAAGTGATAGTTACATCATCATATAATTGAATGATATGATTTTTTGCTTGCTTCTGTGAGTGTGTGTTTGAGTTCATGGCATTAAAACAATTCTAAATGCTTGAACGTATAAAATTAATAGTAAAATATGAACTAATGTTAGACTGAAAAAATACTATGAGTAAATATATATTGTAAATAACATGTAATTTATCAATGAATGAATGTTTACGAGTAGATTGTGAGACACGCAAAGTAATTACAGCAATACATTGAAGTAACAATGAATAAAATAGTCTCACATCTGTTAGTTACTAATGGATAGTTCATAATTTAACAATATGCTTGCCACACACTGTTCAACACTTAATTTTGGAGCATATTATTTATATTTATTCGCATCTCAGGTACATATGAACGGTTCTTCTTAATCCACGTCTTTTTTGTATATACACGTTCATTCGTCTACTATTAGTGCTTAGAACAGTACCTTCCTATATGATGTTTTTTAAGGATGGTACAACGCGAAACAAATATTGTTTATCCCTATCTCAAAATAGATGTATTTTTTTGTGAATATTATTTAGTTTTAGAAAAATAAAATTCAGATGAAAACGTGAAAAGGCGTCTCGGATGGAAGGTATAGTTACACATTTACCGAATTTTAAGGGTGGGGTCCAGACCACAGGCTCGAAAGTTTCTCTCGTTAGCTGTGATAGCGATGGTTATGCAAATGAGACAGCGTTTGTACCAACGATTCTATGAAACGTGGTACATGTATTAGATACGCTGACAGAGTTCGCTTTATGAAACGGATGGACTCAACAAAAGCTCTAAACAATAATGCCACATGTATCGGGAAAAGCCGAGGGGATGCATTGAAAAGCACTTGGTCGTAGACAACCAACGAGTGGCGTCATATAATGGACAAGACTCAGAGAATGTTGTTTTGCCTATACATTTTCAAGTATATTGACGAAGTTCACTTTTCCTAATGCACGCTTTACACGCTCGGCATTAAGTAATGATAAAAAGAACCCTAATAACATAATGTAATTGCAAATAAAGATCCATAAAGGTCCACCCTGTCTCTTTATAAGGACCTATAAATTATTTTTTACACTTCTAAAAGCATTTCGCTCACGTTCGTTCTCTTTACCCACAGGATGGTTATAAATTATTGTGAACACAAAAAAACGTTCGAACGCAAAAACAAGAAACTTACTAAGGCATACATAAGTATATGTATGCATGTTATACATTGCAAAGACAACATAATCTATTTTCTGGTTTTGAGGCCAAAGGGGTGTGACTTTGTAGCCAAAATAGACGCCGAATAGTTTGTAACAGTTTATTTTATAAACATAAACAATAATTTCGCTGTTCGGCATATTTAATTACCACATATATATACAGTAGTGTGACAAAATAATTGGACCAGACATTATTTTTTATATTCTTGTTTTTTCTACACATTTTTATGTAATATAATATCAATATTTATTTTTAATTTAAAAAAATAATATATAGTGACACCACCCTTCTATTTTATTACTTGTCTGTACTCGCTATTATGTTTTTTTTATTTTTGGATATATAACTGTATCATACCCCCAACCTTTTAGGTGTACATATACTTATATATTCATTAATTTTTTGCTAAAAATCATCGCCTACAACAAGCTTCAAATCTTTTAACGCACGGTATTTATTTCTCACATTAATTGCTTGCAAAATATGTGAAATATTGGAGTGGTCTAATTATTTTGCCACACCACTGTATATAGAAATGTAGATGCCGCTATCAGGCGTTGCGATTGAAAGGGCAGATCTTGAAATTCGGAGATTCTTTGCTGAAACGCCTAGTTTATTTTTTTACGGCTGTGGTCTGTTGTGATGTGTTCATGTGATCATGGTGGACAATCTCGTGCTGTTTTATAATGCTGGTTCGAGACGGCTCTTTCGAATCGCAGATGTAGATGTTGGTGGATCAATTGCATCGCTTTTTGGACACACATACGAAAGAGAAAATAGTTTAGAAAACAATAATATTATGCGCAAGGTACAACACCTTGTCTATCGCGCATCCTTTCCACACAAAGAGTAGATTTTTCCGGTACTGATGTATGTGTAATATATCCAATATAATCCTGAGATCACTATTCTACTGTTGTCCTCACTTTCGTTTCTCTTTTCATTCGAAATTATCGTTAGAATGTCTTCTAAAAAAATTGTAAGTGGTTAAAAAACTCACATTAGTATTTAATAATTACATTTATTGCCTTCAAAAAACATATTTTATTTTTCTTATACTTTTCTTCATATTCTTAATTTTTTAGCAAAATATCTGGTCCATTGCTTTGCTAAAAAGTAGTTGCTGGTTCGGTGATTATTCCGGACAGGAAATTTCTGAACTGGATTTTTGCAGACACTGATTATTCCGGACATAAAATATTCCGACAAAAATTATTTTTTAAATTATTCAAAAAATATAATATATTTAAACTAGCAGTAATTTTACATACTCTGCTTTTATTATATAATGTTTTCGTGTATTGTGTAGTTTTTTCGTATAGTAATTATACACACATGTGTTTCTTTGTATTTAATCGTAATTAATATATTATTTCTGTATTAATGTAATCACAATTTTTTCAAATCAGTTAATTTTATTCACCTATATATGTATATACCAAACGCGTACCGTGAAATACATTCTCTTTCGCTCGCTCGCGTGTGACGTGACGCGAGTGAGTGAGAAGAAGTGGGCGTGCGGAACGCATGTAACGCACGCCCTTCTCTCACTCACTCTCGTCACTATACACGCGAGCGACCGAAAGGGAATGTATCTCACCGCACGCGCCTGGTATATACCAATATGTTTAAATATTATAAGGGGAAAATAATCACAATATGTTTATTAATACATTGCAGCTTAAATGTTGACAAACAATTCGATAAATTAAATTTGCATAAACAATAAAAAAAATAAAACGATTGTAGCTTACAGAACTATAAATAATAAAAAAACCTTGTTTATTTTACACGTGTTTAGCTGCTGCTATAATGCTGTTATTTGCTATCCGGCTCTTTTAAAACGGAAATATTTATCCTCAAAGGCACAGAGCATCCTTTTTCAGTATCACATTTTAGATATGTATATCCTTAGCTTTGGATCATACAATAATATTGACAAAATCACGATTTTAATTTACTTTCCGCAATAAGTTTCTATTTATGTTTATAATTCTTTGCTGTCTATAGCAACACTCAAATTTCGTGTGAGTTATCTTTTTCAAATCAGTTTATTTTACTGTTGTACTACTTCTGATAGTACTTAAAAATCATATCTAAACCGGACGTGTTCCCTTTCTGCAATCACCATTTTGCAACAGCGATTTTCTCATATGGAATGGCATAATAATAGAAGAGCAGTTTGTGCATCGTTTGATGGCTTAATGTGTACGGTCATAAGCGGGATGCATCGAGGTCCACCTCCTATTGTTGTTTGACCTCTTTTTAAACTAAAAAAAACAACTCAACTAGACACAGTACCTCTGCTGTGACATAACCGATGCTAAACTGTTGTTTGTTTTTACACTACTATACAATATTTCACACGTACGTGTTAGCACACGTTTACACAAACACATTCACAAATTAAATTCAGTTAAATAAGTATACATTCATAGCCTGAGAATTTACGATATGCTATTCAAACACTCGTTTTTCTGGTTGTTTTGTACTCTTGTCGCACACATATGCATGGAAGGAGCATATTTTTTAAAATACAAAATTTTAATATTACGATTTTATCTGTTCAATTTAAGGTTTATCTCAATTCATTGTGGGAACTTTCACAATGTATTTGTATGTATAGTATATGTATGTACTACACAAAGCTCACATCGGTGAATAAAAACTCATAACTAAAAGCGTTTCTGAAGTCTATAGTAAGTTTGAGTAGGTTTTCTGAACATTAGAGTCGCAATACAACTGCTTTTCATTGTTGTCGTTTAAATTGCCCGAGAAAGAGATTGTTTTTCTATGTGAAAGGGATAAAAGAAACGACCGAGTAAAAGGGGGAGAGCCTCACATGAATACTACATTGAAAAGCAATTAACTCCCGATTGCACAAGAAAAGTAATTTACTCATGAAAATGACTTGATCAGTTATAGCAAAAATGTTGCAGTGTTTATTTTATAGAACAGTTTATTTATAGCATATATAAAATACCAAATACATATTTAGATCAGTTGGTGGAGTCGAAATAGTTAGTTTTGAAAGACTGTAAGAAGTTGTGATCTGTTGTGATGTGTTCTTCTGACAATGCTTGACTGTCCGCTGATGAAGCGTATTTTTTTCTGTTTCTCTCTCTCTCGCTTGTTTGCTTATATGCGAGCAATTGTCATATTTTATATTGCTAATTCGAAACAGATCTGACGAATCACATATGAGGATGTTGGAGAGCCAATTGCATCGCTTCACATAATATTTCCTTAAAAGCGAAAGTGCCATTTAAACAATTTTAACGATCGTTATCATAGGAATATAATAACAATCCATGGGTTGCATTGAACTTTTAACATTAGGCAGTAAAAATTTTGCAACCTTAAGACTGTCGTTCGTTTTTAAATACCTTCATTTGGACGAGGATTATTATCTATTAACAACACTGCTTTCTATTGTAGCTCTGTAAATTTTAAAAATCCTTTCACTTTAAGAAGCCACTCGGTTTTAAACCAAGCTCTTTTGTGGTATTTTTTATTTCAGTCTTCTTATCTTACCGTGTATTTTATATGTCACAATAGACGCGTATTCTCTTTGAAAATATAATAAACTAGCAAGTTAAATTTGGACTTGCTCAGCAAATCAAGTTCTTCAAAATAATAAGCCTTTAAGCAATCTTCCTTACATTCAGGTACTTCTAAAAATACTTTATACGCCATCCTTTATAGTGTTGTTTACGAGTACTAATAAAAATCAATTAGATGACTGTATACAAAAACAGATGCTTCTACCTGCCCCCTCCCCAAATGACGTCCCTGTTTAGAATACACGTCAAAAGCAATAAAATCGTGCCGTCGCAATGGAAACGCTCGGGTTTCTAGCGTTCATATTAAGACTTTTTAATACAAAATTATGACTTAGAATTGAATAAACATATCTAAACCAAATTTTGACCAACAGGAGAGCGCAAAAACAATTATCACTTCTCAGAAGTCAAAAATCCACGTCAAAAGCAATAAAATAGTAGTGGGAACGCTCGGTAACGAGCGTTCCCACTACTATTTTATTGCTTTTGACGTGAATTTTTGACTTCTGAGAAGTGATAATTGTTTTTGCGCTCTCCTATTGACCAAAATTCGGTTTGAATATACTTTGATCAGCCCTCTTATATTAGAAGTCCATTATAATATCGGTAAGGATAACTATCATATTTTTAAAACATTGTGTAATATCGAAATGCAGACAAATTATGGAGCAATATGATGCGACGTCTGTTTGTACTTCTTCTTTCGCTTATTTTCCGCTCGAAAATAAATTAGTCTTAGAACTTCCATTTGGTCCAGTTAGTTTGGTTAATTAGTGTAGGTTAGGTTTGGGTTTGAACAGCAAATGTACGTTTCACAGCTGTCAAATTGAGATTCATAGACATTTTAAAGCAGCATATAATTTCACTAGCGCATATCAGCTAAATTATATTTTTGCTTATGGAAATATATATCTACTGGTGAAAATGAATTCCGATATGCTTTTACTGAAATGACATATTTAAAAAAATATTTTTTTAAATTTTCTTTATGGAATAACTTGAGAATATATGGTTTAGAATCAGAGGCGTAATTTCTGTTTTTTCCAAAGGAGGGGAGGGGGCAAAAGTTAACCAGTCATTAAATGAATGCCCCCACCTGCACCCTTCCCCCTCCTCCAAATGACGTCTCTGAAATTACTTCAGGATTATCGGTCCTCTGTAGATCTTCATGTCCAAATTCAAAATACAGGTGTTTTTAACTGCTATTGTCGCATTATGACAGTTGAAATTCATAAAACATAATATAGCTTATCTGAGATTATTTTATTTCTACTGCCACTGTTAATTTAAGGTTGAAAATATCGAAACAAAAAAATATCCCATTACTAAGAGGCATCACCGATACGATCACTGTTAAATTATTGCTAATTTACAAATAGTTATCGATTTTTTTCAAATGTAAGAAAAAACCGCAAAGATTTATGGAACAAGTATGTTAAACAAAATATTATTATTCATTGATTGCTTGCTATTTTATGTCATAAACGGAACGTATCGGGCCTTAAAAATAGTCTCACATTGTGCTTGTGATTTTGTTTCAGACGTGGTATGAAATGGAAAGATTGCTCCAGGACGAGCCGAAGCTGCAGCAGGACGTGCCTCCGGATGACCTCGACATGCCTGCATGGGCAGTCTTCGCCACCCCAGTATCTTGGCAGATGGAGTCCCTACGTCTCAGAAGCTTGGAAACACTCGGTTCCAATTCGACGTCGTCGGCCAACTCTCCCAACTCGACCAGCGTTGCCAGCTCGTCTACATGGCCAAGCGACACGGTATCAGGAGATGCGATGGTTAAATCCGAACCATCAGACGACGACGATTGTTACGACGACGGTACGCCAGGTTTGGCTCTGCCCATCGACGCTCCGACATTGACTCCGCCCGAGAGCCCGGACAGTCCTCCGCCTATCGCTACGGCCACTCTCACGCCGGCCCAGCTCACCAACGGTACCATTTTATGCGTGACCAGGGCGCCGACAAGCTTCACTCGCATAGTGGCTACGTCTCAGAGTCAAGTCGAAGTATGCGTACCGCCAGCGTCCGTGACCATCACGACTACGACAGTGGAGAAACACTCTCGTCAGGAATCGCCCGATTCCAAGCGCCGCATTCATAAATGCCAATTCCCGAGCTGCAAGAAGGTCTACACCAAAAGCTCGCACTTGAAAGCTCATCAACGAACTCACACAGGTAATTATCTGAACGTATACAATACTAAAAAGAATCAGTATAAAAGCGATTTAAACGTATGTATATCATATAAATTTGAATGTATGTAACATTGCATAACGGTTTTGCAGCGCGCTATTATGAATGATGCGTAAGATCTTTGATTACTATGTATCATGAAATGTATTTTAAATCTTGCTGCGTGTTCTAGGTGAGAAGCCGTACAAATGCTGCTGGGAAGGGTGCGAGTGGCGCTTCGCCAGGTCTGACGAGCTTACCAGACACTTCCGCAAGCACACCGGAGCCAAGCCGTTCAAATGCCGCTGTTGCGACAGAGGATTCTCTCGCTCTGACCACCTGGCTCTGCACATGAAGAGACATGTCTGAAATTCACTAATGCGTCAGCAGTAATTTGCCTCGCGAGAGGCAGATACGCTGGCGTGTCAATTCCACCGAACCATCGAAATCCTTCAACGTCTGAAGTGACTGTTAAATGTTAACAAAAAAACAATTCCACGCGGACGTTTTAAACAAATAATCCACCAATAAACAGGTGCCAATTATGTTTAGACGAATCAACAATGTAAATACATTTATAACTTTGTTAAAAAGAACAAAATGAAACTTTGTTGACTGCGTTTAACATATACATTTTAAAATTTAACTTGTAAATAATCGTATTCCAAATATATTAGTATTAAACTTTTTTTATTATACATTATTTGTCTCTTAGTATTATGTGAATCCAGTGTATGTATGCGTATCTGTATATTAATGTATGTGTACAAATCATTATATACTTCATAGAATATTGTAAAAATCATCATTAAATTATAATATTGATCACATTTGATAATTGTGTTTAAAACTTAAACTTTTGATTGTTCGGTTCAATTTGATCAGAGATCTGAATAAACGAACTTCTTTATAATTATATTTTTTTTAAATAAAATATGCAGTATACGTATACATACGAATTCACAATTGTATTTTTAAATTTAAAAAAAAACAAAAACATTCTTTTTTAAAATAATAATAATCGATAATATTATATTTAGATTTTAATACTTGATGCTTATTTGTTTTTTGTTTATTTACATTCAAATTTTATTACGTGTATACTTTCAATTTTTCTTAGATTAAATTAAAATTATAATTATTTTTTTATACGCATATTTTCTACAAAAAAAGCATTTAAATCTATTGAATATTATATGTGAATACACATTTGTTAGTTTTTTGTAGTATTATAAATTAATTGTTTTATTTGATGCATATTTTTTTAAGTTTCACACTATACATAGTTTTTCAAAAATATATTAATATTATGATGTTTTGCACATGTGTATAAAATAAATAAATATATATGTATATATATATAAAAATATATATATACATATATATATTATATTATATATCGTATATTTAATTGTATGGATAATAAGTAAAAAAGATTCGTGAGCTTGTTACGTGGATAAGGACTTTATGCTTGTTACGAGAAAAAGGCGATCGGCGACATCGGTGATAATCGTTTTCTTTTTTATATTATATATGAATATTATTATTATATAAACGTGTCATTATTGTAATTAGTAGTTAAAGCAAATATTTAAGCGACTGTAGTTTAAACGAAATTTACATAATTATAAATTGAACAACATTGATAGTGTAAATATTAGCAATGTGTAAAACGTCAAGTAAATGTGAAAAAATAACGGCATGGTGAAATTAAGGTGAAAAATATTTTTTTTTTATATATATATAATAATAAACGAAATAAGGGGTTTATTTTTAAACGACTGATTTTGGAGTCACGCCAAATTTTTGAGTAATTAAAATAAATAAATATTGTATGATATGATAATAAATTTTAAAATTAAATTAAAAAACCAGCGGATTTGAACGTCGATAGATTTTTTTAATATTTTTTAAATTAATAAGTCGCCATTTGAGCTTAGTCATATAAAAATATCTGATAAGAGTACTTATTGGTACTTATATATGTGTATGTGTATTATAAATATAAATATTAGTCTTTTGAGTAAATCATAACATGCCTAAACCACAAATCATATTGTATATTTTTCCTTTTTTTTTAAATTTGCGTTTCTTTAGAGATAGTATTTAGTTTTGTTTTTAATATCATTTAACGCGTTATTTTTAATTCATATTTTTTACTATATTGATTTAAAGATATATATTTATGTGCCACATACTTTTTTACCAAATAATTATACTTATATATTTTTTCTTTTAATTATTTTTTTTACCTAATTGTGTGTCTATTTTGATCCAACAATTGTACTTCGAATCTGAGTTGCTAAAAAGCTAGTTTTTAATTACTAAAACATTTTTACATCCTAAATTGAGAATTAAGTAATATTTTAACGAGTGTTGGCTACGCATACATGATTATTTTTGTTATTTTATGTTCTTATATTTTTGTAATGATACACAATAAAGGTACAATATTTCATATTAAAGTGTTTATTTTTTATTACAGTTTTCTCATACATCATATATCATACACACAAATACACACACATTTTTTAATTTAAATAATTTAAGAAAAAACAATTTATTATTCAGAATTTTTGATGCAAAATCTTATTTAAACATTATATTAAAAATATATGTAGTTTTATAAATATTCAATAGACATAAATTTATATTCAGTGTTTCTTTGTGTACTACTTAACATAAAATACTTAGTCGTTGTATTTAAAAATGAAAATATATGTGTCGTGTTTATGTGTATTAAAAAAAACATAACCTCAAATTATAAATACGGTAGATAAACAGTAATAGTTATTTAATAATATATATATATAAGTGAATCGATGTTAGTCAAATTATATAACGCACAACTTATTAAAAAAGTCATTCCAATTTTTCAAACTAGATATTATAAATATTTTAAGTTTATTTTCTTATCAGTTCAAGCACGAAAAATACATTCCAAGATAATAAAATAACTACAGAGATAATATATAAGGAGAGATTTGTAGCCAACACTCAAAAGATTAATATATAATATTATGAGTATAAACAAGATATATACATTAACATGGACCATGTCTATATATGTGTGTATTTCATGTGTGTGTGTATAAATATAAAATATATATATTTATTATTATTATTATTATATTAGTGCACACGAACTGTGTTCATATAATTATTTTATTTTATTTTTTAATATATAAAATATATAATTAATACATACAGGGAGTTCTTAGATAGAAATTTTACGTCGATATTACTTAACCAAAGATATATCGAATAATACGAATTAACGAAGTAAAAATATAAATTTTCACAACTTTATCTAAGAACTTTTTATTTAATTTTGCTGTATTTCTATCTTATTTTGCTGTATTCACTCTCCGAAGACATGACAGTGAATAGCCAATTTTTTGGAGATAACTATATAAATGTGTTCGTATAGCAAAATAAAGCGAACGGTTTAAAGAACAATTTTTATATGTATGCTATCGGTGTTACCATATATACATTACATAGACATAGTTAAATAAATATATGTGTATGATATGTAAATGTGCATATGATGTTTAAGATTAAGAGTCTTACTACGGCGTAGCTCTGATGATGAAAAAATATACCTATGAGAAATAGACTTGTCGGTGAGTGCTATTCCAAGCCTGTGATCGATGATGATAAATCATCTAATCTTAAAGAGTAAGGAGTGCATTTATAAATCGGTATATACATATTCGTATATAATAATAAAAATCTTAACATCTGTATTGATGTATTCGTTGGTATGTCGTATGTAATGTATGTTATATATGAATAATTATATATAAATAAATAAAGTGTCAAATGTATTGAATTGTTAATGCACATACATACATATAACATGCGTAAAGCAAAAAACACAAATTTAAGACTGGCGCTAACCAACTTTACCGATATAATGTATTTAAAAACAAGCACTTCACCAATCGGTCTTAGCTAAAGACTAAAAATTAGACAAAACGAAACGTATATTTAAAATATATAAAAAAATTTACTTTCATTTGCAAAAAGTGACCTTTTATTGTTTACTTACAATTTTTTAACAAAAATGTGGTGATTTTAAAAATTGTTTTTTGGGCTGAAAGCCTTATAAATTAAATTAATACGAATAATATGTAAAATTAAAAAAAACATAGTGCTTAAAGCGACAGATGTGTAAAAATATAGTATTAAAATTTACCAAAATTGACATTTTTTTTATATCTATGTAATAAGCCAAGCATTATTCTTATGGGTAAAAGAAATTTAAATAAAATTGGACGTTAGCTCTTCCATATTATTCAATTCATAAAAAAAATTAAGTCATCGTGGGTAAGATCCTTTTTATTATGTGTTATATTTATCGGATATAGTAGATCATAGAAAATTATACTCTAATATTATTAAATATAAAAATATATACACACAACAAAAAAAAAACATAAACGTGAATAAACGAATAAAAAAAAATTTTATACCCCTAAGAGCATAAGAAAAATTTTTAAATGTGTATATCTATAAGCTCCTTAAATGTGAAATGTTGTTGTCATATTCGCTTATATTATATTTATATGTATATGTTTATATATTAATTACTTTTTTTATGCAAATTAATTTTTGTATAGCTGTCATTATTAAATACATTTAATAAATATTAAAAAATAATGAATAAACCCACAAAATATTAACGTTAAGTTTGCGAATTTTTCATAGTTTGCTTTTACATGAAAGTGATTGTTTAACCGCATAACATACACAAACATACACACACACACACACACACACACACACATACATGAATAAAAATGGTTGCTGCCTGTTTTAAAGCTGTTTCGACATGTTCAGTACTATTATTTACAAACACGTAAACGCTTAAATTTGATACGTCAATTAAGAGTGTCAAAGGTTTATATAAAATAAATAAAGTGTAAATAATTTTAACGAAAAGGAAAAAACAGGGTCTTTTCGCGCAGCGCCATTTTACTTTTGCAAAAGGCAGCAGCTACACACACAGATACACACATACACCCACACAAAATAACCTAACAACAAACCTATACCAATAAAACACACAATCGTTTCTTATATAATATGAATAATATAAAATATATGGAATTGATTATTCAAATACATACACAAACACACTCATATACACACATGTAAACACGCGCTTATTTTTGTGTATTATAATTATAATAAATGGATATATGTGAGCATTTAACGAGATGAATGTTTTATTCTGCAAATTATTTCGTATGTAAATTCGCTGATGCACATATAACTATTATTAATATTAAAAAAAAATATTACACAAAGTATGTTATTTGTAAAATATAAAATAAAAGGCATTTAATATTTAATGTGTATGCCAATATGTAAACCGGATGTTTGTCTGGAAATTATTTTATGTCATGGTCTGTACTGTGCTCACTTCAAATAAAGTACGTTCCTGTTAAAAAATTAAATATTCTTTCATTTGTAATCATATCCTTTAATCTGTTTTGAATGCCCTATTTTACATTTCTAAGATGAGGAAGAAATGTAACATCTATAAGACATGTAACGTACACTTATATAAGAGTATACCTACATTGATTCCAATAAAAGTCCTGCTTTGTAATAAACATAATAAAAGACAGGTCTTACAGGGAAAAAAGCATCAAACAAAGAAATTGTTAATGTAAAAACAATCATATATATCAAAAGCTTGCCTTACAAATATAAGCATTAACCCAAACACATCTTAAGGAATGACGTTTCCGATGATAGCAACTGAGCAATGAATTTATAGCATATGTGCCCTAGAGTGCCTCAAATTCACTTTCGTATAATCGAAACAAAGCGTGCACAACAATCATCACGATTGGTACATACAACTATTTGTAAACCATCACTAGAGAGTTAAATAAGTCGAATTGACTATTCGTTTTCTCTTTACCAAAATAAAATAACGGTTGATAAAAAGCTTAGGGAACGAGCTCAATAACGAACTTTCACTTCTTAGTGAAATCCACGAGAAACGGAGAATCACTGTATCTGTCTTTATTAAAAACTTATTATGATTTGACCCTATATGTATGACACATATTATGTTTAGTTCGATAAAAATAAATGTATTTTTTTGGCCCCTGGCTTCACATGTTTCTATTTTTACCAGCCGTCACTGATTATCACTATATGGCACAATAAATGTAAGAATAAAGAAGATAAGCGCCCACGACTGTGATTTAAGGACGATTATAAAATTAATTTAAAAATTATGTCATGTCATTATCAGTTCTCTGTGGGAATATTGCGCTTAGATTCTAATTATTGTGAATAGTTTTATGGTTCATAATTATTTTTCAGAAGCCATGAGCAATTAATAAGATTACTTTACGCCTAAATGGAACCAAACTTATTCAGTTAAATAACCGCCTGCTTCATAATCATTGTTACGCGATCGCCATGACAAATCCCAAGATATCACAAGATAAAAAATACGTTTTATTAGCGTTTATGTGGTTTGATCCACATTAACTTTTAATCCTTGTACATAATACATATTAAATATATATAACATGTTTAAGGTTAACACTTACCTGATTTATTTGCAATTCGAATAATTATATTAAATCGGTAAGTCTCCAAGGAAATTTAAAATAATTAAATTCTTTTTTCTGATTGGTCGAACCCATTGAGAACTACGGTTATGCAATTATAGGCTTTATGTATATGTAAATAGATACTATTATTTCATGACGTACAACGAGCTTTTAACAAAAGAAACAAAATATATAATATATAATAATAAATAAATTATTAGCTCCACTACCTCCTCACCTATTCTATACTCCTGGTAGATTATGACAAAAAACTCGTACAAAAATGGTAATTTGAAGCTTTTTTTTCTTTCTGAATATGCTTTGACGCGACTCTTGAGGTGCATAATATCAACACCATTCTAGGTGGCTAATCAATCGTAAATTGTGATAATGGTAATTAACCAGCAACCAATGAAATGTAAATATATATGTTTATAAAAATGTATTATTTAATTATGTAATAAACGATAATTAAAAAAAAAAAAAAAATTCTAGGTGGTGTTGATAATATGCAGAAATTGAAAAAAATTGTTTTCCTAATAATTAAAATAATAAATTAATTGTCAGCTACCTTCTCACTCATATGCACTTCTTGTAGATTTTGACAAAAAACCCATACAAAACCGTATCGTGTGTCGTTTGAGGTGATAATTTTTTAGCATATGCTTCGACGCTACTTTTGTGATTGCAGGAATTATGAAAAAACTTTTTTTACAATAATTAAAACAATAAATTAATTGTCTGCTTCACTGACCGACTAATGAGAGATCCGCTAAGGAACGTGTTGCCATTCGCCGCCGTCACGTCAGTGTTACCAGAGTGCCACCTAATTTTTGGCATAATGAATAAATACAATAAAATATTTAATTTATCATAAAGTAAATTTAACCTAAAATTAATATTTTAAGTTAAACAGCAATGTGCTACTACTGCAATAGGTGAAGAAAAGAGACTGAAAATATTGTAATAAAATAAATTTGTAATAACAGGATGAATAAGAACAATTATAATGAGTTTGAATCTATCACGAGCAGTGTTTTAAAACATTTTTTATGTCTATTATATTTAATTTACATTATTGCATAAAAAAGTAGTGAGTTTAAAAATAATAAATTGTAGCGTTTCTCAGAAAAATCTCATAGTATTATTATTATTATTTTTTACTTTAACTGTATTTTGTATTTATATCCGAAATTATACATCATTTATTCTCTTAGACTTGTCTGAATCTCTGTTTCTTCAGTATCTGTCTTTATTAAAAACTTATTATGATTTGTCACTATGTATTATTCATATTGTATTAGCAAGGAGATCAAGAGACGAGTAGTGTCAGCAAATAAATACTATTTTGCGGACACTATCTCATTGTACAAAACGCTGATCAAACCAATTCTGACATGATTCATAGAGCTGGACACTTACCAGAACCGACGAAAGGTTGCTTGACATATTCGAGAAAAGTGCTTTGCAGGATATATGGCGCTATATACGAAACAATCGGGAGTATTACAACCTCTTCCAAGAAGAGTGTCTCCACCTTCATCAGAATTGGAAGATACCAGGAAGGAAGTTGGAAGAAAAATATTATTGTAGCCGGTGTATGTTCGGATTATACGCAGTTTAAAAAATGGGATAGCGAACCTAACTTAACCGGCGAACGGTTGATGATGCTCGATTTATATTAATTTAAAAAATATGGAAGTGTACCTAGCCAATCAATGACCAGTATATATGAAGTTTAGTCGTTTAATCGCCGTCGGTGTTTTCTTCTCCATATTGTTAATCTTTCAACATCCCGGCTTCGCAGCAAATAAAAATAATATATGCATGTATTTACTGCTTTACTGCGAATCGCTTAGCGCGACAAATTATATCAGATTATATTATTTAACAATATTGTTTGATAATTTTAAGTGAATACTACGACTTTATTTGGTATCACGGCGCCCCAGGCGATCACCTGTAGTCTGCCCCTCGGGCCGGCCCTGACCAGACCTAAATCCTATAGAGCATATATGGGCAAAATTAAAAAGGATACATAAAATAACATATGGCCACAGATGCATCACGAGGAAAAATATGTAATTAAAACGATTCATTTTGTTTGGAACTGCTAATATACACTAAATAAAATAAGACAATTATATAAAATAACTTTATTAAAACGATTATAAAACAATAAATACAATTTCAATGAAGAAACATTTTAGATGTATCAAGTAGTCTATCACATACCATAAGGAATCTAAAAAAGAATACTTCAAAATTATTATACTTGTCGATGAAAAATTTGTGAGGTTTATTTTGTATTATATAATAATAAAAAAAACAATTTTGGAATGCTGACACACAACGCCCAATGATCTACGACAGTAAAGTTATATACTATATTTTACCTTCTTGTCAACATTATAATAAACAATTATATGAGGTATTGAGAATATTAAGGAGGAACTCAACGTGAGTATGTTTAAATATAATAAATTCCAAACTTTTTGAAGCATTTAAGTTTAAATATGTCTAACTTGTCAAAATACAATTCAAAACTACATCCATACAAACAATATCACGTTGCTGAGTGGTGAGGTGTTAAGTGTTGAGTTCGTCCTTAATATTCTGAAAGATTAGGTAAATTTTTGATATTGATCAGTAATAGTGCAGCAAGATTATTTATTTTATAGATGTTATTCCAGATTTAAAGAATTCTATTATAAAATAAAAAATGCTACTTTGTTGTGTTCGCCCTTCATATTCTACACAATTCACATAATATACATAGAAATATTTATTACATAACGCCAATAAAAAAATGTTCTTTTTTATCACATCTTTTAAGATAAGTTTGTAGAACATAATATAATAATAACAAAGGCACTGTTGCAAAGAATAAGAAATCACATAAAATATATTTATAGTTGGAAATTTTGAATGCACACTTCGTTGTATATATTGATAAAAAATGATATACAGAAAACATTTATAGTAAATTTTTTTAATATATTATATTAAAAAGTAATTGACTTATTGAAATTAATTATTTTGAGTAATAATATTACTATGAATATATGAATTCTGATCAAATCGTTGAATAAATATCAGTGCATCAGTCCAAGTTACCTACGTTGAACGATTAAATAATAATTACAATTAAATTATTTCTAATTTGTTACAACTCTTGGTTATTTACAATTAAAGCAAATGAATATAAATAATTTACATTAAATATATTCAAATTCGTCTTAAAAATTATAACTTTAATTAAAAATTAAATGATTTAAATAAAAATATCACAATGTGCAAAGGGAGGCTTGTTTAACCCTTTGGCTTATTGCTATTTAGTGTATTTTTTGTAAAAAATCTACATGTAATTATTGCAGTACTTTTAATATTTATACTAATTTATGCATCCAAAATGCCAACTATAAAATGTGATCAATAATGACTGATTCGGTATTAATAAAAATAAAATCGCCATCTTATGGTACGTTTTTGTCGAAGTTGTACTGTCGCACACACCCATACATAAATATATTCTTCCTTAAGATATATATTCTAATAAATATTTCATTTAAATTCCGTATATCAATTAGCATCACCGTATTGTACGTAACGATAAGCATTCGCGATTATGGTGTCGATGATAAAACTATACAATTTATATATACACAATTTGAAAAGGCGATTTGAAACCGATCCGCAGTGTACATAACAATATATACCCAATTCGTTTGCTAAAACCATTTATTGGCATAAATCATCACACATCAAGGAGTTCTGTGACATGGATGCTTCCAGTTCGGAAATTTGTTGACGTAAATACATAACTCTGAAAGTTAAATAATAAGATACACATTAGACTGAGACACGTTACTTAAATGCTAGTAGTACTGGAAGATGAAATACAAACTTTTGTTCTTGTAGAGTAGCCTTAATCTCTCTTTCGCGAACAATTGACCTAGCTACTTTTAAATCAGACGAAACGCGAGTTAGCAGCTTTCCTAAATTAGTTGCCTCATCAGAATATCTCTGCGCCTGAAAATGAGAAAAATTAATATTATATTTCGCTGCAATAAGTTTATTCATAAATAACAAATAAATCTAGAATCAAAATAACAAATAATGCAGAAAAAATATCACTTGAAGCATTTCCAAATTGAAATTGGTGACGTAACTATTTTATATTTTATACGAGATAGCAGAACCATTTAAACATATTTAGAATAGCATTGACAATTGCTTTGTTTGTGGTCCTTTCACCACATTTAATCGAATAAGGCGCACCAAATAGACTTAAGTACATTGCAGCAGTCAAAGGCATCGAGTTAAAGGAGATGCACGTCTCATCGAGAATAATCTTCGACATGGAATCAATTTGATTACAACAATCCAAGATCTGAACTTCGATTAACAATTTACGTCCTTTTATATATTTTTTGTAGATATAAAATATTCATGTTATTTATTCGACTCATCCTAGTGTGATAATTAATGAAATTAAAATGTTTAAATCACCTGATATTCTAAAACGTCAGCAGGCCAGCCTGTGACGTGGTCAACTAAATCATCTCTCATATAATTTGAGAGAGTAGCCGTTAATACAGGGCTTGGAGTCGAACCGAGCGATCCGTAAGTTCCGAATTCATCTACAACAAAAAATAAAAAACAACAATTAAAAGAGAATTTCAGTATCAAAATAGCGAGTTTGAAATGAGACCCACATCTTCTATTTACAGGTGCTTCTACGATCACGGGATGATCAATGTGATTTTCTGAGTGTGTAGGAGTCGGCGGTCCCGTGAAGTGGTGCTGCTGATGTTCCGCAGAGGGCACTGGAGGCGGAGTCACCGAAGAACCGTTCACAAGCACGTGTGATATAATGCGAGGCAAGGCTGCTTGTTGACTGAAATTTCTCGGATCATATTCGTTTCTATTGTAGTTAACTTCAGGCGGAGGTGCGTGCGGCGTATTTCTGTTGCGCAGCGGCGGTGGTTCGTTTAAGTTATGTATATTCTGGTGTATATTCAGTGGCGGCGGCGGCTCTTGAATAACTAAACATAAATAATCGTTATCAATACATCAATTTAAAGGACAACAAATCAATAATCTTTGGATATTTTAATACCACTCTACAAATAATAATATGGTGTGAGCCGGTGCATTGTCACGATGGAAGAAGCAATTTCCCTGTGCACCAAAGATTCACCCTTTTCTACTTGACGCTCCCTTTTTCTCTCAACCTTTTTAATACCTCAAACTGGAAGGCGATGATGTGTTGATTTATTCAACGTTGTTATCAGTCCTTGAAGTCGAGGGACGCCCGGAACGAGGTTGGTCTTCAATTGTCATTTCACCCCTTTTAAACCGCGAAATCCAGTCATAGACCTGAGCTTTACTCAAAGAATCATCTTTGTAAGCTGTTTGAAACATTATAAGTTTCCGCGACTGTTTTCTCCAACAGAAAACAAAATTTTACCGCCGCACGTTGGTCTCGAGCGTCAGCCATTTCATGTTTTCGCAACATGGAACAAAGTTGTTTTGCTAAAAAAAATGCTACGCACAAATGGGTGCTCTCACGGTGAAGAAACGTCACATATTGACTCATACTGGTTCCCTCTAAAACACCCGACCACCCATAACTCATTCACCTAGCATCCCTCCCCTCTACAACCAGTCTCGTTACTTTTAGGTCGCCCCTATACAAACGTTTATTTATTAAATCTTCCTGATCGGCGTGAGCCCAACGCATTACAATGGGGTAAATCTGCACCAACTGAGTACGAATAAGTATTAACCGCCAGACTAACAGTCTGAGAATCGGTGACGTCTTTATCAATACACCCATACCTCGCTATACGGCCGCTCTTTATACGGCCTTTCGCTATAACGGCCCTCTTCAATTAAGGCACGTTTTCGATTTACGGCCTAAAATGTTTCGCTATAACGGCAAATAAACTTTTTTTCGATGTCGATTTTAAAAAAAATTTAAAAATAGATTTATTTGCATAATTTTAAAATGAAAGGTGAAGCAGCTAGCGCCGATGAGGCCGCATCTAAGGAATATCCCAACATTTTAAAGGGAATTATTGAAAGAGGTGGTCATAAACCTGAACAAGTGTTTAACGTAGACGAAACAGGGCTTTATTGGAAGCGAATGCCTGATTGCACGTACATTTCAAAAACCGAAAAATCTGCGCCTGGTTATAAGGTGTCTAAAGAACGATTAACTTTGCTACTTGGTGCAAATGCCGCGGGTGATTTTAAGCTAAAACCACTTTTAATATATTTGTCCGAAAATCCAAGGCCTCTTAAAGGACTAAATAAAAATCAATTACCCGTCATATGGAGATCCAACAAGAAAGCTTGGATGACTAAAGCTACTTTAGAGGATTGGTTCAAAAATCACTTTTGCACAGAAGTGAAAAAATATTTGCGAGACAATAACTTAAGCAACAAGGCTTTGCTAATTTTGGATAATGCACCAGGGCATCCTACTAATTTATCCGAACTATCTGAAGATGTCATGATTGAGTACCTTCCGAAAAATACAACAGCTCTGATCCAACCAATGGATCAGGGTGCAATAGCCACTTTTAAGGCATATTACCTACGCCGAACTTTCCGAAAACTTATAAGGGAAACCAATGGTAAATCTTCAATTAAAACATTTTGGAAAAACTATAACATCAAGGATGCTGTTGACAGCATCAGTGAATCATGGAAGGAATTAAAATTAACAACAATGAACCATGTTTGGAAATAAATATGGTCAGAATGTGTAAAAAGTATTGATGCAGAAGTTAATTGCCTTCCTGAAATTAGGCAAAACATTTTGGATCTAGCACATGATCTCGGCTTTGAAGGTTTGAACGAACGTGATGTGCTTGATCTACTTGAAGCTGATAGGGAACCCCTTTCATATAAGGAACTCATTCAGTTGCAAGCAGAACCGGCATTTGATGAAGAGACAGAGCCTGTTGTATTCAAACAGCTAACATCAAAAAAATTGTCAAAAGCTTATTCCTATTTCGAACAAGGAATAAATTTTTTCCTTAAAAACGATCCTGACGTCGAACGTAGAGCTAAAGTTTCTCGAGGAATTAACTCAGCCATTAGCTGTTATTAATCACTGAAGAACGAAAGAGACAAAAAGGCAAGACAAACAACGTTGGACAATTTTTTTACGCCAGGCCCATCTTTACCAGCGAAAAATGAGAACGACAGTAATCTGCAGGTTACCATTTCTTCATCGTCTTCAGATTAAAGCCATTTTAAAAAAAATTATGTATGTATTCATACACATATTTTATGTAACATGAAGTTGTTTCATTTTTGTTTATGGATTATTGTTGGTTTTTGGAGTATGTTATTATTTTATGTACAAATGTATGTATTTTTGATTTAAATGAAATAAAAAGATAAAATGCATTTTAAATGATAAACCATGTTACATATTTAACAAATTTGGAACCGATCCCATTGAATTTGTATGAATTTGTATTAGAATTGATTCGTTATACGGCTTTTCGCTTTGCGGCCAAGTTTCGTGGAACGTATCTAGGCCGTAAAGCGAGGTATGGGTGTAATTATAAATTAATGCACTGCAGCTAGGGCTGGTTTTTTAATAATAGCACATTATTTTTATAAATAAAAATTCGAGTGCCGCTGCCGGGGCTTGAACCTGCAACTAGTGTTGTCACAAACATACCTTCTTGTGTGACCGTTGATACTGCTCGGTTCCTTTGTTCGTCATGCTCCGACCTATTGTTTCTCCAATACGGATTTGTTTGCGCATTATTTGCTGAACGTCTATGATTTCCACGTTCGTTTCTTTCGCACCGCTCTGGCTCTCTTTCAGGTCGTGGCTCACGTCTTTCGTGTCCTTGCGATGGAGTATCTTGAGTAAAAGATTCGATCAAAAAATAAAACATCATCACAATAATATGTATATGTTTATAAAACCCACCTGTCCTTGAAGAAGAATACTCATATTTACTCCTCTTATTGTCATGCCACTCTCTGGGCTTCTCCCATTGAGACACTTCGCTGACGCAATTGTAATAATATTTCTTGCCCGATGAGCTGATGTGTTCCGTCCAATCGCCGTTTGTCCCGCTCGGGTTCCAACTGCGCCTCGCCGATTTGCTACTACGTTTTCTCGAGTCCGAACTGCGTTCACTTCTGTCCTGTGAGCTGCGTACCCTATCGCCCTCTTCCTTTTTCTCTAAAGATGCTCTATCTGTAAGGATACAAATGTTATATACGTGCACATTTTATAAAACCTTGATATGTGAATTTCTAATTTTCAATTAACCGGTGAAATATAATTATGAATATTGATAATTGTACACCATTTTAATAGAAGATAAATATGTAAAACTTAAAAAAATCATATTGTAAGTAAAAGTGTGTATCTATCATAACCAAAAATATATAGTAGCAACGTTTCTAGATAATTATGTACCACATTTAGTAAATAAAATCGCAATGTTGTTTCAAGATAACATCAGCACAAATATAAAATGCAATGCAAATACGTACACAGTGACAAAACTAGCTATTTTTGCAAACAGCGGCATGTAAAATGCATCTCTCATTTAAATATTATATATAGAATGTACAATTTAATTAATTTTATTTCTATTATATACATATATATTCAATTATATACATTATTTATATGTAATTATTAAAATTTATTCTCCTAATGTTTAAGTAGCACCTCTGTTCCAATGAAATATTTTTTTAAAATTTAATTTACATGGTGTGAAAAACTACATTTGAAACATCACTTCCTTTCCCCTCATTAACATTACTGTATACATAAATATTATTTTATTAATAAAATTAAATATAATCTTATTTAATTGATTTTAATATAGTACTGTCCCCCCTTTTATCACAATATAATGATCTATGCTAAGAGCCCTACGGAAAATTTTAATTGGAACATGAACATTTTTTTTTGTAAATATAATAAGATAGAACAGACGTTAATACTTGCTTTTTCTCTATCAAGAATGTTTAAATATACATAAATCATATTTCTGCGGCTCAAACAAATCAATCTTTCAATTAAAAATATCAATGCTTTATCCTATATAAAATGTTTTTCATTCTATACACTATATACACCACAATATCAAAATATAATAAACTGACGATTTAGCTCTGAGCCACAGATTTATAAACTGATGGTTGTACATATAAAAATATTCATACTCATATTCGCTTAGCAAGATACGTAAAAAAAAAACTGTCCTCATTTGAAGACAGTTTTTCTTTGGTTGATTAGGTAAATACTTATCGCATATATATATAAATAAACAACTACAGCAGCAATACATATTAATTGTATATTGAAAGTAATATGAATTTATTCACCTGAATACTTATCTCTAGTTGATTTATAGTCTCTATCTCTCTCCATTTCACATATAGGATGCTGGTAAGCACTGTCAGCGGGCGCATAAGCCGGCGTTATTTCGGGGCTGTAGTTATAGCGCCGCCGACGATGGGAGTGCGAGCCGCGATTGTACGGTCGATTATTGTGACTATAAGACTGGTTACTATAGTTTTGTGACTGAGTATAGTTATAGGAATGCCCATGATTGTATGAATGTCCATGACCGTGCGCTGACATCCCACCGTTCGGTGATCTCTCCGGAGGAGAGAATCGAGGTTCAGCATTGTATTTATTCGAGGGCTGCTGTTGGGTTTGCTGTTGTTGTGGCGCCGTCTGCGACTGCTGTTGTCTCTCGTTATCGGTGTATGTCGATGACGCCTGTAAATCAATATCATAAATTTTAATCTTCTATAATATAATGACAGAGACTGACGAACATTTATTTTTGAAATATAATCAAATCACATATAATTTATTTCTTAATGCACGAAGGTGTTTCATTATTCAATTGAGGAAACCTGCTACATTTTTAATTTAGCAGTTTGTTTTAGGAAATATTTTGTAACATTATTATTTAACTTATATATAAATACTAAAACACTAATTTTCAATATTTCTTGAATATCCAACCATTTAAAATTTTCAATCATACTTCTACAACTAGTAAATATAATTTTATTTAAAACTACTCTCATTGTCATATTTTGTAATTTTATCAACATTGTCTTATCTAATTTATTAAGCATTGTTGCACATTAATCGAAGTGGGGCGATATAATACTATTATAGAATATTATTTTTTTGTTTAAAATTACTTCTAAATATTATTTTTAAATCTAAAATTACTCCTATTAATTTAGATATACAATTAATACCTGTCAAATATCGATCAGCTAATGCAAAGCATTGTCTTATTAGATTTTTACCAGCAAATCTATCGTCACCTAGTATTCAAAGCACTGAGCTTATATAACACTGAATTATTTTGAGAGATATGTGCATTAAAATAAATACTTTGTTCCATGAAACGAATTTTCTGTACATTTATGTAAGGTAATGGCGAAATATCTCAGAATTTCAGGCAATGCTACGAACATAATTCACCAATATGGGTTGTACGTCACACAACCTTTAGATAGTGTGCAATTTTGTGATGCTACTTTCTTTCGAGAAAATATTGAGTCGAATAAAAAAATTTATTGGTTGTGAAGTGCCAAGATATTTGCCCTTTACTAAGTCATTTCCTAGTTCAAGACATAGAAACACAGTGGAATCGAACAGAAACAGCTATACATGTTAGTAGATAGAAGTGCTATATAATTTAAAGTTAATTTTATAAAACACAGTTAAGGTATTTAAAAATCTGATTTTCACCCTTTCAGTGCTACAGCTATTTATATTCATGGGCGTAAAGAACTAATACATATAAAATCATAAAAATAGATAGTCATCTTTAGAGAAAATCTTATTTATTAGTTGTAAAATTGTTTTTTTTGTTTAGTGACCGAACTTCAGCATAAACAGACATCAACAATCTCAAACACAAAAGTTACTTCGTAAAAGAGATGAGGAAAAATGATTGTTTGTAGCTTTTTGTAATATTTACTAATGCATCATATTTTTATTTATATTTGAAGGTTGTACTGTATTTTTATATTGCTCATGGCACTTATGAAAAAACATAAAATAGTAAACATAATTATAATACCACAATAAATATTCGAGTGTGAATTGTGACAAACTAAAGGAAGTAGAAAAATGCTTTAATTAATCTGATTTTAAATATTACTTTTTAGTAATTACATTTTCAAATTGATCTTGAATATGTACCCAAAGGTGGGCGGTTAACCGCTCTACCTTTGGGTTGCTATTCAAAACGTAGGTAAAAAAACATCGGGTTTTTATCCCATTAGATTTCGCAATAACAATACTTGTTTACAATATAACAGAATTTTCTTTTATACAATATTCATTTATGACCCTTTTTTGTATCCTTTGAAAGTCAGAGGATCTCAACATAAGATGTTGCCGAATATTTTTTATAATACCCATACGAACGTATCACATACGTTTGTATGGGTAGGGTGGTTTTAATTGTAAAGCAAATATAGAGGATTATGGTCTTACTGCATACACTGCATATCCATGCCGTTCTTCATAGTAACTGAAACAAATAAAAAAGTAAGATTAAACTTTGAAGCTTCTGCGTCATTTTTATGAAATGTTATCATAATTAAATGTAACATTGTGTCCATAAAAAATATTTCACAAGTCCTATTTGACATTTCAACTAATCGTTTAAAATCCCAGGATTGCAATACCTAATTGTGTCAACAGAGAGGAATCGTTGATGTATCAAAAATAAATGATCTACATGCAATAAAATAACATGTTGCATGGTATTAACGTATTAAATGTCTATTTCAGATTACTAAAGAGTTATCAAATCGAATAAATTTAACATTTTATAGTAATATTAAAACAATTAAATATCATATATTTATGTATAAAACTTATGAGTGACACCATCACTTTGTTTCACACTTTCCTATCTCAGAGGAAAATGGCGATATAAAACAAAATAATTCTTCATTGCAGCGATTGTCAAATTGGAGGAAGTAAATAAGTAACTTTTAGTCAGTAACCTGCGAGCTTGTTTCTTATATAAGTACTTATGCTTATTGGCATTACAGTCCACGCGTTCTAAATAGACTAGCTGAAGTTTTGTTTCTTATTGCACCATTGACTATCCTCGTCAGTGAAAAAGTAGAAGTATAAAGCATTAAAAGCACATTTTATGAGGTTTACCCATGACAAAGTTAAAGTTCTGCATAGTACAATTTTAATTTGCTAGTAAAATTATAAGGCATAATTCTTATTCTGCTTCTACAAACCAGATTCAAAACGTATATTAAAACCTAAACAAAGTAGTAAAACTCTAATCACTTCAGTTTCTTTTCTGATCATACTTAAATATAGAGGAAGAACAGACGAAAAATGAAAACAAAATGGCGCCCAATATTAAAATTTCAAACCGATTGATAATAAGGAGACTTTTTTTGAACATATGTTTATCATTGTCTATGGTTCAATTTTCAGATTCATTCGCGAACGTCTGTAATGGGTTGACGTGCAAATGGATTTATTTGCACATTTTTACGATGGCTAATTTTAAAACTAATTTGAGTACGCTTTACAATCGCCCTAATTTATGCTCGGTATCTGGACATCCTGTAACCGCTTTGGGCCAAAAGGTCGCCGCAAGACGCGCGTGTAGTATCGAGTAGCGGTGCCATCTTTAGCGGGTTCGCGTTAAATGAGGTCTGGAAGCATGTCAGATGATACGGGCTGGTCGGACTTGGAAAACACTGGTCGTTACCTGTCTCGGTCGCGCTGTCGCCGCCTGGCGTGCATGGTGCTACAAGGACAGATGGTGAAGGGCGGCGGAGACCCGCTCCAGACGCCGCGCCACACCGACTGCCCACTAGTGATGCCCCAATGGCGACTCGTAACTACGAGTCATGTTGTTCTAAACTCGAAATAACGAACCTGATATTACATGTTAAATATCATTATGTAGATTTAATAGTCTGACTTAAAAAGTAAGCAATTGCGTAAATAAATATATTTAACATATGAAAATAAAATATTTTTTTCTTTAAATTCGCGAAGAACAGAACTTTTTATGCAGTATTATTTATTTCGGTAAATAACAATCAGGCCCGGCTCGTGGCGTGTGTGAGTGTTCGACCCAAAAGGAAAAAGCGCCTAAAATATTTAAAAATATATGCTATGAATTTTTTAAATGTTTTAGGAGGCTTCCATAAATTATGTCATATGTTTTTCGTGTATTGTTTACCCTCTCCCCCCCCCCCCCCGGGGGTAAACGATGTAGAAAAAAGTTCAGTAGAGATGATTGCCAGTTATAAGTTTGACAATATAGTGGATTGACCCGAAAATTTACTGAAAGTCGAACTAGAGAAAATAGTTTTCAAATGACCAATCATTAACAACTACTCGAAAGATGTAAAGGAACGATCTTTTAACCAAATACATTTTCAAAGAAAAACAGTTGATTGGGATTTGATAGATATTCGTTAAAATCAGATCAATCGTTTTGTTTTTGCTACAAAATACTTAGCATTGATGAATTTGCTTTATTTAGCAAGGGTAGGAACAAATGATTGGAAACATATGACAAAATACATATGCAAACAACATTTCAATTGCTTAAAAGTAAATTGATATAAAAATGCGACTGGTCGAACCATTGATTCTTTGTCGAATAAATAGTACTTGAGTGTAGTAGAACACTGGAACGAGTTACTAAAGAGAATCATTTAAATTATTTAAACCATGGTCTCAGAAAATATTGAATTTAGAGAATCTTCAGATAATTATTTACCAAAAATATGGTGAGTTTATAAAAAAAAATTATTGCGCTGTCTTAAAAATATGATTCAATGATAGAGAAACACGAAAAAACGGTCAATAAAAAATCCCTACAAAACGCATTATTTTGGGAAAAAATTCTAGCAAGAAATCATCTCATTGATCGGCAAAAATACCAAAAACAAAGTTTTGGACATGGTGAAAAATGATTTGTAGACTTCTATTACCGTGGACTGTGCACTAGAGAAAAACAATGAAGAACCAACGTCGATTGTTGTGCGATATGTGCATGGCCGGTCCTAGGTTATTTGGCGCCCCAAGCAATACTAAATTTGCGCCCGGCGTAGACATGACTTTTAGACCGGTTTCATACGTGCCGGATGGATTCGCCCGGCACCGGCCCGCACCGTGTTATGGGAGTGGTGTTGTATGGGCTAGTACTGACCATTTCAGACGTACCGGACGAATCCATCCGGCGCCGGCCCGACGCTGCCCATACAACACGCCAGCCCGGTGCCGGGCAAATTCAACCGGCACGTGTGAAACCGGCCTTAGTGAGCATGTGAGCGGCTCGTTCGACCAAATCTTTTTAATAATTTGGTCAAACGGTCTTGAGTACAGTCCGACCTTCATCGTTTTCGTAAAAGTAAGGGCCAATGACACCGCCTGACCACAATGCGAACCTGACAGTTACTTCTTGGGAATGTAGTAATCTCTCGTGAAACACATTAGGATTTCCTCGCTCCATATGCTGCAATTTTGCCTATTAACATACACAGAGAAGTGGAAATGTGCCTCATCAAAGAAGAATAATTTCTTTGAAAGTTTAGAATCAACTTACTGCTGCTCTAATACTCAATCTGCATAAATTCTTCGCTGTCTATGGTCTCTGGGCTTCAGTTTTTGTATTATCCTGTCAGTTAGCAAACTAAGACTCAAATCTTAAGATGATTTTGAAATTAAGGCTTAAAATGCTTAGTCCCATTTATACCCTTCATCTGGAACTTGGAAACGATTGATTTGCAGTATTGCTATATGTTTAAAGATGAATACTAAAAATCCATGCTGTAATATAATAAGGGTCTTATTAAAGTGACACATTTTCATTAATTGCAAAAATTGATTTGTGTATTTTTTTACTATTTATTTGTGTGAAAACTTCTTCTCCAAAATGAAATATACTAAAAACGTCTACAGATCCAAGTTAACTGTCACACTAGTAAGCTTGATTCATAACTACAAACAATTGTGAGCAGAAAAACGCAGTTATATAAATCTCATTAATAATTATCACAATAAAAAATGTTATAAGTCAGTGATTGCGTTATTTTTCAAGTAATAAAAAATATTTGATTTTTATTTTGTATTTGGCACATGGCAATGCTTCGCTATTGCTAAATTTGAGTATATATGTATATTAATTAAATAAATATAATTGAAGTTCGACAGCAATTTATTTATTCAATTAAAATGACATGAATTGTGTGGAATATTTTTTTCTTCTTATTTCATTGCTGTTTTGTTTTTGATATTGTTTTTTCTTCTTCTTCTTAAGCTTTAGTGCCATTTGGATTTTTTATAAAAGCAATAAAATGTTCAATTTCAATTCAATATTAATTTTATTTGTATTAAATAAATTAAAATTAATGAATTAATTAACTTCAGGATCATTGTGATGCTTTGGAATATACGATGTTTTTGGTGATTTAATTTGAGGCATACACAAACAAATCGCTTGGTTTTCCTACATGAGAGCATGCAACGTATAAATGACTAAGAGAACAACATGGATTCTCCAAATTCAATCCATATACTTGCAACATGATTTGTTTATCGTTATTGCAAAAGCCAGTTTAATTGTAAGATGCAATCTTTGAAGTAGGAATGGGATATCTGTTGGAATCATCTTTGAATTTGCCAGTTAAAATTGTTGCTTCGATGACATTTTTTAACAATTTATTGACTGTCAATCTGGTACCGTGGCAAAGACGGGGTGGATCAATGTTTCTAAGAACAGTGATAAGAACACCAATCTTCAAATTAATGATGTGTGGTGGCAATCCAGCTAAATCAAATTCATATAAGTTAATTCAGTTGAAAAACTTACTGTTTCATCTTGATTGATAATAGTATTTACCGATTTATAAGTACATTCATGAAATAAATTTGCAAGAATTTGTGTCCAGCATCGGGAAATGGTAACAAAGAGCTTGCTTTATGGTATATTTGACCTTGAATCTTGAATGTTGGAATATAATTGTCAGTTCTTACATTTATAGCACCATACAAAGTCATTTGAAGGCATGTATTATAATTTTATATGTTATTCAAAAAATGTTTTGATTGTTACCAATGAGAATAATGGCTCAGATGGTACATTCAATACTGGTAATTTAACTTTACCATTCAAACAACATATTCCAGGTGCTGCATTTTTGAATTTTAATGCTTTGAAATGTGTGCAAACTTTATTCATACTTTCAACAACTATTTACAACTGGATGTAAGCTATATTCAATTTCAGAATTATACTGAAATACAATACGATCAAGTGTTACCTATTGAAGCAATCGTAGTCGATTATTTTCACATTGTTCATTTTATTAATCCTTTAATTTTTACTAAACATGCTTCATTTCGTGTTGTTGTGATGATTCAGTAGCACGTGACTTTGAATTATGTAATCTATTTCGTTCTACTGTTTCATTTATTCTTTCTTCTCTCATTCTCTTACCTCTATCTACAACAATAAAACAGTCTAAAATCAATTATCAGAATTAATATTTAATAATTGAATATCAAAGAATGCATTATTTCATGAAATACACATTCGAAATCAGAGCTCAGCTTCGCCCGAATGGCTAAATGGTTCTGTGTTTTATTCAATTTATTACACTGTAGTTATACATATTTTACACGGGTTTGACCTACGTGACAATGAAAGTGTATGTTATTATACCAGGAATTTGAGATACATTTTTATTAATAATTAGAACGACAGCTACATCTATAACTTAATAAGAGTTTGACCAAATTAAATAACAAAGAAAAATGTGGTGACCATAGGATATATAGAATGGCGGCGAGCATCTAAAACTCAATTTACAGGTTGTATGTGACAAGATGCGAGTATTTAATACTAAATTAAGGTATATTTAAACAAAGAAAAATACGACGGCAGCGATGTGACATGATGAGTCGTTGATTGTGAAAGTGTAAGTTCATTTTGTTAAATAAAAGAGGTACAGCTAATTATCATTAGAAATTAACTTAAAATTTCTGTTTTTAATCATTTCACAATCATATCTATAAATAACTGTGTAAATTTTTTACTATTGATTTATTTTGATCAATGATATTAATTGTTTGTTGATTTTGAAAGTGAGGCAATTTTAATAAAAATTGAAATGCATGCTATGTTAGTTAGTTTCCATAGTTACGGAGGAACTAACAATCATTTTTATCATTCTATAAGTATTGTGAAATTAAAATTTGAAAAAGGGTGGAAAATATGTACAAAATAGATTAATATGGATCTTTATAATTATTATAACTTTGTAGTTACATCGGACAGTGAGACTGGTAAGTAAAAATTATTATAAAGATAATACTTGTTACTAGGAATGATAACATAACCTAAAAATATCTGCTTAATAACCAATAACAATTCATAATAAGTTATATTGTGACGTTACTTTAGTTATTATTACTAGTTATTTTAATGTATTAATTTTGTAATAACGTTCTACAATAACATATGTAACATTTTGGAAAGTTATTTCATCCTTGCTAGCTACACTTTTATTTTCATAATTATATTATTGTATTGATTATTATTTTGTAGAAATCAGGCCCATGAATATTAGTAAGAAAGGAAGAATCATCACATCAGAAAGTGAAGATAGCTCTTAGGACAGGGTGAAAAGTCTCATAAAATATCGTGTCTGCTAATCAAGATATCAAAGGTCAAAACTCACAAAATTTGTTTTTTTGCAAATATCTCGCATTTTATGCGTTGCACGTCATTAGATGCTTTACAAAACTTGTAAAGCATAAAATTTTCTACAAGTTTGGTTATAATATTTGTTTTGTATCCTTAACCGTTTTTGAGATATAGCGCGAAGAGTGGGAGGCGTACATCCGTTTATAGAATCCAGCGAGTATTTCTACCTGCTTAACTTGGTATAAGCTTTGAAAAAGTAAGCAATCGTGAAAAAAGTGGTCTCGGCAAGTCGTTTGAACCATAATTTTATTACTTTTTTTATTGTATTATTAGGAATTATGAATGAAATATTGCTCGACTAGAAATTTGTGCGAAAAAATTGAAAGAGTTGAATGATGTCCTTACGGAGTATGTACCAGATGATAAGAAGATCATTTCCAAATTAAGAGAAAAATATTTAACTGACATTATAATTACAACAAAGATTGGATCATTCCCTATTTTTTCTTTTCCCGATGCTCAAGCTTAAATTTTATCCATAGCTTGGTATGAAAATAAAAAAGGCACTTCGGAAGAAGAACACTTGCGCGTAGTGGAAGCTGCTGCGGCGATTATTAGAGAAGATATTCGATCTTCTGTTGTTGAGACCAAGTCCTATCCGCCCCCGAGTAAAATATTAATGAAGAAATTCCGAAAACTTTTTTACATTTTCTGCAAGAAGTTATTATAAAGAACAGAAAAGGAAAGACGGGGCATTTTAAAACGAAATACACAGCTATAAGTCATGCTATAATGACTTCCATACGAAAACGGTCCTTTTATTCGCAGTTATTAATAGGCCTATCTGTATTTCTTCATAGAAGAAATACAGATAGGCCAAACATCCATAAAGACTTTTGGATGTTTTGTCAAGTTTAGGTTTTTTCGCTTCATATAGTGATACTGTAAAATGTTAAATTTCAGCTGTTTATCACCCACAGCCTCGTAATCAACCATCAGAGTCAAGTGCCTTAGTACAGTATGCAGCGGATAATGCAGAAAAATATTTATACTCTTGATGGCTATAATACTGTTCATATAATGGGAATGATAAAAATAATAACTTCAAAATCTGAAGTTATATCCGATGACCGCATAAAGAAATTTACAACAAAACCAAGTGCAAAGGAGTTAGCAGCACTATCACATATACCCCTTCTAGTGTATGAAAATCATGTCGTACCCGGATTGAGCAAGAGATTCAAGTTCAAAATTTTAATGATGTAGAAGAACTAACCGAACAAATATTTAATGTAGTTGATTTGTTGTGGATGTACGGAAAGTGGAAAAATATCTCACCGTTGCCAGGGTGGAATGGATTTATTGAACAACTTACAAAAACAATGAGAACTTTGTAACTTCTCGGATTCTGTTTCTTACTTTTATTCATCATCCTGCGAGTAATATGGACACAATTTACAACACATTACAGTGTACTACAAACACTGCCAAGAAACATGAACAAAGAACATGCTTAATAACTTTTGATCAGCCGTTGTACATAAAAGCACGTGAAATCGTAGCAGCTTCAGATGCTAACTCAGACTTGTCCAGAGTAGTTGTGAAACTAGGAGGCTTTCATATGCTTATGTCTTTTATTGGATGCATAGGGTATATAATGAATGGAAGCTGAATCAAGGAAGCTCTCAGTACAATTTATGCTTCGAATTCTGTCGACAAAATGTTGGATGGTCACGCTTTTGCAAGAAGTATCAGAGGCCATACGCTATTAATTTTTGCATTATCGATGATGATTTTTGAAGATATGGAGATTGAAAGTTATAATGCTTTAGATGGGTTCATTCAGCAGATAACAATTTGCGATGTTTCCTATGAAACTGTGGAAAAATGTGCAGGTAGCTCTGGCTCCGTAGTTCACATTTTGCGTTATCCTATAAACGGATGCGCGCTTCCCACTCCCCGCGCTATATCTCGAAAACCATTAACCATACGAAGAAATAATTCATAACAAACTTGTAGAAAATTTTATTTTCTATAAGTTTTGTAAAACATCTAATGACATGCAACGCAAAGGAGGCGAGATATTTGCAAAAAAACGATTTTTATGACCTTTGACCTTTAATATCTTGATTAGCAGACACGATATCTTATGAGACTTTTCACCCTATCTTTAGAACGCCAAAACAAAGGTCTGTGCAAAATTTCAGCTTGTTATCTTTCATTCCGAGGTTAAACCCTTATTTGACTGGACTACAATACAAAAACTCAGATTGACGTTGTGTACATCAATTATTGCAAAGGCATTCGATAAGATTTGTCACAAGCTTCTCATAGTAACATTGGTTTTTCAGATGGTCGTATCAGTTTTTTCCCAAGTTGTCTCAGCGACAGCTGCTAGATTGTAAACTAAAATATATTTTTATTAATATCTTATCTCAAACATCATATCAACAAATTTAGTGTCAAGAGCAATGTGAACACCACATATTCTCAAGAAAACTTGTATACCTCAGTATATAAGTCACTATCCTTAGTGAATTAATTATGGCCAGTATTATTATTGCTCGATGGCGAATTATCAGCGTAAAACAATCAGAAACGCGCCAGGGTTTCATAACTTTTCGTGTCTTCGCTTATATTAACTCTTCCTTAAGGTGATTAGATTTTGAAAATATCAAAAGACATTAAAAAAATGGGCATCACGGATTTTTTTTGTCTATTTAGAGATGCCGCAAGAGATATAAAAAAGATCACCTCAGAAATGAAAAGGAGCACTTCTAGTCACAATATCTTACTGAAAACGCGTGTTGAATAATTATGCGATGTGACAAAAGATGCTAGTGTAGTCAGATAGAATGCTATAATTGTCGTACCACTGACGGGAACACCAAAAAAAAAATCACTTTTACCGACATTCATAGCTTTATTATAAAAAAATGCGCAATTTTTTAACACTATTAATTGAAATTAAAAAAAAAATTTGAAGACAAAAGAATAATTAATGAAAAGGTTGATAATAGGTATTTCAAGAGCAAAACGTTCGGAGCAATGGTGGTTCGTTTTGGAACACTCAGTTTGACTGACAAAATTTGATGTTTTATTGATGCGTCTGTACTAAATCTAAAATAAATTAATATAGATTAATGGGCGATTCAATTTAATAAAACTAAATAGAACCTTACCTGAACATTGTATTTCATCCATTTTTCTCTCGCTTTCACTCTTCTCTGACATCAATATTATAAATTTCAATCGACCGGGATAAATGACTCTGAAATGACACTGAAACACAGACCTCGAAATCGGGACGTATAGCAGCCCTTAATTGGAAGCACTTGACGCATGACAGGACAGCAGATAGAGAACATTTTTGGTGGGGGCGAAGACCCATCTTGGGATGTCACGCCAATAATCTATCGCAATCGGAGAAAAAGCTGACATTCGCGAAGGCGCCTCATTTTTATGTATTGACGTTTGACAGTTTGGCTATAACAGCGTTTACATTGGCCATTTTATTTAATTTTTATACTAATTATTAATATTTTTCAGATTTATAGAAACCAATAAATTAAATTTATTAGGTAATTTAAAATGAACATTTTTAATATTTACTTTTATTTTAGGTATGTATTAAAATATTGGCTAAAAATATTTCATCAAATAAATATTAACCTTCTTTATTTTTCAGAATACGTTTTATTTTTTATACAAATATAAAAAATAATTACTTCTTAACTTTTTTAAATAAAAAGAACACACGAAACGAAGGATATCTTTTTACTCGAACATTTGTTGTATTTCATTAATTATAAAAAATAATAATAATTAAATGGCCACCTCTATACTCTATTTGCGTTAACACAATCAGTTTGAGAGCTATCCATTTCATCATTATTCATAATTAAGAAAGAGATGGAAAGTTAGGGTGTACGCCCATACTGTTAGCTCCAATGTACATTAATAATTTTTGATTATTTTTTCATACATTTCGGGCGGTATCTCGGCTGTAACTTGCGAATATTGTTTTTTAGGTGCTCCAGCGTTTTGGGTTTGTCGGCGTAGACATAAATCTTGGCATAAGTTGACAAAAAATAACGGTGGTAAATAACATAATCTTGGCAGCCAGTTGACGTCACCAAAACGTGAAATAATGCAACCTGGGAATTTTACACGCAAAACATTCAATGTTGCACCCGATATGTGGTAAGTTGCGCCGTCTTGTTAATATACCATATTAATCGGTTTTTCTGAAAATAAAACCGTATAATATAATGTCTTATTTTACATGTATTTTTTTAAAAATAAATGCTTATAAATATCTACATTTATTCAAATACAGTCATGTCATGTTGTTGATTTAGTATTTTATAATTCAATACATTCGTCTCGTGTTGCAGTAAATGTACAACATTTCTGCGTCTGACTTATATTACGAATATCTTAAAAAAAACATACTCGAGATTATATTATCTTGAATTATCCATTTAATAGCTTGTATTATTTGCGTCAGAATTTTAATATGTTTGTGGTCAGAATTTATATTAAAATATCAGTCAGAATGTAAGCGTCCAGAATAAATATTAGATAGTCAGAATTTATATTATATGGTTAGAATTTAAATTGGACTAGTCAGAATTAATATTTAATGCTAAGAAGTATTTTGATAGATGCTCAGAATCACTTTTTTTCAGTCAGTATTTATAAAGAATAGATAGTATTTATATTATATGATCTGTATTTTAACCTCAAGGTCAGTTTTATGTTGACAGATAGTGAGCATAATAATACATGGGCATTATCAATATGTTTTAGGGCCAACTTGTTTGGTTGGATTCGCAACATTGTGAGATGGCAACACAACAAGTAATTTGTGCTCTCCGCCGCCGCTCTGTTGTTATTCTTGCTTCGTCCGTCACTCTGAATACCGTTCTACATACAATTAGATAGATTCGTTTAAATTTAATCATGCGGTGTTCAATGTACTAACCAACGCTCGCTCGCACCTAACCAGTCCAACAGTTTTAGTGCGATTCTAAAACAAATATTATATTTATATTTTTATTCTGACCGTGTGATATTTGTATTCTAACCATTTTATATTTATTCTGACCCTGAATAATATAATTATGACCAGGCTGTTAATCAAATTCTGACCAAGATTTGATTTTTATTTACTATTACACAATGTTAATTTTTAATCACTTAATTTGTTGCCGTATTTAATCTGACATACCCTTTTTAGCTCTTTTTATTTTTTCAGTCCTTTTGAATGACTTTCGTCGAATAACGCGATTTTTTATCTTTTTTCCAACAAAAAACATATTAAAATATTGAAAAATAATTAACAAATCTATTTTTTTGAGCCATTTTTGGCACGGTAAGGATTTCCTTGTTAAAAACTTATTAAGTATTTATTTTAATTTAATCGAATCGTCTGCGCTTTCAATTCACCGATTGTTTCAATTGATAGGTTTTTATTCAATTATATGAAACACTTACTCTTTAGCAGTCATTCAAAAATGTTTAAGTGTCTTCGCTGAAAATAGTAATATGTATATACAATTAAGGTGACCAGATTGTGAAAATATCAAAGGAGGACACTAAAAATAAAAAATTTTCTTCGAGGAGAACAAATTGCCGTGGAAGCTAAAAAAGGTCAGTTCTGAAATAGTTGTTCGAGAAGGAAAAATGAGGACAACAATATTAAGGGGGATAATCCTCCTTAAAAGAAGACGTCTGATCACCTTAAATAAACGTAACGTACAAACTTTTACGTTGATAGTTAAATCAGTCAATATTCACAATAGTACTTACAATTAAATTAAATTGATTAGCTAAAAAATTAAAAATGTTTGGTATCCCGTTATTCAACGCATCTTTAGTAATAACTTCGTCGTGCTCGACACGAAAATGTTTAGTATCTCTGAGCCTTTCAACGAGTCAAAAATTCATTGGGGCAGTGTGAACACAGCAGCCTCCGAGTATCATTCATTCGTGTAAGTTTTCTCATAACCCAAGATTAGCAATTTAATTTTTCGCATTCAGCGTCAATTTTTCAATTGCAGTACAATTTCTATGTATAATCCTATGTATATTCATTGTTTGCAATGACTTTTGAACTTTTTTAGAAGCATTAGCAAAATGATTTTCTTATCGTAGTTGTTTGTTCTTCTGACCTCGGACGTAGTTCGATGATAATTTTTTAAAGTCATTCTCATTATACATAAGCTATTAACATACCATAACGTGTGTTTTTCGTTTGAATAGGAACGAAATATATTCGCTCGGAAACAGACAGGTAAAATGGAATACGGAAAAACCGGTTATATAGCCATAAGCGTCGGTCGATTCATCCACTGCATTTTAATTCAAGCTTTTATAAAAAGCCTATAGTATGTTTTTATATTTACCTCTCGCTTGCGCAACGCTATTAAATTCCATTTACATTATTTCTGTATCACGTACTGATCACGTTTTCACGTTTTCAACTCTTTTCGTGTTATCACACAATTTTGTGATAAGTTACCACATCGATTTACAGTTTTATATTATAGTAAGGCTTATATAAGGTGAACAGATTTTATATATATCAAAGAAGGATACTAAAAAAATGCCATCTCGTAGGATTAGGATTTTTTTTAGCTATTACATTAAAAATAAATAATTCTTAGCTAATAATAATTATCAAAGCCGTGCAAAAGGAGGGAAGGGGTCAAAATCATTATTAAAAATTTGAACTTTAAATATGAATTTTAAACGAATGCTACAAATACAATCATAAACGCTAAAATAATTTGATGTTATGGGACTCGTCAAATGATATTGCCAGTAAACATTGCGACATTTTTAACAAAAGCATAAATTTAACAATTAGTTTTTATGGATAAAAGTTCCAATGTCATAGCCAGGCCCCTCTCTGATCATACACAACCGATTCACTCGCAGGTAGATAGTATACATCATTTAGGGCTGGGGGGGCATTTGCCCCTCCCCCTTGAATTTGCCTAGAAAATTACATCTCATTTAAAAAAATACTATACATTTTAATAAAATCAAATATTAAAAAAACGACCATTGATTAACCAACTTTTGCCCCCCCCCCCCGGAAAACAGTCTCAAATATATAAAATATGTCATTTCAGTGAAATAATATTAGAATACATTTTCACCGGTAGATTTTTACCAGTGAAACTATAATTTATCTGGCAGGTGCTAGTGAGATTATATGAATTCAACTTTTTCATACGTAGTTATAGTTTATATTTATATACATTTACATACTTATTAATGTGTATGTATTATTTTCACTAGTGAAAATATCATTAAATAATTTAACTAGTGAAATTATATGCTACTATAAAATGTCTATGAAACTCAATTTGACTGTTACGAAATGTCCATTTGCTGTTCAAACCCAAACCGAGCACACAGGAATTAAACCAAACCCAACTTTATTTAATGAAACTTTCGTTAGATCAAGTCCAAAATACACTGTGTTTTAAAAATATGATAGCTGTCAGATTGATCAAAGTGTGTTCAAACCGAATTTTGGTCAATAGGAGGGCGCAAAAACAATTATCACTTCTCAGAAGTCAAAAATCCACGTCAAAAGCAATAAAATTGTGTCGGTGCCGTTGCAGTGGGAACGCTCGTTGCCGAGCGTTTCCACTGCAACGGCACCGACACAATTTTATTGCTTTTGACGTGGATTTTTGACTTCTGAGAAGGGATAATTGTTTTTCGCGCTCTCCTATTGGTCAAAATTCGGTTTAGATATGCTTCATTCGACTCTCACTTATTGTAAGTCGTAATAATGTTAAAAAAGGTCTTAATATGAACGATTTTACCTTTTGACGGCACGATTCTAAACAGGGACCTCCTTGAATTTGGCCCAAAAAATGCGTGACATTTAATGCAATACCACGAGTCTTAATGAAATCGTAATATTAAAAAAACGACCACTGACTCACAAAATGTTGCCCCCCCCCGCTCTTCTGGAACTGACATCTCTGTTTAGACGCGTAGGTCCCCGCTCTCAAAGTAAAAATGAAATAAAAACATACAATAATATTATTTTTATCATAAAATGTGAAATTATAATTACGCTAAAAAGTACGACGAAATTAAAATTCGGTTTTGCAGTCTCAGACTTTGCGTATATTTTTAATATTTGTATATCTAGTTAAAATCTATCGTTAATTTTGCGGGGCTCTTTGTGTAAATTAAACAAGGGCCAGAACACCTTGAATGAGTCGTTCTATGAATTATTTCTTAACGTTTGTCTTCGTCACAATAAATCAAGAATATACATAAAAAAATCTATGGATTATTAAGACACACACTTTTCCCCAATTGGTGATTTTAACAGCGGCTTGTTGATGTTTTTCGGTAGTATTCAGTATATATTTCTCGTTTCCAAGATTGCTGTATCATCTGCGAATGTTGCAATTGTGACATTCTCTAATTGTGGCAAATTATACGTGTACAACAAATATCGGCCTTAGGACACTTCCTTGTGGGACTCCAGCTCTTAATTCTGAGTAATCTGTTGGAAATGTACGATTCAATTAATTTTACACATTGGTTCGGTAGTATGCTGTTTATTTTTCAAATTAAACTTCTGTGCCATTCATATGTACATATATCATACATTTATCAGTTCTATTTTTGTGGGAGGGAAGGGGGGGGGGGAATTCAGTCTGTGGCGCAGCTTTTTCTTCGCACGGCTCTAATAATTAGTTCAGAATATTTTAGCATAATGGATAGAAGGAACAATAACTATTTTGTTTACTCGAGCACTGAAAGGCCGGAGACAGAAACCGTCATGGGCCGAATCGCATTCGTCATAAATTAAACGGTGGTAATCGGGTCATTTTTTGCGCTTAAAAAATGCTGCTTTTTATAGGGTGATGTTTTATTTTATCTACTTTTTGTATATATGTAGAAATGTATACGTAACATGGTCAATTTATTATCTCAATCAAGTCATAAAGGCGACCTACACACTTATGTGTGTTCGCAGATTGAGATTTAGAATTTTTTGACCACTATGCTTACTATAATATGTTTAGTACAATTTTAAAATTAGTGTTAGTAAAATATCATGAAATTTCGCGTTGCGTAGCCAATTAAACTACGACGGTCGCAAAAGCTTTGCGTATAATATCCATAAATGTATCGCAATTTATAAAAAAAAACAATTTTCGACATTTTCTTTTTATTTTAATTTAAATTAAATTTATAAAAAAACACATCGGGTGGCAAATATTATATTTGTAAATTAAAATAAGCGGTTTATGAGTCTTTTGCGTGTAAATGGGCCGTTTATAACAATCCGCCCGGGTTCAAATGAAGTTCTCGTTTAACCGTTCTAATGCCACGCGCCACATGCGTGGCTCAGTCGCTACGCACCGTAATGCCAAGAGCCACATACGTGTTTTTTTATAGAATCTGTTACTTACGCTACGAAATAATATCACAATACTATTTAGTTATATAAAGAAACCTTTAAAATTATTATCGTTTGAAAAGCTGTCTTAAAAAATGGATAAAATTAACGCCATGGTTGTTACTAGCCACTTGCGCCTTTGTAATATGATACTTCTTTACTAAATTTTGCGCGTTTCGTGATATAGTGACATGCAAAAAAATGCCGAAAAGGTTTTGTATTGTTGTTATAGTGCAAATTTATATTTTTTTCAGAATATGTATTTTCACTTTGAATAAAAATGTTTGTTTGCTAATAAAGCGAAAATTATTTTAGTATTGTTTTGTTGTGATAATTCTAGCAATTCTATTTTTAACAGCTGCAATAGTGTCCAAGTGCACCAGAAACGGCACCCGGTGGCCCCTTTTGTGTTATAAGACTCAGTGATTATATATTTTATTTTTAATTCTAAAAATAGCTGGTATTCGGGTCGTGTAATATGAAATATACCGTGGCATCCTATCCTAAATCGCATTGCAACCTATATTTTTCTACACATCTAATAAGAGTTATTAAGGTTTTACCTCCCCCCTCCAAAATTAAGTAAGTGTTTTTGAATCATTATTAAGATTTAAAAATAATATTATTGAATGTTTAGCACTGTGCGCCAAAATAGCGTTGCGTTATTTTAATTTGAGTATTAGCTTATGGATAATTGTGTATTAGTTACTAATCTAATACGTTATATATCAATGTAGATAAAATCAATAATTTTCGCACTGCACGGCCAATTAATTTAATATAAATATCAGTCCATGCGATGACTTGAGGTACTATTTTTTTGTGAGAAGCTTTATGAAGTTCTCATAACAATGTTTTCCATGACGCACTCAAATTTACTAACTTACATGTTTACTTACTGATTATTCAATAACTCATATTATCGTACTTATGTTCTGAAACATAACTAGTTTATTATGTAGAAAAAATAATAACCAAGCACCATTATAATTATTATCTTTAACTATACTATTTATATATCATTGAGAATATGGTTAGAAGGTTCTAATAATATAAGCTAAAAGTTTTCTTATGCAAAACAGTATAAACGTGTAGAGTGAAAAATATTCTGAGAACTACTTCAAGTAATCCAACGTCATTAATCGCTGTAGAATATCAAGCAGTTGCAGTTTTCATGTTTTATACATATTAGTGTCTAGACTTTAAATTTATAGGTTTGAATTATATACTAATATATTACAATTGCTCATGCATTGTAAATTTGTTTCAAATCCTATCTTTACTATGGATATTGTAAAAATATAATTTATTGCATCATATCATATTGTTTTTAATTGTATTATACGTACTATAACATGCTTATATCGTTTATGTTTTAGAGTAAACCATGATTTCAATCAAGTCAGTGCTGATATCAGACGCAGTCGATTCCAAATGTGCCGATTTGCTGAAGCAAAACGGCATAAGCGTCACAGTGAAGACTAAACTTTCAAAAGACGATCTCATGAACGAAATTAAGGTAAAGAAAAACTTTTTATGTTGCGTCATATCGATAGCAGCTGTGTTTGTATGTCTGTATTCCTAATACAAATAATTGCATCAGATCTTTATTTTTTAAATTTTCTAGTCTAATATTTTGTTTCTAAATTAATCTTTGAATTTACAGAATCACGACGCTCTAATCGTGAGGTCGAGCACCCAGGTCACCAAAGAAATCTTAGAAGCTGGAGATAGACTCAAAGTTGTAGGCAGGGCCGGAGCAGGGGTCGACAACATTGACGTGAATGCGGCAACTGAAAAGAAAATATTAGTGATCAAGTTAGTGTATCAACACTTATGCAATACATTAGGAGTCTCAAAACATTTTTTAAAATAGGCCAGATGAAAATCATATTGATAAATATACATGAGGCCAAAGAGTGGAAGATTATTTTAATGGATCTAAACCAAAGACAGTTGGTATAAATGTATATTAGGTAAACTCGAAATAAATGTCGTTTTAAGAAAAACATGGGACCACAGGGACAGCTATTTTAGAATTAAAAATAAAACATATGTCAAGTATTATTGACTTGTCAAGGACTCTTATAGTCCTCAATGAATCTCAGGGTTCATTTTGACACTGTGTGCAGTCGAAAAGTATCATATTACAAAAGTGCAAACCTGAGGGACACTCCTACGTTTTAGACGTTAAGAGACAAAAAAGTTTTAGTCAAGTTCTAAACCAATTATCATATGTTATTAAGATTACATTTAATATATTACAAAGGCGCAAGTCGCTATTGACAAATCTGACGACGTTGAAAAGAAGCACATTAATTTTAGCCATTTTTAAGATTTAAATGTTTCCTTATAGATTACTTTATATACCTAAATAGTTTTGTGATATTATTTCGTAGCGAAGTATCAGATTCTGTATATGTATTATTTTTATTTTTAAACATTAAAATAAAAATAAACATTTGAAAGTTATTTTTCAGTTTTATTAAAAATACAAACTCAAAATAATGCACTCTGCAAAATGGAACAAAATTCAAGTTAAACAATTTGGTGGAATGTGTATAAATAATGACAGCTGTATAAATAATAGTCGTAATGCTTAAGAATTCTTATAAGAATAGTAACAGATTTTAAACAAAAAATTCCATGATGAACTATTTTATGGTCCCGTAGCAATTTACCCGTCTTTGTGCTCCTCTATCAAAAATTTCCAAGATGGCCTTTATTTTTAATATCCAACTTTGATATTTTAAAAATCTAATCACCTTACTTAATCCAATGTTTATTTAATTTCAGCACACCGGGTGGCAACGCAATCAGCGCTTGCGAGTTGACATGTGCTCTAATCAGCTGCCTAGCGAGAAATATAACCCAAGGAGCCGCTAGCTTAAAATCTGGTCTTTGGGAAAGGTCAAAGTTTTCTGGCACGGAGATCAGCGGCAAAACTTTGGCCATTTTGGGACTGGGAAGAGTCGGAAGGGAAGTGGCAGTCAGAATGAACGCTTTTGGAATGAGGGTATTGAACTTTTTTATATTTTAAAATAAAATGTATGGTTAAATTTAATTAGCTTTAAGACCAAATACATATAAAACTATCGCTGTATTACTATTGCTTTTACACGCACCATTTTTGTTTAGATTATTGGCTACGATCCAATCGTTTCGGCCGAGGATGCTAAACAGTATAATACTGAAAAGATGGAACTGGAAGAAATTTGGCCATTGGCTGATTACATAACTGTCCATACGCCTTTGATGCCTTCTACCTTAAGTATGTACATTTCTATACTAAAATAATTGCAAATTAAAATATATATATAAAAACGATTTTATTTTTATCTTAGATCTGATCAACGCTGAAGTGTTGAACAAGTGCAAAAAGGGCATATTCATCATTAATGTTGGCAGAGGTGGATTGGTGAACGAAGCTGATTTATTGCAAGAATTGAATAACAATAACGTAAGTCATAACTGAGTTTAAATAAATCTAATGTCTGTTTTATATTATTCTCAGATAATTTAATTATAAACTATTAAAGTTCAATGTAAGCTACCATTTAAATAAAATGTTCTAAAATGTTAGAACAAATAATAATGTGCTAAAATGTACGAAACACGACGACTGACTTTGACTAAAATAAATATTTTTTCATGTAAAATGTCTAATAGATATTGTTTAAAGAAAAATATGATTCTCATAATAAATAATAAAATCAATAAATAAAAATAATTTAGTTAAATAATAAATTGTTGGTTATACTAGCAAAAAAGTAAGATTATGATTTTTTAAATATGTTTGCAACGTCTGACATCACACTATACATATACTATACATATAAATATTTTATGTTAAAATAGAAAGAGGGATCCCTCTCTCTTAAAATTTTGCGTGAAAGCGCCTATTCACAAAATCACAAAATCTTGTCAAGTTCACATAACAATATTTTATTGTGGTTTATTTTTAGGTTGGAGGGGCAGCCTTAGATGTTTTTGATCAAGAGCCCCCAACGGACCCTATCACTTGGAAGTTGATCCGTCATCCAAAAATTATTGCAACTCCTCATTTGGGTTTGTGTTTTAAATAATATACTTACAATGAAATAGTCTATTGTTATAAGTTTTAACAAAAAAACTTTTTAGGTGCATCTACTGTTGAAGCTCAAGTCAGAGTAGCAGTTGAAGTTGCTGAACAATTCTTAACATTGAACGATCCTAAAAAACTGCCTAAAACCCAAATATGTGCAGTCAATCCGAATATTTTGTCCAAGTGAAATACTATGACATATTAAAAAAGTTACAATAAAATAAAAGTAATTCTCTGATTTAAAAAAAATGTTTTTCTTGATAAATAAATTCATCTCAAAATGCTGAAATATATTTTTACAAAGTTGCAACACTTCAGATACGCAAGTGTGACTTTTACGTATCCGAAGTTGCTCATCTTAGCAACATTGCATGAATAAAATATAACTCAACTATAAACGTTTCTCGAAGCTAAAAACACATATATAAAAATTTATATTGCTCGACTTTTATGTAAATTATATGACACGATCGTTTTAATAATCGCATTTACAATTTCTGTACCAGAATTCACTTATACGAATTAAATATATATAGGCGAATAGCTTTGTATAATCAAATAATACATATACAAAAATACAGAAACTTAAAAACATATAAATCTTAAAATTTCAACATTCAGTATTAACGATTATTTTGTTTTTATTGTTTAACAGGCAAGGTGTGGCGTTCGCGCATGCGCATATCATATTTATTGTTGTGCGTTTCGATTACCAGCTATACTGAAAAAGTGTTGTCCGTGTGGCGTTCGCGCATACGCATATCATCTTTATTGTTTTGCGTTTCGATTTCGCGTTATAGACTGAAAATGTGTTGCCCGTGTGCAATATTTGTATTCTTAATTATAATACAAAGTTACCATAAAGTAAAACTATTCTCCGTTTTTTTTAAATTTATTTCACCTGATAAATAAATTCATCTCAAAATGAATTTTTACAAGCTGCAACACTGAGGCGCAAGTGTTACTTTTTACGTATTTGAAGTTGCTCATCTTAGTTTCGATTACCAGTTATATTGAAATAGTGTTGACCGTGTGGCGTTCGCGCATGCGCATATCATCTTCATTGTTGTGCGTTTCGATTATCAGTTATAGAGTAAAATAGTGTTACCCGTGTGCAATATTTACATTCTTAATACGTAGTTGTCATTATGAACATTATATGAATAAAAAATCCATTTAAATTAGTTATTATTAAAATAATTTCTTACTTAAAATTAAAATTAAATTAAATTTCTTACTTGAAATTAAATTTAAAAAATAAACGCAACAATAGGATAATAATAATTTAATACGTTAAAAATAGCAAATGTTACTCTATTTTCAAGATCCTATGTGTCATATTGTTTTTTTTAGAAATACATTTTTAAATTAAAAATGTATATTTAAAATATGTATGTATCATTTAACATTATTTATTGGTAGGTGAACCGTTTGAGCTACGATAATTAAGAAAAAGGGACGCAATCGTGACTCTACCGTTGAGAGTAACAGATCATCAAGTAAATTACATACAAAAAATATGATTATTGTAAGCTGTCTGCACTAAGTATAATATTAATTTCCTTACATGATTATGTGTGACCACACATCACACGATCGACCCTTCAAAAGTTGAATGTATTAGGCTATAAAATAATGCCTTACCCAGCATACTTACCAGACATTATGACAACGGGTTATTACTTGTTTAATTACAACCAATCAGGTATGTCTAATGTTCCATAATGAAATTTAAAAACATTGACAAGCCAGCATACTGAAGATTTTTACAACTTTTATATGATACAAGTGTCTTTAATACAATAATAAAGCAGTTGAATTATAGGTTTTTATACTTTTTTTCACATAAATATAGAGCGTATAAAAAAATATATATCTTATATTATATATAATTGTTATATGACGCTTCCGCTTACCTTGTATTATACATTTACGTTTTATGTTTAGCGCATGCAAATCAATAAATGTTCATTGAATAACTAAGTAAGCTGTTTAATGAAAAACTTAATAAAAGGGAATGTCGAACAATAATAAAGTTTTAAACAACTTGAATTGCAGGCTGTCTGCCACTATCGATTCAGTTGCTAGACCAACCTATCTATCTTTATTGTGACATTGCTGTTCGCTCACTCGGTATTTGTAATATGCGATATAACTTGATTATTCGCCTCTTCCTGGCTCTGATAGAAAGATCTCATTGTTATGATTTTTATAGGAGGAAGTTCCAGTGGTGTTTATTTTTATTTTAGTTTTTCATCAATTTCAGGTTGCTTTGATTTGTTGAAATCTATTTTCCCTATAATTTGTGAAGCAAATTCTGTGTGACATAAATCTACACTAATGCGTGATTGATATTTAAATTTATTCTTAACTCACTGGGTTTGTTATTGATAGAATGTTCTATTTATGTTCTAATTTTATCTCTTATACCACCCGCCCCCTTGTTAGGCGGCGCCGCGAGGCTTTTATGCTACATCCTGTCGACGAGTCTGATTATATTCGGTTGCTAGGACATCAATTGAAGTTATGTTATTCAAATACATTTATCTTCGCTGATAATTTACTGTGATAAACTCGCGGTCAGCGATTGCAATAAAACCGAACTTTTCAATACCGTTATTATTGCAATCTATAATTACCGGTATTGAAATTATTATTATTATTTTAATTAATTGACAGAAAAAAATAATTCGAGTACAGCTCGCATAATTCACCATGTTAGCAAAACCAAAGCATTCAAATACCTTGGCCACTATTGATATATTTATTATTTTAATTAAAAATTATTTTCATTAATTATAAAAAAAAACGAAAATTCGGGCGCCAAATTTTTCCTCTTTTGGAGCAATAAATCTGGGACAACATTGTCTTTCACAACATATCGTCTTTGATCCACGGCTTCTGGATGCTTCCTGAATTTTTATACAAGGGGCCAGAGCCATACCACCACTCGCCAATTTATTCCAATAAAATATATTACTCATTATTTTTTGTGAGTTACGATTATACGTAAGAACTTGTGTGATATTTTTGTGATTATGATGCGATTTATTTTTATTGTTGTACATTTAATACTTATTTATTTATACTCGTGTTAAAAGTAACCTTAATTAAATTTATGTTATAAATGTCAATGTAAATATTATAAGTCTTTTAATCACAGACAATTTAGCATAGTATATGCATTTAAAACAAATCATTGATATGCATTTTTAAATAAATGATGCTATACATATTATGTGTTTTTAAAATTCGAAACTTTTTTGTGTACTCTCAATGCTTACAGTAATAAAAATAAATAATATTTAGTCGTTACAAGAATAAAAAAAATATAATTTTAATATCTATTTACTTAAAAAAATAAAGTAGACATTAAATTTGATTTAAAAACACACCCGTTTATTATAAAAAAAATTAACACCAATGCTTAGTGAAGCATATTGCTTGGACTATTAGGTAAAAATATTACTAAATGAATATGAAAATCTGCATGCAATAGAAAGAAATGCATGTATGCAATACCCGCTTTTGTTTTCACTTCGCCAGCCATCCCTATCATTTCTCTTATATAACATAATTAGTGGTTATTACTAGGTATCGTTAGATCTGCCAGCGATAGATAATTTTGTTGACATCTCGCGCATATCGGCTGATGGGATTTTTTACATACATATGTAGTATTTAAAAAACAATTGGACCTCAAAAACTCTGAAATTTTAATCATATAAAAAATAAAAATATATTTCTTGATAACTCAAATTTTGCTAAAAATTATTGAATTTTTTTCACTTCATAAAAAAATGATCAATGGTTTAAGTGAAATGCGTTCCTCATAACAAAGCCGAGTCGTTTACGTGTAGAGAGAACCTCTATTTAAAAGTGATTCTAATATCTTTAGTGGAAGTTTCTCTTGCCAAATGTTCTTACAAAGATTGTAGAAATAAACCAAAGGCGAGCGGGGTCAAGAAAATGAGGCAGTATGCCACTTTTCGATACTATAGGGCAGGATAACGGAACCCTATCTCCATAGATAATTTAAATCACCGTAGAGAAGAGCAGTCTGCAACAGATCCAATGTATTTATACAATTTTAAATCATCTGCATACATGAAATAATTTAATTTATAACTGCCGTATTTATGTCAATTATAATATAATATTATCGATTATTTTAATATTAGAGTATAATTTTAGAGTAAAGAAAAGGTACATAATCGAAGGTTTTCCCTAAATATAAACATGTTAATTTTAGTAATTTATTTTTGCTGTTTTTTTTAATTTAGTTAGGGTGTATATTTATAGAGGAAAAGCTTACAAAGACCTCTTTGCTAGTACTTTATTTCTGTATTTATTTGATTAATTTATTTTTATACCAGTCTTGACGAATATTCAAAGAAAAACAAATTAAAACCAATTAACAATATTTATTTACAAGAGAGAATTTTTTTATGACCGCATTAAAATAAATATGACCATGGGAATGGGAAATGTTATTTAGGTGACAAGTCTTTTTTACCACTTTATTGTTAATCTATTTTTAGCTTCTCTTTTATGTTCTTGAATTAGTTCAAATCATAACACTGTTTAAAATCAAATGCTATTTTTCGACGTCAAGTGTGCTTCAAGACGACCTTTTTTATAGTTGTATGTAAATGACTATTCCGTCCTTATGTTAATTTATTTCCTACTTTCTTTATCAAATAAAAGTCATTTACTTTTATTTAAAAAAAAATATATTAAATTATTTATTTAAAAAAAAATATTATATAAATTTAATGTTTTTCTATTCATTATTTCTATAGTTATATACATAAATAAATATATAGCTATCTTGGATAGTTGAAAACAGTAAAAGATCAATCGCCGTACATGCAGTGGCGTAGTTTTAGTAGGGCGGAAGGGGCGGGCCGGGCGGCACTTGCTTGGGGGCGGCATATTCGCGATGGGATCATAAACCCTGAATGCACTAAAACATATATAAATCCACGAATAACAAGATCTTAATAATAACCAAATTATTATTTTAAGAAAACCTGATTTTATGACCCTGCAAAAATTGTACGGGGGGGTGGCGGCAATTTTAAGGATCGCTAATAATAACAATTCTTACATTGCCCCCCAAAACATTCAAATTACCCCTCCGGTAGGGCGTGAGCCTCGCGTTAAGAAACACTTTACTTGCCGATACAATTAAAATATGTTGATGAGTGTTTTTTTTACATGAAACATGATTTTTTAGTAAATAAATAAGATTTTTTTATTGTTGTAACAATTTATTATTATTGCATTTTATTACCTTACAGCTTACATCATTGAGAGTATATACACATAATATAATGTATTTAAAAAATGCAAATCAATGATTTACAAAAAATTGCATATGTTAAGCCAAATTGTCTGCCAAATAAAACATATTCACATGTATATTATTCTATAATAATATTTACATAAACTTTGATAACTCCAATTTAATTGCTGTAACTTTTAACACGCGTAGAAATAAGTAAGTATCTTTAGTTTTTAGAGAAAGTAAATATTATTGAGATATATTTTAAGATAAATAGTAAATGTTCAATAATTAAAATAAATTACACTTCAATCATATAATTTTTTTTTAAGAAAAAAACAGATTTATAATTTTCTACGGACTCATTTTCTCGTAAAGTTCATTTCGGATAATTGCAATTGAAAATAAATAATGAGTAATATATTTATTAGAATAAACGTGGTGCTCTGCCCCTGGTATAAAAATTTAGGAGGCATCCAGGATCAGTAGATCAAAGACGTTTATTGTTTCAAAAGAAGAAAGATTTAGCACCCGTATTTTCTAAGGTATTTGTTTTTATAATTAATGAAAATGTTTCATCCAAAATAATTTGTAATTAAAACATGCTTTAGTTTTGCTAATCAATAAATATAGTGTGTCAATTAATTAAATTAATAATAATAATGGCCACACCGGCTTATTGCTTGTTTTTCTTGACTTGACTTTATGTCGTTTGTGACGCAAAATAATGAATTTTTCCATTTCACTGGTCTAGTACATGATTTGTTTATGAATAGGAAAATACTTTTGATATATAATATACATTTTATGGGTACGTATTTTTTCTTCAACTGCGCTAAGTGCTAAGATGAGTTCATTTGCGTGAATTTCCGACTCATCGTCCCAGCGGAGAGTACTTATCCGATCTCTCACCGGGTGCTCTTTCGCGGATTATTATCAGTACACCCATACCTCGCTTTACGGCCTAGATACGTTCCACGAAACTTGGCCGCAAAGCGAAAAGCCGTATAACAAATCAATTATTCTAATACAAATTCATACAAATTCAGTGGGATCGGTTCCAAATTTGTTAAATATGTAACATGGTTTATCATTTAAAATGCATTTTATCTTTTTATTTCATTTAAATCAAAAATACATACATAACAAGTACATACATTTGTACATAAAATAATAACAGACTCCAAAAACCAACAATAATCCATAAACAAAAATGAAACAACTTCATGTTACATAAAATATGTGTATGAATACATACATAAATTTTTTTAAAATGCCTTTAATCTGAAGACGATGAAGAAATGGTAACCTGCAGATCACTGTCATTCTCATTTTTCGCTGGTAAGGATGGGCCTGGCTTAAAAAAATTGTCTAACGTTGTTTGTCTTGCCTTTTTGTCTCTTTCGTTCTTCAGTGATTAATAACAGCTAATGGCTGAGTTTAATTCCTCGAGAAACTTTAGCGCTACGTTCGACATCAGGATCGTTTTTAAGGAAAAAATTTATTCCTTGTTCGAAATAGGAATAAGCTTTTGACAATTTTTTTGATGTTAGCTGTTTGAATACAACAGGCTCTGTCTCTTCATCAAATGTCGGTTCTGCTTGCAACTGAATGAGTTCCTCATATGAAAGGGTTCCTTATCAGCTTCAAGTAGATCAAGCACATCACGTTCGTTCAAACCTTCAAAGCCGAGATCATGTGCTAGATCCAAAATGTTTTGCCTAATTTCAGGAAGGCAATTAACTTCTGCATCAATACTTTTTACACATTCTGACCATATTTATTTCCAAACATGGTTCATTGTTGTTAATTTTAATTCCTTCCATGATTCACTGATGCTGTCAACAGCATCCTTGATGTTATAGTTTTTCCAAAATGTTTTAATTGAAGATTTACCATTGGTTTCCCTTATAAGTTTTCGGAAAGTTCGGCGTAGGTAATATGCCTTAAAAGTGGCTATTGCACCCTGATCCATTGGTTGGATCAGAGCTGTTGTATTTTTCGGAAGGTACTCAATCATGACATCTTCAGATAGTTCGGATAAATTAGTAGGATGCCCTGGTGCATTATCCAAAATTAGCAAAGCCTTGTTGCTTAAGTTATTGTCTCGCAAATATTTTTTCACTTCTGTGCAAAAGTGATTTTTGAACCAATCCTCTAAAGTAGCTTTAGTCATCCAAGCTTTCTTGTTGGATCTCCATATGACGGGTAATTGATTTTTATTTAGTCCTTTAAGAGGCCTTGGATTTTCGGACAAATATATTAAAAGTGGTTTTAGCTTAAAATCACCCGCGGCATTTGCACCAAGTAGCAAAGTTAATCGTTATTTAGACACCTTATAACCAGGTCCAGGTTTTTCGGTTTTTGAATTCGCTTCCAATAAAGCCCTGTTTCGTCTACGTTAAACACTTGTTCAGGTTTATGACCACCTCTTTCAATAATTCCCTTTAAAATGTTGGGATATTCCTTAGATGCGGCCTCATCGGCGCTAGCTGCTTCGCCTTTCATTTTAAAATTATGCAAATTAAATTTATTTTTAAATTTTTTTAAAAATCGACATCGAAAAAAAGTTTATTTGCCGTTGTAGCGGTACATTTTAGGTGTGGGTGTATGTAATTATTAATGTTTTTCTGGTAATCGAAGCAAAATCGGGGTCTTGCATATATGCTACCAAACCATCATTAATTTAGAATTAAAAACGTACACGTGTATCAAAACAAAACTATAAAAGTGATTTTATTTATCAGGGGCGACATTTCATTATTTGTATAAAATCTACTCTGTCGACGACCTGATTTAATTCACAATTCATCATTATTTCTGTGGATCGTAAATAAGGAATACTCAAAGTCATCGGTGATATATAATATATTATATATAGCTTTGTTAATAACATTAATAAACCAAATATATATAGGTACATAAATGATCGAGATTACCTTGACATGAAAAGTATAATTAAAAAATGGAATCATTTCATTGAATAAATAAAATCATGGAAAGGGTTACGACGAAGCAACTGAAGGTCCTTCTGAAAGAAGCCTACCAAAAATACTTTCAATCATGGAATCAACGTTGAGATAAGTGCATCGCTAGCCAAGGAGAGTACTTTGAAAGAGATTAATTCAAATTTGATCTAAGCTTATTACTTTGTTCGTAATAAAATGTATTTAGTTTTATATTTGTGATGTGTATTAGATGGAAAAAATTCAACGATTTTAAGTGAAAACAATTTTTCTCATGCAATTACATAATTAATATTCTCTTTATATTATATTTATTATACTGCTTTTTAAATCTGTTGCGTCATATTTCCTTTTAAAAATCGTCGTTGCCTCGTTAAGGTGGTAAGAAATATAATTTCACAGAAAAGCTCTCTAGGGATGGAACACAATGTAATGGCTTCCTATTTTTCTTCTACGAGGTTGCGTCGCTATGTTCACATAACAAACATTTGGATAATTTTCTTAAATTAAAATTACATTATATAAGAAACATTTGTAGCTTTTTTCTAATACTTAACACGTATACGTGCATTACATATTTTTTTTCCAAATGTATGTATTACATATATGTATATTATATATGTATATACAATATATAGTTAGTCCTGCACATGCAAGGTTGAGAATTATAAAGGAAACAATTCAGCTGCATCGATTTTTGCAGTTATTATCACAGGTTGTTGACATACAGAGGTATACAATATGTATAGATTCATCCAGACGCAGACGTGGCAGATATTCCCAACGCAAGGTTGCCATGTTGCGTATAATATAATAGGTACTAGGAAGTGATTTCGTTAAATATGTTTTTACAAACGAAAGCTCAGACGAATTGTAGGCAATCAATGCTCAACTTCTAGATAAATATAGCATATAGAAATAAACATTGTCTCACAAAGTAAACATAAATGTGAGAATGCATACAACAAATATTATGTATGTGTTTGGTGTTTGAGTGGCAGATCAATGCCAGACATTCGACACCGTTTGACACGACGACTAACCTATGTTATCTAAATGCAGTGGCGTAGCTATGGAGGGGCGGGCCGCCCCGGGCGGCACTTGCTTGGGGGTGGCATATTCGCGATGGGATCGTCTAGTGTGGTTTTTAACCCTAAATGCACTAAAACATATATAAATCTACGAATAAAAAGAGCTTAATAATAACCAATTTATTATTTTAAGAAATACTAATTTTATGACCATGCAAAAAATGTATTGGGGGGGCCGCAATTTTAAGGATCGCCCTGGGCAGCACATACCCTAGCTACGCCACTGTTTAAATGATTATCTTATACACATAATTCGCTTTTTATCTTATACACATAATACGCTTGATTATCTTATACACATAATAAGATTATCCCATGTATATCTTATACACATATAAGCCAATAATTATCTTATACACACGATACGTTATTTTATTTATTTAAATTTAATTAAGATCATCATAAACAATAATTGTATTATTTCAAAGCACAAATAAAATATAGTTAAAACAATACATATAAAGATGCAAACAAAAATATCATAAAATATCAATATTAAATGATACGAACTGGACCAGCTTCTCGTAGCTGATATTAAACAGGTCAATGTGCAATGCCAGCGTATTAGGGAGCCAGATGGCGACAGCGATAGTGCGACGTCCTAGCCTCAACGGCCATCAAAAGAGGACACAATCGTGATTCTCGAAGACGTTCTAAAACTCAAAACTAGAATTCCTCGAGAATAGCTGGATTGTCGACGTGAATCGTATCCCAACGCTCCTAAAAGAAAGGCTCTGGGATATAGGAACTGATAATAACCAAATAAAAGCAATAGACATGTATGTCAGACCGTTGATAATCGGCCTCCATAGGTTACAAACTGTCTACAAGCAATAAAAAACTCAAGAATAACCGAGTTAAATCATCCGAGCGACCGAGGTTCAACAATTTTTTTTGACAATAACCCACGACAAGAATGGTCAAAAAAAAAAAGCTAAGTTGTTTTGTTAAATAACGAACTTTCGATATCGCGTAAATTCCATCTGGAGCTCCGCAGGGTAGTTTGCTCGGGCCGTTCCTTTAAGTATATACTAGTGACATTCCAATTTTGAAAATAAATACTGGTTTATTAATGTATGCTATACGTACTTGAATAAATATTTTATTTACTGAAAATTTTGAATAAAGCAAGATAAAATTAAAACAATATTTGTTACAACACACATATAACCCTTATTTCCACTTTTTTAAAAGTAATCAAGAAAAATGCATAAAAAAGAGGGTGTGTCAAATATTTAGGTATAAATTTATCGCGGTTTGCTGCCATTGCGGCCCTAAAACCAATATTTAACAAAAAAGTTTTTTTAAACTTTATATACAACTAATTAAAGCTTAGCAAGCTTAGTGTAACACTAGTAATTCAACATGTTCTAAGCTCCATTTATTTAAAATAAAGTGATAAAATAGTATATAACATATGCCATAAATTTTTGCACTTTTGAAAATTCACTAAAAAAACTACAAGTCGTTTGATAATAAATGTTTATTTCAGTGAAATAACATATTTGGGAAAATCATGTTTAAAAAATAAATGTTTACCATTCCGCCGCTGTCGTTCCTCGAATATGGCCAGGTCTGCTGAGAGGGGGGGTTGAGACAGGACAAATTCCTGGGGCCGGACTCTGAAAAAATCATATCAAGATTATATATTTATTAAAAAATTAAAAACTGACATCAAATAGCAAATCCTAACTAAACTAGTTGTTTACGATTTATGTATTTCAGGTATAAGTTTATTTTGCTTTACATACAAAAATAAATAAAAGGAGTAGAACATTGCCTTCATAAGCACACACTTTCTATGAAGTACTTTCACAATAAACATAATTAGTCAAAGGAACAGAGTGTATATTTTTGAAATGCGGCTCCGTTTGTATTCATATTTGTTTGCAAATTATTGTTGATTTTATTGATTTCTGAAGCTTATAAAATTATTCACTTGGGAGGAAATATCCAACGAATGTAAACGAGCAGTAAATTTAGATATTTGATCTGAACTTTCAGATCAACGAAAAAGGAAGAAGCTAAGAAATAACAAAGAATCAGCAACAACACCAGCTGAATTATATCAATTTAATGTTATTATAGATTGTATTATCGGTAATTCGACAACACAGTGTTCCCACTGCGACGATTTTATTCCTTTTGACGTGGATTTTTGACTTCTGAGAAGTGATACTTGTTTTTTGCGGCCCCCTATTGGTCAAAATTCGGTTTAGATACGTTTTATTCGATTATCTTATTGTAAACCGTAATTTTGTTATAAAAAGTCTTACTATGAACTTTACCATTGCACGATTTTATTGCCTTTGACGTGGATACTAAACAGGATCCCTTGAATTTGGTTATTTATTAAATTACTATGAAACTTGATGAAATTTTTGTCATGGGGTCTAGAATCATTATTTTCCCAGGGCCCTGAATATGGCACCTATGTTTTGAAACACTATGACACAAAGCGCGTGGGATGTTTATTTTTTATTTATTTATTAAAATTATGACAGGTTAACCTAATGCGTCACGACTGCTAAAAGTATAAAATATATTACAATTTAAAAATATATACATGTGTATATACGTATTCATACACACACACATTTACACATATAAGTATAAACATGAAAACAAGATAAAAGAACCGACACAAATCACCTCAACAGGTGTGCATTATCCCACACGAATTGAACCAAAACCCCATAAGTGCACGAGAAAATGGCAATATCTCTATGCACAGTATCGAGTAGACGAACGACCTTTGCTAGAGAAGAGCTGGCTAGTGCTCCAGTTCTAGATTTTAGAGGCGAGAACAGTTGAATTTTTTGTCAAGTTGAATTTGTCTTAAGTTGCGTTATTGTGGCTGGTGTATTCAAATAAACACGACTTTTGATATAGCCCCATAGAAATAATCAAGATGCATAATCCCAGCAGTTGCATAATCTTGTACCAATTAGATCTTATATGGATGTAGCTTCAAGCCAATTTCAAAATTGGACTCAAAGTTGATATTGGTATCGCTATAGCAACAGAACGCTTGCGAATCGACAAGCCCGGATCTTCTCGTACAGAACTGGCGCGACATTCACTTTGCTTCTCCTGTTCCGCACCCGCTCGGTTTCCTTCTTATTTAGCATTAAACTGGTCTTCTCCAACTTCCTGAGCCGCGATTTTAATAAATTAACGCTCAGACATTAATTCACTTATTGACAATTTTCATTCATTTTAAAGCTTGGGGTTAAATTTGTACACTAAAAATAAGTAAAATGAAAATAATTACAACATAAAGAAATACAATGTTTGCAGATTGTCAATCGCTACGCATTTGTATTCAGTAACAATTGTTTTTGAAATGTAATAGTAAAAATGTCGTAAAAAAGGTGCCGGAACGCTGTTCCATTGCGCACTGATGAAAAAAGCACTGGTGATAGCTAAAAGGAGATTCATGTGGGATGTTTCACATATCCGTTAAGTAAAATCTACAAATGAAAATATAAGACAATATACATTTATATTTTCTTTCCACCTTCAAAATATTAGTTTTTATTATAATTTTGTGCGTTCACATTAGTTTTGTCAGGTTATCCCGTATATTCTATAAGTATAGTGAATAAATAATCTTGAACTTTTACGTCATTGTGAGAGTGTAAATATATTTTTGCTTAATATTAAATTGTATGTACAACGTTTAAGTATAAGCAGGACTTTCTACGTTAATATAGTAATGAATTCCCTTTTATATAAAATAAAGATACGATACAGACATTATGCAAGCATTGCAATTCTAATTTTAGTGTCGGTCATAGCGGTATCACCAACATTGAAGCGCATGTTAGTAGTCAAAGGCATAAATTAAACGTCGCTTCGTCGAGTAATTGTGAATCATTTACACATTTATTTTTAAAACATAATATTAACATGAAAGATAAATCGATTGCTGGCGAGGAACGTTTTGCTTACCATATTGTAATATTTTATCAACATTTTTAACTCACTGACTGCGTTAAGAAACTAATTTTAAAAACAGCAATTAAATATTCATCAGCTGAAGCAAAACAATATTGATCACTCGATAGACTCAATTCATTCAGACTTAATTCAGAAGTTGAAGGTATAGATTATCCTTCATGTATTTTAAACAATAAATTATATAAGCAAAACATCAACATATAAGCTATCTTGCGATATTCCTCAAGCTATATACATACTTTTTTCTCAATATATGTACATGGTTAGAACTGAACTATTGAAAAAGTTTTTTGAATTCAAAGTCAAGATAAATTTTATTTGTCTATGTAATATGTAATTATCTTATACATAGAGTGCCAAAAATATTATATTATAAAACAAAAAAATATTATATTTTTTCACCCCCAGGAGTAATCTATATCTTCAGGGAGCTCCGCAGGGTTACAACCTGGGAACACTGTTGTTTTTTATTATTCATAAACGACATAGACATGGTCATTAGCAAGTTTTTGTTCAATGCTGGTGACTTAAAAGTCTTCAAAAGAATCCGCACGATTTCTGACTTTACATTTTTTGCAGTGGAGATTAGCTGCTTTAGCATTGGAAAGAGTCATGGAGTGTCGATATTCAAAGTTATCTTATTACTAATGTAAAAATACTGCTCTACCTCTATTATATTTATTTGGTTATTATGTTTTTCTGTATTACAGCACCTGGTCTATAAGTTTTCACACTTTTTAAATCGCTTCTGAGCGGGGGTTTTATCCTTGGAAATTTAATCGCAATGGGTCGCATTACGGGGGTAAGTTACACAATGTGAATCAATATCCGAGTATTAATTTAATTAAATCGTAGCTCAGGAAGTTCGAGGAAATGAGTTCAACGCTAAATAAGAAGAAAATCGAGCGACCGCGGAGCAGGAGAAGCGAAGAGAATGTTGCGCAAGTTAACGAGTATGTACGAGAAGATCCGGGCTTGTCGATTCGCAAGCGTTATGCTGCTTTAGCGATGCCAATATCAACTTTGCGTCGAATTTTGAAACTGTACTTGAAACTACACCAATTGGTGCAAAATGGGACAACTTGCCAAACTGGTGGTGAAAGAAATGTTAAAAAAAACTGCTATCGCGTAAAGGTGACATCTCATGGTATACTGTAGCCCAGATTTGACACCATATGTTTTTTTATGGCGCTATCTCAAAAGTCTTATTTACTTGAATAAACAAGCCACGATAACGTCAAGAGATAGCTAACATCCCACGCGTTTGGTGTCATGGAGTGTTTCAAAGCATAGGTACCAGATTAGGTAGGAACGACATTATTTTTAAGATATGACTTTCCCAATTGTGTTCTTTTAGTGAAATAAATATTCATTATCATACGAACTGCAGTTAATTTTTTGAATTTTGTAAACTGACTTATGGCTTACCCTGTATAATATTTTTATCGCTTTATTTCAAATGTTGAGCGGTGGTTAATGTGTTGTTGCAAACTAACACTTGAAATTTTGATCACTACCTCTGGTTGCTATGTATTATATTTTATATCATTTGTTTGTCACGTTGGTAAGTATAGTTTTGAAATAATTTAAATGAAAACCTTACATATAAAAAAAGTGGCACAAGTTCTCTACAAAATATATCTTTTCAATTACATTTAATATGCATATTTATAATTATTATTTTTTAAATTTATATTTATATGAGTTGAAGAAGAACTATTTGGAAGTTTAATTTAAAATTTAAATGAATTTAAGAAATATTTTTTTTATGTGTTGTTCTCAATAGCAATTGTTAGCACAGTGTATTGTGACCGAGTTATAACTCTTAAAGCATATTATAGCTTAACAAAAAATATTTTATCTTCACTGTCATTATTGATTTAAGGTTGAAAATATAAAAACAAAAAATATTCCGTTACTAAATAGCATCATTGATACGACTATTGTTAATAAACACTGATAGAGTAGTAAAATTATCGTTAATTTCTAAAAAATTATACATTTTTGTAAATGTAAGAAAATAACGCAAAGACTAATGGAACAACTTGATGTTGATTTATTTTGCAATTCACATTGCCCTAGTAAAATTTAGTATTTTTTTAATTATGGCAGTGAAATTTTTATTATTTAAATATATAATAAGCAATGAAAATGTAAATCTCTGAATTTAATGTTCGGTATTACCCCGCTTCTTCTTTTATTCAGCGCCGTTGTTATTCCGGTGTTGCTTTTTCGCATATGGTAACACCGTTCGGCCGCCGATCGGCTAATGTGTGTTTGTGATGGCAGTACGGCCAGTCGGTGATGTGTGTTTGCAATATTGACAAAGGTAGTGAGTTTGGTGCGAGCCCGCGCCCGACGAGGAGGCGCGCATCGCCTCGGGGCTGAGCCCTCAGCGCCCGTCCGCCCCCGCCGCCGCGCCGATTACTGCGCACAATTTGTATAGGTGGCAACGTCATTTGTCCGACCGTGTTTTTCAGGAGAATGCCGATCCAGGCTCCGCAGTGGACGGACTTCCTCAACTGTCCGGTGTGCTGCCGGGACTTCGGCTCGCCGTCGAGGCTACCCGTGAGCCTCGGATGCGGCCACACCATCTGCAAACACTGCCTCAACCATCTGCACAGGAAACAATGCCCCTTCGATCAAGTAAGACTCATACTACTCGCGAACGCACCCTCGGCTATGATAAACCGTTCCGTATGGACGCTTTTTAAATTACTTTACTGTGTATTATGTATATATACAATCATATTATACATCAAATAGACTATGGATTTATTCTTTCCTTATGTTTATTGATGAACGCCGTCTAGAATTGTACGTACATCAGTCCGTATCAAAAACGGCAAACAAAGAAAATCTTACTAATTCATTTTCCAAGCAACTGATATGTTCGTTTTCTCTTTTATCAACGAAAATATCCATTGTTTGTCAAACATATGATTATAATATACATATTTTTTAAAGCAATATTTTGCTTAATTCGGTACCCCGCGGAGATTTACAAGCTGATAGTATTTCAAAATAGATTTCTGTATGAAAATGGTTATTTTAAGATTTGTAAATTTTTTAATAACAGCTATTTTTAACCTTTTGCGCTTGAACTTGTTTTAATACTAGGAAGATAGACTACTCTATTAAAATTATTTTTAAATATAGCTTAAAAACGAAAGTTCAATAATATTATTACATTTTTTTGTTAATTATTTTTTACCTGCTCTTGTGCGCCACCGGTTAATAATCAATAATATGTATATGGCTTAAAAATTATTTATGGACGTTTTTTAAAATATCAAGATATTTTTACTAGAATATTAATACTAAAATTAGATCAAGAGGTAGTCCAGGTTTTAATCTACTTCACTACGCCCAGAAGTATTCTTCAAACTAAGTAGATATTTTTCCATAGATGAAATATGGTGGTTATCAAAGCTAGTACTACTCTGAAACAGTATATGCCTATGAAACTAATAAAAAGGTGCTGCAAAGTATGGAATATATGTTGTGCCATCACCAAACAATGAAATCATTTAATGAAATATTATGAATTTTAAAGAAATCTTCCTGGAAAAAGCTGAAATGATTCTAAACCAGAAATTCTCAGGTTATTTCTCAAAGAAAATCTAGAAAAAACAGTCTCGAATCAATCCCGAGAATATTTTAAAATATGAAATTTCAGTGAAATCATATCGGAATACATTTTCACCGGTAGATATATATTTTTACCAGTGAAAATATAATTTATCGGGCATGTGCTAGTAAATTGTATATCGTATATTTTTCAGTAAAGTTGTATTTTCACTAGTGAAGTCCAAATACATTTTCACCAGTAGATATATATTATACTAGCGAAAATACAATTCAACTGATAGGCGCTAGTAAAATTATTTGCTGCTTTAAAATGTCTATGCAACTCAATTTGACAGTTGCGACGCGTCTATTTGCTGTTCAAACCCAAACCTAACCTAATAAAAGTTTTACGACTTTCATTAGGTCAATTCCAAAATACCAACTAAGCCAACTGATCTCTCAGGGCAAAATAAGTGGAATAAGAAGTTCATATGTACAGACGTTGCATCTCGCATATTGCTCTATAGTTTGTCTGCACTTTGATATTAAACTATGTTTTAAAAATATGCTATTATTATTGATACTACTACGGACTTTTGATATGAGAGTATTGGTTAAAGTATATTCAAACCGAATTTTGGTCAACAAGAGGGCGCAAAAACAATTATCACTATCAAGCAATAAAATCGTCTCAACGCCGTTGCAGCGGGAACGCTCGGTAATTAGCATTCCCACTGCGACGGCACGATTTAATGCTTTTGATGTGGATTTTTGATTTCTGGAAAATGATAGTTGTTTTTTGCGCTCTTCTATTGGTCAAAATTTGCTTTAGATATGTTCATTCAATTCTCACTTATTGTAAGTCGTAATATTATTATAAAAGCGTTTACTGGCTACAATTTGTTTGGCAATATCTTTTTTGAGGCGGGCATAAATGAGGATGTTGGTTTTTACAGATACAAACTGTGTATTAACAAATATTTACACATTTTATATGATATTTTAATTTTTTTAAATTAATTGCGTAGCGTTATGTTTTCTTTTTATAAAATATAAGCGTTGATCGCACTTGCTTCTAATCCCAAAAAAGTTTTCGCCACCACATCTATGTTTTTCTGAGAAAACAATAAGAAGAAGCATACTTTGCGATATCTATACCTCACATTATTTTTATGTAATCAATTATAGCTACAGATTATTTCACTTTTTTAACCAAGCCTCCTCGAATTATTCTTGAAGTTACTTGCATGGTATTGGTATGCCAGTTACTTACTCAGTTGATACAGATTTACCCCATTGTAATGCACTGGGCTTACGCCTGTCAGGTTACAACAGAAGATTTAATAAATAAATTACAATTTATTAATCTATCCAGGCTAAAATCATTGCTTCTTAATTTCTATAAGTAATACTCTCTCCTTTTTTTATTTATTTTTTAATAAGCTCTGGGTTTCCCTTTTTTATTAGTCATAATGGTACCAGTAAAACTCATAAATAAATACAAAAATGTCTGTCACAAGATTGTTTCACTTATCATACAAATTATATAGACCCAAGAAAACGTCAACTGTTGCCTTCGAAAAGAAAGCTGCGGCACATCTGCTTTTAGATTTCTTCACATTAAATCTCAACATATTCAATGCGCCTTCCCATTAGAGTCTCCAATTACTCGAACCATCAACTACTCGAGTATCGAATATTAAAATTTTAAAATACTCGAGTACTCGAGTACTTTCGAGTATTTACCAAATGTACCAAAATAGCTATTATTCAAATTCGTGCACATATAAATAAATAAATAAAATACTTAGTATGTTAATTTTTACAATTATTTTAACTTCACGAACATACTTTTTAAAAACAATAATGCAAAAAGTGTCTCGAATTTAATATTACTGCTAACCTTTTGTTTTAATATTCCCGTTATGGAATAAACCCTTTCCGTTGCTGTTGATGTTGGACTTATTGTCATTAACGCGTTGGATAAGGCTTCTAATTTATATCTGTTCGCTTTTTATAGATATAAAATTTTTTGAACTCTCTTTTTATGTTCTCGTCTTTCATTCCCTTCTCTGCTTTTCTCTTATTTCCTTCGACTATTGACAAAATAGCATTTTGTAATTCTTCTTGAATAGATTTTTTTTCTTAACAATATACAATATTCTACTCCTTCTGATTAATGCGAAGAATTTAAATCTATATCTTTCGAAGATGTATTTGGGTGAATCCCTTTCACTCTAGAGCTAAACGGTTCGCAAAGAACTGACTTTACTTTAAATGCCTTTAAAACACACAATTGTTTTGATTTATATTTTAAGCTGAGAGATCAGTATAAACAATTTACAACACTTTACGCTACAACTGCATAATCATAAAACCTAAAAAAATTTTTGTTGATATTTCATATTGTTCATTGCCATAAATTAGATAAGTCGGGACTGTCGAACAGAAAACACAAAAGAAATATCTCCGTCGTACCCACTAACATAGCCGATGACCGGAACTATTCAACTATGGAACTATGAAAAAATTATACCTGATAGTAACCGCTCTAACTCGGGACTTCGGGCATAAACGCCAAATAAAAGCTTGACGTTAAGCTTTACCGGACCGAGTTGAAGTTATTTTTGTTTCTGAAATATTTCAAAATTTTTCAATTTCGAGTATTAATCAAGTAATTTTCAAAATACTCGATTATCAAGTACTTGAAAAATAGACAAAAATACTCGAGTTTCGAGTACTCGATTACTCGAATTGGAGACTACTTCCCATTGATTCAAGTAAAAATGGTATTTTTAATTAGAAACCATTCTTGATACTGTGTGAAATATTTACAGAAAAATCCTTTAAAATAAACGTTATATTTCATTAATTGTAATGGTGGCACCACACAAGTATAAAGGGTTTTAAAGAAGGTGGCGGATCGTATTGGTTAATGAATTTACCCGAGATAAAGTTTGCATCAAAACGGTTTTATTCTATGTATATAGTTCAAAAATTTAAATTATTCCAATTTTTTTCAAAAACTAATGTTGAAATTGCATCTGCTAATGGAATATCCTTTAAATTTAGTTGGATATCTCCAAATCAGGTTTTGAATGCTAACGAAACCGGTCTTTTCTGGAAAAGATTTCCAACTCGAACGTACTTATAGCAAAGACCCAAAAATCAATGGGGCTTTAAAGTTGCTAATGATCGTGTGACATTCTTGCTTCGCAGCGATGCTTCTGGAAATGCAATGATAAAACAGCTGCTTCGGTCACGTGCACTTATAAGGAAAGGATTTAAATAACTTATTACTTCATTGACCATCCAATAAGAAAGCTCGAGTCATTGAATATATTGGCATGATTCTATTCAACTAAATTCTGGGTTGTGAACACTGATTTGATATCGCTTTGGCAAAGATTGAGACAAGGAAATAGAGGAACTACCATTTAGAATAGAAACGATTAGACATTTCGACACAATGCGTTAAATTTACAAAGAAATACTGGTAGCAGAAAAATATTAAATGAAGATGAAATATTAAAAAATGTAATATATTTGTAGTGGCCAATTGAAACATACATTTTAATATAAGAAATGCAAAAAGTATATTATTTTAGTTACAAAAATGATTAATATATAACTTTTTGGGCCGTGCGCTTCTAATATGAGATGTTGCATAGTTTTTGCGAAATTCGTATTGGCATAACTTTTTAATTAATGATTTTTAAGTTATGTTCAATATATTTAAGACACTCAACTTATGATTCTCAAATTATCGGTTTAAATTCTATTTTTTATATATATTACCTATATAAACATATAATATACTATTTTTTTGCAGTCTACTTGACATTTAATAAAATGTGTAACCAGGAATAAATAAGCAAAAATAAATTTTTATGAATAGACAATGAACACTTTAAATAGACCATTTTTTATATATAACTAAACTTTTGGATTTAAATTCTATTTTTATATATATATTAATTATAGAAACGTACAATATATTTTTTATTTTGCGTTTTACTTGACATTTAATAAAATGTATAACTAGGAATGATCATAGAAAGCAAAAATAAATTTCTAAATATAAATCTTAAAAAACTTAATTAAAAATTTTATGAATAGACAATGAACACTATAAATAAACCATTTATGATTTTCAACTGCTAATGAATAATAGTGTTTCATAAAAAATCTTGGGTAATAACAAAGCAGTTTAATTTATAAATATGTTCAGGTTTGATACTAAAATAAACATAATTTTAATTGGCCTCAGGTTAATATATTTAAACATAAATAACTACACTTATTTATGTGTACATAAATAAACATAAATATGGATAGTAATATTTTATATCTTCATAAAAACGTATAGATTTTTATATGGCGTTTAAATATTATTTTATAATACAATTATAAAGTAATATCAGAAATAATAAGTTGATATAATCTCAGTAATTATACATTTAAATAAAGAATTGGACACACCGTGTATCCCTATGTTATCTTGCCAGTAATGCGCTACTGAAATTAGTATCTCATGACAATTATAAAGATCACACATTTGAAAACTAAATCTGAACTTATGAATATTTATTGTTTATTTTCCGAGTGATAATATGTGTAGCAATCACTAAAATGTAGAGGAACGTTACATTGTTTACACATATATGTCGTTTCATTTAAAAACAAACTACGCACTTCTTCTCAGTCAATTTTGCTCATTGAAATTTTTACTAACTAGTGCTATTATAAATTACCGGAGTGTCTATGTTGATGGTAATTAAATCTTATTTAATAAAAACACGAGTTATGTTAAACAAAGTGCAATTGAATAAATACATTTACACCTTTCATAAATTTATTTTATTCGTTTTAGGTACATAAGTCCAGTTTTCCTATCATTTTTTTCTGCATTATCAATTGTGGAAATCATCTGAACAATTCGCTTTTACACTGTTCTCCAAATCTGACATAATATTTCACCTTTTCTCAAAAATTTTTGTTGAATTATATTTTTTTTTTTGTTTGCTTGCTCTCAAAATTCTTTTATTGGTTGCAGTTTTTACGTCATTATAAAAATTATCCATAAACAGGTGATACCATTTATTTATGTAATTTTTCATCAATTCCATGATTGTATTTTCTAAAGTAATCCTAACCATTTTCGTAATTCCGGTATATAATAGTTAAATCAACCCATTGTTTTGCACCTTTCGGTGACAGTTTTACGCGTAATATCGGTTTGTTTCCGTAAGATGCTTTCCATATCTTCAGGTACTATTTTTACTCCTGCGATACCTTCAAATGGCTCATTATTTTTTGGCTGATTAATTTCCGCATAATCGAGTCGCTAAATTTTATTCCATTAATACGTCTTCCCTTTGATCAACCATTTAAAAAATTAGCTAAACATAATCAAAAACCACGAACAACACAAAATTCGAAACCGAGGTTTTTGCGCATATTTTAAAAGTAGCTTATGAAAGTCTACAGCAAACTGAAAAATTAGGAGATCTCTGTGTGTCTTGTATTGTCTTTGGAGTGCAAATGATTAAGAATAATATTTTAAAATAATGTTGAATTATTATTATAATTTATTTTTAATACTCAATTGTTAAAATTATGAATTTATTCTTTGGATATTTAAACTCTGTGTGAAATGAAAGGCATTTGTAAGCTGTGTATTTTATTGTTATTTATCGATTAGGTCATCTGTTGTGTTAAGTTATACAATATATTATTCATTTTGGTATCTTAGGTCATCTTAGGTCATCATATTTGTAACTAAAATAATATAATTTTGCATTTCCTTTATTTCATTTTTATATTTTCAATTGTTAACTATTTTTTAATATTTTTACATATTTTTTTTTTTTATTGAACAAAATAAAAGCGTCATTGAATGAACACGTTATTATTAGGAAACAATATAAATGTAATCGTTTTTGCCTTTTATCGTAGGTGACTCTCATCGGCTAGCACAATAGACCAGTGGCTTAAGTCCTGAAAGACTTGTGTTCAAATCCCATATGCACCTCTGTGTTTTTCTATTTATTTCGTGTTTGAGAGATTGGAATTAGCGATTATTATATAATTATCATGTATTAGTTTCCTAGATTTTCCTAATCTCAGGGAATGATATCCTGATGAATAATTTTAATAAAATCTACCTAGGTCGTGCTTAGTGACATCTATTGATACCACTGATTTACAGACTAATTTTTTGACCGCATGTTACGTACATATATATTTAATTTTCATAGTTAATTTGCAATCGGAACAGCGCTATAGCGTACGAATTTACATTTAAAATTAAACGAAAAATGGCCATCTTGTTTTATTTTATTTTTATTTTATCTCGTTTTTCATTGATCGATGATATTCGATTATTTTTATTGGTCGATCTACGATGGGCCATTGTCAGAAGTCAATATTTATGAAATTAAGCTGTCTGCATCAAATACATTCATGAATGTATTTCATGCAGACAGCTTAATTTCCCCTTGAGATTCTAAAATACTCACTTAGGGGAAATCCCCCCCTCAATTTGGGAACCTGTGCATAGACATACTTGACAGACTTTTATTATATATGTGTATAAAGACACTAACAGTACAAACCACCAGACTCATCCCACACTGCCGAGATTGCAGGGCTTGGGTTGATTTAGTATTTAATAAAACTATATGTATATATATATATAATTATATTTTTGCAATTATTAATGGAAATGACCCTAACTAAAATATTGATAAAAATGTATAGCTTTAGATTTTTCGCCATCAAGATAAGATACATATTTTATGATTTTATAAGCACAAAAATCATAAAATATTTTTTAAAATATTCTATTAGTTTTCAAATATGGAGTTAGTAATTTGACACTAAGCCATCGGTATTTCATTTCCCCGATGTAAGATACTCATTGGCAGTGATTCTAACTTTATCAATCCTTCTCTCATTGCGAGACCATCATTTCGGTCTTTGTCCAAGAATTGTCAAGGCATGCGCGTGGGCGAAGACCTTTCGTAAACGTTGCGTATCACCTTTGACATAAGTGCCATAAGTTTTTCCATCACAACTAGACTATAATCATTGAAGTATACATATTTTATATGTCAGCGATATAATTATATTGCATAGAACTTGCACTTAATAATGTAAAAAATAAGTGAGGCTCAAGGTTTTTCATCGCAAACTACACACATTTCCACTTACCATTTAACGATTATTCTGTTTATGTAGCCACTAATGTTATAACTGAATTCAGAAATTATTTCCATATTGATCTTATTAAACGCTCATATTTACGAAGGACGATAACTTGAGAGGCCCGTTGATATGCAGTTTTCAAGGTTGATTCCAGGCAATGAAATTTGAATTTCTAAATGGAATGGTAAATAATCATTGCTCGTGGATTTTCATCTATATCTATTTACCTTCATTGTCTGCGTCTACTGTATACATTTTTATATTACACTAAGAGAACTTTATAAATTTTAAGTGATACATAAATGTACGTAAAGGGTTGCTGCAATGAAAAATATATGTTTATTCATAATTTATTTACCACTGCAATTAAAATTGATTATTTAATATGTTTTTTTAAATCGCATCATAAATGTCGCCACTGGTTGTTATCTCGATTGTTTTTAACTAAAAAATAAATCAGTTCTTTTAACACCTAATGCACCACACTTTAGTGACAATACCAAAAAATTAAAAGTAACTTATTTTTTCATTACATACATATTTAAGTTCATAATACTATTTCAAGGAGTAAATGTGACTTTTATGTTTAGCTTTGCATATTGCTAAAATGTTATCCATTTGCCAAAATATAAATGATGTTTAACATTGTACGCTCAAAATCTCGCGCTTTGCACTCGGCGCATAATATGCATAATTTATTAAATAAATAACTCGTGCTTTTAATCTTGTGCTTTGCGCTCATAATACCGTAATTGGTACTTTTAAAATTGCGCTTTGGGCTCATAGGATAAAAATTTAGTACATATGTTTTTAATATTTGCTCTTTGTCTGTGTAATATTAATTTGTAATTAATATATACAAAAATAATTGTAATTTGATCAACTGATTTTTATTTATTGCTATCTTATTAGTGAAAATTCAAAATAAAATTTACAATAAACGTTGAATAATATTGGAACATACAAAAACACACCCAGATGAGTTAAATCTGAAAGGCAGAGGACACTTGCACGTACACAAATATGCAACACCCAATCAAAGGCGTGGATAGGGGGGTTTAGGGGGAGCATATGTCCCTGGGCGCCAAACTAGAAGGGACGCAGAGACAGGATCTGAAATTTTTGAATCATAATTAACCAGATTTCTACTGCAAAATCAAGATGTAATTCTCTATAGATCATTTATTTTTATTTCTTGTCAATTTTTTTTCTTAATAAAATTACCTATGCATTTTTTGTAAGTTAATTCATATATACAGCTGTTTCATAGGCAATATTTCACGAATTTTTTTTTATGATCTGTGGTAATAATTTACAAGATATTTTAACTTGTAAAGCCTACTCAGTTGCACGTTATCCTCGGCTATGTAAAGACAAACCCAAAATCATGGATAGATCTAAACAAATGTCGGTCACGGTAAAATCTAAAATAATAGCATATCTCGAAGAAAATGTTTCAATTCTAGAGACAGCGTGAAGAGTGGGTTTTAGTGGTTCTGCTATTCGAAAATTTATTAAAAAATATCGCGAAACAGGAATTGTAGAGGCAAAGGGGGTGGTCGAAGCGTATGACGTCTGCTCGGGAAGACCGCAGAATAAAGGATATAAAAAAATATCGATTCAAAATTGCGTCTGAAGTACGAATCAAATTCGAATATTTTGAAACGGACAGTGAAAAACCCAGCAAAAAACACTATTTACTGAGAAAATGAAATGGGCAAAAGCTCATTGCCATTGGACCGTCGAATATTGTAGAAGAGTGGCTTTCTCAGACGAATCCAAACAGATGGTAAGCGACTGCGCCGTAGAAAAAGCGAAAGATTTCCTCCCTTATGCATTAATCGATTCATCAAGCATTCACCATATGTGATGATCTGGGGCTGTATGACAGCTTATGAATTGGGCTCTGTAAATTTCGTCCAGGGCACCATGAATGCAAAAATATATAAACTGGTTGTAAAAATTAATTTATATATCAAACGCGTAGCAGTAGCGCAGTAACCGCACTGGTTTTCCTGTAATGAATTGTTTGGCTGGATGACGGCCAAAGTATTTAATCATAGACTCATCCATAGACAAATTTTCATGAAAAACTCCCCACTGGGACGAGTTTCTCTGAATGAGATTGCACAACGGTCTCACTTTGAACATTTTATCATTAAAAAATATGAAGATTCATTATTATCATCGCCTGAAATTGTGCAACAATGCAGACTGAATCGTTGACGGTCAGATGTCCATTGTGTAAAAGGCAATAAAATATAACCTAGCACACAGTAATTGAAAAATATTGTCATACTAATAGTATATCACGTAATGGTAGAGTCTAAATATACAAAATAATAAAAAACAAGTCAAAATATTTTATTATTTATAATAAAAAACGATAAAAACATTACCTAAATAATTTTGTTTCAAATCCGTATTATGATGTCATAAACCAATGACATATATTTACGCATTATTGCCTAATTTAATTTATTTATAGTTCACTACTACCATATAGTTTCGAAATAAGTAATTACTTCCATAATAATTATAGAAAAAACCCACCAAATCACGCTTCGAACAGATGTACACAAGCGTGTACGGTGGGCAGTAATGGGTTAACAGGATTAGCTATATTATTTTTAATTATATAGATGTATATAAATATTATATTGTGTATCTATATAAAGCGTAATCAAATAAAGATAGACATTATTACTTTTTAAAAATATGATGTTTACAATCCTATAGAAAATTACAGAACTTCAGTATATTATTTCATTGAAATTTATATTAGCATTTGAAATATGTATTTGAAAATTGTGAAATCTGCACCCAATACATAAAAAATTCAATTTGATCGTTTAATAAAAATAACTGACCCAATAATGGAGGTTTTATAATACATAATAAGGTCCTGTACAGTTAGTTTCATTTTTTGATGCATACAAATAAATACTATTTCATAATTTTTGCCATGATATTTATTTTTTGGTGCATATAAATATTAAATCCCTAATATTCGTTATTTAATATGGAATCTCCTTCTGTCGATAATGATATATGTGAATATCAATGACGTGATGTGTCAACACTATAACTGATAAACACCCAAGCAGTCTTGCTCATTCTGCGATTTTAATTATGGCAGTGCTCAGTGTACTCATGGTATCACGCTGGTACGCTTTGCTGACTCACTTGAGGCTCGACAGTGAATCTTGAAATGATTCCTTTGCAATCTCTTATGCATCGTCGCCGTCACAATTTGCGTTGGTGCAACAACAATAATATCAAAGCAAGAAAGTGAATTTTTTTAAATGTAAAAGAAACATTAATGCTTATATATTTTTCATTTGTTTCAGTCATTGATCAAGACGGGAACTGTCAACCTGGTGGTTAACACGGCACTGCTACAGCTGGTAGGCGTACCCGCCCCCGACCAGCCTTACCATCCGCCTAGCATAAAGGCGCTCTCCGAAGAGGACAGGAAATACTATGATCTCAGCATACAATGTATCGAACAGTTGGCGCTGCATCTCAAGTACAGCTCAAACGGTGAGTTTTGCATAATCTGATCTTTGATTTTCTCGTATCTATTGGTCGAATTTCTCCATGTAAATATAATGAAAATACAGAAATTGTTGAATTTATTACTGTTTTATATTCACTGTGATAGAAAGATGTTTTAATCATTGTCAGTCATATGACGTGTGTGATTTGCTACATGTAGAACAAAATGTCCTTTTCATATGTCTTCCTTCTGTTTATGTAACTATTATATTTCTTGCATTACAATGATCATATGCGATCTACGCAGGTGTTTGTTGATCTCCACGGTTGTATAAATAAAAGAGGACTAGTAGATAGCAACAGGTCGCCTGTATCTTATTTATATACCAGCTAAATAAACTGCTAATTAATTTTAAAACCTTAATTATAAGGTTAAGTATATTTGCAGTTACTGTGTTCCACTGCATATCTATTGAGTGTATTTATTAAAATTTTAATCTATACTTTTGTACTTTTATTAAATATTCTTTCAATATTTGTAATATTATGTCACTTTTTCAAAACTGCAACTCTTTATCACAAAGATTATAAACCTTGATTGGTTCATAGGTGTTTTAATATTTATAATTTAGTGTGTTTTAATATCTCCATTGTTATTTTCTATTATTAATTATTGCTTCCGTTGTTATTAGGCGGCCAAGGCGCGAGCAGACTCTCCAGGCCGATGCAAAGGAAACTCGTCACTCTCGTGCAATGCGCCCTCGTCGAAGAGGAAGGTCGGGGAAGGGCATACAGAGCAGCTCGGTCGCTCGGAGAGAGAACCGTCACCGAGCTCATATTGCAACATCAGGTATCTTTTATCAGTTCAATCACCGTACAAAGGTCGACCTTTCGAACTGCACCCCGTGTTTGAAACATGATTTGTCATTTTCCATTAAAAATAAAAAGTAGTAGTATCCTCTTTCGGAATGTTGACCAATTATTAGCAGAAAAAGAAGCTGAAAAACTTGTATTTTAACAATTATTATAATTTATTTATAATCATAAATATATAATAAATTATAATAATTGTAGCAGATGCAATTCAAAAATAAATTTAAATTATATATAATATATAGTACACTTATCCCTTGATTTATGCAGTTAAGAATAAAACTTTTTTTTTAAATACTCTAAATCAAACATATTTGGTTCCACACGGTTAGTGTGGCGATGTACAAACGCATACTCTCACTTATTACACTTGACCTACACCTGGAACCTCTCCCACTGCCCATGCAGTGTGTCCTGAAAGAAACATTGAATAGTACACCTGAATACTGCTCGATCGTATTATCACAAATTTCGTTCTATGCTTTGATTTACATGGTTTCGATTTATACTATATATCCTATGTAAATCAAGGGACGAGTGTCTAAGAATAAAATCGATTAATCATGAAATTTTTTTCTTATATTATTTTAATTCACTTTTTGTAAATGCAGAACCCGCAACAGCTTAGTGCTAACCTGTGGGCGGCAGTAAGAGCCCGCGGCTGCCAGTTTCTCGGTCCGGCGATGCAAGAAGAAGTATTGAAACTAGTTTTACTCGCTTTAGAAGATGGGTCAGCTTTATCCCGAAAGGTGAGACTCATAACATAGACGCGTGGTATTTTCAAGAGTAACGTGCTTCTACAAATGTATGTTTTATCTTTTAGGTTTTAGTAATGTTCGTTGTGCAACGGCTTGAGCCGCATTTTCCTCAAGCTTCCAAAACTAGCATCGGCCATGTAGTGCAATTGTTATACCGTGCTTCGTGTTTCAAGGTTTGTGTTTTTAACTACTACTTTACCACTTTTTTCAACATGTATAGTAAAATCCTGTTAAAACGACAACACACAAAGGAAGCTTGATATGTGATGTGCCCTTATAAATAATTTGTTCCATAAAACGAATTGTTTGTGCATTTATATGAAGTAAATATTTAGAGTTTTTTTTCGGAAAAGAATTTGTTAGAAAGTTATTCATAAAGTGTTCACTGTTCCGACCAATGCGCAAACAATTCGTTTTATGAAACAATTATTTTATATCAATGCCCTCAATAACAAATTGATTTAAACTGCATCATTGTTTTTTTAATGAAGTTCTTAACCCTTTAGATGCGAGGTGCAAATAAATCTAAATTACTGAGTATAGTTCTCAAGTACTCTTAAGTGCGACGTACTATTGGGTAGACCTTATAAAAAATCTGAATTACATCTTGAACTTGATTTTTAAAAATGTATAGTTAACTCATTATGTGAAATTTTATTTAGCATTTATAGGGCTAAATATATCATCATCACAATGGATCTACAATTAACCCTTTGAGTAGTGAGTTAATTTGTTAGTACTGGGAACTTATTTCTGTTGTTATTTATTATTATTTTATGTTGTGTTTATAAACAAATTATAGAAAAAAATCAGTGATTCTCAACGTTTTATTGATTTAATTTATTTTACTACTTTTTTTTTATTAGTATGTTTTACTAATTTATTTTAACACTTTTCTATTATTAAATTTCGCTAATTTCTATTACATATTTTTTTATATATTATTCGGCTTTTTTGGATTTTTTTATATATCAATTCAGAGGTGCTTAATATTTTTTATAAAATTAATATAAAATATTTTTTGTTATGTTTATTTATTTATTGGTTTTATTTTCTATTGAAATTATTTTCATTAAATCAAATTAAAAAAAAAATATATATATATATTTAAATATGTTTTCTATTTATTATTTCTTCAGTTATATATGTAAATATCAGGGTTATGGAGTTGTAGTCGAAGAATCATGGTGTTTTATAAGGAAGAGTCAAAGTCGTAAAAAATTGACCAACTTTGACTCATTTTTATAAGCGTTTATTTTCCACGTTGAAAATAATCAAATCTGATGTAAGAGTTTCTATAAACGCTGGCAATTATTATTTTAAGATCTACTTTAGTTTAAATCACGGTTAGAAAAGATTAAATTAAGATTTAAGATTAGAATTTAACTTGGCAAAATAAAACCAACGAAACAAGTTTTTTCTCTTGCGAGTATAAAAATTAAATTTGTTATTTTTATTTATTTTAATGTATCGTTTTATTCAATATAACTATTTTATTTTACTTAACATATTTTTTTATTAAATTAATTTTTTGCACTTACTTTTTTACATATATCATTATAATGAATCAATAAATGTGAATTAGGTAGACGTGGCCTTTTTTTGCTTAAATACTTCATTTTTTTTATAATTTGAACATTTTTGACATTATTTTTATTGCTATTAATTATATGCTGGCAAAAATTGCTAAGATATTATTTTTTAAATTTACCATTTACTTCACTATCAAACTCTAAAGAACTATTAAATAATTTCTGATACAAAGTTACGTAAAACTGATACTATGTTTGAAATCAAATTTATAAAGATCTTAGCAATTTATAAACACAAGAAGAACTATCTTGTAAAGTGGCACACCACAGAACTTGCTCATGTACAAACTTCCACAAATATTTTTTGTGCTGCACACACTTGCCATTGCAATGTACATTGTAAATAATGGCTGCCAGTCAAAAGAGCGTGCATCAAATGAGCGCCGTCATAAGAGCGTTTAACAAAGTCTTACACTTTGCGCTGAAATTTTATATTGTGCTTGTTTTCGCCATTCACGATTAAGTGTAGTTGTCTAAAATAAATGAAAAAAAGGTCTGGCGGGCCATATACCTGCCCAATAACTGTACGCATTCATTGCAAGTCGAGTCGATAATTATTTGTCAATTTAATGAAACATTACAGAACAAATCTAATGATAAATTCAAAATCAGCGTTTTATTTTAGTACAAAATATATGTATATCATACGTATGGGGATGGGGAGCCATACTTTCGTATGCACGTAATAATTAATAAGTAATAATGTTTTCATTGGCTAATCATTTTAATCGTGATTACGCTCTGGCACATAAAATATTAATTTTACCGCCTATATTTCGTGAATTAATATTCTTTGTAAATTTCTCACAATTTACATATATGTTGTATACTTAATTCCAAAAATATTCATTTCTTGATTTTCTCCAAGTATTTTTGCGCTCTTATGACGTGCTCTCTTTTGTCAAACGCTCATATGGCTGTCTGCGCATTTGACGCACGCTATTTTGTTACAGCGCTACTTTGGTAAACGCTCTTATGACGCAGCGCTTATAATGCAGCGCTCTTTTGACGCACGCCCATTTGTCTGCGCTCATTTATGACGTTGCCGTAAATAATAAAGAATGAATTGAGATAGCAAACTATTACAATACACTACAAGTAAAAAGACTGAATTATACGTGTACCGCAAACAATGTGTTCAGTAAAATTTTAAACGACTACAGCCCTGGTAAATATATAACTATCTGCGGTACCTCTAAACAGTGAAAGAACAAACACCGTACGTGTACGGCGATACCGCTCAAAAGGTTAAAACAAAATATTGTAACTTAATGATATATTTACACAACAATGTTTATATAAAATCCAATAATATAATTCTCACGTGTCATAAAATTTAAATTTAATTATGTGTGATAAATAAATTTTAATTTTAGATAAAATTAGATAAAAACACGACGTTAATTTTTACTATTAGTGTGTGATCACAGGTGATTTTAGTTAATAACTAAAATTATATAAACTTTTTCACATATAGTCATGAGTACGTAAGTAAGACCCTGCGTCTTTTTCGTGGAACCGCCCACCTCCAGGCTATTGAGTCTGGTAGTACCCACTATGTCTGTAAGGGGTGGAGCCTCGTCTTAAGCTCATTATGAAAAGCTTATTTCCTTTCTCATCTGAGTGTGCGCTGACCATTGAAGGGTCTCCAAAGACCCAGTCGTGACTTTGAGTTTCAGAATCAAGGAGTGGGTAACCCCTTTCTCCCTTGGCAGTTCAGACTACAACCATTTGAGGGGTGCAACCACTTTTAGTTGCCATGGAGAGGGTAACCCCTTTCTCGCTTCGAGGCTTTAGAGCAGGTATTGTTGGCAATGGAGAGTGACCCTTTATTAAACAGGTAGGTAGGAGAGGGTGTTTGGCCGGTAGTAGCAGGGCGGGGTGTTTAAATGCAGCGGGGGCGGGTACAAGTACCTGTGATGCTTATGCAGAATTCGGAAATCAAACTGTGCAGATTCGCTTTGTTACAAAATGAATTTTAATATTTAAAAAACTGTGTAAATTCACATATATGTATTGATTATTTTATCGTTGTGGCAAAAATAATAATTTCAGCACACTCAACTTTTCAATATATTATCAAGGTCCTCCTAATTTCTTTAATTATAATAAAAATATTTGCATGAAGGAAAACCAGACATGACACTTAACCATTTCGCTGCCAACCTGCTTTTTCTTGAACGCACGCTGTTCACGAAGCGTATAAGTAAGACTTAAAATTTCAAGCGTTTCGTCTTAAAAATTGTAAACTTACGATAATGAGAATTTAAGTACTGTAAATAAATATATAAACAAATGATATTGTTAATATTTTCTGTAATATAACATGAATAAAAAAAACAATATATCATGCGTGTGGATTTGGTGACGAATTTCGTACATACACACATCACTCCAGAGACATTTTTGATTCTTTCGAATGCTTACAGAAAAACACTGCTGGGAATCGCGATGCATATGCTGCATTCATTGCGAAATATATTGTTTTGACACGAAGGTTGAATGACAACTGAGATTTCCTTTAAAATGCAAAGGGTCCCTTTACCTACTCCCATTGTTTTTTTTTGTCCACTGCCAAAGTTTCGCCGGACACGTTCTTATCAAACATACTGTATAATAAAATATACATGTTCAATTATTAGTTTGCCGTATGAAAATCTTATAAAAATTCTTCATCTCTGTGATAAATCTCAATTATACATAGTAACATTACACGTAGCACACATATATCTGGACATACGCCTTATTTTTAAATTTTTTGTTTACATATATGTATACGAAGTTTTTTTCTTTTGATGCTAATAAAGTTGACATATGATTTTCGTGTTAACATATGAATATCCCGTTGATCGTGCCATCTTAAGACTATAATAAAGGTCCGTGATGTTGCGATTCGTATTGCCTATTCTTCAATTTATTAGTGAATTTTGACATATTTATGTTTCATAGGCATTTGTCTTACGGACTGACTGCTTTACCAATTGTCTAACCTTCGCAAAAATAATCTTTGAATAGTGTCATAACCACAGCTCCCGATGCAGAAACATGTCAAAAACATTTTCCCAATTCACAAATCACTATAACGATTATAAAATATTATAAAAAATATATTGCCATGTTGATTATAAATTATTATGGCGATCATTATAACAATTATTGGATTATTATATCACTATACAGTATATAAAATATTATGAAGATTAAATTACATTTTTAAAATAACCATAAAAAAAATTAATTTCCGCACCACGATTGTGTCATCTCTAGCAGTGTGCTGTTAAAACTCGCCCGCGAGTAAAAATGCATAATTTTAAATCTATATATATATCACCGGTTTAGCTTAAATTATTATAATAATAATATTGTGAACGCTTAGTAAGAATACAAACTGATCTTTGAAACATATATAGGTAGCCTTCTCCCTCTAGTTCATTAAAAAAACGGGTTTAAACGAACGCATGTATACATGCATTTGGCACCGAGGGCCTGACAATGCAACGTATGTATACATGCACGTGGCGTTGAACAGGTTAATGGCGTCATAATGAAATCTCATATTACGGGCTTGACAAAAAGTCGTCATTGAATTTCTAAAAGTGTTTTGGGAGTGATTACTTTTGTATGAATTTTTTATAGCCATTCACTCACGTTCTCTTTATTTATTTGTAAAATTTTTATGTAAATTTTTTAGAAGAAATAAAATCTGTGTTTCATTGTTTATTATATATTCACGTAGTTATGAAACTTTTGACCACATAACTAATGTGTTTTGGACATTAGTTATGTGGTCATTCTATGTATGTGTTCAGATTTTTTTCTATAATTAAGAAAGTATATATCTTTTAATCATTATATTTGATGGAATATTATATGAGCAAATGGTGTGACGCCATTTGTCGTTAAAGTGTAAATTTAACTCTCTATTCAGAATCAGTTATTTTTAATGATGTAAAAAAAACTGCCCAATTAAGATGTTAAAATAACATTTAATTTTGTATATATATATTTATTTTATACAACAGTTTCCCATACATAAATGTATTTATTTTTCAGGTATCAAAACGCGAAAGCGACTCTTCTCTGATGCAGCTTAAAGAAGAGTTCCGCGGTTATGACTCGCTCAGGCGTGAGCATGATGCGCAAATAGTCCAAATAGCCACTGAGGCAGGCTTGCGCATCGCTCCGGATCAGTGGTCTGCCCTTCTATACGGTGACATTGCTCACAAATCGCACATGCAGAGCATCATAGACAAGTTGCAGACGCCGCAGTCGTTCGTTCAGTCAGTGCAGGAGCTGGTGATAGCTTTGCAGAGGACCGGCGACCCGGCCAGACTGAGTGTACTAGGTCCACATTTGGAGTTGCTTGCCGCTATCGATCCTTGCCCTGGTAATTAATCATAACGTCTTTATTTAAATTTGCAATCAATGAAATTTTGGGCGTTCTAATTGTAATAATGCTAGCGTGTCATGTCACTGTTTAAAACACTGCATAGCGACTTTTATCGTTTAACTCTGCCGACACTCCGATTCAGCAATCGACGGGTGGCGACGGAGGTAAATCAAATCTTAGAGATGGCGACATTGTAATGTTTTTCGACAGATTTGGTATCGCCGCCGTGGCAGGAGCTGTACAGCGCGCTGGAAGCGGTACGAGTGGTAGTCGTCGGACTCGTCCACTTTGTATGGAAGCATGGCAACGCTACGCGTGATAACAACCACAATCATCCCCATGGACAATCCGCTCAGAGGCCTAACAACAAGTCTCAGCAGTCTCAGTCGAGCATGAGTGGAGAAAGGGCTTCTACAACGCATCAATGTCAGTATACTTACGCATTTATTAGTCGTAATTTATATTAAATGGTTAGAATTTAAATTGGACTGATCAGATTTTATATTAAACGGTAAGAATTATTTTGATAGATGGTCAGAATAATTTTTTTCCATTATCGTGTAGTGTTATCATTACTGTAACACTGAAGATTGGTACAACTAGTCGATCTGTCATTTGCATGTCGGCAGTTCATTATCATTATCAAGGTGTCAGATATCAACACAACAAGCCAAGTGTGTTCTCTGCTGCCGTTCTATCGTTATTCCGTTTCGTTCTTACGCGATCCACAGTTTGACGTTTACTTATTTTACCACTGTGAATATAAAAAACAATCATTATGATACTGTATTTTAAATTTGACATTAAAATGTTAATTAATTAAAAAGTTACGATGGTTTAACCCTTTAGCGCGTAAAGGCCGAAATTGGTCGATATATCGACCGACGACATTACAGTCTATAATTCAATACCTATCCATAATAAAATCATCCTTAGCATCAAAATATGTCGTCGAGGAAGCTCTTTGATTGATATATCGACCATATGAAATGAAGTTGTCGCTATCGGCCAAAATATTACAACAATCTCAAAGAATTATTTTTTATTATGATTTCTTTATATGTGTATATGTAATATATTTCAAACAATTAATGATATTTTTGTGCCACTATTTGATCATTTATTATATAATAAATATATTCTTAAAATATGACAAAGTGGTCAATGGTCGATATATCAACCGACAGAAATTTCCAAAAAAAAATTTTTTTTATCAAAATTTCTTTTTATATATAATAAAAGTTTTAAAAAGTAATTTTTCAACCCTTAATTCCAAAATAATTAATTTGCGCTCTAAAGGGTAAAAATTAATATGCCTAGTATGTAATGTGTTAATTCTGTTCGTCCTATATTTTTATTGTAACTATTTGATATTTATTCCGACCCTGAATAATATAATTATGATCAGACCGTTAATAAAATTCTGACCATTTAATTTGTTACCTTTTTTATTCAATATAGAATATGATTCTATGAAAGTACATTTTTTATTTGTTCTACATAGCTGGCTCTGCACAAAACCAATCCAACCAGCCACAGGCGCATGCCATCGCACAGCAAGCTGATTCGTCACAAGCGTCTACTTCGCATCCGCATAAATACAAAGTCTCAATGTGCCGAGACGCAGTGTTGCTCAGGGGCGCTTGCCCCCGCGGCGATGCCTGCACTTTTGCACACAATGATGACGAGCTTGAAAAGTAAGTATTTTAATTATAATAATTAGTGTGAAAGGAGATGTATGAAAGGTACAGTCATGATCTGCAATGATATAATTCAAAGGATTGACGGTTCATTCGATGCGTTTTGCAGATACAGACACAAGCGACGCAGAAGATGCCCATTTTCGTTACCAGCCAACGAAGTTCAGTATTACGGCAACATGCAACCGCCGGCCGACCCTCAATATCACATGTCGATGTCGAACGGAAACTCGAAGCTTCTACAGCCGGTCCAGCAGCAGTCGACGCCGCCTAACAACTATCAATTAGATTTGAACAACAGTAGTGAACAGGACATGTCGGCCCACTACTCCATGCCGTCGATGGTGTCGTTCGATCAGGGCAATAGTATGCTTAGGGACTATAACATATATCCCTTGATGAACCATCAACTCAGTGAGTATGATTAATCAAGAGTTAACTCGTCGCCTACGGCTCGAATGCAAGGTTTAATTTTTTTGGCTTCGCTCCAACAGATCCTAGATTGTCAATGATGCAACAACAGCAGCAGCAGCAACAGCAGCAGCAACAACAACAACAGCAGCAGCAGCAGCAACAACAAAATTCTTCACTAGTAGATCAGACCTTTAATCAAGATTTTGCTCAGCTCTCTTTAGGATTGGAACTCAATAGGTAATTTTTATTACAACTATGAATGACTGCTTTTTGATTTTTGAGAATAATAATGCTGTCTATTATGAAAGTTGCGTCTTTATTAAGTTTCTTATGTCTTTTTACAGATTTTTAAACAGAGGAACAGATCCATTTAATGATTCGCTGGCGAATCATAACCAAGACGGTGGCTTGCTGCAGGGCATCGATCCAACTGCGGATAATCTGGCCGTGCTGTACAAAATGCGCCAGGGTCTGTTGAACAAGCTCGAGAACATGCCAAACCATTCGTCGGCAGGACAAATGAACTCGATGCCTCCACCCGGTCACTCCTCAATGGGTGAGTAATAGAAATCCCCTCTTGTTTTAACCCGCTGTTTTAATTGAGTAGTATACAAACAAAGGCAGAAATAAGTTACATAACATCAGATTAATTGCTGGAATTGTTTATATGTTTATTGTAACAAAAAATGTATAACACTGCCTATGCTTTTATACCGTTCGATTCAACTTCACTTAACAACACGGCGATCCTTTGTGCTTATGAACGTACAATATATGTTGCAGCCAATCTGCGGCACGATATATTCATTCGATCCGATTCGATTCTGACAGATGACGATTACGTGCCGTTTGAGGCTCAGCCGCCTAGCAAGTTTGGACCGATTAAACGCTTCGTAGGTCCGACCAGCACGGTGAACAAGATTAATCCGGCATCATGGTTCTGTTCGAATCACAAGGCTGGTGTCAGTCAAACTGAGGTGAGTTTATGAACTGAGGCACTTTTCTATGCTTTGGGTATAGTTTGGTGATGGTAATGTAGAAACAAATCAGCATAGTACTATGTGAAACAATTATTGCTACAAAGAAATGATAACCTAATATTTATGTATAAACAGTCAATAATGATTCATTGTTTTTGTCAAAAAAAATGGCTTTAGCTATTTAATAGTTTTTTATGAGAAATGCGTGCGTGCAGACCCAAGCTCAGATATACAATTTTATTGACAAGCTAGTTAAATAAATAAGTTGATGACGTCATAATTTAGGCAGCTTCTATAAATTATGTCATAGGTTTAGGGCGGAGCATAGAGTAATGAAATATATAAAGGCGGCGACGGGTACTAAAAAGTCATGCAAAGAAAAATCTAATAAGCTAGTCTCTCGGTCGTCACCCGCTGTGTGCGTCGGCAGTGCTTGTAACTGCGTATTCCATACTTTGCATTTATATTTAATATCAAATTAAATATAAATGTGAAGTATGTCTTAAGACATTAAGAAAATTTGATTAAAATGTTCAGACAGCCGTTCGTCCAACGTCACAAGGTCATTGTGACAGCGTTAAACAAACAGGAGTCTAGCTCAACGAAATCTTGTGACATATGTGGTGGGGGGGGGGTAATTTTTTTATGAAAAATCTGTGACATCATTTATGGAAGCTGCCTTTCTTGAAAATCAATGACGCATAAGCGCATCAGTGGCTCTCAACTATATTTTTACAAATGACGTGTATTTGCGTCATTGGCTCCTAACGGTATTTTTTACAAATAACGGCCTGTAAATTTTGACTTTTTTATATACATATCAAATATCGTATTAAAATTAAATTTATTTAACCTTTTGTGCTACGATGTTTTTAAAAATCCTACTTTGCCGCTTATTTAAATATAAAGAGAAAATGGTATATGCCATTCCTATAGGCCGTTTCGAGCTTCATGACATTGACAAAGATCGTTGTAAGTATTTATTCGTGGTTATCTATTTAGCAGGCAAACTTTCATATAAATTGGGTTATCTCTTTGTAGCACCAAAGTGTAAATTTGTTCCCCAATGTAATTTTGTGACTTTTTCAGGATACATATGAAGTAGACATTGCCAAAGATATTAGAGAACTGGAAATGAAATTGGACTACGAACTTCAAGAAGTCGAAAAAATGTGGTCCAGTGAAGACGAAACGCAAAAGTAAAATTTATATATTGAATATATTTACTATTAATGTAAAACATACAAAAAAATATTTTGCTTATCATGACTTCTTAAAGTAAATTATTTAATGTAAAAAAATCATCGTTAGAATCTCAGCGGGACGATTTATCTTTTATAATTTAATTTAAAAGAATTATTAAAAAAAATGCTAATGTACTAGTCAAGTAATAACTGTCCATATCTGTTTATCCGATATTTTCTATTGCAACGTAGCGGATAATTAGAGAAGTTTCTCAAAAAAAATATTAAAAATAAAAATATACACGTAAAAGTTAATTTATTATAAAATTGATGTTCTAATCATTTAGGTTGCATATAAATATACGTAGTATATTATATATTTGAAAAGCAGCAGTGCAAGTTGAATGAAATTGTATTTTTTTACGTAATTAATTGACCACATTTTTCTAACTGCTCTGTATTTTGTATATTTTTTTTAACTATTTGTGTACGATAAGTCAAAGATGAGGATGTCGCTCTGTTAAATCAGTAAATTAGTAGAAATCTATTTATATATATATTTATATATATAATACGATATCATATTACATATTTTTGGCTTGACAGTGCACCAGTGCTGTTGACGCACTGCGCTCTCAGCGGACAATAAGTGATGTCAAACCTAATTAAATTTTCGTTTCTGATAAATTTTTTAAAATCACTAAAATAATGGTAATACTTTATTAAATCGAGCATTATTATTAAAATGATTTTTAGTGCCATATCTATTTCAAATAAATATAAACTATATTTTCCACAACTAAAGTATATTGTGTCTTGAACAAATAATGAATCTTTTAGACAAGAAAAACATTGTAAATTAATACACTATTTTTAATTTCGAATTAAGCGAGTTTTACTGTAATTTAAAAGAAAACGTGAATTTAATATTGTATAACCTGGTTAGTTGATATCGCTCGTGCATTGTTGAACAGATGTAATTCGGACATACTGCGTCCGAACTATTTTCTTATTCACAGATAAAAGTAAAATAGATGCGACGGTACGGCGAACATCTTTCGTCAATTTCGGCGAAACGTGCGTCTCATATATTTAGTGTGCACAAATATATTTTAATACATAAATAAATTAAAATTAGCATATATGTCTATCTGATATAGAATATTTGATTGACGCGTGTATACACACTTATATTTGTATACTTACGATTTTACAGCCCCAAAATTATATACCTACATCAATTACTGTGATTTATCTCTCCGAAGCGTTTCGCATCTGAACGGTTTGTCGAAATCTATCGAAAGTTTAATAATATGTTTATTATTATTACGATGATCTATTATTTTTTGACATATGGATCCTTTTTTTGCGTCTCGTCTACTCTGAAATCTTATAGATTTTAGAGTATTTTTATTTTATTTTAGATGATTATTATTATATTGTAGATATTTGTTATTAACGATTATTGTTTTTTTTGTTGATACGCAAGGTTGACTTACATTATTTTGAAATTAAGGACATAATCATATTTATCTCGGTTTAAAGTGCATTGTAGGTCGACTCGAACTGATTGTATTATTTTAATATTTAAAATCCGACAACTTGGGATACATTTATTTATGTGAATTTGCCTTATAGTATTAAAATGTTGCTGCCCCAAATTAACCTAAAGGGCGGGTAATTTGGGACATTGATACATTGCATCAGAAATTGTATTATTTGCCGACATCTGCAAAAAAAGTTCAAAAATGATTTCTTAGTATTTTAAATCCGTTTTTTTTTTATATCAAATTATACTCCTTTTTTATTCGAATTATATTGATCCCAAGTTATCAAATTATTATTTTTCGTAATGCAGTACGAGGTTGATTATTCATAGCATGTAAATTATTATTGCTATTTTTGTTCTTTGCTGTGTTTTTATTGATTAACCGTGTATAATTTATTTAACGTATACTGTAGTATGTTTCGCTATTTGAATATTGAATAGTCATCTTTAAATTGTGTTTTTACTATACATGGAAATGTACGCGTGTAAAATAATTTCTCACCTTAAATCACACTACCTTAAAATATTTACCAGTTTCACGTACTTTAAATATTTGAATATTAAATATTCATCTTCGTATTCGTTTACTTTCTACATGAAAGTATACGCATTTTAACGTGTTTTATATAATTTTTTCCTAAAATTCGATTAACTTTCAGTCTCGCGCGTATATGTGTACTACATATATATTATATATATTGGTAGTGTAAGTTTTTGAAATCGATAATATTGTTTTATTGTCCACGTATATAAAAACCGGTACTGGAATTTTCAGTATCGAAAATTAATATTTTTAAATGAAAATTAAGTTAATGTTAAAAATTTAAATTGTTGTTCAACAACATAATTGATTTAACCCAATGGGTTTGAACGATTTAACTGTTAGAGAGAAAAAGGCTATTACTATCGACATCGTGAAAAGAACATCAATGAAAATAGCACCACCGCCGTCATCACTATACCGTATTACATTAATATATATATATATTTATATTTAATTACATTTACGTGTATTTAGTATTAATATATAATGTACATATGGATATGGTACGATGTTTCGCGCTCGGCTATTTTAACCTTTGCAGTTTTTTGTAGAGATCACAACTAAGCATGCCTTAAAGTCATTAAAAATAACTTGTGTTTAACAATCGGGAGGGTATGTATACTGTACGTGCATACTATATGTATATATATATACATATATATATATATGTAATTAATTATAAAGTCTATATATTAGGAGGCCTGGAAATTTTAATGTTGATATGATTTTGAAACGAGTGATGAGAGATATGAGGAATACGGTTATTCTGCACCTCCTAATGTATATACCAATTATATTGATATACATATTGAAATAAATATGTTTTTGTAAAACCTATTATGTTTTGATTATTTATATAGGAATTAATAATTATATATTGTATATGCGTACCATAGTTTTCTTTTACAATTTTATGTTTTTATTAAAAGTTCTCCCGTTTATATGACATATACATACTTGATAAGGAGTGATGTTCAAAGACAGTTAAGTCTGATGAGGCTTCTATTTGTGTATACTATTTGCTACTTACTCGTGTATTTATTATTCTGTCAATTTATGTGAATTAGCTTTAAAGTGTAATATGTTTATACGCATTACTCATGTACCAATGCGTCGAAACCAGTTATTTTATTTCACTCAAATGTGATTACGTGTGCAATGGAAACGACAGTGTCGCATATGAAACGTTTGATTTTTTCGTTCTAAATTTTAAGAAGTATATCCATATAACTTATGATGAATCAATGATTAAAAACTCTAAAAATTTAGGACGATGTTCAAAAAAAAAGTTATGGAACAAAACGAGAAGCTACGATAAAAAATCTGATGTTTCATACTTATAAACTGATGTTTCAACTATCCTCTATTCAGATATGATAATCGGTATTGTGTTGTTAATCAATGTTACTGTAATACTATATAATATGCATGGTAATTTACATATATTTGATGTTTAATGTTTATATTTAAAAAAGAAAAACTGTTCACCACAAAGTATGATGTAAGAAAATGCCATAGTTTGTATTAAACGCATACATATGTACATACAAAATCCATTTTCTGGAACATGTATGTTTTCAATTTCCTGTAAATTATTGATGTGATTGCTAATATATAAAACATAATAACATATTATTAATATTACATTGATGTTTATGTTAAAACACATATAAAACCTGCATGTATGTATGTGTGTGTTACGCAATGAGTTAATTTATTATTACAAAAAAAAAGATTATGCTACGTCCCCCACCTGATAAGTATGAAGAAAAAATATGTGTATTATTATTAATTTCTATATTTAATATAACTAAATTTACGATTCAACGGTATTCTGGATATATATATTTATTATATATGTGTATATTATTATAATATATATGTATATGCACGCATTCTAAATATTTTTTAGAATTGAATTTTTCTGTAACAGAAACGTAACTATTATTTGTGATAAAATAATAAATAATTTTTTTAATGGTAAATTTAAATGAAGGCGGTTCTAAAAATATTTTTTTAAATGCGTACGAATATTGTATACGTATATATAACTTTTATGTATGAATATCTATATCGCATCAAGATTCAAGATTTTTTTTGTATTTATATTGTGTTATTTTAATGAAAAAGTCCATAACGTTCAGTATTACTTATTATAATAAATTAATTCTTTCATAGTTCACAATTTTCTTCATTTATATGAGATGAATCATATCAAAAATTTATATTGATATTGCTACAATAATTACAATTATAATCACATTTCCACTTATATTTATTAAAAAAAAAAAAAACATTTTCTCTAAGGCAAAAGCTGTAAAGAACAAATTATTTATCTGCTTTTTTAAAATATGACCCACCCATGTACTTATATTTATATATTATATGCACAGTGAGGATCGTTTCTATTTGTTCGCTTTACATAAACGAAGGGTCCAAATCCAAAATTGAATTTCTTAAAAATGGAGTTTTTCTCGTGTATACATAATGTATGTATGCGTTATTTGGATTATATTTTTTGCATATAATTTCCACGGCGCGATTGTGATACAGGTGGGATAGTGAGAGTTGGATTTCGATTAATTTTCCTTCTAAATCTTGCTGCGATATATGTTGTAAAATTGAAATCTGTGTATGTTATACAATATACGTGCGTATTGAAAGGTGTACGTCCCCGCGTATAAGTGTACGCGCGTACGTACTAGACACGTACTAAGGAAGATGAAAAACATTTATGTAAGATAGCTTCCTTTTTCTAAGGGACTAGTTAGAATTTGCTGATTTAATTTATACTTATGTAATTTGGTGGCAGTAAAATAAATTACATGTTTGAGTCTGAACAAGTTTATATTACACTCACTTTCCCGCTCCAAAAATACAATAGTTCCTAGTTCCATATATCAAACAAAGACTGAAAGACTTCCTATCCTTCCGAATCATATCTTACTTTGTCGCAGTTATTGAACATGTGGACGGTGCTTGACGGCAGGCAGTACAGGCGATTGCCTGGGGCGCTAGACTTGGGAGCCGTATTACCAAATAAAGTAGTATTCACTTAAAATTATCAAACAATATTGTTAAATAATATCTGATATTATTTGTCGCGCTGTAAAGTAATAAAAACATGCATATATTATTTTTATTTGATGCGAATTACAGAGGGTGGAAGCCGCGAAGTCGGGATGTTGAAAGATTAACAGTATGGAGAGGGGAACACCGACGGTGATTAAACGACTAAACTTCATATATGGTTTTTGATTGGCTAGGTACACTTTATATAAATCAAGCATCATCAATCGTTCGCCGGTTTGCTATCCCATTTTTTAAACTGCATATAATTCGACCATACATCGGCTACAATCATATTTTTCTTCCAACTTACTTCCCAGTGTCTTTCAATTCTGATGACGGTGGAGCACTCTTCTTGGAAGAAGTTGTAGAGCTCCCGACGTTTCGTATATGCCACTCATTGCTCTCGTATATAACGCCATGTATCCTACGAAGCACTTTTCTCTCGAATATGTTCAAGCAGTCTTTCGTCGGCCCTGGTAAGTATCCAGCTTTCTGAATCGTATGTCAGAATTAAAGCAATATTTTTGTACGACGAGATAGTGTCCGCCATTTGATTTGTTTTATTAGGCTGAAATAGTATTTATTTGCTGACACTACTCGTCTCTTGATCTCCTTGCTAACATAATATGAATTATACATATAGTGACAAATCATAATAAGTTTTTAATAAAGACAGATACTGATAAAACAGAGATACAGACAAGACTAAGAGAATAAATGATGTATAAATCCAGAAATAAATACATAATACAGTTAAAGTAAAAAATAATAATAATAAAAAAATACTATGAGATTTTTCTGAAAAACGCTACCATTTTTAATTTGATTAAAGACATTTTATTATTTTTAAACTCACTACTTTTTTTATGCAATAATGTAAATTAAATATAATAGACTTAAAAAATATTCTAAAACACTGCTCGTGATAGATTCAAACTCATTATGTATTCATTATAATTGTTCTTATTCATCCTGTTATTACAAATTTATTTTATTACAATATTTTTAGTCTCTTTTCTTCACCTATTTCAGTAGTAGCACGTTGCTGTTTAACTTAAATTATTACTTTTAGGTTAAATTGATTTTATGATAAATTAAATATTTTATTGTATTTATTCATTATGCCAAAAATTAGGTGTCACTCTGGTAGCACTGACGTGACGGCAGTGAATGGCAACACGTTCCTTAGCTGATCTCTCATTAGTCGGTCAGTGAAGCAGACAATTAATTTATTGTAAAAAAGTTTTTTCTTAATTACTGCAATCACAAAAGTAGCGTCGAAGCATATGCTAAAAAAAATATCGCCTTAAACTACGATTTTGTATGGGTTTTTTGTCAAAATCTACCAGGAGTGTATAGGAGTGAGAAGGTAGCTGACAATTAATTTATTATTTTAATTATTGGGAAAACTATTTTTTTTCAATTTCTGCAAATTATGCTTAGATTGCAAATTATGCACCTCAAGAGTCGCGTCAAAGCATATTCAGAAAGAAAAAACGCTTCAAACTACCGTTTTTGTACGGGTTTTTTGTCATAATCTACCAGGATTATAGAATAGGTGAGGAGGTAGTGGAGCTAATAATTTATTTATTATTATATATTTTGTTCGCTTTTGTTTCTTTTGTTAAAAGCTCGTTGTACGCTATGAAATAATAGTATCTATTTACATATACATAAAGCCTATAATTGCATAACCGTAGTTCTCAATAGGTTCGACCAATCAGAAAAAAGAATTTAATTATTTTAAATTTCCTTGGAGACACATGATCTTACAAAATGGTTACTATGTACATAAATAAACAACATACACAAGGATCATTATCGAATGCGTGTATAGTTTATTTTTTTAAGTTTAAGAGCTTACAATGATTAATCATAAAATATAATTGAAATAATTCATATAAAATAGAAAATATGATCGATAACGTAATGACTTCTGTTGATAAAAGTATTTTCCATTGATTTACCGATTTAATATAATTATTCGAATTGCAAATAAACCAGGTACGTGCTAACGGTAAACATGTTATACATATTTAGTATTATGTACGAGGATTGAAAGTTTATAATGTGGATCAAACCACCTAAACGCTAATAAAACATATTTTTTTACCTTGTGATATTTTGGGATTTGTCATGGCGATCGCGTAACAATGATTATGATGCAGGCAGTTATTTAACTGAATAAGTTTGGTTCCATTTCGGCGTAAAGTCATCTTATTAATTGCTCATGGCTTCTGAAAAATAATTATGAACCATAAAACTATGCACAATAATAAGAATCTAAGCGCAATATTCCCACAGAAAACTGATAATGATATGACATAATTTTTAAATTAATTTTATAATCGTCCTAAAATATCAGTCGTGGGCGCTTGTCTTTTTTATTCTTACGTTTATTGTGCCATATAGTGATAATTAGTGACGGCTGGTGAAAATAGAAACATGTGGAGCCAGGGTCCAAAAATTTATATTTATTTTTTATCGAATTAAGCATAATATGTGTTATACATATAGGGACAAATCATAATAAGTTTTTAATAAAGATAGATACTGAAAAAACAAAAACTCAAAAGTGTACTCGTTCATTTCGAGATTTTCAGGATACTGGCTCCTCAAACTAGGCACAACTGTCATGTGTTTTGTTTCATTGATCTTCAACCTCATTTTCCTGGCTGATGATTCAATAATTATCTGAAGTCATGGAAATTGATAAAATTACTGGATCCAGGTAAAATAAATAAAATTGTTATTAAATCATTAATATTGTTATAAATATAATCTATATTTATTTTCAAAATATAAATAAATACATACAAGTCTAATAAATATGATTGATGTATTATATATGTATTTACATATAATAAATAATATCAAGAAAATAATGTTGTAGATATAAAAAAAATACTGCTCTCTTTGCACTTAACATAAATAATAAATACTTGAAAATGGAATCGATGATATTATCATCGTTGCAAGCCGAAGAGTATTGCCTACAACTCCATAGACTTTGGTAAGAATTGTATGGACTTTTGGCCCCATGAGCTTCTGGATCCTTTCTTTGCCTTGCCAGACCGCTTTATGGCCAAATGCCACCCGAGGTGAGCGTAACGCTTTGACAAGTAGATGTTATATAGGCCAAGCACTTCTTCAATCCACACCGTTTCCATGAAATCCTTGTTCGGCTATAAAAGAGCATATTTATATATTGTTTTATATTTATTTGTAACATGAAACAGATTACAATGTAATGGACATTGTTATCTTATAATTATGTAATACAAAGGATGTCAAACTTGTGGCCCAACGAATATTTTTGCGACCCAGCTAGTATAACTGTTTTCATGAAAAATTATTTGACCCGCAATATCCTTTGAGTTTGACACGCTTGATGTATTGTAGTATATTTACCTCTCCATATAGCTTTCCCTTATTATCGAAAGCTACATATAAATTTGCCATCACACCTTTCAGATGAACGTGCCCGGCCTGGCCTGCTGAAGACACTTGTATCAGACCTAAAATTAAAATAATAAACATAATCAGTTTTTGAGCTTTAAAAGAACTGGGAAAATTGAGTAAAATGTATTAAAAAAAAGATAATATAAATACTTTATTAAAATAGATCAATTCAAGACCACGGTGACTTTTGTTATATTGAGTATTTGCATCAGCGAAAATAGTTATTATGCTACGTAGGTTTACACGAGTCTGACCTGGGTGGTTCATATGAAAGATTGCTCATATCAGCCGTTTGGCTTTAACACTATATTGACTAGCTATTGTTTTTTCTTTAGAACATTAATAACATTTCAATCATATAAATGAAGAGCCTTACTTCAAAAATCGCCTACTGCTTACCAACTAGTGTCTAGTAAGCGAGTTTTAAAGTAATTCTCCGCAAATAATAATGCATTTAAGAATTTCAAACAAAATACACATTATTAAAAAATCACATTAGATGCAAAAGTTTCTCTTTGTTAATCATCACACATGTGACTTTACTACAATCAAATTTATATTTTGGTATTTAATCTAGTGATACATATTCTCAAATTTATCATGCTTTAAGTGACATTTAAATCTAAAAATATCAATTACAGAGAAGTTTTTGCATCTAAGGTCCTCATATAAAAAAATCTCGTTGCTTTTGCATCTTTAGTAACAAGTAAAGTAAATCGCAAGCAATTAAACACGTTATAGCTAATCAGTAATGAAATTGTTATGTTAACATTAATATAATATTAAGCAGCAATGTGACAGTGACCGTTTTTGTCGTTTTCGTCCTGCGTTCCGAGGATCTTTCCATTTAGGTCAACTTTCAAGAAGTATCCAGTTTTGCAGTAGAACAGTTTGGTAGTGCTGAATTTAGGGTTGCCGCCTGGAATTGGAGATTCGTCCAATACTGAAGCTTTGATTGGTGAATCTACGTGCTCTTCACTGATGCTGAAAGAGCGTAACGACACTTTTATTAACAATGATTAAAATATATTAAATTATTGAATATTTTTATAATTAATTGCAGCTTTCCTGTATCATCCCTAATGTATGTTAGTACGTAGTAAAAACAATAAAAAAAATCTTTTAATTCCTTATATATTAAAGACATTAAATAGATCAATGTGCAATGCCAGCGTATTAAGGAGCCGGTTGGCCACAACCATAAGCGATTCTGCAAGTGCGAACGTCCTAGCCCCAGCGGCCATCAAAAGAGTACGCGATCGTGATTCTCGAAGATGTTCTGGAACCCAAAACTGGAATTCCTCGAGAATAGCTCTAGGACAGCACCCTTCAGTAATTTGAGGACATGATTAGCGATGTACAACTTTTTGCGAGAACTCAGCGAATCATATCCTGTCTTTTGTATGCGTTCGCGTTACAGCGTTCAGGAATGTCACGATTTGACAGCAGTCTGCCGATCTCAATAAAGGTTTACCAGCACCAAACCCACTACAGACCAGCACGCGTATCCCTACACGCAACATATTCCAACGCTCCTAAAAGAAAGACACTGAGATATAAAAACGGATAATAACCATATGTCTTTCTTCTTAAAAACATGTTTTTAAATCTTTTCTACTATAAGAGAATATTTGGTTATTCGGGCATTCCAAATTATAGATCCCGATTCAAGAATGCTACGAACTAAGGTGCGAATAACTGACGGATTGGCAAAGTGAAAGGCGTTCCTCATAATAAAGCCGAGCATCTTAGAATATTTATCATAGATGTTGTGTATGTGTAGAGAGAACCTCCACTTGCTCTCAAAAGTGATTCCGAGATCTTTAGTAGAAGTTTCTCTAGTCTAAATATTCCCACTGAGATCTTAGGAATATACTGATGGCGAACGGAATTGATAAAATGACACAGTATGGCACTTTCCTACACTAAAGGGCAGACGGTTAACGGTAGCTCATCTCCATAGGGAGTCTTAATTACTCTGTAGAGAGGAGTCCGCAACAGATCGAATGCATTTATACAATTTTAAATCATCTGCGTACAGAAGAAAACATGAATTTGTAACTACCGTATTTATGTCATTAAAGAATTACATAAAGACCCTTGAGGAAATGATATATTCTTTCGACAATCGGCCGCCGTAGGTTACAAACGAATAACCGAGTTAAATCATCCGAGTAACCGAGGTTCGACAATTTTTTTAATAATAACCCGTAACAAACCTTGCCAAAGGCCTTCTCAAAATCTGTATATACGACGTTTACTCGAATTCCCTCACCGAGAGATTTTGTCACCGTTTTAGTGAAAGACAGAAGATTAATAACAGTGAAACGGGCGGGACAAAACCCATGCTGTTGGTCCAACAAAACTTTCTGAAAGCGATTAAATACATATATATGGATAAATATTTCAAACAATTTTGTAGGAGCTGACAAAACTGCGAGTGGTCTATAGTTCTTTATATGTAATTTGTCACCCTTTTTATGAATAGGGGTGACTTTTGTGCACTTTTATAGATCAGGAAATGACGATGTCTTGAGAATTAGACCAAAAATACGCTTTAGATCGACTTTGCAACCCTTCAAAATGAAATCATGAATCAAATTATAATACTTTTTGCTACATGATTTGTTGTATAGTTATAATAGTTGTCGTATATAAATAACTATAAATTTACATTTTATTAATCAAACTTATTAATTGGTTGTAGTCAATTTATATTTAGTATTTTATATTTTTTTCGAAATAAAAGTAATTTTATCATAATTACAATTTTTTAATACTGTCATGATTTTTAAACAGTGAAACATAAACATTTTCTATTTTTAATTAATAAAGTAATAATGCGATTGAGTTATTAAATGTTCGCAAACGTTGAAATGTAATGCCCACTTAATCCGATGCTAAGACCAAAAACTCGAACTGTCAACTCAGCCTAAATTCATTTACACCATTTTGCCGATAAACTATTTGTGATAAGTTAAATCATACTTCCGAGAACTTAGAGCTATTTGATTTTTTACCATTCATAGCTTCTGTGTATATATTAAAATATAATCTACAGGCGGCCCACGACTTTGGAACGTTCGACTTTCGTATAATTCGCTATTTCACACATTTAAAAAAAAAAACATTTTTTTAAAATATTTTTTAGAAAAATTATAAACATGAGTGAGAAACGGAAAAATTTCAGTATTGATACGAACAAAAAAAAATCAAGGACTTATAAACTTCACACGATCCGAAACAAAGTTGGAAATTATTGGACGTTCTGATAGCGGTGTATCTTTTGCTTCAATCGAATGTTCATATGATACAAACAGGTCTACGATATGTTCAATTTTGCAAACTAAAAATATAATTAAGGAATACGTTAAAAAAACACGACAAAAAAACATGGATGAAATGGAAAAATCTTTGTCATCATGGATCGATGACCAACATCTAAAATATGTCCTTCTGAGTATTTCAATTATTCAAACAAAAGCTCTTAGTTTGCACAAAGATTGGAAGGATAGATTAAAAAAATATTTTAACCCGATTATCAAACAAGTAATGGTTGGTTTTACAATTTTAAAATGAGGTATTCTTTTCATAATATTAAATTTACTGGAGAATCGGCTGATGCGGATAAAGATGCTGCAAAAGAATTTATTTCCTAATTATTCAAAATTATTGAAGATGGAGAATATTCCTCTAACCAAATATTTAATCTAGATGAGACAGGTTTATTTTGGAAATATCTTTAACAATGAAAAATAAGAATGAAGCCTTCATGCATCTTGACAAATTTTTAAATATTATGGATGATTGTGATCCCAATGAAAAACGCATATCTCAAATGCGAAACATTTATATGCGAAAGTCGAAGGCCGCCTGTAAATCCTAATATATTCAAAAGAACATGATCACTAAGCATCTTTAGAATTGCTATTATTTTGAAAGGAAATAAAAAACTATATGTATCATTATCTGTAAAGATATCGTTATATAAAAATGTACAATTTTGATCATATCAAAACTTTTATTATTGTTTTAGGTCCAAATATTAGAGGAGAAACATCAGTAATTGGAAGTGCATATTCAACATTAACCTATCTGCTAATAAGGATATATTATATGCCCTCAAAGGTCTAAATAATCAACATAATAACAGAAGTTATTGTTATATACTCTTTAATCTCAAATGAAAGGGCGTTTCTGGGCAATTCGTCAGTTACTACTTTATTTTTGTCCCTTTGGTTGTCAGTGGTTAATTTAAAATTTTTTATTATGTTCTTAATATCTACTCGAAATCTACAACACACTTTATTTCTCATATTACCTGCAAGTATATTGTTTAATGAAGAACATATATAAGTTTACTACTACCGAACATTGTAATTTAGGCCATTCTATAAGAAAAATAACTAAATATGAAAAAATCATAAAAACCTTTAACGTAGATACAATATAGATTTTATTATATACAATAAGAACAATAAAGTTGATTATACCATTTCAGGTTTCTCAATTTATGATACAATTATAGAAGTTTTGCTCTTTTCCGTAATCCAAATATTTATCTAATGCTAATATTTGATATCTACGAACTATTTACTTTATTTCCCATATTACCAGCAGGTATTTTGTTTTTTTAAAGAACATATTATGTTTGCTCTAAGTGATAAACTTAAATTTGGCCATACTTTAAGAAAAGTGATTGTATAAAACAAAAGTTGATAAAACACCTTAACGTAGATGTGATATTTTGAAACGACTGAAATGTTTTTTTTGACACGTTATTGGGTTTTAATAATTTAAATTATATATTCAATTCTATACTGTTTTTTATAACTTTTATCCATTTGTATATTATTTGCTAACGACGCTTTATCACTATAGGTACATATGACATTTGTATGAAAAAGTCATAATCTACCGTACTACGTCTTGGGGCAACTATATATAAGAATATAACGTCTCGTATAGTTATAAAGCTCTTACTGTTTTTGATTATTTTTCAGAAGCAATGATAATTTTGATGTATTGCAAATCACAAAATTTACTTTTCAGTCTCGGAGCCCGTCGACGGAACTAAAAATATAAAGATTTCATTACTAAGATTGTTTATATAGTTTAATCGATGTATACTTCCAATCATTACACACATTAGGTATATATCTAATTTTCATAGTTAAAACGTAGCTTATTAATTTGCAATTCGAATATTTATATTCAGTCAAATCGAACAAACGCACGTAAAATTAACGAAAATTATTTTTAATAACAACTGTCACATTGCTACCGGCCATCTTGTTTTATATTTAAATGCTCCAATCAAAAACAAAAGAATTCAAAACCTCGGGCCAAATATCAATCGAGCAAGTTCAATTTTTATTAATTATAATTAAATATATTCCTTTTGTTTACTTATATTCTTTTAAATCATTCATACAGAGCGATACGATTTACAGAATAACAATTTAATTTTGAAGACTAGTACAATTATATATAAGATATTTGAGGCTCCAAAAAGCTAAGAGTAAGTTTGATTTTTGTGATATTATTTATCAATAGTAATTGAAATAAAACCAGTATTTTTATAATGAACCGAAATCTGAAGAATCTCCATAACTTTCCATGCTCAGCAGTACGTAGCTTGATCTGAAAGCCTTGGAAGTAAAAAACCTTTGTGGATATTGACTATAAAATGAACTACAGATTCATCAAAAATGACTTAGCAGTGGTATTGACAAAGACATGAAAATGTATGTCGTCTTCTTTGAAATAGCAATCAAAAGCATTAAATAAATAATTATTTCCGGTGTGTTCTGACAGAAAGTCAAAGCAAAAGTTTCATAAAATAACATTTTTTTATCACCTCAATAATTTGGATTTACTATTAATATACATATGTATCTATTTCCACTGTTTAATAGTGTTATAAATATGTTACCGTCAGTGTGACTAATCGGAAAGTATTAATAACCACCTGTGAATATTAATACTAACCAAATCACGAGGTTAAAGTAATTAATTTTTGAGAGATATGTCAGTTAGGAATAAATAATATAATAAATTTAGTTGGGTACCTGTAGGAGAATTTGCAGAAAAACTATTGAAGAATTTTGTAAAATGTGGGTTGAGTGAATCTAAGATTGTCGATGGGAAACTGAGATATAGCCTGAAATGGCGAACCAGAATGTTTATTTTTGATTGAAACAAATATATCAATGAAATGGTCAAATGTATAAGATTCATTGAACTTATGAAAAATAGAGTTTAACACTAAATATTATATTTTTTATGAAGTTAAAATAGGTTTGAAAACATCCTTCTCAAACGGTGTTATATTGTATTGTTTTAGAAATCACAATTGAAGAAGATCTTACGGTGATTTAAATAAATCAATCTGATCATTATGTGTCCCAAAAAGGATGAGATTGATTTTCAAAGTCCATTGGTTTTAACTGTCATTCTTCGTAGCATTGGACGATTCTACTTTATGTTTTTGGGGATAATTTTTGTTCATTTTGTGAGTCGCAGTAATGATTCGATACACGTATATTTTTGTATTCCTATCCAGGACTATCGAGAAGAGGGAAATCTATGACTCACTCAAATTAATTTAGTAATCTTTCTTTCACGTTTTTCTATTTACATCTCAAGTGAACGTGAATGGTTCTTCTTAATCCACATCCTTCTTTGCATATACACGTCTTGTTTCAACGTCTTTAGAGCAATATCTTCCAAGGCTTTCAAAAGCATATTATCTTCATGAAGAATACTTGCTTTTGGAGAAGCATAAGTATTTGTGAAAATAATATTTTACACGAAACGATTGGGATGATCCGTCCATTGTTCTTGTTTATCCTTTATTTGCAAAAGTAGCGCGAGCGTTAAGATGTATGAACGCGAAAAGGGGTGGTAAAGTTTACACCTGCCAATTTTTTAAGGGACCACTTGCATAAAAAATCTTTTATATGCGAATAGTCTGACATTTATAGAACAATCTTGAAAATTACTAGGTACATTTTTAAAGGTTTTTCCTTACACTCACCCTTAAAGGCATTGTGTTACCTGAAAACTTGGGCTGACAACAAAGCAACTGCTCCATACGCCGTCTTCAACATGTCTAATGATTCTGGAGCTGTTTTTCCAAGTTTCACACAAAATTTAATTGCGTAACGCTGCCCGACGTCCCGCTGCATTTTCGTCCGTGACGAGAGTGAACTATACGGATGCATTTCTGTAACGTATCGATCGTTAGGCCCGACACGGGCTCAAAAAGAGGGTCCGAGATTCCCCTCAACTATCGCGACCCCCACTTCACGCAGCCTTCATGGGGAGCGCAAAAATTCCCTCTCATTACTTTTAGGACATACGTAGTACATAAATATATGATTTGACAAGCTATGAAAAGGATAAAATATTATAATTTACTGTAAGATAAATAAATTATGATCATGTTAAAAAAATAATTTATATTATCTGTGGAAAAACATAAATTAAAAATATTTATTTAATGGATATGCATAATACAATTTTTTGGAGCAAAATTACTATATCGATTTGCTCATTTTTTCTCAAACATTTTTCTGATAAATATTCCGGTCATAGAAAATACTCGCTTTCTGTTGATGTTGGCTTAATTGTAAGCAATGATTTTTACAAAATATCTAGATTCGGAGTCCACTTGCCAGTTGAGTCTGAAACTCCTTTTGAAAGTTGTATCTTTTAATTCTCACGGTTGTAATATTCTGGTGGTTCAATAATGCATTGCTTAATTCCTTTTCATTGACAGTTACTGAGATGGCAATCGGTGTTTTATTCCTCGATTACTTTTACACTAGAAAAAATTCCCCATGTTTTAAATATACTTTTTTGGAACAGCTTAGTTTGTATTGACAACATGATCGGAATTTCGTAAAAATGTATCAAACTAACGAGGCTTTTATTTCGTCTTTCTTCAATTCTGGCTTAAATTTTGTGAGATAAAATTGTGTTAATTTAAAATATTTTTTAAAAATAAAATTAAAAATAATTTCAGAAGTCTATAAAGTGACTTCAAGTGCCAGTTTCATAGGAGCAAGTACTTCATAAATATTTTCCAATACGTGCATCTTCGATTCATTCCTAGTATGGCTGATGTCAAGATCAATTAAAGATTTTCTGATGCAATTCCATAATTTAAAAAATATTTTGATCATGCAAACTAAGGAATTTCACATTATCTTCGGTCTTTACATATTTTTGTGAAATTATACCTTTCATTGGACTTTTTCGAAATAATTTGGTCTCATTTAGAGCTTTATTAAAGCCCGGTAACAAACATAGTTTTACATTTGGAATTTTTGCATGATATAAAACGTGTATCGTTCGTTCGTTTATTTTCGACACGACTCTCACGTCCAAATTTTTTCATGGCGCTAGCTTCTTAAGTTGTTACCGTCACAATGTCGGTTTTAAAAATAATTTCAAATTCTTCGGGTTGCAGATTGATCACATCTTCCTGATATTTTTGCCTTCGTGAAAATTTTAAAATAATTTTCTGGTATCCGACTGATTCACTGGCAATGTATAACTCTTTTATTCGATGGATGCACGAATAAAAGCACAATTTATAATAGCTTTGACATATATTCCATCTTCAGCAGTAACTGGGCGATTTTCTTTTAATGTAATTTGCTAATGATTGACTTATTTTTCGAGCATTCTATATCGGTCAATTCCGGAATTTTTTGAATTGTTTCAAAATGTCTTCTCTATCCACTTACAAGAGATTTGCTTTAACAGTTCGGATTGTTTTTTATGCATTATGGGTTAAAATAATTATCAAAGAAAATATATGTAAGGTAAATAAATAGTAGCCTTTAAAATATAAGTCCTAAATCCGCAGTTCTGAATTTATTTAGAATCACGAGTACGAGAAGAACGTATTTGGCTGAAGTCAAAAGATAAACTGATACTTTCATGCCGAAGAGATAAGAATAACACATGCATCGTATTTGTAGTTCTATGCCGGAAAGTTCTAAATATTTTCTCTTTTGCATTTTTTTTGCAATAACGACGAATAGGAGACAAATTCCCGGAGCCCTTTCTCCTTGAGGGGCCCGACTTTAGAAAAAATCATATCAAGGAAACATCTATATAACGTCAATTTGACCTAATTTTCACTCTGACATTGACATAGTTTTGCTCTTTTCTTATGCGATTTACTTTAAATAATCATAACTTGCCTCAATACCAATTTAACAATTGAGTCAATAGGTCATCGCTCAGTGGTAAAGTGAACCATTATTCTATTAATAAACTGTCCATGAATCGATTTATATTGCAGTCCTAAAATCTAAAGATCGGAAATAAGTTGCCGACTTTGACACATGGCTGCTGGGTGACCGTGATTTCTTAAATTAAATTCGGGACGTTAGCGCTAACCAGCTCTACTCCTATATGTACTTTTTTTCTAAATAGGAAATCTCGCATTTCCAACTGGGTTAATTTCAATCAGCGAGGTTATTCACTCGCTAAGCCAGATTTAGACGCTGGCTAAAACGGCTATAATAAATTATTACTATTATGAAATATTTACATGGATATTAGATCGAAGATTCGCGTGTAGTTAAAAATACTTGTTTACATGTATTCTAATCTCGTCGTTGCATTAGATTGAAAATCAAGGAATAAAAGTGTGTGGATGTACATTTTATCATCACAATACAAATATAATAAGCGCAAACAATTAATCAATTATACATTAACTAGGCGATATTTAATTTATATATTTTAATAGCAATGATTATGAGAAAACATTGGAAGTGATAAGAAGCCGCCACTGTAATTGGATAGGTAGAATAAATGCTAATTAAACAGAAGATTTATCATTAATCAAAAATCGGGGTAAACACAATCAACATCTACAAATAATTAATAAAACACTTACAGATTTCAATCAATAAATTTCACTACTCAATTTTTGAGATTAGTAACAATCTGTGAGATTAGTAATATATAGGGATATTAATCACCAATTCCAATCTCTCAGATATGATATAAATTTTAAAACATATGGGATTTGAACCTAGGTTTTTCAGGTATTGGTCACCGACTATAACAGTGCAATTCGCGAGAAACCCTAGATTGACCTAGTTTAGATACAATTATACAGGTCTATCGTGCATTAAATGATGCGAGGCAGCAGTTTAGATATTATAAACATGTATCATCACTTTCCTCAATGAAAATGTTGAAACTCAATAGGCTGTCAAAGTTAATTAAATAATTTATACTCTACTAACATAAAACACTTTATTTCAAAGAAACGATTAAAAAATGAACGATTTAAAAAAAGCATTATGTAAATTCCTCATCATAAAAAAGTAACTGCGAGAAATGTATATATTTCAACGATATAGACATTTTTTCATCTCTTGTTTCTTTACACTTCATTTGTGGATCATTCAGGTGTTATCTCAGCAACAATGAATGGAATGATTTCATTGTTCATGTTCATTTTATAAAAATTGACTACTCGTGTTTTATCCCTAATGACAATCCTATTCTAGAATTGATACAAAATATTTTAAGATAAACAACAGCAACAAATTATTAAATTGCCAGAATTTAAATCAACTTTGGGTCATAATAAAAATCAAATAGTTAGAATTAAAAGAACATACCGTCAGAATAAAAATATAGGACGATTAGTGAATTATAAAAATATTACAACATTTAATAAATCGGAAATAAATTATTTATTTAAAAAATATTTCACCTGCAACTGAACCGTTGAACAAGCTATTGGTTAGAAAATTGAACACCCCATGAATAACTCTAAACGAATCTGCAACAAAACTATTTAATTGTATGTAGCACGCTTGGTTTGTGTTGACATATAACCAATATAATATAAACACTGACCCATGTAATATAAATTCTGAGCACAACTATATTATTATTAAGCCCGAAAAATTGTCTATATAAAAAGTGTTTTATTTAGAGGAATAGAACTTTAAAATTAAACACGCATCATTATTGACAGCTGTCTGATTTATTGTTTCCAACATAGGAAATTTAAATTGCATCATTCTGTATTAGCCTGCATATCACATTGCAACATTTTTAGCTATTTAATTTTCTGTGATTTTTCTAAATGGAATGATTTTCTATGTTTTTTTAATTTTCAATAAAATTAACTAAAATTTGTTTTTTAAATTAAATCTATTTTAAAACATTTTTTAAGATTTTTTAACGGTGCTGAGACTTTTTATTAGTCCTCATTTTTAAACAGATCATACTGGTTAACTTATTAAGGAATCTACCATAACCTTCAGTGATTATTTAACACCTATTTTATCTTATAGCACAATCATTTACGACACCAGAATACAGTATGCAAAGGGCAAATTCTCTGTCACAAATATATGCGACTACACACCCTTTACGATCCTCCAAAAATAATATTGACTCATCCGCCTAAACAGAGTATCACTTGTTTAAACGTTTTGACTACGCCTTACATATGTGACTTTATCGCAAGGACTTCGCTAAAAGCGTATACAACTACTTTCTAATCATGAAATTTTAATCTCATCGTCATTATATCATACAATAGAAACGCTTGTGCAGTGCGGATATCCATTAAACTGTTTGAATGCACTTCCAGAGAGAACTAGCTGGAAGCCAAATATAAAGAATATGTTCGTTGCCAAATACAAAGGAATGTCGATAGGTACATGGACACTCTCACCGGCATTTCATAGAAATTACATCACTGCTAATTTTACTAAGTTTTACCGTTACTCAAAATATAGTACTAGATATGTATTAATCAATAACAAATAGTTTGTTCCCTCTTTTATCAGGAATCACTTCGCTTTCGACTTGGAATAAATGAGACTCGACCGCAAAGCTACGAGAATTACGTCAGATCTAGCCAACCAGTCGATCGCGACACAATGTATCGACATATTCACAATCGGTTTTGAGGCCGAAGAAGTGTGACTTTGCATCCAAATAGACGTCGGAAAAGCTGGTAATACTAATTAACATATGAGGCGGTCAGAGCACAACTTGAACTTGACATCTGACCAAAATACGGACAGCTAAGCATTTACGCAGCGTGTTAGAGCAGCAGGAAGTTGATGCTGATTTTTCAAAGTAAATTTTCTTCTCTGATGTGGCATATTTACACATTTCTGGGTATGTTAATAATCAAAATTGCCGCATATGGGGTGATGTCACGAGAGACTATTACATGGCAAAAAAGTGACTTTTTGGTGCGCATTGTGGTCAGGCGGCGTCATCGGGGCTTTACTTTTTTAAAAAATAACATTAAATGGTGAGCACTATAGGCGCGTAATAACAGATTATTTTTACCACCAAATCTAATATATTGATATGGAAGACATGGAAGATACATTCCCTTTCACTTGCTCGCGTGTTTAGTGACGAAAGTGAGTGAGAAGAAGTGGGCGTGCGGAACGCATGAAACGCTTACATTTCCTTATCTCTCACTCACTCTCGTCACTTAGCACGCGAGCAAGCGAAAGGGAATGTATCTCCCCGTACGCGTCTGTGGAAAACAAGACGGTGCAATTTGACACGCAAGTTTGGTGTTTTGCGTTAAAAGTTTCCAGTGCGCATTATTTCGCGGTTTGGTGACGTTAACTGGTCACTAAAATCGTGCGATTTAACCCCGTTGGATATTTTTGTGGCGTTATGCTAAAGTCATATCTACGCCAACAAACCCGAAAAGTTTCAGAACCTAAAAACCAACATCCACCGAGTAATAACTGAGACACCGCCCGAAATGTACGAAAAAATCAGCCACTTAATTCATATTTTTTTTATAAATAATTTAAAATTTTTTAAAGATATTCTTAAATTTGCATTTTTTTTATTTTATAAACCTTTTTAAAATTAAATTATTATTTAAAAAATATACAATATGTGTATTTTGTATTAATCGTTTTACATAAATATTTTTGCAATTTACAAAAAAAAATTATAAATAAATTATTATTTGAGTTATTTTTATAGCAATCTAATATATCTAGAATCGTTGACAGGATGTAACATATAGGCAGTTTGCCTGACGGCGCCGTCTAACAAGATCACTGGTGGATATAATGATACAATTTTTACAGAATTAGATCATTTGGCGCTAATATAAAGGAAATGCATACAAACTTGAAAGGATGTTCGGACAAACAAAACACATTGAATAACTTAATTATGTTCATATCGCTGTGAATTTCAGAGCTCTTTATTTATCAATGAACACTAATATTCTGCTTTGAATAATGTCTTTGTTAAAAGATACATCTATCCAAATTCGTTTTAGTCAAAAGCAATTTAACTATTATCACATATCTATGTCACATAGTGATTACTATCCACTTTTTTGGTATGCGTATTATTTTAAGAATGATATTATTCCTTACGTGTCTCTCTGGATGGAGTCGTTTTTAGCTAAGCTTCTCTTCTGCCTCGGATACTCTCCAAAGTTGTCCAAGTAGTCGTCGGACGACTCGGACGAGTATCCATCTCCTGCGAGAGACATGACACTGACTGAAGATAAAGATGGAAATCGCGGCGAGTGGCTTTAACTCAATAAAGCGAAAACGCCATGACCAGACCGGAATACTATTTAGACTGGCGTTTATAGATTCGCGTTAAAAATAAACCAATATACACGCGTATACGGGGAAGTGGAAGTCAACTTTGGAGAGCAGGAATGCAACGCTCGGTTTCTTATTTAAAATCATTTAAAGTCAAGAACAACTTATTTTATAATTATATATAAACATAAACATCAATTGGTATTATAGTCAGTAATTTACAGATTTATGTATTTTTTATAAAATTTTTAAAGATCCTTGCTGCACAACGAAAACAATAAAAAAATATCAAAAAGAGGGTACAACTATAAATAATTTTAAAGCTCATAATGTGCTCGCTTATAAATTTGTTTACTTCTTTTGATTGAGTTGTCTATAAAAAAAACTCAGTGCGCGTACCCAAACGTGTGCGAACAATGCTCATTATACTGCAATTTGTTCATGGTAATAAATCAATGCGGCCGAGAGCGAATCCGGGTCTTGGGAAAACAATGGTTCCGGACCTCGTGACAAAAATGTCATTTTATACATTTTTAACATCGTACTATAATTTCTTTAATAAATAATAATAGGTACGAGTTAACCCTTTCTATGCTACAAATAAATATAAAAATTAGCCACCGCTGCAGCATATTTTCTAAAATCATATTTTATGCGAAATATATGTATTAAGCATTAAAAATTACTAATTATTATTATTAATCTGATTATTAGTCATATTTAATTTGCTGCTCAGTGTTGCCATATAGTGATCTTCCAATCCGTGTCAAAAGCAATAAAATGGTGTCATCGTGGTAAAAACAATCGACTATCAAGCGTTTATATAAAGACTTTATAGCAATATTGCGAGTGAGAATCGAATAAAGCACATCTAAACCGATTTTTGCCCAATAGGAGATCGAAAAACAATTATCCCTTCTCTGCCACGAAAATAAAATATGACTAATAATCAGATTAATAATAATAATTAGTAATTTTTAAAAGCAATAAAACCGTGCCGTCGCCATGGCAGTGAAAACGTTCGGTTATCTGGCATTCATACTATGACTTGTATAATAGTATTAAATGAGGAACAGATAAACAGAATTTTGCCTAATAGGAGAGCGCAAAAACATTTATTCCTTCTCAGAAGTCAAAAATCCACGTCAAAAGCAATAAAATCGGGCCTTCGCCGTGGCAGTGGAAACGCTTAATTATCTGGCGTTCATACTATGAGATTTACAATAATATTACAAATTAAATGAAGAACAGATAAACCGAATTTTTATTTATTTATTCCTTTTCAGAAGTTAAAAGTCCACGTCAAAAGCAATAAAATCGTTACCGAGCGTTCCCACTGCAACGGCGTCATTTTAAAACAATTAGTATTAAGAAAAAAGTATATAAATATATAACAGTTCTTCTAAGTGATTATTTCTACAATGAAGATTTGTGTATCAAATAGTTTACGATCTCTGCTCAGACTCAATAAAGACGAGAACTCATAAATCTTTCATGGACATTTTTAATCGAGCGTTTCTTTTTTTTGCGCAATCGCGCCTAAGAAAATTCCTAGACAAAAAGTGCTTAATAGAGTTGAGTCGATTTTCTCGAGCTTTTATTTATGTTTGTATGTTTATATCGTAAATATAATACATACGTGTGTGTTCCAACCTAGATTCGCTTCTGCGATTCGATCACATGTTTTAAAATATCTCAAGGATGTTGTGTCACGTTTCAAAGTTGGCAGTTGGTATAAAAAGTAAATCTTTATGATTAACGACGCTCTGAGCCACGTCTCAATATTGAAATATTATATACTTAATATGTTTTAGCGTCATCTATTTTATAAGCATCATTATTCATAATTTTTGTTTTAGATAGCTAATGATAGAGATATCATTCATTGTAAAATGACTGGCGTTAGCCCTATGCATTACACCGGGCGAAACACAATAAACGACTACTAAGTAGTGAGACACCAGACTGAAATCAAAGTCTGTAAATAATTAATTTTATTAATTTTAAGCCATTATTACAGCTTACAATCAATATACATCAAAATTCACGATTCGATTCGATTTCATTTTAATTATTTATTATCAGCTGTCGGTGCCTCACTATCGCGAGGTACCGTAGCAAGTAAGTGCACAGCTACCGGGCCCTCAATTTTTGGGTTAAAAATATTTTTTTTGATTCATTCTGATTTAAGCAATCTAGTTTTAGTATTTATTTGTTATAAATTTTATAAAAAGGTTTGATGCACTGAACACCATTATTGGTATTTACTGGTTGGTATAGTTTTAAAACATTAAAATATAGTGGTTGTTCAAGTAATTACTTATTACAAAATTGTAATTTCTCGCTACTGCTAATTTTTTGCACGTTTGCGTTCGATGGATATGCAGTTGAACCAAACACATTTTCGAACGTTCCTGTGCGAATTTACGTACTATGAGAACGACTACTTGACAATTTCTTAACTATTAGATTATGTAGCTATCTATCTGGACAATCTACGTAATATTTTTAAATATTATAAAAATTCTTTTGCATAGTAATAAAACTAAACATTTTATATTATTCAAAAATAGGTTTGCTACATAGGTGAATATGAGCAAAACGAAACAACTTATTATTTAAAAGTTGGTTTTACTACTGAACTAAATAATACTAATAAATAGCATATGTTACACATTCTCATAGAAAACTATTTTATATAGACGCTGAAAAATATTTTATTCTACCTGACTAGCACAATCAATGATATGTCATTGATTGTGTTGTAGTGCATTTTCAGCGTTTGTTAGCCCCCTTTGCTAAAATCAAATTTTTAAATGTATCTGTATCAAAATAGAAAGTTTGCTATATTGCTGTTATATAAATGACATAAGATCAACCGCTCATTCTGTTGCTCAAAACAACTCAAAGGTAAGTGTATTATGTGATTTGAAAATAAGTATTTTTTATTAATATTAATTTGTACAGCTTATTTAAGCAAATGTTTTTTACTGTGCAGCATTATATGTTTTAATAATTTTCTATTATATAATAAATAAACTTTAAAAATTTTCGCTGGATGACGAAATACACCATGTTTATTAAAAAACGATAAAAAATAATATATTTAAGACTATTTTTTTAAGTTAAAAATAATATTTTGAATAACTCTAATTTTATTGTAAAGATTTATGATTTTAAAAACATTTATATTAGTGTTTTAAAATTTGAATTAATAAAATAAATTGTGTAGTTTCATTTTGAACGCGCCAGTAATAGGAATTCCCGCGCTACAATTGCTTTCTTATCTTTGTGTTTTTGAATGGCAACACTTCTAAACTCAAATCGTCAATAGCGAGCAGTCACAATGACAGTTATGAAAATAGTATTTGAAATAAACGGTAAGCAATCCTCAAATCACAGTACTAGTTGAAGATGATGGAAAAAGTTGTAGCACTTTTAATTAAAAACAATATTTATAAAACTTAAAATTATTAGTGTGCCAGTAAGTATTTTATTGTGTGTAAAATATATTAAGACTATTTTATTCTAATTACTATTTAAATTCTAGAAGCAAATGTTAGGAAACAAACAGCAGTTGTTTGCTAATTATGGATACAATAATAAATCATAGGATATATGCCACTGATTTACAGCATTTTATTTCAGATTCGTGTCTCGCTATTTAGTAGTTGTTGATTGTGTTTACCCCGTTGTAATGTATTGGGCTAACGCCTGTCATATTGAAATATAATGTTTACAATGCACAATTATTTTTTTTCTAAACTAAAGGCAGGTTAGGTCAGTTTTTATATTACTTTTTGTGAGATGATTTATTGTATTGTTATAATAGTTGCATTATTTAATATAGCTTTAAATTTACATATTACTAATCAACGTATTTTTATTTTTTATTTTTTAGGAATAAAAGTATTTTTTTCGTAATTACTATTTTTAAATAGCGAAAAACAAAATTTTATGTTTTAATTAATAAATTAATAATGCGATTGAGTTATTAAATGTTCACAGACATTGAAATGTTATGGCCGCTAAGTCGGATGCTAAGACCAAAAAATTGAACTGTCAACGCAGTTTTACAGATGAATTGTTATAAACAATGTTTCTAAATACATTCACACCATCATTTGGTTGATATAAACCATTTGTGATAAGTTAAATTATACTTCCGAGAACTTGAAGCTATTTGGTTTTTTACCATTCATAGTTTCTGTGTATATATTTTAATATATAGTCTAAATCATGATATGCTCAAATGTACCTGGTCACTGAGTATCTTTATAATTTCAATCATTTTGAAAGGAAGTAAAAAAGTACATGTATCATTATCTGTAAAGATATCGTTATATAAAAATGTACACTTTTGATCATATCAAAACTTTTATTATTGTTTTAGGTACAAATATTAGAGGAGAAACATTAGTAATTGGAAGTGCATATTCAACATTAAACTATCTGCTAATAAGGATATATTATATGTCCTCAAAGATCTAAATAATCAACATAATAACAGAAGTTATTGTTATATACTCTTTAATCTCAAATGAAAGGGCGTTTCTGGGCAATTCGTCAGTTACTACTTTATTTTTGTCCCTGTGGTTGTCAGTGGTTAATTTAAGAAATTTTATTATGTTTTTAATATCTACTCGAAATCTACTACACACTTTGTTTCTCATATTATCTGCAAGTATATTGTTTAATGAAGAACATATATAGGTTTACTACGACCGAACATTGTAATTTTGGCCATTCTATAAGAAAAATAACTAAATATGAAAAAAATCATAAAAATCTTTAACGTAGATACAATAAAGATTTTATTGTATACAATAAGAACAATAAAGTTGATTATACCATTTCAGGTTTTACAATGTATGATACAATTAAAGAAGTTTTGCTATTTTCCGTAATCCAAATATTTATCTAATGCTAATATATGATATCTACAAACTATTTACTTTATTTCCCATATTACCAGCAGGTATTTTGTTTTTTTAAAGAACATATTAAGTTTGCTCTAAGTGAATAACTTAAATTTGGCCATACTTTAAGAAAAGTGATTGTATAAAACAAAAGTTGATAAAACACCTTAACGTAGATGTGATATTTTGACACACTCGGAATGAAACGACTGAAATGTTTTTTTTTTGACACGACATTGGGTTTTAATTATTTAAATTATATATGTAATTGTATACTGTTTTTAATAACTTTTACCCACATGTATATTATTTGCTTATGACGCTTTATCACTATAGGCACATATGACGTTAGTATGAGAAAGTCATATTCTCACGTCCAACGTCTTGGGACAACTATATGTAAGAATATAATGTTTCGTAATGTTAATAAATATTGTATAAGCTCTTACCGTTTTTAATTATTTTTCAGAAGCAGTGATAATTTTGATGTACTGCAAATCAAAAAACTATCTTTTCAGTCTCGGAGTCCGTCGACGGAACTGAAAATTTGAAGATTTCGTTACAAAGATTGTTTTATGATTGTTTATACAGTATAATCAATGTAAACTTTTAATTCTTACTCACTTTAGGTATATATTTCATTTTCATAGTTAAAACGTAGCTTCTTAATTTGCAATCTTAATATTTATATGCAGTCAAATCAAACAAACTCACTTATAAAATTAACGAAAATTATTTTTATCAACAACTGTCACATTGCTGCCGGCCATTTTGTTTTATATTTAAATACTGATTTTTCATTGGTCAATAATCAGAGCCTTTAAGCAAAAACAAAATAATTCAATACCGGGGACTCGGAAATCAATTGAATAAACTCAATTAAAATTTTTATTAATTTAAATTTAATATATTTAATTTGTTTACGTGTAGAGCGATTTACATAGTAAAAAAATTAACATAGAGCGACGATCTAGAACAATTATTATAAAAATATGATGATATTCATACTTGAGATTAAGTAAATCTGAGAAAAACTTATATAATAATCATCACTAATTACGATTTCCCTGATACGATATCAATTTAATATGGTATTCAAACACTAGTTCTTTCAATTATTGGTCACTGACTTATACGAATGAACTATCAAGCTGATAATAGTAATAGATGAAGGTATACTAAAGATATATTCATTAGAAATGTAGTCACAGAGAATGATGTCTTTTTGATCTATGGTGAGCGGCACAAATAACGAAATAATGTTCAATCAGTGAAAAACTGTATGACTCCATTGAAGTTCAGAGCCGTTACCACTTCGATCGTCAGATTTAGTTCAGCCATGCAGTCATCTTCAATCACCAATAGTTAAATTCAGATTTTAAAATAGCTTCTCTTAGAAATTTACCGTGCATTGAATCTGTGTATACAACAATTTTTATTTGTTTGATCACATCCGAAATTTGCCATTCATTTTCATAAAATAATACAACTTTATCTAACATTTAATTAATTTAAAATGAAATAAAAATAATCAAAATATCAACAAAAAAATATTTTGAAAAATTTAAAATTACGTATATATTAATTTATTTAAAAATGAATCCGTTTTTAATAATAATAAAATATGTGTGTAATTAAATTAAATTATTAAAACAAAAATAAATCAATAAATATTTCAACAGAAAGCACAGTATGTGAAATTCGAATTAAAAGTTAAAATTGGGGAAATTTATATTTGATAAATGGTGTATGTATTAAGAAAAAAACAGGATAAATCAATAAAACAATTAATTGGAAGCATTGGTCAGTATATTAAATTATAGTATATAAAAACAATTTGAGAGATTTAACACAATAAAGATAAGGATACGAAATTAACACATTACTCTAATAATTTTAATCTTGTACTCGATAAATGTATATGTTTAAAATTAAACTAAATTAAATATTTAAATTGTAATAATAATATAAAAAAATATCGATAAATATAAACTTAGCAAAATTAAATTATCACAGTCATATTATATTTTTATACAATGTTCGACAAATAGGGACATCATTTGGGAAGGGGCAGGTGGGGGCGTTTAACCCCCCCCCCCACCTTGAATTTGGACAGAAAAATCATGTCATTTATTGAAGTACTATGAATCCTAATGAAATTGACATATTAAACAAACACTAACTTTTGCCCCCCCCCCTTAAAAATAAAATGATATCCCTGTCGGTAAAATGAAAATATATTTTTTATAAAATTATGTAATTAACATGTATAATACTATAATATGAATAAAAAGTGACGAAATAGTAAAATAATAATAAGCAAAAATAACAAGCAGTATAACTTAAAAATAATTTTTTTCACAATCGTAAAACATTTTAAAATATTTTTACCTCTTTCATAAAACTGAAATCTTAATTTAAATCTAAAAATCTTAATAAATGAAAATAAAGTTTAGCAATTTAATCAAGTAAAACTGAAATGAAAATAAAAATTGATTTAAAGAATGTGCCAAACAGAATAATGAAGTATATGTAAATGCTTGAAATTTGTTTATCTTTTTAATTTTTTTAAAAAAAGAAAATAATCTTACAACATTCGTATAAATTCAATTTTAAACAACGGTTGATTTCGAACAACGGGCTTTCGGAAACATTTGATTTTAACAGCATGATTCCGAAAACACATAATATATGTTTATTTCACAAATTGTACGATCATATTTTAGTTTGTAAGTATCTTAGATCATAAAGGTATTTCAGACGCAATTAATCCATATTTTTACATATTTTACATACTGTAAAATATGTAGAAATACGGTAATAAAGAGTCTTCGCTGGTCCTTCGGGCATTTTGCTTTTCGCGAGTATTAATATTGCACAAAACACGAAGACAAAACCATCGACTTTTTCTCGAAAAGAGTACTTAAGATGCAATTGCCCACAGTTTTTGAAATCTTTGGACCCATCTGTAATGCCGCCACATAATTAGAATTTGAAAACTGGAGTTCTAATTATGTAACATTATAATATTAATTCAGCTACATTATAGTAGTAACTATAATGAAGGAAGCAATTTTAACTGGCTGTTCGCATTCTGTTAAAACCAATATTTTAACTTCATAATATTTCCAGTTAAACTTACTCTCGTTAGAATATAAATATGTCTCAGTGACAATCTCTTAAAGTTACTTGGGTAAATTTGGAATCATCTTGCATTATCTGTCGTAGTTTTTATCACATCGTCATAAAAATATTTTTAAAATTGACCTCGTAAAAATCTTGGTTAAATTCAGATATCAGCTTCGCAAATAAATAAAAAAAATCGTAGATCTGTTAGCAAAATATAAGAGTAAATAAGTAAAAAACGCATAAACGTATGTTTTTTTTTTATTTTATATTTTGGTCATGAAACTTATTCTAAATATAGATTTTGTAACTATATCGGCTAAGTTCGTTAGCTAGCTTAATCTACAATCCTTGTTTTTATTTGTTAATTAAACTATAAAAAATTGTAACTTTGTTGAAAAATGTTAGAAAAAAAGCAAAAATAAAAGAAACGCTTAAAAATTTTTTTTGTGTGAAATAAAACGAAATTTGAGTACACGATAATGGCCGTAGTATTAATTATATCAATATGAAACATGTTCTAAAATTAGTTCTTGTATATTATTTAAAAAAAAAACGTCTGTTCAAAAAATTAGTAAAATTACTCAAAAAAATCTAAGATAAAAACGTTTAAAAATAAAAATATTTTTTTTTAAATTTTATCAATTTAAATTCTGCTTAATGCGTATCTTGGTGTGCAAATTAGTATTTACACGCTGTGACTATTCACCTCCCTCCATCTCCTATCAGCTTTTGGCCATAACAACATAATTATTGGTCAATATCATCTTTTGCCTACTCCGGTAAAATCTGTAGTGACGGCCCTGTAAAAAAGGCATTAGAATTTTTGTCAGAAGAGATAAAATTTTAAGAAAGGATAGAAACTAAAAATTATAGGTATATCCAAAATTTATAAGCAATGGCGACATGTCATTGCTGATCAATAAGGGCGATGTACTTGCATAAAACGACTAATCAAGAAGACGCCATGCGTGTAACAATGTTGAGGATTTGTTTCAGCGCTGTACCATTTTAGTCAAGCCTCGGATGTTTTAGTTATTTTTGGCCGCTATTAGAAAATATTTATAGACTTTACTTGTTTTTTTTCCTAAAACAATTTTGACCTTGCGGTTTTTCGTATTATTATATTGTGTTATTGTTTTTTTTTAACTATTTTGTGATAATACATACTCTGTAATAAGAGATTTTTATTGACTTTAAAATTGTAATTATTTTGTTTTGTGATTTTTACTGTGATCATTACAAAATGGACGAAAGAGAAGATACATTGTTAGAATAAACGTCATATTTCCGATCCTTGTAGCGAAAGGAAGGAAAATACCAACGATCATAGTTATTCTGAAGAAGGTTTTGGGTAAGAAGTCTACATATTCGAGACCGCGTGTCATGCGTTTATCAGTCTTCAAAGCTTCTTCAGAAGAATATATCTCCGATGCGATATTGTAAAAAATTTAAGCACTGCCTTGAAACGATTTTTTTATCTGAATTTTTCAATTATTTTAGTTAATAGAATATTAGTAACATCTTTGGATAGAGTTGAATGCGTTACGGTAAATACGCAGTTTAACGTGTGATTTTGTTATATGAAGTTTAAATGACGAAACGCACAAATTTGTGCACACGGACGCAACGCAAGATTTATGAAACGCACAATTTTATGCTCATGGTATTCAAGTGTTAACGCTTACGCATGCGCGTGAGGCGCGTATTAGTGTGTAGATTTATAAGTATTAGTAGTTTGCGATGACTTAGGCCATAGCAGCATAATTATTGATCAATGCCGCAAATGTCATAACAACGAGAATTGCGCTTTGACATATTTATAACACTGAAAAGATAAGTATATTCACAATAATTTTGATTATTGATATCTTATTAAACAATAATCTGACACTTTAAATATATAGATTTTTGAATGTGATATAACATGTGAATATATAATTATTCACTGATTAATATACATATTATTATGTAGACCTAATTAGTATCTAAGCTTAATTATTATTCATCCTTCTTAGAATTAGTTTAGACATAGTTTTAATAGGAGTGGCAGTGGCAGTGCTATTTATATGGTGCAGAATAAAAAGTGCAAAAACAATATTGTCAACAAATTATATTGATTTATAAAGTCATAAGCCGGGTCAAAAGTGACTCGAGATTAAATTTATATATATTTTTATTTATAATTTAATTAGGTTATTTTTTACATCTTAAATGTTTTTAAATGTTCATTCGACTAATCTAATTTTTGTGTTTTAAGCAAGGATTTAAAAAATTACACTAGCGTTTTAATGAAAGAGCCATTTTAATACATTATTTTTTATATATAATATATAGTATTATTGACATAAAATAATACTATCAGAAAAATATTAGTTAAGGAGATTTAAAGTTTCGCTAATTAAAGTTGTCTGTGCGGCTAAAATTTTAGCTAGATCTGCTATAAAATCAATTGGTAATTTTAATAGTTTGTTCATATAAAATTTATTAATATATTTATTTAATATTCATAGTTTTGCGGCTCACATTTTTAGCTATTATTATATCATTTAATAAAACAGAAAGTTTCTGCAGTTAACTGAAACTAAACCATCTGAATCTGAAGTGAATTTCAAGACTTTTGAAGTTCTCGGAAATTAGTAATATACATATACATACTAGGCTTATACCTCAGAAACAATTTTATTAATAATTATACTTTGATTAAATTAAATTAATACTATTATACGTATGTGGAGTTAATGTACAAACTACAAATAATAATTTAGGTTTGCTTACAAAGTATGAAAATATAATTAATATTTTTTAAATTTAAAAGGCAATCTCAGTTTAAAAATTTGGCGTTATATTCGATATGGCAACTGTAATTGAGGGTTTAATCATTTTTTATTTTATAGATATATCTCCAAATTTTTCCAGCCGATATTCACATTTTATTGGTAATATAATATATAATTACACCTGAGATAAAATTATTTTAAGACAATAATTAATTGCTCGTTATTTTGCTTAACTAATGAGGCATAGACAATCAATCAATCGTTAAAAATCGATCGATTGTCTATTGCCGCGATTTTGCTACATTCAAATGTGTCATACGTCAGTCGACTGCTTGAAGCCGTGGAAGCAACCGCTTCGATCCCGAACGCTTTTTGCACCCTTGTTCAAGTTTCACCGCGTTTATAACATTTAGGTAAGTACTATTTTTTTGTTATATCTTTACACATTTTTTGTCGATCTTTACATTGTTAATTATGTTTTTAGTTTTACACGTATTATCATCAATCAATCGCGGAACTACACCGGTAATAAGAAACTTTTGGATCGCTGACTACACTGATTCTCATAAGTTAAATAGTTCCTGTATTTTGTTGAGCATATGCCATTGACCCCTTGAAGCCTCTACAACAACCCTTAAATTTGAAATAAAAGGTAAGCTTTTACTTTTAATTCGTTTAACTCGGATAACTTATGAATCATACGTTTCGTCAACTTTTTCGGTAAATCTGAGTCAAAGTCCACGTTTTGTTATAGTTTTTCAAAAGCACCATTTTCGATGCAACTGCAATTTCTTTGTCTAAAATTGTGTATATTCAGCGTTGATCCACATTTCATTTTAAAGCATTGCTTTTATGTTGTAGTGTCACCCGTTCAGCTTTGTAAGTCAAGATTTATGTGTGAAATAATTATTTGACATACATATTTTAGTTTTAATTATTCCGTATTTTTCAATCATTGACAACATTTGTGACTCTAGTTATATAAAAAGATTTAATTGATGTCAGGGTTGTTTCCTTTGAACTGGATCAGGGTTCGTGTGGAGAGGGAAGCGGTTGATTCTCGATCTATCGTTGATCAGCGGCTTCTCTTGGTTTGAAGTTCATACAAACTTATATATGATTCTTATCTTATTAATTTTACGAACATCGTCAAAATCGAGCGACAGAATTGGCGTGAAGAGGGAAGCGGTTGCTTTTTTTTATTTGTCATCAACGTATTTTTTTACTTTGAAGTTCATATAAAACTAGTTTTTTTTAAATATGATGCTATCATTACCGATATTACAACGGACTTCTGATATGACTATTGATCAAAGAGTTTTCAAATCAAATTTTGGTCAACAGGAGAGCTCAAAAACACTTCTCACTCTTCATAAGTCAAAAATCCATCACAAGCAATAAAATCGTGTCAGCGCCGTCACAGTGGGAACGCTCGGTGACGTGTCACTTACTCGGCAAATCTGAGTCAAAGTCCATGTTTTGTTATTGTTATGAAATGGCATACTTTTTGGTAAATTGCGAAAACTGCATTTCTTTGTTTAGAATTGTGAAGAGTCAGCGCTGCTTCACATTTCGTTGCATTGCAGTACGTTGTAATTTTTTTTGTAAGTCAGGATTTATATGTGAAAATATTCTTTCACATACATATTTTAGTTTTTTTTTTGAACTGTACTAGGAATCGTGTGGAGAGAGAAGCGGTTGATTCTACAATTTGCTCTTTGACATACATATTAAAAAAATATTCTTTGACGTACATATTTTAATTTTTCTGTTTTTTAATCTTTGACAAAATTCGTGACTATAGTTAAACACATACAGATATTTAGTCTTCAGAAAACTGTAAACTAAACATGTATATGAACCAAATTTCGTGAAACTTAAAAAAAATCAGTATCCCGCTCTATGTGTCGGAGTTGTTTTTTTCAGCTGGATCAGTATTGGTGTGAAGAGGGAAGCGGTTGCTTTTTTATATTTTCCATCTGTTCATACAAATGTTATCATTACCGATATTACAACGGACTTCTGATATGAGAGTATTGATCAAATTTTGGTCAATAAGAGGGCGCAAAAACACTTCTCAGAAGGCAAAAATTCACGTCAAAAGCAATAAAATCGTATTGTAGCACCGTCGCAGTGGGAACGCTCGTTACCAAGCGTTCCCACTGCGACGGCGCCGACACGATTTTATTGCTTTTGACGTGAATTTTTGACTTCTGAAATTTGATAATTGTTTTTTGCGCTCTCCTATTTGTCAAAATTCGGCTTAGATATGTTTCATTTGATTCACACGTATTGTTAGTCGTAATATTATTATAAACATCTTGATATGAACGATAAATAACCGAGCGTTTCCACTGCGACGGCATGATTTTATTGCTTTCGACGTGTATTATATTTCGATATTTGTCCCGCCTCCATATTGAATTTGGTTGAATCTTAAAGAAATCCAAATATTTAGAAAACGACCGCTGACTGGCTAACTTTTGCACCCCCTGAAAGAGCTACAAAGCTAAAATTGCACCTGCAATATTAAAAGGCATTACGTTTAACCCTTTGAGAAGCGAGTTAATTTTTACACATTTGTTAATTTGTTAGTACACACCTGGGAGTGAGTTAATTTAATGTATATTTCCATAATAATTTCTGTTGTTATATATTTATAATAGTAAATAGAGGAAAAAATCTAAGTATTATTTCATAGGCTATATACTATCTGGGGTATCTCAAAACGGTGAAAGATCGATCACCGTACATATACGGCGATACTACTCAAAGGGTTAAAGGTATAGTTTTTAAAACTATAATAATCATTTGTACGAATTACTTTTTCTATAATTCATTTAAAATCTTCTGTATACTATTATAATAATTATGTTATTGATCCTGAATTCATACTTTTGACATTGATTTGCTAATTAAAATTATGTATTGTATGATGTCATACGATATTATAAGAAACGTGAGAAATGACAAATGGAAACCCTGTCGGGATATCGTTAAACGTCATTTTTAATCGCGAGATCGAATAAACCAAAGGTCAATAACTTAAATGATTTCTCATTTTAACTTAATTAGACATTGAATATAATTTTTCCGACGTTTCTAAAGTAAAACCTGTTAAGCTATCCGCTAACATTTTCCACCCCGCTGTTAAGTGTGAAAGGTATAAAACCTATTTATGGTTCCAAAAAAAGATACTTATTCTGTACAGGATATAGCTGAATTGCAGATAACTCAATTGAGAAAATGGAAACCGCAAGTAACAAAAATTACTTAAGTAAGATGTGATCCTGACAAATCGTCGAAATTGAGTACAAAAATAAATAAAAATATCATTTACGATTCTTGTCTATTTATAGTTGTGTTAATTTTTAATTTTATTAATTTTTATTACAAATCTTACATGTCATGGCTATTATATATTTTTTTAAAACATAAAATACAGTTAAGGTGCACTAAAATAGATGAGAAACATTTCACATATATTTTTAAGAGGAGCGTCCTCAAGCGCTGATGTATGATAGAACAAGGGACGCGCTCGTGACTCTTTAGGGCACTCAATGACGCTAGACGCGAGAACTAGCTTATCGTACAGAACGTGGATTTTGACTTCTGAGAATAGATAATTGTTTTTTTGGCTCTCATATTGCTCAAAATTCGATTTAGTTATGCTTTCTTCATTCGATTCTCATTTATTAGATTTAAAATATATAAAAAGTCTTACTATCAACTCTAGACAACCGAGCGTTTCCACACGACAGCACGATTTTATAGCTTTTGACGGGAATTTTTGATTTCTCAGAATAGATAATTGTTTTTTTCGTTCTCATATTTGTCAAAATTCTGCTTAGATATACTTCATTTGATTCTTATTTATTTTAAGTCGTAATCGTGTTATAAAAAGAGCGTTTCTACAGCGACGGCACGATTTTATTGCTTATGACGTGGATTCTAAACAGTAGTTTGGCCAGAAAAATGCATGTTATTTAATGAAATACTATGAATCTTAATCAAATGAATATTATTGTAGAAATATATAGATTGACTAGCGAGGGAGCCTCTACTCTTTTTTTATAGATTATTAACTTAGCCAAGGAAGTTTATAATATTTCAATTGAGTCCATTAATTGATAGATTAATCTCATTGATATAATGAAAAATAGCTACCATATAATACAATCCATTTAATATTCTGCTTCATTTTCTGAAAAAATACAATTTATAAGATAAAATTTATAACTTCAGGTACTGATTTTTTTATACGTTTATTTCAATAATATAAATAATTTAACAGACATACTAATTATATATAATATATATACGTGTTACTGGTCTATAACCATTTTCATGTTTACTATTAGTTATGAGCTATAATTTGATAAAAAATAAGAACATACAATAAAATGTTTGTGGTTATTATGTGGGAGAAAAAAATTAAGATACATTTTGCAATTTAAGCGAAAAATAAAAATAGAGGAAACAGCATAAACATTGAATAAAATTATAATTTGAGTATTTTTCATTTGTGAACTAGAATTATTGATATGTTGTCGACTGTAGTCAGCGCTATATGTAAAATGCAACGAGTGTATATTGTATACACGAAGCATGTTTGTGAATATTATATAAATATAAACCAATTCTATTTTTTTATGTACTATTGATAAGGTAGATGTTTATTTATGTTTCATCGACTGAAAAGGCGTTTGATAAAGTGCAACATAAGATAATGACGAGAATGTAATCAGGAATAAGCGATAAGGACTTCTGCATTATTGCCAATCTATTGTATATCGTGAACAAAAGTGAGAGAAGGAGTATCAACTGATTGAAATTCCATTCAGAAAACATTCTTATCGGGTTGGGTTGTAAAGGCTCATAATCATAAGCAGAAGTCTAAATTTAAACGCTAGAAAAAAAAAACTTTTGAGCTTGTAAAACAACGATAATAATTACATATTTGGCTGAAACACAATCAGAATTTACAAATTATTAGAATATTTACAACATAAATAATAGTTTGACTTTGACTAAACACAATTAATCACAATCTGAAATTGAAAAATCAGTCAAATATTTAATTTTGCGATAGACGATAATCAAATATGATGAAATTTAACAAATAATTATAAAAATATTCATCGATTTTGCCATTGTTAATTGTCAATCGGTGATATTTTGATTGTGCAATATATATAACAATAACATTTTTTTTGCATTGAAATTTATAATGTGTTTTTGATGCTAGCATAATAAAACGTTAAAAATATTTTTTAGCTTTCTTGATAGTTGAGTGACTCAACAATGACAGTGATTAGAGCGACCTAAATAATCTCATCGTATCCATACATTTTACTCTCTGTACCTCGTCGCTATAATTGGTTATTTGCACAATTTAGTTGGTTACTATTATACTCTTTGCTCTGTAGCTACCATACAGGTGACACTAAACAAGCTACAGTCGATCCTGAAAATATGATTAATATATCTTAATTGCTTTTCTTTCATTAAACCCAATTTAGTAATAATATTTTTATTATTTATAGTATGTATACTGGATTTTCCATATTTTTCTAAGCTTATTTACCAAATTTCTATATTATTACAAAGCTGCAAAAAAATAATATTTAGTTCATACACTAATCAAAAAATGTTATTAACATATCAGTTCAACTTTATCATTGACTTTCAAATACTTTTAGCAATTTATGTTAAAAAAAAATATACAGAAAAATGGTATTTTTTTATATATATCATTACCACATACATAACTTAATTTTGGTTAAAATGGCAGAGATAATAGAAAAATTAGAATGAATAATGTGTCGCTGTGACGAGTATTTCCATTGTTGTGGAGTACCGCAGGGACCCAATTTTAGTCCTCTGATCTTCCTTCGCTGTATCATGTATATATAATATATACACATATACATGCTGATGGTATGAAAATGTTTCAGAGTGTTCACTCTTATAAAAGCATTATAATATTTACATCATTGTGTTGATAAACCTTGTTTTAATATTGTTTTAATTTCAGTTTGCTCCGCAGCACATTAAAATGCATTGGTCAAGGTGCAAAACTCTTAAATTGATCGAGCTGGTCAAGGAATATCCGGTTATGTGGAAGTGGTATAGGTATCTTGACAGGGAATTTTGGCAGATAATGCAGATAGTCAGTGAGATCGCCAGCAAAATTGACACAACTCACGAAGAAGTCTTGATACGCGTACAGTGGCTGTGGGAGAAAATCATGATATCAGTTTCTTGTCGTGATGCATATTTTGAATACCATGCAGAATTGCGCTTTATATTTGAAGATATTCTCGATGCAATGGAGGTTTGTGATTCTTTTACTTTTTTACTTAATGTAAATCTGTCATAAGTTTAGTTTTTAGAATTTTTTTGCCAGTGATTTCAATGACAATATTAACAGTTTTCTAACTTTTTGTTCCAATAAAGAACATAGAATGTATAATATATAACCATATCAGTAGTTGCGACTAAAACTTGTTTATTTATAACTGTTTTTTAGTATGCATTTGGTGGTATTCGATATTTTAATAAAATAAGTGATTTGCTTAACATTTTTAATTTTAAATCTAAAAAGTTATATTTTTATTAATTGCATGTAATTAAACGTTTAAATTTGCTAAGAGTCAAATCATTTATTCTTAAGTGCTTGTATTTTAAAAATTAGATTTATTGTCCAATTATTCATATACATACATCAGACCAGTGACGTAGCTAGGCGCCCCCCGGGTGGCACCTGCTTAGGGGCTGCATTTTCGCGATGGATTCGTGTAGTATCGTACTAAACTAAAAAAACTAAGTGTTGTTAATTTCTTTATATTTAAGTTAAAGAAGGAAATTCATATACGATAGCAAAATATAGTAAAATGTTTATTCTTCTTTATCTGTGGATCTTAAAATTGCGCGAATATATTATATTATGTTTTTCTTCTTGATGCACTATTTTATCTAAAAATTACACTTATTCATTAACCCTTAAAATTTGACAGTGAAATCAAAAATGTGTATATTCATTTTAAAAAATACCCAAATACAATTTTGGTTCCGCTACTTCCGCTTTGAATCTTCTGTAGTGTGCATTGTAGTAAATGAAAAGTGTAACTCTTTGGTCAGAAACAGATCAGAAACAAATAAACCGAAAAAAGTTGATTGAAATTTTGAACGGACTAGTGAAAAGATGAACATGTATCGTACCGCATCTAAAAATAGCCTGGAAATATTTAAGAATATCTTACCAATAAAGAGTTAGGGTTGATTTTTTTGACATATTAAAAATACTTATATAGTGTACAGTTAAACGCATGGAAATGCTTAATTGCTATTTTTTATGTTGTTACTAATTTTATCGAAGCAAGTAACTTCTGTATATTATGCAATAAATATTGTCGTATGTTTTGATTAGTTTGCATTTCTATTGTTGCAGCTCACTAAGCGAAAACAGTAATGAGTGATAACAAAAATGACGACCTAGCTATATTAGCAAACACTAAACATTTAGATAATCACCTCGAATTAAAGTCAATGCCGAGTCCTATTTCCTCTCTGTGAACATCATTTTAATTACTACAATAATAGATAATATGATTTATTAATTTACGTATGTGTTATTCATTTCACATATATATTTGAGTTTATCTTCATTAACTTTGGGTAGTACAAATAAATTATTTTCATAGCAATCTAATGACGAGTCAAAGTTAGATGTCCTCAGAAGTAGAACAAAATCTTACTATAACGGTGGAAGATTTAGCCACACAGCTAATTTATGACAATGGTTTCCTCACGATTAACACGATAGACCAGTGGTATAAATCGGTGACTATTACCTGAAAGATCAAGGTTCGAATCTTATATGTACCATAGTGTTTTTTAATTTATATTTGTTTAGGAGATAGGAATTGAAAGTGTGTATTATATAGTTCTTTTTCCAGCCCCAGTTCCAGAAATTTCCAAGACTTATGGTCCACTTTATATAACTAGTTAATTTGCAATCCGATAATAATTATTTACAACTGTCACGTTACTGTCAGCCATCTTGTTTTATATTTGAATGCTTATTTTTCATTGGTCGAAACAACAGAATGCATTACCCGTGCCTCGGAAAGCAACGGAGCAAATTCAATTTTTATTTTTATTATTATAATTAAATATATTTCCTTTTTTTACGTGTATTATTATACACCAGACATACAAAGCGATAGGATTTACAAAGTAGAAGATGGAGCATATAATGTTTCATTTTAAAGCGCGCGCGGCCGGAAGCGGAAGCTCAAAAATCTGTATTCGAATCAATCAGCAGTAAACATTGAGTGAGATCAAACCTAAAATATTCAAATAGAACTGCATTGTTAGCAACTGTACCAGCTTAAGCAATCAATTGAAGAAGTCAGAACTTGCCAAAAAATAATGATAAATTTTCATCACATAAATTCTGTCATTTTGAAGAGTACTAGTGAAAAAAATACTTACTTTTAGGAAGATCTCATTTAAATCTCCATCGATAAGTCACACCTTATCTCGCCTTCCTGGAATTTTTGCAACTATATCCTACAGAACAAGACGTTAAGCACAAGAAGGGGAAAAATATAGATTCATTCACTCCTTCGTATAGGTTCTATCTCATAGTTACATTATCTTTAAGCCTTTAATCTTATGATTTTAGTTTAATTTCGAATACTGCCAATTCTTTTCTCAAATTCGTATTGTGATCAATATATATATAAAAGTTTGGGTTGTATTAGAATTAATCTAAATTAAATATCAAATATGATATAAATGAAACATTGACTGTTTCTATAATATATTTTGTGGACTGTAAATAATATATTATTATCTAACTTTATCTATTAATATTTATGTTACGATTTTACAGGTAAGGAAAAATATGTATAGCAAAATGATTGTGTGTCCGATCCTGTTTCAATCTGAAGAAGGCAGAGCATTGGGTCTGGGGGAGACACGGAAGCGCACTTTTGAAAAGCTGGTGATGAGTCGAGGATATATGACGTAAGCATTATTTTATCTCTCACATAAAAGTTTCGGCAGATTTTGAATCTAAATGTATATAGTGTCAAATCTGCATCTCAACAGCTAGATGAATTTTTCTTCTCAGAAATTTACATTTTATTTTTGAATGCGTTTTTAAGTTTTTTGTTGTTTCGTTTCTTTGAAGAGATTTTTTATTGTAGGAAATATTCAGGAGCTCTCTCAGGTCCTATATTAATTGCATTGATGACAAATTTTAAGTACACAGATTTTCAAGAACCGTTTGTGTGTATATCGCAGCACGATTTTAATTCCGCCGTAATGAAAATGCCGCCAGTGTTTCATACCAAAAACGCACCGATTTCTCCAGTGGTATGTCATTATAATGAAATATTTGGATAATGTTAAGAATAATTTATCAAATTACTGTTTCAGTCTTCCTGGTATTTAATGTTGTGGGACGAGGATGAAGTACTTAAACAGAAATGTAACAACCAAGAAGTTGAATTTCCATTCCGATGTATCCCCCAATATCACAGTAATTTATTTATATTCAAGAAGTAGCCTAATAAACATTTTTTAATAAAATTTCATCGATTTCCAGATCCAATATTGGATTTTGATCATATCCGCACGTTGATATTTTATCGACTTTCAAATGATACTAAGCTATTTAGAGCAAAAAAATTCAACGATTTGGGAAATTCAGAGGTATTAAGTATATGGAAACAAATATTCAATTCTGTGGACAAGTTTGGGTACAATATGAGCATGGAAAAACTTGTGGATTTATGGATGCAAACCTACAATACCGCCAAATCGAAAATCAGAAACCATGTTGTGTATGTATATGAAATTAACCACATTAATTAAAACATATCATTACATAATTGCTAATTATAATATATTGTTTACAGTGACCCGCAAAGATTTCCACTTACAACACTTGATTGTCAAATAAGAGCTGCATTCGGCTTAGGTAACGCCCTGATCGAATACTATAATGTATAGTAGTAATCCGGAAATTATGGGGATCGATCCAGGACATGACAAATCACAAAAAAGTCGTTGTATGCATTTAAAAGTGATATTATTTATGTAATTTTAAATATGGATGTATGAGTAAATTTTATCAACGCTAGATTATTGACGTAAACCATGTAATTAATTTTATTTAATTGGTAATAAATATATTTTTACTTTTATAATACAATATATGTGTTTAATTTCTTCACACTATTTAAAAATCAAATACAATATGAGCTTTAGTCAAACGAAAAGTCCTGTATTCAAAACATTAGCGCTCTCCACAACAGAAATAAACTGTATCAAATTTTCTCGAAAATAAAATCTTGCATATGGTAAATAAATTAAACAGGAACATCTTCTAATTTAAAGAAATTAGAATATGATCCTTAAATCTGTCGTGAAATTCGATAAGTAATCTCATTATTCGATCCGCATATTAATTAATTATACCAAAACTAGAATTCCTCGAGATTGCCTCCAGCATCCGTCGCTAGTTTAAGAAAATGCTTATTAGCTTATACGAGATTTTTTGAATTATATCTCAATATTCTTAAAAAATGGCGCTGAGATAAACAAATATCTTCAAATAAAAGTATCTCAAAAACCTTTTAGATTAAGAAGGAGTATTTGGTTATTCAGTAATTCCAAATTATAGATCTCGATTCAATAATGCTGTGAACTAAGGTGTCACAAAGTACATAATAAGTGACGGATCGTCAAAGCGTTCGTTTATATGTAGAGGGTACTTCTACTGCAATTAAAATTGACTACGTTTTTCTAGGGTGAAGTCCACCGAGATCGTAGGAATAATTTCATGGCGATTGAGATAGAGAAAAGGACACAATATGCCACTTTCCGATACTAAAGATTAAGATATTTTTCGGTCGATCGGAACAGCGCATAATCTCATGCAAGACACAAGGGTCGCACCAATGACCATTTAAGGAGCGGAGATTTCTGATTGCATAGTGCAATATTTGGCGCTGTTTAGCTTAATGAATATCACAGTGGAAATTGGTTGATTACAGCTGGTTTATCGGGCGACTACAAATGACTTGGCGATCGTCTCACTGGCAAACCCTGTAATAGATATTCGTTGATCTTAATATGGATAAGCTTAGAAAATAGGACTATAATGTAGAAGGATACAAATGCAAAAATACACAATAATACAATAATGTAGTCTATTAAAGCAATAAAGAAATTAAAACTTATACACAGAAATAATTCTCACAAAACAATTATGGAAAAATAAATACAAAATTTTAGACAAATAAAATATGCAAAAACGTTTCAAAAACTCTAAAAATACATCAAAGGACACAAACGGAAGATGATTTGTCTTTAAATACATATAATATACATTGTTTATTAAAAAAATATTTATTCAAACATCACAGCCAAAGTTTCAAAAAAATTTCATCGCATATTTTTTAAAGAAATTCAACCAAAATGATATTATTATTATTAGATAAAAGCAAAGAAACGCTAAAATCACAATATATATATATATACATATATTGAGCATTTAACGAATGACTAAAACAAATTCAAGACTTATAAACTTCAACAAGCAAAACCACTCTTCGTTGTGCTTTACGTCTAAATAATTGCATTATCAACAGACATTCGAATTCATACACACAAATAAAGATAACATATAACTAAACAGCAGGATAAGCTTTAAATTAATTTGAAAGTATGCACATAATATAATGTAATAATTCGTGTATATAAAAAAATTGTATTTCGAAATAAGAATGAATTTCTGTAAATAAAATAATAATAAATGATAACATAACTTTTTTATAATATTATCAAGATGTACACAAATTTGTGCGTGAATGATATTTAACAGTATAACTCTAATGGTTCAACTTTGATTGAATGTTTAAAGATTACTTTCTATGCACTGCCCACTCTTTCTATACATTTCTAGATACTTGAAAATCTCTTGATGAATTTTAAATAAATCGTTTTTCTATAACTTGTTAGAACATAGAAATAAGACATGAACTAATAAAATAAATTCATTGAAACCATTGAATTCATATCGATAATTATCAGAATATTTCTGTATAAATTATTGTTTGTAAAACTCTTTCGTTTCGTTGTTAACATTTGTATGAATTATATTCATCCAAGCCTTAATCGATAATACGTTTATTTACAGTTGTAACTAAGTTTCGTTTTAATCAACGATCACATGATTATCAAAGCTTCATAACGCGCCGAGCATTATTAAGTTATTACGAGACTTAAATCGCTTGATTTAAATGTTCAAATGCGGTTCCTTAAAAATATTTACATTACATGAAAAAAAATTTAAAAATAAAACACATATCGATAATAATAAATTACAATAGTTTATAGATTTTGGCAACTTTCGGCAATGTTTTGCTTAAATAAAAAAACGTTGCGAAGCCGCCGATAGTGTTTATCGATTTTATCACATCGGGGAGCTAAACGGCATCTGATCTTGATTTATGGCCGTTACAAGACGTTTGGCCAAATCGATTCTGTCTTTGACGTCACGCATATAAATCACCAGCTTGATCTTCATGCTTATAAAAAACTTATAATCGTGTATCAGTTCGTTGCGTAGCTCCGTCTGCAGTGTGGAAAAGAGCTTGGCGCGGCTGTTGTCTATGCTCTTCTTCAGAGACTTGGCATCGTCCAACTTTTCAGTGAGGCGTCCTTTCTCCAATTCCAGAATATTCTGTTAGTTATAAATGATTTTATCTTCTGGAATTATTCTCCATATTACATTAATAATCAGACGCTTACCTTATTTTCACTATCGAGTGAAATTTCTGTCAAAGTCTTCGATATACGATTGTACCTTGATGTAAGGCTCGATATTAAGGATGTGATCAATCCAATGTCAGTCATGAGACGAGTGACACGCGTCGACAAAGGCTTTTCTAGCGCAGCCACTATTGAAGCGCCGAGTTTTTCGTTTAACTCCATCTTAGACTCTAATACTAGTTCTTGGCCCTCTAGAGCCGTTATCATTACCTGAAGACACTCGGACACTTTTGTCTGAAAAGAAAGGCAATAATTTTTAATGTATAAAATATTAATTATTTCTTAAATATTTCTGGAGTATTATTGTATTGTTATACTTTATAAAAACAGCCACTATGATACAATTAGATTGTGCTATAAATTTTGGCATTATTTTTGCTGCCATTGTGCTAAGAATTATTTGTGATGTATATGAAGATAACTGTATGGCTGAACAAACTTGAGTCAATGATGCTTGGAATTATAATAGAGCTCTACGAGATCTGATAAAAATTTATTAAGCAACTAACATATTTTTTGATGCGATAGTAGAATAACTTGGGTTAAAAGTCAGCTATTTAATTTAATTGTAAGTATCTTACTTTATCTTTATTTAGAGTCATCTCACACATTTCAATTGGTACATCTTCCTTTTCCATCGAGTTAACTGTGTCATTGATGAAGACAGTATTTTTAATTTTATCTCTGTAAAAACAGAATATTTATTAATAAATATACATATTTATAAATATTTAATTATATAATGGCATTGTGACTCACTCTGTGTTCTCTTCGTTGTCCTTGTCCATTGTTATTAAACTAGTAACATCCGCGGAGAAGACGTCCACTATCAGTTGCGCTGTCTTATCGTACTCGTCGTATTCAGCTGTAAGCAACATTCGATTGCATTGTTTTAAGCAGGTAATGGCAAACATAGCGATACGCTTCGCAAAAAAATATTATTAACGCGTAATGTGCAATAAGATAAATTATATGATAACGCTGCAGTTTTAAAGTTTATTAAATGCGATACTCACACAACAGTATTTGCACGAAGTTATCAGGTAAGGTCAGAAGTAGGTGCTGACGTAAATTCTCCCACATGTTCTCTTCGGACAAGTGTTTTCTTGGACATAAATGCTCAATGATGTTTTTGTAGTTGTTCATTTGCGGAAGTTCAATTGGAACTGGCATATGAGACTCTTCGATTGGTTTTTCTTCTTCTATGAGCTGTTTAGGATCTTCGAATGGTTCTATTGGAGGTGGCGGTGGTAACAATGGCTCTTCTATTGAGGGAATATCAATCTTTTGCTCTTCGATCGGCGGTTGTTGTTTAGGTTCTACCTCCTCTACGAGGAGAGGTTTTGTTTCGACTGGTTTCGGCAACGATCGCTTCTTCTCAGGCAACGGCGGGCGGTTATCTTTGATTGGGACTTCTTGAACATCTTTAAAATTCTCAACGGGTTGATGATTTGTTTTTGGAACATTTTCGACTTGATCAACTTTCTCCAAAGATTCTTGTCGACTGAAAAAATATTTTTTGAGAATATATTATTTAAAAAATATCAATAAATTATTAAAATATAAAGCATACCTATAATGATTAGGTTTTGCAATCAGCGGGTTACAAATTCTTCTAATACTCTGATTCTGCGGCACTGATTTTGAGAAATGATTGTAAACTATGCTCGCCTGATTAGTCATACTATGATTGTTTTCAGACATTGTCCTGTGAATCTTCAGATTGCTCATCGATGAATTTATGGCTGAATAGTCTTTCGACACATTCTCATCACTTTTCACATTGTGAACATTCAAAGGTTCAGCTCTAAATCTTCCCACTATATTATCCGGCGATTTTAACGATGGATTATGCGCCATTTTGTTTATATCCACGTATTCAGGTTTGCACAATTTGATCGGTTCCGCTCTGAACTGTCCTTGGGCGTTCTGGGGAACTTCACACTCTATCTGTATCGACGTGTGATTTGGCATCAACTTGGAAGGAACTTTATCTACTTTATCGTATTTCATATTAGTCGATTTAATATAAGGATTGGGGAATTTCCTCGGTAGGGTGTTGGAAGGTTTGATAAGTGGTTGGAGGGGCATATCTCTAAGCCTGTGCAATGGGATGTTCAGCCTGTGGTTAATTTGACTATTACTATTGTCATAGTTAGTTATGTAGCCGTCCGCTGTGGTCCTGATGGTATACGGTGCGGCTTCTTTGAGCGCGTCCGGAGGCAGAGGGAACAAATCGTCAGATTTGAACGATTCGTTACTAGGCGGTGGCGGTAGAATATCTGGACTAGGTAGCCTTCTGGGTTTGCTCTCGGATGACATTGACATCAAGAGGTTGCGATTCTTTGGTGGCCTTTCGGGCACCCACTCGTCTAGTGATATCGACGGACCCATGATGACGGGACCTTGAAATATCGAATTTGGTGAATCGCACTTTATGCCTGATTCGGCTGTATTATTTTCACTCTGAGGAAGCATCCTTTTGTTCAGTGGCGAATCGTCGGAGCTTTGCCTCGGATGATACGAAGCAGCCTCTTTCTTCATCTGATCTTGGTGTCGTTCATAAAACGAGAGCAACGCCTTCTTTTGTATGGCTTTTATGTTTTTACCTTCGTATATATTTATGCATTCAGCTACGGTTTTACGTGGAGCCACTGGAGATGGGAAGCTAAAAATATATAAAATTAAATATAATATTGAGCCATTAAAATATTGATAATTTTAAATATAATTACACAGGTGATGAGTTGTGTTGCTGCATTAGTCGATGTTGATGAAGAATATTCAATGAAGTTCGATGCGGTAAGGATCTATCGGCGCAAGCCATGTAAAGAACACTTTCAGAATTTTGCTTCTGAGGTGTCTGAACACGAGCCGAGTGGACTATCAGCTGTCTTGGACTAGTTCCGGATGAGTTGCTCACATCTGACATGTCACTCAAAGAACCTAGAAATAGTAAATTTTCTAAATAAGAAATAATCATTGCTATATGCTGAGTGATAATAAAAATATATATTTTACTAACCGTGCCATTTTAACGTTTCAGATGAAGAAACACTTCCTGATCGAGTAGTTACGATGCTATCGCCATCCCATGACGGGACTCGAGACATGGATGCGACCGAAGCATCAATATCGCGCCTCAAGCTATATAGTGAATTGTATTAGTTACATTTATATTGTATTAAAGCAGATAATGCATGTATTGAATGAAAAACTCACCTATCAATAAATGGCGTCGACGATAAATCTGAACTTGATACATAACTGTGGTAACCTTCCGATTGAGCATAAGACGATTGCTTCTGATGCTGGATGAGTGTCGGCTCGTCAAACTTCTTGGTGTACTCCTCAAGATCGGCTTGAGTGAGCGGCGTTATAGATTCTTTGTGATCTTTGAACGTCATTTTAGAAACATCCCTTTTGTTGTGGTCTCGTTCCGGTGGTGACGAACTGTTGTAATCACTACTGATACTACACTTTCTGTGGTCCATTGTTGGCATATATTGCATGGAATCAAACGGTTTCTTCTCACAGCGCTCAAGAACAGTTTTCAACTGAAATAATATATTATATATTATTAGGATTAATACAAAGCAAAAGTAACTAAAATGGATGATACTGGTGACTAAATTATTTTTCGAGAATTTCTAATTTATTTTTAATTAAAATTCGTACAAATTTAATTTAAAAAATTAAATTTGTTCGAATACTTTTAAACGTTTTACAACTGCTGCATAAGAAAAGGTGGGTCCGTACCAGATGTTTGAAAATATGCATGCTTATTATTAGAGACTGGAAGTATTTGGATTGCAAAAAATTGTTAAAGATTTTCCCAACTACTAAGAACAACATTTATAATTAGATAATTAGGTTTTCCCTTGAAGTCTTAATATGAACGTTAGATAACCGAGCGTTTCCACTATGACGACTACGGCACGATTTTATTGCTTTTGGTGTAGATTTTTAACTTCTGAGAAGAAATAATTGTTTTTTGCACTTTCATATTGGTTAAAATTCAGTTTATATTGTCGTAATATTGATATAAAAAGTCTTAATATGAATGCTAGATAACAAAGCGTTTTCACTGCGATGGCGACGGTAAGATTTTATTGCTTTTGGCGTGGATTCTAAACAGGACTTGAATTTGACCAGAAAAATGCATGGCATTTAATGAAGTACTATGAATATTAATGAAATAAAAATATTAAAAAAAATGACCAACTGTAGTCCCCCCAGCATGTAATTTTAACCCTTTCCGCTCGTAAGGTGCGTGAGACGCACCATCGCTTGGCTCTATATTACTCGTAAGGTGCGTCAGGCGCACCATTTCAATTAATGAAATATAACGTCGATTTTTGGGTATTTCCTGAGCATGTTTTGAATGGCGTTTTTGCAGTGTTGTAGACAAGAGTTTCAAGAAGCATATCTTATCAAAAAAATATCATTTTTACTTGAATCGAGCCGGAGAGAGCTAATATAAAAGTCGGGGTTTTTTTGATGACTAAATTTAAATGCAGATATGCCGTAGATTTCTCCGAAGGCAATGGTTGGCGATCGTCCTTTGGTAGACACGCTTCGGTGACGTTTTTATTGCCTATTGGGTTTTCGACAGAGTCTCGGGTATCCATAATATGTGTCTAAGTAAGACTATAGTGATTAATAACTTTGTTTTAATTACTTATTTTTTCATTTTTTTAAATTTTATTGTGAAATTTTTTTTTAAATTTTATTGTAAAAAAAACAGTGCTATCGCTGAATATAGTGATTGTAATGATAGTGATGGGGAGGATTTCATGTATGATTTTTCATCTTCCAATGATGATAGTAAAGAAAGTAACGTCAAAATTAGGCATGTTGCCTTGAATCGAAGATGGAATACAGGCAATTAAAATAATAACGAAAAAAACGATACCTCAAACAAAAATCGCACTACATCAGAAAATTGGAGAATAATAACTAGTAATGACAATGTACCTTAAAAATAGCAATATTTCTATTTTTAAGGTACAAGTGATAAATGTTCTGGGTCCCAAGTTCCCGCAAACTGTATACAACCTATTGATTATTTTCAATTGTTTTACACAGATGAGTTGGTATACTAATAGAACTTAGGGATTTACGAAAAATTACAAAATAATATTTTTCCATATTTGTTTCCTTAATTTATAATAAATCAACATCCCACATATTATTAAACGTAGTGCCCTTTTTTATGCATCACTTTTTTATTTTTGTATAAAAATATGCTATTTAAGCATTATTAGCTCGAATATATAAAATCGCAAACAAATATGTACCATAAAGCGACTGAAAAGCTAAAGTTTTGTCTATTTTTAATTAAGAAATATATAAAATAATATGACATTAACTGCAACGTTTCATTTGACCATCGATGGGATGTAGTTTAGATTTTAAAAATATATCTAACATCAGTTTATATAAACATAGATATACCTCGTGCAAGCGATGTAAGCTTTCTTCGTTCGTAGGTAGATACGTTTATCTAAAACTGAGCGGCACGTCTTTGTTATTTGTGTATATTTACTTATTTATGGTTAAAACATTTTTTTGGTCCCATAAATATTTTAAAATGGGTGGTCGCCCTATTGTGTTAATTTATTGTTATGGATTGTGAACCAATGGTACTTGAGAGTACCAAAAAAAATTAAAATGTAATTTAGAGAAATGTAAGTATTTGTTCTGATTTCTTCGTTTTTGGTATTAGTTTATTTATATGTATGCTCTACATATATAATTTTAATTTAAAAAAATAATTTAACCTTTTTCACTCTTCCCGAGCTGGCGACATATCTTGTACGAAAACGATTACGAGTGCAAAGGGTTAAATACTTTCAATAAACTTCTACTGCAGTGGTGCATCTGTGTCTAATTGCCTCCCGTCACTACTCGCCTATTAAAAAACTGTACCTGTTGAGGATACGATTGATTGTTTCTCTTCATAAACAGCCTAGTGTATCCGACGACTTGCTCTTTGGGATAGTTGGTGTGGTCCGTCCAAGACTTGGAGCGTTGAGAGCCACCGGTCGGCGGTGTTTTAATGGCTACTGGAACCTCGGCAGCCGCTGCTATCGGCCATGAAGGAAACTTTTCGTGACCTGGGCCATACAGCACATCTAAAATAAAGCACATATTGATTTATATTTGACAAAAGGTACTAAGCTGTAATAAATACTGTTACACAACGAATCGAGATTCATGAATACTAAAATCAAATGCCATTTAAAAGCTGCTTTTTTTGGGCTCACCAATCGCTTAGATCGGTTAAAATGAAATGCTAAAGCGATTAAAGCAAAATATAAGACAAATATGATATTATAGTATTTAGTAATATAGTAGAGTTTGTGAATAATAATGTACACAGAAGCAAAATATGGTAAAATCTTAATGATTCTAATCATAATCGGTGAAGCAGTGACTATTTTATTTTGCTGATAGTACAAAATCAATAAATGTTCGCTGGGTTGATTTGAATGATAGAAGAATCTAAAATATAGAATGGAAAATAACTTGTAGTACTGTAGGAGTATGTAATTTGTATGATATTTTAAATGTTTTCTTTTGTAACAGTATTCATAATATTAATATATGGTTTTGATTACATTTAAGAGAGGCGGCATCCCTGGTCGGAGGGTGATGTGAGTGTGAAGGGTGGCCAAAGGTGCCTCCGCCGGCTGACATGATGTCCGCCTAGGTTTTCTATCCTCATGCCCATTCCACGTACATCTGAAAATAAATAAAATAAATTATTAATTTGATGAATATACTACACATATACAAACATTGATTGAACGTGTATATATAACACGGGTTTCCAATCAACATACTCAATGATATAATCCAAGAAAAGGTGTTATTTAAAAAAATGCCATTTTAATTATGATGATGATAAAATATACATGTAATTGTCGTTGCAGAGTATTTTTAATACGTTGCAACGACACTACACATAATTAGTAAGATAGGTAGAAATTAGAATTTGAATTCACAATTACATGTTTTATATGATGGCAATAATTTATGTAATCAAAATACGGAAATGGACCATTTCGATCGATCTCCGGTTGAATTTTTTTCTATTCGCTTGGTTGGTAATTAGCCAAATAATGTGGGCCTCAAAAGTTATTGAATATACTTTTTTGTTAATTTTCATGTAGTCATATCGTTGGTGACTTATACTTGAAAGACCATATACATGTTCTTAAATTTCAAAATTAGTCATAATTTCGATCGATTATCACAGATTAGGTTTTCCTAGATAGTCCTAATCTCGAGAAGGAATATCGTTATTAATAATTTAAATGAAATTGAGCTGTATAATGCATAGTGACATCTATTGACTGTAAGGTGTATTAATAAAATACAATAAATAAAATAAATATCACTAATTAACAGACATTGATTTCAGTTTGGTGTCTCACTGCCTACTTAGTAGTTGTTGATTGTGTATACTCCATTGTCATGATGCATAGGGAGATTTACAATAAATGTTCATTCCGACTAAATTTTACATCATGCTGGTTTCTAGACAACATTTATACTTTGATAAAATACTTTTTAAAAGTTATAAAAAATATAAAAATTACATTTATTGGAGTTCATACATGAACAAAATATAAGATTTCTATGAAAATAATTGCTCTTTTTGATTATTGATGAATATTGATTTTTTTTGTAATGAAAATATTTTTTTATCGTGTTCATATTAATTTACTGTGATGTACATTGAGTGTACTACATGCATTTTTTTTATTTATTTTTATATTTAATCTTTTATTTTAACTTTACAGGCGTAAGCCCAATGCGTCAATCAGACATATGCATACTTACTAGTAAGTATTAACCACATTGACTTTTCAGTGTATGTATCAGTGACATCTATACAATTAATTATAAATTATTATGTGTATTATAATATATAATCAATTGATATGACTTTGAGAGCCTCTGAATTGATATAAAATAAATTCTACAATAGCCAAATAATATTATATATAAAAAATATGTAAGTGTTAAAATAAATTATTAAAACATACTAATATAAAAAATAGTAAAATAAATAAAACGTTGAGAGTCATACTATAAATTTACTATAAATGCTATATAAAATAATAATAATGATAAATAAATACGTAAAATTAATTTACTTCTTAGTGTATACTAACAAATTAGCTTACTACTCAGAGTTAAAGATGAAAATCAAGTAAATAATAGCATTATTAGCTATGATTTTAAAACAGATGGTAAAGCAGTAGAAACTGCTGCACAATAAAAGTTAAGCGTTAGTAATTCAATAGTTTTGGAGCAATAAAGCTTGGAAAATGGGTACCGCACGAGTTGAAAACACTCGCAAGTTTGTTATGCGCTTCTTTTACGCAATATAAACGGTCAAGAAATCGACAAAATAATAAAAAAAAACTGTAATATCTAATCAATCTATAAGTCCACGATATTTATCAACTTTAAACGTCTGGAATTATACATTAGAACATAAAAAACTTTTTATGGCAAAAAAGTGTAGAATGATGATGTCGGTCACGTCATTTAAATTATTTCATCGCTTGTTTTCTTGCCGATCATATTAAAAATGTGAAGCGGTTCGCAAGTTCCTTTAGTTTCTTATTTTTGGTATACATTGGACCCCTTTCTGGATGCTGGTCGCCGAAAGCATGCACGCGGAGATGCAATTAGATAACAGCCCCGAGCGGCATTCCACGTCCGGACGAACTTCTTGTGAGAAACGATGGTAGTTCTTGACCCAAACTTTCACCATCACACAAATACTGTGCGTCTATTTGCTTTCGACCGGGCGTAATCGTGTCCAAAAGTGGAACGGATCACAATTTCGGCTGAAAAGGCTTTTAGGTCGTGCGACGCCATAACTTTTTTATCTTCTCGAATTAAAGCTATAATTGCGCCACGGCACACGAAGGGTTAAATTAAATCAACAATTCATAATTAATTAGCTATCAATTTCATAAACAGATTCACGATGAGTTTCACTATAATCTGACATATTTCAACACTTTGTATGCGGGAGACGAGAATCGTCGCTTATGGTTATAAGCGCGAGACATATCTTTTAATGTCAACAAATATCGATCATTTTTATATTCTTTTGTTTGTTCGTTGAGTTGTGTAATTTATTTTATTCCCTTAACGTTTCAATATATTTTGAAATATTTTAATAAAAAAATAATTTTATTAAATTATTTTCATCTCACGTTTACCGCTTGATAAAAAATATTACTGACAATTTTGTTGCAGTCTAAATTTGTAGTTGTAGTTTCATAATCCATGCTTTTAAGTGGATACCTTCCATTCCGGAACATAAGAAGCGCCCTCAGGGCATATGGCTCTATGAATTCTCAGATGGAATAGAGCCATATGCCTCAGGGCATATGGCTCTATTCCATCTGACCAGTATAAATTTATTCGCCACTCTTCCTCAGTCCAAAATAGTCCAAAACTGGTCCATTTCATGTATGTTAGTAGGTATACAACTGCATTCACCGCCTTCCCGAAGCCACATATAATAAATGTTCACATTTCTTTATCAAATGTTTCAAAAATACTCACGGCTGTTTTACGCCTATAGCACCCGGTAAGAACCGGAACCGGGCACTCGCACGTTTTTAAAAGTACCGAATACTCTGTTATTCTTAACGTGTATCCAGTCATCTTAAATTTAAAATCTGATATTTGATTTCTTCATATTAAATATGCAAAATTTCACAAAACTTATTTAGAGAGCGGTGTATCGAAAAATGACAGGAAATCCCTATTTAATAGTCTGAATTTATGATACATTTCGATTCGGCATCCTCCGTTTAACAAAAAATAAAAATGCGAGTATTTGCAAAAAATACACACGGCATACTCGGGGGACGGTCGTACACAAAAAAATGACATTGTTATTATTTACCGTCAGTGATTTATGATCGTTAGTCTTGCTGGCTCGTTATCCATCAGTTGATGGTTAACACCGCTAACACGAGATGTGAACAGATTTTTTTTAAATACTTCAATGCAATTTTGATATTAACTACACAGAATAAATTATTTGTTTATAATATTTACTTTCGCAAATATAAAAAGAGCAAATTCTGCATGTACAATTAAGTGATCCATAAATAGAAGATTATAAAAATTTTATGATACTTTCAAGTCGACAATGGTCGGCGCTTCATAAAGTTTCTGTTAATCCTTTGACTAATGGACGGGTGAGCCGTTTCAAGTGTTTTTACGATAAGAAAATTCATATATTAAATCTGTCCAACGTTCACGGACAAAAGGCGAGACAATAGTGGATCTGAAATATTTTTTGCCATTTTTTTCTATCTTGATGAGCGATGGCGACGGCACGATTTTTTTGCTTTTGACGTGGATTTTTGACTTCTGAGTAGGGATAATTGTTTTTTGCGCTACCTGCGATTTAATGAAATACTATGAATAGTATTCTTTGTATTTGAAAAATTCTGAAGAGACAGACGCCACATGACTTTTATTATACTAGCGCGTTTTTGTTGTCTAGTAATATCGTATGAATAATAATTGCAACATCGCCAGCTGCTCGTGTGCGTGTTTGTATGTGTGTGGAGCTTTTGTCGAAAGCACGAGGATCTCGGCATAATGCCTATGACCGAAACAAGGTCGTAAAGATGGAAGTGGTCCAACCTGTTTTATAAAGGATTAATGCCCGATTGGTAATATGACTTCTATCTCAGTCTGATATTATGTTGTCGAATCGCATTTGCATCAGAGCTTCTCAATTAGCGCAATTACGCGTAACCGCGTAATAAATTAGTCATTTAGAAACTTATCATCCACAATATATACATATACTGTTGTCATTTTTTATCATTTACTTCGAGTGAAGTGTCTTTTCATTGATTAACAATGTCACTGAAGATATGATTGTTTCTCCCTTTTCAACGATGGTGGTTGAATCACTCGGTACGAAAGTTAAAAATCAATTAACAAGTATGTACTGACGTTAAAACAAATTGATAAAGTAAGTATCTCATAAAATTTTCTTGCACATAAAGTCATAGAGTCGTATTATGCTTTAACGACCAGTTACAGCCCATCATAAATATCATATATTTATCGTGAAATAAATATTTTAGAAGTCACAACAAGACGTACGCTTCGCTTAAGCCTCTTTTTTAAACTGTCAACAGTTGTGTAAAATGTTCGTTTATAGTTTAGAGTTCAAAAACTTAACATAGCGCGATTGCTAAATTTTCTTTGAATAATGGATGTCTGCAAATGATTGTGAAACAGTTTCAGGCCTTTCGAAAAATAAAATACATACAATATTGAAGTCGATAGTTAAATGAATTATATGTGCAATACATAAGTATATAAATATAACGCTAATATATTTAACAAATAGTATCATTTTTAATAGAAGGAACGCAATCACTTAATATTGAAAATAATGTTATTATATGATGTATACATTTTATATATATACTCAAAATCATGTGATAAAATAGCAATATCAAATAACGATACTCTTTGAAACATTTAATTTATTAACCGATCTTCATCTTGGTGATGTATGTTCAGAATTTAAATCAACCATTTTAACATTCAAGTGCAGGTTTACACCTAACTTAACCACTTTACTGCAGTTAATTCGTAGTTAGTTTCCAGACGATTCAGAAACTTGAAATTAATATTAATTTGATCATCAATTTTCATTAAATTTATATTGTTAATGACGACGTTTATAATAATGTCCATTATTTATAGAATTATAAAATGCAGTGATAATTTATGAAATGTAAATTATCGATCTTTTTTGCATCGTCGTCCATTAGCTTTCTTTTATCCAATACTTGCTTTATCTGCTTTAAACAAATCCGCGAAAAAAATTGTTCTTTAGTGAAACTAGAAAAGTCAGTTCTTCGGTAATTTTAAATTCGTTGTCAATTCCTCGAAATTGAACCATATCTGTAACATCAGTACTTTCATCCAAAGCTATTGAATAGGAAAGAATGTCTATAGAACATAATATTTCTGCTACGCTTTCAAAACATATTTAATAAATTCATCGTTAGTAAACGGATTTGCTTTGTTTAGAAATTAAATTTGTTAACACATAACTTGCCTTTACTAATGAGAAGTCATTTTTCGAAAAAGTTGTTGTTGAGGTGTAAGATTTTTATTTTTTGTATATGGCATATGCTTTGCAGTGAATTTAAATAATAAATAATAACTAAATAAAAAAAATGTGAATTTATTGTTAGTTAATTTATAAACTAGTTTTTTTTTTTTACAGAAAAATAGTTTGTATGGAAATTTAAACCATGAATATAAAATTACTCTATGTTAATGCGAGATTTTATACTTCACTAATTACTGTTACAAAATTAAGCGAAGATTGGATTAAGAACACAATAAGAAATTCAATAATAAAGCCCTTTGACAATTTTACGGTCTCTAAAGATGATTTTTATATACAAATTAATTGTTAATAAAATTGTAGTTAAAAGTATTATATATTACAAAAAAATTAAATAAAACGCTTCATAATAAATAAAATAATGTTTATAACTTATGTATATATTTTCTAGCGCGGCCCTTTTAAAAAGGATTGTTGTAAATAATAAATTTTATAAATAGATAGAAATAGACATAAAATAATTGTGAGATTTTTTACGAAAACTGAATTTTAACACTGATTTTTTCAATGCATTTCATTGATTGAAGAACTGACGTTACAAGCTAATACCGGGATTTTCAATACCGGTATTATAGAGATTCCGAGCCTCATGACAAAAATGGTATTTTATATATTTTTAACATCGTAGTATAATTTCTATGCTACAAATAAATATATAAATTAGCCACCGTTGCGACATATTTTCTGAAATCATATTTTATGCCAAATATTTTAATTAGGCATTAAAAAATATTAAAAATATCTACTCATTATATTTATCTGATAAAAAGTCGTGTTTTCTATGTTGCTCAGTGTTGCCATCTAGTGAATTTTCAGTGCAGGGCAAAATCAATAAACACTAGATTATCAAGCGTTTATATTAAGACTTTTTAAAACCATATTACGACTGAGAATATAATAAAGCATATCTAAACCAAATTTTGCACAATAGGAGAGCGCAAAAAACAATTATCACTTCTCAGAAGTTAAAAATCCACGCCAAAAGCAATAAAATCGTGTCGGCGCCGTCGCAGTGGGAACGCTCGTTACCGAGCGTTCCCACTGCGACGGCGCCGACACGATTTTATTGCTTTTGACGTGAATTTTTTACTTCTGAGAAGTGATAATCGTTTTTGCGCTCTCCTATTGATCAAAATTCAGTTTGAATATACTTTGATCAGTCCTCTTATATTAGAAGTACATATTAATATAGATAAGGAGAGCTATGATATTTTTAAAACATAGTGTAATATCGAAATGCAAAACTTATTCTTCTGCTAATTTTCCACTGAGAGATCGGACTTAGTTTGGATTTTGGACTTGACCTAATAAAAATTCTAAAACTATAATTAGTTTAAGAATTTTCATAAGGTTAGGTTTGGGTTTGAACAGCAAATTCGCAACTGACAAATTGAGTTTCATAGACATTTTAGAGCAACATATTTGTCAAATTACTGATAATACAATCTATAAAAACATTAAATTTATATAATTCTAAGGTGCTGCATATTTTTTATAAAAACAGATTTTTATTTTAATTATTGCACGTTTAATAATAATATTAGAATATATTAATAATATTTATTTTCGAAGGGTATATGTATTTATTTCTACTCTTTGTGTTAAAAGTAATATTATTTTAATTCATGTTATAAATGTTTAAGTAAATATTATGGAATACAAAATATATAAATACTGCAAAATATTATTTTACTTTCATATCCTACCACGATAACTCTACTTAGTTTAATCCCCTACAATAAGCATTATTTTAATTTCAGCTTTTGCTTTCAAGCCATGTAGGCATTGTCGTTTTTATTTCTATGCAATATTCAACATATAAAATGTACTAATTTGAAATAGAAAAAATACCGGTATTTTATTTCGTAATACCGAATTTCGATTTTTGCCAAAATACCGATATTAAAAAACGATTGTTAATGAAGCAATTCTAGATACATAAAACAAACGGATCACGTAAACGTGTTCTAAGAAATGTAAAATCATTTCTCGGGACTATAAAATGAGCTGAGAATCAAAATCGGTAGTTACAGGCTACATAGTTCCATTGTTATATTTTATGGCAATCGATTGTTGGCGAAGGGTTTCAGACGTCGTTCTATAGAATCATTTGCAAGTGAAAGGCTAGCCTTATGATGATTGGATTTTATTTTGCTGTATTGTATTCAAAATGCTTTAATTTGAATTTCGTATGTTACTTATTGATAGAAAGTTTCAGTTTACTATTGTTTAATTTCATCTTATTTAATCGGTTAATGTAGCGATTGTGTATCTGTCCCTTTACTACTTTTGTACTAAATTTCTATAAAATTCACTTTCTTTGACTTTAACAAGGATATCCCGAAACTACACTCCGTTAAAAAATAATATGATATGTATGACTATTCAGGAAGAAATGGTAAATGAATAATTACTGCTGAAATTTAAGATGACAAATTTGTTAAAATGGATCGTTTTTTTCGCTTTAAAAAAGCGCAGAACAAATTCATAACGGTATTTATTGATTTACAGCTGCGGCCAACTGAAAGTTTCATAGGCAATATTTCACGAATTCTATATTATTAAAATGCATTATTTCCTTAAAACTTGTTCTATTGTATTTTTTTATGATCAAGAGCATCTGTGGTAATCATTTGCAAGATATTTTAACTTGTAACCCAGCAAAAACACACTATTTACTGAGAAAATGAAAAAGAATCGCACTGAATGCGCAAAAGCTCATCGCCATTGGACCGTCGAAGATTGGAGAAGAGTGGCTTTCTCCGACGAATCTAAATTTAATATGTTTGGAGCAGAGGGTAAACGATTTTACGCCGTAGAAAAAGTGAAAGATTTCATCACTTATGCATTAATCGATTCAAGCACTCACTCTATGTGATGATCTGGGGGTGCATAACAGCTTATGGGTTGAGCTCTGTAAATTTCGTCCAGGGCACCATGAATGCAAAAATATATAATTTGGTTGTATAGAACGACTTTATTTCAACCCTTGAAGAACTGAACCCATTTTGCAAGACGATTCTGCGCCATACAATTAAACTCGTTCTGTGAGTCCTAGTTTTTACATTCAAACTTTCACTAAATGAATCTTCTATCTATGGATTACACAATTCAGAGTTAATGGGAGTCACATCATTAACATGGCTAGGAAACAGCCCCGACCTGAACCCAATTGAAAATTTATAGGCAGTCATAAAACAGCATATAAGAAAAAAACGATCAAAAAACTTAGCCGAGCTGAAAAACATATCATGGAAGTGTGGGAAGAGAAATTGATCTTAAAATAATTGAGAATCTGTTTTATCGATGCCAAACAGAATATAAAATTTATTAAAAATAAATGTGAAATTACGTCAAAATAATTTTGTTATGATGTTATAAAAAAGTTTTATTTACAAGCTTCTAATTTTTTAATGTTCTTGATATTGTTTTCTATGAATAGAACCAGAAAAAAGGGTCGCGCGCACGCGTTGAGTTGGAGGCTCGCCATTATGCACTTGCTTAACCATCACTGCGCTTAAGAATAGTAACACTTATTTTTAATATCATGTTTAAAAGTTCATGCTCCGATGATTTTTAAATTAAGTTTAATTTAAAAATCATCGGAGGCTTAATTTTTAATTTATTGGGAGCTGCTATAATGATATTTTCATGTCATTCTTGAGCGCTCAGAACTCTCCGGCGTTTCTCGCCCGTGGGCGGAAAAAGGCCGCCCTCGCCTCATTTTTGTCCCGTGATAACGACCCTGATAACGACCCACGCGCATCACGAACCTCGCCGCGACTATGTACGTGCAGAAGGATCGTAGAAGATCTCGTAGAGCCGGGGGAATGCAGCTGCAGAAGTTTCAAGTCTCGACGCTTGCATAATGCGCACGGATACGAGTTCTCGCCCTGACCGGACTCAAGGTCGCGAAATGTGTACAAGACTCTCGAGAACGAGAAACGTTTCTCGTCTCTCGTATAAATATATATAAATATATATTTTGTTCGCGCCGCATTCTTGGACACAAAAAAAAATATGACCGGCCAGTCGCCACGGCCCGAGGGCGTTTACCGCTCTACGCTGTGTGAAATGAGTCGCTGTTCCGGGCTTTTCCGGCTAAGCCTTCCGGTAGTATTCCTGCTTCGCTTTCCATCTCAACATTATGAGGCTTTCCAGCGTCTTTCATTCAGCTCCTCTCAGGTAGAAGTACCAGATTATAATATTAAAAGCCATTTTCAGTGAAGTCAAAATGCATTTTCACTAGTAGATACATATTTCAATTAGCGAAAATATAATTATATGCTGCTCTAAAATTTCTATGAAACGCAATTTAACAAATGCGAAACGACCATTTGCTGTTCAAACCCAAACCTAGCCTACACGAATTAATCAAATATTGACCTAATGAAAGTTCTACAACTAATTATAATTTTATAAAGTGCAAAATACAAACTAAGTTAACACTCTCAGGTGAAGTACAGACAGACGTCACATCTCGCATGTATTTAATATATTTTATGCTTTCAGGCATCGTGACGCATTTGGTTAACCTGTCACGTCACGATGGTTTTAATTTAAATAAATAAATTAATTATTAGGTATTTTGTCAAAGCAAGTGTCATAAAACCAGCTTTATAAAAAAAATAGTGTATTTAAATTGTACCTATAAATCAGGTTATCTTATATTTTTAGCAACATATATTATATACCAAATACCTGTACTTTTTATGTGATATTTATGTAAATAAAAAAAACTAATCTACGGTCTTTATATCGTGTTTCAAAAAGGTAATTATATATATTGTTTAAAATAATTTGATAATTAATAATTGCTATGTAAAAATAAAAATATCAATGTATTACAAATGTATTAAAAATGAGTAAATAAAAATATATCTAATTATAAAAAAATACAAACTAAGCCAACGTCGCATATTGCTCCATAGTTTGTCTGCACTTCGATATTGCACTGTGTTTTAAAAATATGATAGCTATCCTTACCGATACTTCTGATATGAGAGTATTGGTTAAGGTATATTCAAACCAAATTTTGGTCAATAGGAGGGCGCAAAAACAATTATCACTTCTCAGAAGTCAAAAATTCACGTCAAAAGCAATAAAATCGTGTCGGCGCCGTCGCAGTGGGAACGCTCGGTAACGAGCGTTCCCACTGCGATGGCGCCGACACGATTTTATTGCTTTTGGCGTGAATTTTTGACTTCTGAGAAGTGATAATTGTTTTTTGCGCTCTCCTATTGGTCAAAATTTGGTTTAGATATGCTTCATTAGATTCTCACTTTTTGTTTTATTGCCTTTGACGTGGGTTACTCTGAGGTTGCGAGCCCCGGCAGCGGTACTCGAATTTCTATTTATAAAAAATATTATAAATATATTATAAAAAAACCGGTCCCAGCTGCAGTGACATCTATTGGTTGTTAATTACATTACACATAATAAATTATAATTATTATTATAGATGTCACCGATTCCCAGACTTTCAGCCTGGTGGTTAATACTTATTTGTAGGTATTCATTATATCTGATTTACTTAGTCAGCTGATACAGACTTGCCCCATTGTAACGCATTGTAACGCCTGTTCGATTACAACGGAAGATATATTAAAAAATAAAAAATATATATTGGGGGTTGGGGGGGCAGGTGTGAATTTTCATTTAATGGAATACCACGAATATTATATTTAATATTAAAATATTAAAAAAACTACCACTGATTAGCCAATTTTTGCCTCCCCCCCATGAAAAAATTTAAAATGACGTCACAAAGCGAGAGCTAGTTCAAAATGAAGCTCGTAAATAATTTATTTTTATTTACGTAATTCCACATGAGTAAGAAATAACTCATTCTGCGATTATATGACACATTAAAATTATTAATATAATACGTATACATTAGAAAAAATATAATTAGTACACTTAAAATATTTATTATTTACTTTTAAAGAACAAATAAGAAAAAAAAGACAAAAATAACAATCATATAATGATATAATATATGTATTATTTATTGACTTAATTATATGAATTTACTAAAAAATAATTTTTAATTTCTTTGCAACTATTCATAGTTGATTTTGGTAGATAATTGAAGGTTTTAAATGCAATATATTTTTAAGAAATAGTGCTAAATTTCACAGAAAATGCTTGAGGGATGTGTAAATCATCGGCAGATCTAATTTCATAATTATGTAGCTGTTTTCTGAATTTAAACTCAGAATTTATAATTTTCTCTCTAAAAAATTTTTGGTTACCATTATTGGTTCATATTTTTTTAGAATAGTTATAGGTAAATTTTAATTTTTTATATATATGTCTTTCGTGTGAGCATTAAAAGTCGAATTGAACAAATTTTTATAGCACTATTTTGTATATCCTGAATTTTAATTTTAATTTACTTGTAAATCTACAAATGCTAGAAAGAATATGTGTTTTATACGATAATATATTTTGAAACCTGTATAAAATTTTTGACATTAATATGGAAATGAAAATTAATTTTTTTATCTAAAAGCAGACCTAATTATATCATCACTTTTTGTGATTAGCGAATTATTTTACTGCAATTGTGATATCAAAATTATCATTAATATCATATACTCAATTTTTTCATTAATTGTTTATTTGTTTAGATACTGATACTAGTACAAAATAGTGAAAATTGAATAAAAAAAAGCTCCAAAGCAAGAAATAAGATTTAATCTAGTATTTATATTTAGGATTAACACATATTATAATAAATTGTTTAGTTTATACGATGGTTTTGGCTATAGATAGTATAAAATTATTTAAATTAAAACAGCACATTGCAACTATGTATTCTAAATATATCGGTAAATCCATGGAATTGTTTCATAGAAAATTATATGAGTTTAATAAACAAAAGCAAACGTGCAAAGAAAAGTTTTCTACAGAATCGCAAAATGTAAGGATCATACAATAAAAGAAAAGCTTGTTTTGCTAGTAGCTTTTGATTTGGTTAAAATAATGTTTCGCGAATTATATGCAAAACAATTGCAACAGATACAACTTGCTGATAATAAAAATTTATTATATATCTGAGGATCTTTGTCATTTCATTTCTGGAAAAGACATGTCTAATTATTTTTTTAATATAAGAGATTTTTTTATGAGAACAACATCATGTGGAATAACTACATTAGATTCAAAGTCAATATCAAGACACGGCAGGCATCGAAGCATTAGTTGAAAATAAAGCATCTTGATCCAAAGAGCAGCTCTCGTGTCAAAAAATGTGAGCAAAGAATTTAGCAACGGTTTTCCAAATTTATAAATTATATTGAAATAGTCCTTTAAAAGTTAGGTTGTTTATAAAATTGCGTGAATATGTGGGAGCTTTTAACACAACTCTCTTCTATATTATTGTAAAATGCGCAATAGTGATTTAAGTAGCTATCAAACTTAAAGGGAAAATTGCGATTTTCCGTGATGAAAAGTTACTAACTAATTTTGGAGCAATATTTAATAAATTTAGTTAACTGGTAGAAATATTGACACTTAGCATTCGAAAGTGATTTTGTACTGGATAGGTATTCTTACTCGGAAATAAATGAAAACGGGCTTTTTTTTATTGAAGGTTAAGATTTTATTAATGATTAGTGGTGACTAGGGATTCCAATCCCGGGCTAAAATTTTGATCCCGGGATTTCGGTATTGCAATTAGTCGATCCCGGGATCCCGGGACCAGTCCCGGGATAATTTTCATGTTATTTTATCGATAAAAATAATTTAAAATGAATAATACAATATATTTTTACATCTGTTTTTTATAACGTACAATGTATAAAGTACGTATAATTTTAGTCTTGGACTTAAAATAGAAAATAATATAATAAAAATAAAAAAGGAAGGTCTTATATATTTATTTAAGAAGAAAAAAATGAACTTTTGACAATGTATGCACATACCTATGTACATTCATAGACACAATTAATTGAAAACATTATTTTGAATAAAACTCACGAAGTAACATCAAAGCATCAAGTAATTTATCATTTAGCCTTGATCTGATTTTGGTTCCTAAGCAGCCTGCTACTAAAAAAGCACGTTCAGACTCACAGCCTCAAAGATTCACAGATGACACGTGCAACTCGCGCAAGTTTGTACACGAAATATAACGATGTTGTCAATAATAATTCGATTGTGCTTGATAAATCAACCAATCCGAAAAATTCGGGATTATGTTTTATAATCCCGGGACTCATCGGGTATTGAAAATCGTTCGGGATCCCGGGATCCCGGGATTCGGGATCCCGGGATTGGAATCCCTAGTGGTGACCATTTTTTTTTAAATATAATATGTTTGGTTCAACAAACTAATGATTTAAGAAAATATAGAGGACGCGCCTTTTGTAAATTATATTAATTACTTCAAGAAATGCTTTCATATCGATCTTAAAGTTAACGTCTTAATTTGCATATTGATTTTGTTGATTAATTAATAATAAATTGCTTCCGTACGATTCGTGGGAACTTGAGGACAATAATATTTATCATCCGAAGAATAAAGATATTTATAAAGCACACATTTACAATTTTAAGATTTACTGTATTTGAGGCATTATTTCCTTGTTCCTATTAATGAAATTGTCTGAAACACTTTCTCCATTATCATAGACTGAATAAGCATAATCAAACACATACTCCACCAATCAATAGCAACACAAAATACATGAGCCATAGCATAATTTTCATATTTTATTAAAATTATATTTGTTTTAACCATTTTGGTGCCAAGCGAAATTAAGCGGTATATGCTAAGAATGCCAAGAATTTTTTGGCATGTATTAATATTTTTATAAATATATTTAAAAAAAATATTTCTGAGCAAAGAAATATTATAGGATCAAAATATAATCTAGCTTATACAAGTAAGCACCTAAAAAGTATCAAAAAATTTTTTTTATAATTTTACAAAAAAAAAAAAAAAATACAAAACTAGGAACGGATATTTAAACGGTTAATTATGAATACTTTTATCAGTATATTTGTACAAATTAAAATCACTGCTCATTGCTACACAAATTATTAACACCAAGGTAGTCCCAAAAATACAATACAGGCAATAAAATTGTCATCCGCTTGTAAATCACTGATAAAACTTAAGAGCGATCGAAAATTCGTCACAGAAAAAATTACATTATCGCACATATACGCTTAATAATATTTGTTTTAAATATATACGTTTATTGAAATTCGTAACAACACTAATTATAAAATCGACGTTACAATTAATAAGACGCAGTGGTGATCCAGGCGCACCATTCGAATGGTATCAAACCAAAGCTCACATTGCGAGTCCAAAGGGTTAATCTGTATTAGTCTAAAATCGCACACAATCATTCAGAATAGAATAATCTCCTTTCGAATTTTTTAATCGCACTATATTTATGTTTAGTAAAAGTTTGGTATGTTGTTATTCGAAATTATGTTAATGTTTCAATCATGGTAATTGTGCCGTAAAGCATCCGGCATACGCTTACACGCATTTTTCACTCGTGAAAAATCATCGAAATTGAGCTAGTGTTAATTATTATAATTTATTTTAAGCGATGCGAATTAGTGTTCGCTTTTTATGAGAATAAATCAACTTAAAGCCGGAACTGAAAACGAATCGCAAAGCGTTTCGATCAAAATCAACATCAGCGATTGCACTTTGCAAATTTATTAAATATGTAAAGTAAACGTTGAGTAAATAAGTACTAATGTTGAGTAAATAAATAATCACTTTGGTCATATAAATAATAAAAAAAAGTATAGACATACCAAGGATAGAAAAGACACATATTCGCTTATCTATAATATTTTTTATCATTGAAGCAAAATTCGTAATTTATCTCAACCTGAAACTTTAAATATCTTAAGGTTTTTTTATGTGTGTTGTACACTTTAGTAAGTCTCCTGCAACAACACCTGACGAATATTAAACATTTCGCCAAAAACCAGTATTTTTCGGGCAGCGACAAGAAATATTAATACATGCGGCCCATGACTTTTGCACAATTCACTATTTTGCACATTTTTAAAAATTCAATTTCTAAAATTTTTTTGTCGATAATGTCAAAATTGCTGTATCCATTCATATATTTATATATTTACAGGTTTGATTTAATACAGATTTAATGCTCCAGGACACCCTGGAGCATTGTCTAAGAAAATAAATGTAGTGTTTCTTCCTCACAATACTGCCTGCCTCATACAGCCCATGGACCAAACAGTGATAGATACGTTTAAACGATATTACATGAGGAAAATAATGAAGCAGACCATCAAGGCAACTGACAGGAAAGGTGGGACTACATTAAGAGATTTTTGATAGAACTATAATATATGGGAGACTCGTGGGATGAAATAAAAGAGTAAAAATTATGCCCACAAATGATTTTATAATTTCTGAAGAAACTCCGGAAACTATCACAAATGAAAAGTTGACAAAAACCTCTTTGCGAAAATATATGTTTTATAAAGAGGGTATGTAGTGTACATTAGAGGACAAAATTGAACTGACGGTGTAAAATATTTCAATTTGGAGCTTTTATATAAGTGTGTCTGGCACTATTCAAGTTATACTTTGTATTACAGACGCTTCTAAAAGTTGCAGTCGAACCAGTTTTGTTGTATCACACAGAAGCAATGGCGTTAACGTGAACGAGTCTTAACTAGTATTGGGGAGTTAAGAATTGAGCCATATTTATTCAAGAAAATGAAAGGAAACGTGTGAAGAAATTAGCTCTAAAATGGATAACCCCAAATATTACGCGATTAAGTAAAATTATCATATATAACTACAGTATAATCTGTGTTATTATAATAAAATATATATATATTTGAAGTCAAGACATTCATTAACACAATCCTGATTGTTTATTATTATGTGATCAATTTTAATACAGTTCAGATGTACTCAAATTTTTTCCCTTACGTTCGCGATTATAACGGTTTATTTTTTACACTAGGAACGAACGGAGAGAGTTCTCTACGGCTCGCATTCTTCACGGTGATTTACATACAATTTTCTAATCTCATTATTACAACGAACGGCAACAACGGATCGTTGTTACGAAATCGTTCATTGTCCAGCGATTTAATGTAAACGACTTCTGCGGCCCGAAAAGGCCAAAGGTCAGACGTGTCTCCCCTCTGATTTTTCCGCATTTTTGAGGAGCAGCGCTTTCGAAACTGATGAAAAATATGTTGCTATAGCATTTAAGGCAAAGATAAACAATTTAAAAAGTATGACAATCATTAACATGTTGCCACGGACAAAATATTAGACAACAAACTGGGATTTGCGAGGATATTTGTGAGAACCCATGGAAGTTATTATGAAAGTAATATTACTATCTTGCTTCATTTGCAATGAATACAGCTATACAATAGAGTTATCTCCAATATATCAGATCCTTAGAATCCATTTTTGCAAGCGGTATATTCTTAGGATTCATAAAGACTATAGGGGCGTAACTTTAAATGTACGATGCATTGTTACAGCGAGGGGTGCTATTACATGATATTAGTATATGAATCTTGACTGCTGTCAAAACTGATTGACGTATGATACTTATGCCAACATTGTAAGATATCTTCTTAAATTATTTACGTTATGCCGTGTTTCCGAACGATTCCGCACATGCCCGCTGGCCGTCGATTTGCCACGCCTGACCAATAAAAAAAATCGTAATCCGAAGCGAACAAAGCACCGAAATAATTGTCGATATCTAACGCGATCGCATCGAAATTGTTGCAACACCGCGATGCTCCACAAACCTAATTAGACTGGGTGAAAGGTGCAAAAGGTAAGCGTCTCTAAATCACACTCACACACACTTTATCCTAAAACTGAAATTGAGACCAGCAATATGTCTTTATAAGCTATATAAATACACTTAAATTTTCAAAGCATATTTATACGCATCAAAGAGTGTTAAATTATAAAAAAAAACAATGGCAAGATAATCTAAACGATAATATAATATAACATTAATATACATTGCTTTGTGTTGAGAGTAACATCATTACACTAATATGAAATCAAAATATTGTTGTATACTAATATGCATGTTTTTTTTTAAATTCATAAAATATTGCGACGCATAATAAAAGGTGGGTCTTTTCAACATTTTGTTTCGTGCAAATTCTGCGAATTTCGGTCATAGTATATACGACAGAAAAACATTTTATTCACAATTATTTTAAATTAGCAAAATTAAGATCAGTTGCGATTTAATAAATTCAGCAAAATTTATAGTTACACGAACAGCATAATAAAAGGTGGGCCTTTTCAACATTTTGTTTTGTTCAAATAACGAATTCTGTGAATTTCGATCATAGTAAACATCGCCGATAAACATTTTTTTCGATGGCGTAAAAGTATTTTTTTGTTGAGAAGAAGTATCTTATTGTCTCGCAATTCAAAACAAAATAAATGCGCATAAAGACCATGGATTTTAGAGCGGTACTAGTCACTTGGGTATATTGAGAGAGAAAATGACTACCCTTGTTGCTTAAATATACAATTTGTTTCATTCTAATATTTTACGAATGTTCCTATAGTTTTGAAAATCGGGCGAATAATGCAAATATACAACAAAACTTGTCAAAGGCCTTCTCAAAATTCATATGTACATCATTTAAAACAATGATAAATTTTAATTCATTCCTTGAAAAAATACTTAAATGTATATTTTACAATAAGAAAGTTTAAGTGCATCCGGTAGATCGCAAGGATCACACCTCGATAAATTTGGATTTAATGAAAGTTCCACTTTATAAGTCAGACCTTTCACCGCTTTATTTGCCACCTTTTCCTTTTACATCAATCTTGCGATTACCTTAGATAATTATGTATCGTATAAAAATCTCTGAACTGTCTTATTTTTATGAGCATCGTTACATAAAAAGGGAGCGGTAATCAACAGCGATGTTATTATTATATTCTCATATAACTGAACGATTGGCACGTTACAAAGGCGACAACAAAAGCTTTTACTTTCGAATCCTTGATTTAAGAAAGATCTTGATTTGATGTTTCAATGCTTTATATAAAAACGAGTCATGATTTTTCGTAAAATAAGATCGTATCGGAAGTCAAACTTTTACCTATAGTGCGAGTCTCGCTCTATTGCATAACTAATTATTTTCATTTTATTTTTGCCTAAATTTATATTAAAAAAATCAGTCGTTTAATTTTATAGATTATATTACAATATTTAAGAAACATAATTCATGGTCTGCGATTTGAGCCGATGTATGTTTTTTTTCATTTCAAAACCCCACTCTAACCGAGACTAGTCCGAGCAGTTTTTTATACACTCCGCTGCCTAATTAAGGCAAAAAATCCTACGAGATCGATGATCCGATCGATTATAAATTATTTGGTCGCAGTGTATAATCAAAAATTGATATCCGACGAATGTACCACCTTTATTTCGGTACATTCTTCCAAAATTCGACCGAAACTAAACGGCCGAAACAAGAAAATAAAAGTAAGGTAGAGTGCAATGCGGCGGAGGGACTAATCCAGTATTAAACGATTTCGAATTTCGTCAAGCTCAAGAATTCGTCTTACATCATGATGACGATAATCAATCGGATCTTCCCAATGGCGTCAACCATGCGGCAAGACGATTGCGTAATGGCAATGAACCTGAGACCACTTTTTTATAATATGCGATATACATGAATACATCTACAATACACATACATAGATTCGTGCTCATATACTTTCAAAACATTGTTTAGATCGGATCATAATAATCGATTACAATCTTAGAATAACAACTTTTTGTCAATAAATATAAGATGAATGGATTTTTATATATTATTATTTTTTCTACCATCGTTTAGTTTATTATATTTTATTTAAAAAAAAAACACCTTGCTTTGACAAACACCATACAACATATTTATAACTATATATCAAGTTACATAGTTAAATAAATTATTAGACGTATTAAACTAAAAATAGTTTTTAATCTACATTAGATTATAATTATGGATTTTTGTAGTAGAGAAAGAGAAACTTTTATTACAACAAAAATATAAAAATATATAATCGATACTCGAATGAAGCATATCTAAACCGAATTTTCACCAATAGGAAAGCGCAAAAAACAATTATCCTTTCTCAGAAGTCAAAAATCCACGGCAAAAGCAATAAAATCGTACACACGCTGTCGTAATAGATGCGCTCGGTAATCTAGCGTTCATATTACGACTTTTATAATAATATAAATTAAATGAGGAACATATAAACTGAATTTTGCCCAATAGGAGAGCGCAAAAAACAATTACTCCTCCTCAGAAGTAAAAAATCCACGCTAAAAGCAATAAAATTGTGTCGACGCTTTTCAAAAATTCATTAAAAAATATCGCGAAACACGAATTCTAGATAGATTGCAAGAGGGTGGTCGGAAGCGTATGATGTATGCTTGAAAAGACATCATAAAAAAATATTGTTGCTGAAATACACATAAAATTATAATCTACTTCAAATTCGAATATTTCGAGACGGACAGTAAATAGACGTTTGGTTGAAGCTGGATTTAAAGCGTGAAACCCAGCAAAAAAACAATATTTACTGAGAAAATAAAAAATAATCGCCTTGAATGGGCAAAAGCTCATCGCCATTGGACCGTCGAAGATTGGAGAAGAGTGGCTTTCCAAATTTAATCTGTTTGGAGCAGATGGTAAGCGACTGTGCGCCGTAGAAAAAGCAAAAGATTTCATCCCTTATGCATTAATCGATTTACCAAGCACTCACATTATATGATGATCTGGGGGTGCATGACAGCTTATGGATTGAGCTCTGTAAATTTCGTTCAGGGCACCATGAATATAAAAATATATAAATTAGTTGTATAAAACGACTTTATTCCAACCCTCGAAGAACTTTCCAAACATACTGCTGAACCCATTTTGCAGGACGATTCTATGCTATGCCATAGAGCTCGTTCTCTAAGTCCAATTATAGTTTTTACTTTCAAACTTTCACTAAATTAATCCTCTATCTATAGATTACACAATTCAGAGTTAATAAGAATCACGTCATTAACTTGGCTAGGAAACAGCCCCGACCTGAACACAATTGAAAATTTATAGGCAGTCATAAAACAACATATAAGAAAAAAACGATCAAAAAACGAGTTGAAAAAACATACAAGTGTAGGAAGAGATTGATCTTAAAATAATTTAAAATCTGTATTTATCGGTGCCAGGCAGAATACAAGAATTTATTAAAAATAAAAGTGAAATTATGTCAAAATAATTTTGTTAAGATGTTATAAAAAAGTTTTATTTACAAGCTTTGATATTGTTTTTTATGAATAGAACCAGAAAAAATGGTCGCGCGCACGTGTTGAGTTGGAGGCTCGCCATTATGCACTTGCTGGGACGACGAAAAAATGCACCTTTCCCAGAATTGACGCAATTATACATTCCTAATTTTACAATACCTGCATTTTTTAACAGCATTAACGGAAAACGAAAGTTAACAATTATAATTATCTATTATAAATTCAAAAACTTGTAAAATAATAACAGAAAATATATTAAGTTCAATGAGAGGAAAGCGTTTCTTGGTTTAATTTTCAACATGAGATCATTCCATGAAAAATCAATGCAAAATTTTTGCTTGTAATTCCTTTGAGGTTTGTTTAGCACCGATTTCTCATATATTATGGTTGTTTTATTTTAATAAAAATTTATCAATTAATGATCTGAGGAACAGAATTTAAAAAGTAAAGCGGTAAAGATACTACATGACTTGCTTTATTTTAATCGATTCAATAGTTCTATTAATTAAACATTTCTTAAATTATATTATTAATAATGACGCAGTCAATTTATATCTACACAGATAGATTAAAACCAACAGAATATAATGAAACCGTGTGCTAATTTAAATAATGTATTTCAACATTTATCGGAATAGGATAAACAAGGAACAGGAAAAACAAATATTAACTCGGATAAACATTGATAACTAAATGTTATTGCATTAGTCTTTAATTAAAATAGTCACGACAAACTAAGCATTAAATTGATGATAAATTATGTCCTTATCACTCAAGTTTTGCTTAATGTCAAAACCAGTCAAGATAAGAAAAAATGTTTAATGGCACGTAAGAAGAATATTATTGAATATTATATGATGGCATTGCACATTGATATATTTAATCTCAGCTATGAGGAGCTGGTCAGGTGCAATGTATTATATTTTGTGTGTGTGTGTGTGTGTATTTTAATAGTACACTTTAATGGATATATAAAAATACACTTATTATAGTGAGAGCTCATCTTATATTATATTAAATAACCTTAACAACGAAGGGTCGTAACACATGTACGGCTTAATCGCTGACCTGCTTAAGCTTCTGGCGCCTAGACTCTTGAAGGGCTTCCTATTTACATTAACGATAAGCAATATCATTTATGAAACCTTCACCTAGACAGGATTCCCGCTTGACCCAAATCACAGAAGTACTGATAGTTCCTTAAATTATGTTACATATTATCATCGAATTGTCAAAACTGATATTTAGTCTGAATGATTAACTACGTTTATTTCATTTATTGGTACACAAAATATGAACAACTGATGTAAAGTCAAAAACACAATGCTACGTTTCAATCGAATCGCAATTGCAAACGAAAGCAAAACTACGACACGTCTGGAATTAAATTTCGACAAATGAAAAACCTACATTATCACAATAAATGAAAACCCGCTGGTTTGATTTGGGTAAAATGAGTATTTTTTGATGAGACATCGTTTTGGAAACTTTTATCTATAACATTATCAAAATTATAATGTAAATTATACACAGAATAAACACCAAATATCGCCGTTATATTTAATATTTTAATGGTGCTCCTAAGAGACGCAAAATTCGTCAAATTTATTGTAAATGATCATCCGTTAAGCAGAAAAATCGTGGAAACGCTTGGTTATCTAACGTTCATATTAAGACGTGTTATATATTTTATATTCAATAAATGAGAATCGAATAAGAAAACATAACTAAACTGAATTTTGCCCAATAGGAGAGCGCAAAAAACAATTATCCCTTCTCAGAAGTAAAAAATTCACGTCAAAAGCAATAAAATCGTGTCGACGCCGTCGCAGTGGGAACGCTCGTTACCGAGCGTTCCCACTGCGACGGCGTCGACACGATTTTATTGCTTTTGACGTGAATTTTTGACTTCTGAGAAGTGATAATTGTTTTTGCGCCCTCCTATTGACCAAAATTCGGTTTGAATACACTTTGATCAATACTCTTAGCAAAAGTATTGGATTAAACTGTAGACGCTCAAACTTAATTGACTTATCGCCCACTTTTTAAAAACAAAATTTTTCATCGCCCACTTTTTAACGACAACATTTTAATCGCCCACCTTTAGAAATCTCTATTTCTATCTCATTTAATAATAAATTATAAAGGTAGCAATGCCCATATCCTTTTTGAATTTCAACAACATATTTATGTAGCTCGTGCAATTTTAACAATTGCAAAATCTCAATATTATATCAGAAATATTAAATGAATAAAGCGATTAGTCGCTTGAAGTACAGGATCATACAGTCGCATTATTTACGGAGCATCCTTACTCGCTGCTCCCTAACATTCGTCCATCAGAGACACCGCGCCTCAAATAATAAAATTAAACAAAAAATTACACAAGATTTTCACCAATATTATTGACTAATATCAAATAAAGAGAATATTTTTTGCTATACAAATAATTATTTTTTGCTATTTATACAGTGCTACTTATAAAATTAAAAATGCTGTTAATATTAAATATTTGCTTCTTATATTAAATATTTGCTCATCAAGATTCATCCATCGCTCACCGGTGCGCGATATTTCCCACTTTGAAAACCCATGAAAATGGTATTATTATTAGCATTGAGCTTACAGAATATAAAGTGTATGGTTATGAACTTTTAAGCACGCGCAAGCATACTGCGCTGTTGCAAATAAAAAATAAAGTACATATTCAAGAATCAAATGTCACAGGCATACCAGCGGCTCGCCATGTACGGAATGCGCGGCCCTGACCGTGACAGATGTGTCGTGGCCATAATCGGTCGTGCTTCCGATCACATCGCGCAGCCACCACGGACCGCTAATGCATTGGAGCGTTTATGGCCAATCTGTGGCGCGCGCAACTTAATTGCGGACGTTAAAGAGGCGACTTTGCCCGGGGCGCGTCGGAAACGACACGTAACTTTGCGTAATTTGTCGCATTCACGTGGCACAGCTGCGACATTGGACAGAGACGGACAGACGCATGTTACGCTAATTAAGGGTATACCATAAAATTATATATAAAAAAACTAAGTATCTTGAATTAACAGACACCAACGTCATGGTGGAAGTCATGCTCTTTTTCTCTCTTAAGCGTTATTGACAATATAATTATTGACATTGCTCATAAATTTCATCGATCATTGTATATGAAAATGTTTTTTTGCATATTTTAAATCATAATGAATGGGCGCAGATTATGCGCTCTCCGAAAATAATACAACCGTATGTGGTTCTGATGACAGATTTTCGTGTCCAGATCACGTCGGTATGTCACCACTTTAGCGCCCACCTTCCAGGGGGGACGCTGTGCTAGCGGAAGCCAGGAATAAGTGAGGCGTAGATGCTTCAGCAATAATACGCGGGAGGTCGTTTATGGTTAATGACCTTTATTTATTTTAATCGCTCCACATTTGTACTAAATATTAAATACAATAATTAATTATTAAAATGTGCATAAAAAATCAATTCATTGTTGCTATGCGAATTTATTTAACAATAATAATATGCAGTTCCGACAAAATTATAACTGAATATAGTTGTAACGACCGTTTGCAACCCGTAAGGGAGATAATGACGTTCCTTGGAACTATATTTTACTGCTTTTTAATGAGTTTTTTACGAGAAATTCAAGAAACGGTGAATAATATTTTTATTTGGAGCCCTTGGAGTATACTCTTTTATAAAAATAAAAAATATAAACATAACGGTTTGGGCCTAATCCACGAGTCTCAAGAAAAAACGATTACAGAGGCCATTTTTAAAATATCCTAAGAGTTTACATTTATTTTATTATAATTATAAAATGCATCAAAAATTTTTTTGAATAAAAAACTTTTGCCCACTCATGGCTCCTCCATCGCATATAAAATTTCCCCGGAGCCAGAATTGTCATCCGAGATTCATCGATCGCCCACTTTAAGAACATATGCTCTATACTTGATTAAATATTTAACATGATCACATGTTGTAAAATATGTAAAGCTTCACTTGCCTACTGCTCCAGTTTTATTGCGTTTGACGTTAGATCCGGGACTTTCAAGAAGCGATTTTATTTAACTAACATCGGACTAGATATCTATAATGCACTTAATTTAATGTAAATATTTAAGACAAAAAATAGCTAAACAAAGGCATTCGACGCAACTAAATAATGAATTCTAGAGATATTTGAGTTTGAGTGTTTGTTTATGAAAGGTCAAAAAAAGCATTCCAAAAACCCAAGACATGTCCGTTTGTAGAATAGGTAGAAGGTCGCTTCTGTGCATTGTAAAAAATATTAACGCAATCCAAGGAACGTAGTAAAACTATTTGTATATGTATAATAAAATGCACTACATTTTCTATTAATGATTTAGGTATATCAATCTAATCTTTCGGAACCAATCACGGTTTTAATTCTCCTTCCATCAGCGATTATCTACTATTTATATAAGGCAGAAAAATTGTGTTGATCACAATTTATATATGTTACACAATTAAAAATAATTGTTATGAATATTATAGCAATACAATATTTTGCTACGTAACTAAAACGCGTTGTGAAAACGAGTACGATTTTTTAAATGTACCTTTTCAAATAGAAAAAATAACAATTTGAAAAATTCTCAGTAATATAAGTAAAATACATAATAGTAAAAGCATATGAATGTCAATAATAACCTAATAAGCGACATAGTGATAAAAGAACTGACGGTGAAAGTTATCAGATTAATGACCATCCTATTCAACTCAGTAATTAGATTAAACTACTTTCCAACCCAATGAAACCAGAATAAAATCCTCCTACAGACCGATAAGTGTCTTACCAGTTTGGTCTAAAATATTAGAACAAATATTATTAAAATTAGTTAAACCGGTAATATAGGAACTTAATTTCTTACCAAACCAAGAAATAAATATTTTACAAAAACTACTGCTCAGGCTTTTTTTTTCAAACAATGTTTGGCACACTGGACTATATAAAATTAAGAGACACTTCCAAACAATTCAATCCTACATAAAATATAGATACTTTCAAATTAAGATCGGAAAATATTTTCTGGCATTTTTTATTAAACACCTTTTTAAATCAACTGTAATTAAAAAATATATATATCAGAGGCTTAAATACAAAATCAGCTTAACTCTTTATTTTCCGACTTGGTTCTTAACCATATTAGAAAAACTGGAACATCATTGTTCTCCACTTTCTTATAGAAAACAAAGAAAAACACTCGACTCTTCACATAACGTCCATCCTATGGCATTGCATAGCAAAACCGTTTAGTCTAATTAAAATACATATTATTTTTGTATTATTATTTAGAAGTAAATTTCAGTAAGAAAGCAAGATCACCGCACTTTAAATTGCGCGTAAGAAAAATCATTACGTATTTAATAAAAAAAGTGAGATAAAAACTAGGACGACGATATAAATAGTTCAATCACCTTATGTATTATATGTTTACTCAAACAAACCTATTATCTAAAATTTAGTACGGTTACCTATTATAAATTTATATATGCGTGTATTGAGTTTATACGCTCGTTACGATACTATTTCGTAACTGAACGAACGTTATGGCCGTTCCGGCACTCCTGCGATAATTCGACATTTCCATATCACAGAAAAAATAATAACCATAAAAGCGTAAACGTTTGAAAATATAAAATTTTTTATGGGAGAATCATCAGTTTGTTTAAATTATTAGTATTTCTTGGTTTATTCACCGTCATAAATGAGTTTATCGATTGAGCTGTTTCATTACGTTTTTGCTCAAACATGAGAAAAAAATCGTTGGCTTTTTAAAAAATACAAAGAGAGAAATTGCATTTTTGTTCCGTCACAATTCTATACTAATTCAAGTGGGAGTGCAGAATTAATATCACTTAAATTCTTACATACAGATATTCTTTCTGATATTAATATATTAGAATTATTTTCAATATTTTTTTATAGCCGATTCAATCGGTTCTGTGAGCATTATTTTTTTCCTTAATTAAAAAAGATTTATTTATAAAAATTATAATTTTTAAATTTTTTTAAAAATCATTGAAATTAGGAAATTCTATTGCGCTTTAAAATCAAACATTAAACACAATGTTTTCTGTAAAAATTGAAACCGAAAACCGTTTTTCTTGTTTCATCTAATACATTTTTTATATCTGGATGAATCATGCAAGCTTTAAATAAATCTGTCTATAAAGTAATATTTCCAACAATATAAAATGCATTATCTATAATTTCTGTATATTCAATAAAACCAATTTGATTTAAAAAAACTTTAAAAATCGCTAAATGTAGTCCATGATGTAAACTACAATTTTATATTTTTACTATAAAGTGTAATATACATGGCTTTTTAAAAATATTTTTTTTTCAGTAAGATAAATCCATTATTGTGATTTATATTTTCACGTATTACTCGACGGAATAATTTGAGTAGACGAGTACTGAAAGACATGGTAAAAATTTGGTTGGCATTTTTATATAGAAGCAAAAGATTAATTAATAAAATTATTTAAGAAACTAATAAATATGCAAATATGAGTATGTATTTTAAATACGCCGCTAACTACAAGATCGATATGGAAAAGCAGAAAATATATTAAATTCGATGAGATATAAGCGTTTTTAGAGTAAATTTAATTTGGAGTCATGCCCTGCAAAATAAACGTCTATTTGCCATAATTATAATTTTCCATTATATCGAGATCTTCTGAGAAGAGAATTTTCTATATATTTTGAAATGTCACATCTTAGTACAAATAATAAAAATAATATATAAAGTCGACTCATATTTGAAATACTCATACAGGAAATGGTGCTAATATTAACAAATCATTTGTAAAATTAGAATATAAAATCAGTTTTATTACCTAAAACCTAAAATAAACTCCCAAAAGTTGAGAGGTACAACACTGCTTTAGATCTTTTAAGATTTTTAAATAAATAAAATAATATTAATTTCAATGCAATAAACCTTTAAGATAAAGAGTTTATTTGTTAAATTTAAATATGATGAAATTAAAAAAATGTTTCGTCTTACATATGCTTTACAAAAATATTGTGAAAAATAATTTTTTATTTAAAAAAAATACTAAGTTTTTTAAATATAATAAAATAAAATAATACGTTAATTATGATATATTAAGAGTAAATATTTGTTAAATTTAAATATGTTGTGGGGATCAACAGGCTCTCGTTTATGGGGGACCTTATTCTTGAAACTCGATTAATTACTGTGACCAAAAGTGATTATTTATCAATAGTGCGTTTACACAAAGGCTCTCTTTACGACATAAATAACACGCAAGGATTCTCCGGCGCATTGAATTAATATTTCTTGGCTATGAAAGTCACGGGAAACAATATATCACCGGAAGACAAATGCCACAACATTCCGTTATACAATTTTTCGACCTTGGAGATATCCATCAAGCAAATGTCACTTTCTAAAGGCGTATACTTATATCGTCGTTTTAAGAAGCGAGTGCAGCGGTTGGCTGGATGATTATGATTAGTCAGAAAATTCTTTCTAGTTTTAGAACAGATTTCGTTGTTTATGCAAAAAATATATTTTATCAATTATAACAATATAATCAATATGGAGAAATCAGCTCGATTTAAATTTGAATTATTCATTACAATATTTATCCGCGAGAAAAGGAAAATCTAGGAAAACTTATTTAATGTTCAGTAATTCCAGATACGATATAAATTTAAAAACACTATGGTTCAAATTGGATTTGATCCATGTCTTACAGGTATTATTCACCGACCTATACAACTAGTCTATCGTGCTGGTTATATATAAATATTAAAACAATTATAAGTACCTCAATAAAATACACGAATTAAAAAAAAATATCAGAATATACGTATACAGGTAAATAGGCAGTTGAGTTAATGTTCTGTCTATAAATTCGCAAATATTTCAATATAATTTCAACGTATGCCAATATCAATTCGCATATTTTTTGTTTGTTATTCTGGTTTAATTTGCAGATTTATTGTATCAGGTTTGTTCATAGGGTCACGAGCCAGCATTACCTGCGCGTGTGTAGCAAACATACACAGCAATGGATATGGAAAATACCCGTTCACAAAGATTCGTCGAATCTGTGCAGAATCTGTCTGGTCCACCGCGGTGTACCCGTGAGTACCGTTTCGTGTACCGATTTTATTGTGAACGTGGCCAGCTCTCGGTGGAGAGCGATCAAGAAATTCGAACAGACCGACGGACAAAACTGGAACGATCGTGTCTATGGCATTATCTCAATAATGGATTCCCTGGCTGGCGGGGACGTAAACTGACGGCATTGGAGCGACCAAATTTCACGCAAAAATACACGAGTGTTGTCGATCGAGGCGAAATAGCGATCGCCTACAGGTTAGCATGAAGATGGCTGAACTTGAATTTATCTAGTGATTTTGTGAAATAATAATACCTGTATAGTATATATACTCACATACAACTATATGATATGAATCCAATGGATTCAACGACACTATTATTTATCATCAAGATAGTATTGGTTTAGTGCGAAATGATTATTTAGCACATCATTCATTGCAAAACGCATCAGAAACACAATATATGTATATATTATGTATTAGTTTTACTGCTGATACTTCATTGCGATTGATATTTTATGGACATATGCGAGTTTGCTTGTCTAACGACAATAAATTTACTAGCATCATAAAACTTTGATTTATGATTCAATTTCAGTACAAATCCACAATAGTCATAAAAATGTTATTGATCTCTGTAAACAAACTATTATACATGAATCGTCTCACACGATGTGCTATTCTGCCTTAGGAAATGATGACGTAATTGAAATTCGTACATTTTTTTGAAAACTATTTAGATCAGTGGCAAAATATATTTTCAAATCCTTCGCAATGCGACTCAGCAGCTAAGCATTTATTTTTGAAGATGCAAAATATCATTTGAACACAATTTACTTTAAAAAATATATATTTTATTGCGCAGTAAAAACAATCGCAAACATTAGTATTGAAATCCTAATTATATAATTTTTTGCTAAGCTGTGTACTTTTTGTATGTTTGTCGTGCCGGCAAACAATAGTTGGCAAAATGCAAATCAATATATTCTTCGTTTATTTAAATTATGAGTATCTCGGATATGTACTATGGTATCCGGAAAGTTCACCGATTCTACAATCTAAAGCCGATGATTTATTTATTAAAAACCATGAAACGTCAGTTAAATTTTAATGAAATTTAAAATTAACACATAAAAAAGTTTTAGACGTTTCATATGTAAACTTTTCTCGTTTGATTTTTGTTATTTATTTGTCGAATTGTTTGCCAAAATCTAAGCTTCCTCATGCAATGTAAAATAATTGAACACAATATTTAAATAAACAATATTGTGGAACAATTTTGTAATATTTTCTTTCTGATAATAGAACATATTCGATAAATTTGTGATTATGTGAACGTAGAAGTAAAATAATAATAAAAATGCGTTACAAAAACGCGAAAACATTATATAGATAAAAAAGATTATATCAAAGTTTAGATAAATTATTTTACTTAAAGTTTTATGGATTTCTAATTTTTTAAACATAAAGCGAAATTTTACCGTTCTTTTATTATTGTTTTTTAATCTATAATTCTGCAAAATTTTCTCGTTTTAGTTTTTTTTTAGTTCAATAAGAGTAATTTATGCATTCACTTATTATTATATAAAATGAGATATAAATATAAATAAAAAAAAATACTTTAATTATTGTGTAACAATATTGTATAATATATGCTTAATAAATTAGATAAACAGATGTTGCAAAAATTACAAAGTAGAGCAAAGAGAGTAGTTTAAAAAAAAGTTTGACTAGTTGTAGAAATATGATTGATAGATTGGAATGGTTAAATTTATAAGAAATATTGAAGATGAATGTTTCAGTATTTATATTTAAGTTAATATGTTACCAGAGTATTTTAAGTTAGCTAGAGATAATCACTCTGATGTAATAATAAGCAAATAAGCAAATTGATTACACGAAACTTTAATATGAGTGTTCAATACTATTAAAGGGTGGTTAGATAATTTAAAAAATAAGCGCTACTCCAAAATCCATAGTCCTTTATGCGCCTTTATTTTGTTTGGAAATGCGAGACAATGAGACGCTTCAAAAATATATGTTTATCGACGTATCTGATATGACCGAAATTCACAGAATTCGTTGGATATATCAAATACAGGCGGACTATTTATTTATAGGCAAATACAAAAAAACACGCAAAACAAATTCGTTCCAAAGATTATTAGCTATTATTTACACAATGAATTCGATAAAATTATGTATTTAAAATGGTACGTCAATTTTGCTGAATTAATTCAATCGCAGCTGATCTTAATTCTGATGATTTGGAAAAGTTGAAATGACATTCCTGATAAATTAGGCATCTACCTTTGACGCCCTCAATGATCATTGTGCTATGCATATTTTAACAATAAGTTATTCGAGTGCTTTAGTGAGTTTTATTTTTTAACAATTATGATGAAACTGTTTTTTTTAAATCATGCAGTAATAATAGGACACAAATCAGCGAAAGAAAAGATGACCATGTTGCTATATAGAAACACATAAACCACTGCTGGTGAATCGAGTATTTAAAAAAGTCTTTATTCCAAATGCTGGACCAAATCTGTGTATCAAAGATGATTTGAAATGATAACTGACACAAATAGCACCTCAACATCATTACAAAGCATGAAGGCAGTGACGCCTCGCAACTTTTGGAGTCAAAAAATATAAAGCACAAGTACCAATTAAGTAGCGAAATAAAATTATATTATTAAAATATACAGCAGGTGCGAACAGGAGACATTTCCAATAGCCGCCGGATGGAGTGCCAAGCGACGCGACGCAGGTCGCGTACTCTCTTAGCCGGACAGTCAACATGTGTGACGTATCCAGAAAATGACTCACGGATTGTATTTAAAAGTATTTTACAATAAAAAAATATTTATTTCTCTTCATTAAATTACGTATTTTATTCAAACCTCTAAATATTTAGAAGCATAAGCGCAAGTCCCACAAATAATTTTACTTCAACTATAATAATTAAAAAAATGAAACGAAAAAGAAATTGGGGCGCTGAAAATTAAAATAGTTTGCGCATCACTAACTTATAGAAGCAAGAACTAATGACTTTGAAGCTGAGTTGATTGCTATTGTCGATATCATAAATGTCTGCAGCGAAAGATGAGTTAGAGAGAACGTCCCTAGTTTTTTAATCAACTAGATCAGATAAGTTTTGTGGAACTTTGGCAAAGCTGTAGATAACTACATTATAAATCTTTTTAATGATTATGCCATATTTCACATTAAAACATTTTTAATTATGGATTTTAAAAATAAAATTTATTGTGCTTATAAATATTTGTTCTATATATTCAATCAGAAAACATATGAGAGCAATATCTATGCATTTACTTGTTAAAATCAATTAACGGGATCTATAGATATCAGAGCCAGCAGGTGAACTTCCATGACATGAACTTCCGCCTCATTTGGATTAGCATAGGATATAGTAGGGACATTAGTCTCCTCCCTTTCCTCGATGCTATATAATCCAGAAAGTTGCGATACTTATTTACTTAACTTGGATTTAAGCTAAGCTGAATCGACCTAGACGACTCTCAAGAAAATCAGCCACCTCTGATCTGATCCAAGCAAACATTCACTCTGAATCTTCAAGAGTTCAATTTGATCTTAAATTAATCCATTTAATTTTTGGTAAAAAAATTAATTCAAAAATCGAGGTTTTACTGTATATAAAGGCATTTCAGATAAACACAATTGTACAAGCTCACAAAAAGCTACATATTTTTAAATTTTAGATTGATTTTAGATTCATTATTATTATTATATAACTTATGATTGAGTGATTAAAAAAAAATTGTACCTCATTCAAAAATCCAGCGAATGATCCTCCAAATGTGATTTTACAAATCTGACGCTCTCTGAAACAAAATAAATTACGCATTAGTTTGAAATAAACAGACATTCTTATGCGTTTTATGGACACAGATAAGAGTAATAAAATGATTCATTCTCATTTAGTCATGCAGTGATGATGTTTGCCTAGTCAGGTATATATTTAAATCAAGCTGTTCTTCTTGAGATGATGTTTTACTTTAATATATATTTATATTTTAATATGTACCTCATTTTAAATAAGATTTAAAGCAAAATTTCTAAATTCCATATGTTATCTTAAAAGCCTTTGTAATGATGATGAGTTAAGTTTGAATGCATTGTGTGAACATTTATGTTATGGCTTTTGTCGTCGTAAAGTGATCGTAAACAGCTGTTGTTCGATTTAAATGTGCAGCGTTGAGACAAAGACTCGATAAACTCGTTCGGGGCCTTTGTTACTAAATTGGATCTGGTCTAAGTGTTCCGATTCGAAGAAAGTCGACCTGGTCATCTTCACGATATGCTTTACTTTGTTCTGCACCTCACGACTTACAGTAGTTGTATTTTACATACCATAAAATATACATGTATGCAATTGTATAAACTACTTGCATATTAAATCAGTGTGCCTCAAATTTTAGAATAGATTATATTTTAAAGAGCAATTATAAGTATTTGATTGCTACGCTCGTGACATTGCAAAATAAAATCATAACAGAAGCACTCGTAACTGAAATCAATTAATGAAAAACTTTAGTAATCAGGATCGTTGCCTCAAACACGTGTATTCAAAACAATCATTTATATAAATATAACCATGCCTAAATAACATATAGTTTCAAAATATGGTTGTGACTTTTTTCCAAGTTTTCAGGTTCAAGTTTAACATGAAAGGTTTCGAAAAGTCTTCTATGTTTATTGATAATTTATAGAAATTACGTAAAATTATTATTATATCGATAAGATCGATATTATGGTGTCCTGACGGACCGTGTGTTACAGTATAAATAACTAAAGGTATTGAGATAATCATTAAACAATAATGAAAGGTGGGCTATTCTCAAGTTTTGTTTCGTTCAACGAACGAATTCCATGAATTTCGGTCATATTAGATACTCGAAAAACATTATTTATTTTGAGAAGCGTCTCATTACGTAAAATTATTAGTTGCAACTCAGACTAAGATCGATATTATGGTATCCCAACGGACAGTGTGGTACGGAATACAAGAAGAAGGAAACGACTGAGCGGAAGGCAAAAAATATTCCTCAAAATTAGAAAGGAAATTTTGCGTGAAACCGTTAGCAATAGTTTATGAACCATCGAAAGTTTGTTTTATATATTATATATTTATAACACTATTGGATCAATCAGGGGTTGTAAAAAATGTGAAATTTTAAAACTCTATTCTGTCTTGTAATTCTTTCAATCGACACTGTTGTCGATTTTATCTAGCATAATGTATATATATATTTTTTGTTGTTTTTCTTAGGTATGTCGTACGAATTCTTTATGGGGACATAGAACCGTACCGAACGTCGTACGTAACCGAGAGAACGCTTGTGTTACATCATCGCTTCTAAACGCGATCTGATCCACTTTTCGGTTTGGAAAGCGGTGATCTTCCAACGCGTTCCGGTTCCGTAAAAAACACTTCTTGTCGGCCTTCGCGACAGCGAACGGGTTAAAAGCGATAGACGCCGTAGATTCACTTTTGAAACCGTAGCTACTCGAACCGAACGCAATAACATTTATTCATTTGTATTATTGCTAGCTTTTTGATCGAATACATATTGAATTTTCTCTCATATTTAGATTATGTCGCAAGACAGATTTAAAATTACATATGTGTAATACATGTAGTAATAAAGCGGTAGCTAATTTATTATCTATATAAAAATACTTGGGTGCAATTTAGTCACAATACAAAAAAATTCCAATGATTTGAAAAATGTGGGGCTTTTGAATATTTTTTCAACAATATTTTTGTCTTAGAATTTGCCACGGTAAAGTGAATATCTTTTACTGCGGAATATAAGAAACACCCCCATTTGGTTCTCTAGATTTCCAGATAAATTTTGCCATAGTACATCCCATCTGACTCGTATACATTTATTTTATTCTGATCAGAGTACGTCACTCTTTCTCAAATCCAATAATGAAAGAATATTAGGATCCGACATTAACTATCTTTAAAATAAATACGTTGCTATGCATATTAAATTTATTCTTTGCTTATATATATTTACCATGTAAAAAATAAGGAATATCGGAAATAAGGTACTCATATAAGGGCAAAATTTTACATTTACAACTAAGCCGGCAGTATGAATAAAATTAAATGCATAAAAGTAAAAAAAAATGAATATACAGTGACGTTGCTAACCTTTTCATCGTATGTAGAAGACGCCCGAAATGTCAATTCAGAAGCAAATTCAAAATTATTTATAGATGCCATCAGTTTCTTCTTGTTTCGATTACCGACCTTTATCTAACTGTTTTATTTTTACTTTGCAAAGCAATTAAATTGTCTGTTTATTTAAGTAATTGTTTTGCTTTGGTCGCTTAGTAACGTGCGGTTAAACGCATTTTTAAATATATATTTTTTGTTTAATCATTTTATTATTATTTGAATATATTGTATATGAATTATTTATATTTATTAATTAACATACTCTTATCTAATTTTAATTACATCTCTAATTTTATGGTCAGAGTAGCGTTCTCAATCGAATATAATAAAATATATAATAAAATAATACGTTAATTCTAATGTAATATAGCTTTAAGATTAAAAGTTAGTTATTTATTTAATTTAAATATATTGACACCGAAAAAATGTTTTTTTTAATACTGTTTAAATAATAATATTGTATTAAAATAATTAAGAATAAGCTTAAATAATGTATCACCATGCAACACCACTGTCTCAGAAGTAGAGTTCTCAATTAAATATTTGATTATTCGAATTTAACGACCAATTTGTAACTAAATATATGACTATTGTAATAATTAATCGAATATTCGTTTATACTGTCTCGAATCAAATTAGAAAAAATCTTCGTTTTTTCTCTTAATATATCCGAGCGACTAGTGCCACTCCAAAATATATGCGCCTATATTTTGTTTCCAAATGCGAGAAAATGAGGCGCTTCCTCTTAGCAAAAAAATATTTTACGCCTTCAAAAAACAGCGTATCTACTATGACCGAAATTCGCAGAATTGAACGAAACAAAATGTTAGGAAAACTCATCTTTATTATCGTTTAACCTCACAGATTAATCACATGCTAATTATTTTTTTAAAATAAATTATTATATTTTTTAAATCATCAAGATTATTGCACTAGCATCATTTATATTAAAAGAAAAATAACAGGTGACGTCGCAAGTTCTTGTTATGTTTTTGTATTTGTTGCTTAAAATATAAATTATACATTTATAATTAACACTTTACCGACCGGCAGTTTCACTACCAGACTTACGCTAAATACCGGCACCTTTTCGCAAATCTTCGCGAATTTTACCTTTTTTATTTAAATTTATGTATTTTTTGATACGGTCCGAATATTTAGTTGAATTTTTCTAAACATGTTAAAAATGTATCAATGCATCAATTTAAGTCATTATTAGGTGGTTCTCAACATGTGGATCGCCGGAAATAAAAATTAATTATTACATTTCCTTATTATTAGATTTTTAAAATGATTATCTTGATTTTAAAATTATAAAAACGAATAACTTTGAAATTTAAATAAAAATATTTTAATTTGAGTCAACTAACGGTTCTCAAACTTTTTTAAATTTTTAAAAACTTTTTTCAAGCACACTTTTTTTTCGTATTGTGATATTTTGTGCAAATGATTATCTACAAAAATGAGAAATGACATTTTTACTAATATGAGTTTACTGATATATAATTCAATTGCAATAAAATATTCACTCACCATTGTAATTCGCTCCATCGTAATGCGAAATCATCCAGGCACATACACAGATATTGTACATTGTCTTTCACGTGTAAATCACTTTTCACAATAACTATTTATATAATGCAAGTTTAAAGTGCACTCACCATTATAAATTTCTCCACACTAATACGGAATATTTCAGGTACACACTTTATCATTATTCAATGTCTTTCCCTTGTAATTCACTTTTCACAATATTTAATTCTAAAATAATACCAATACGAATTATCAAAAAAATAAAATTCAAAATTCCCAAACGTTATTTTTATTATTTACCTAGTAATGTTTCTTCAAATGATACGAGGAGAAACATTCACCAACATGTAAAGCTACTTTACATTCTTTGCACATGTAAAGAGAATCTTTTCTTATTTTATGTGCGATACAAACTATGCATCTTCTTCTTTTACGCTCATTAATAGATGATATCCTGACTAATTGGTGTTGTTTTAAACTGCCTGAAAGCCTTTGAAATGAGGGAGCAGTGGCGAATGTGGATGTCGGTTGTGAATTTTCAGACATTTCTGAAATTGTTGGTGTTTCTGTTTCTGATGTTTTTTCCTCTATCCAATATTTTGCTATTTTCATTAAATAATCATAAAACTTTATATTGCTGTTTGAATTTACACTTCTATACACTGTAAATGCATTGAATAATGCACAGTTAAATAAATACATGGCCACTTTTTTCGTCCATTTTTTAGTTTTACGATATATTGGATAGTACGAAAGGTATTGATCAGCCCGATCTACTCCCTTCATGTATTTATTGTAATCAATTATACAAATTGGTTTTTTTATACGCAGCCCAGTTCTTCTGTCAGTTTTTTCAGTGTTTACAATATTTGTATTATGGATTGTTGATATCATTCGAATATCTCTACTCTTTACTGTTTTCCACAATTGTAATAAAATTTCCCCGTTTCGCTTATATTTACTTTCAAATATTCGTAGTTTAGCCTTTTTTAGAATATCCGGTAAGCCCCACATATTCTTATTTTTTTCTTGTATAATATTTTTAACTTCTTGTTTGTACTTATTCCAAGTTTGAGCACGGTATCTATTTGTTTCTTCTGCAATAATGCGGAACAGGTCATCACCGATAAATTTTTCGGCGATTTCTTCAGGGCGCGTGATATCAACATCAAAAGTTGCTCCCGACAATCCTTCAAATGGCTGGTTATGCCTAGGTGTATCAGTTTCACATCAATCTAATGGAATATCATCATCCTCAGTATCTTCTCCATCGCTAATAGGCATCATTACTCGAGGACGATTTCTTTCATGAACAATCGAACTTGTATCACTATCACTAAAGTTTTCGTTATCACTGGGAATATTTGAATCATTTCCGCGTAATTTTCCTCTACAAAACTATCTTCTGCCATTTATTTATTTGGGTTATAATTATATTTAAATAAAAACTATATTTTTAACACTTTGTTATATAAAATACACTGTATTTATATTTTTATAGACACTATATTTTATAAAGAGGCGTAAGCGTAATATTTTTAAAGAATCACTGCAGCACAAAGTTCCTTTTATTTATTTTATTTTTTTATTATTTTTAGAATATTCACTCGAGTACACGAAAACAAGATGCGATTTACACGACAGCGTTAGCTAAACTGAATTATTATTCATATTTTTTTAAGTGCATCATATTATTTCTTATCTCAAAAGAAATTCCCAATTTCAAAAAAAGAGTCACTTCTGAGAATCACTTCCAGTAAATCGGTGCTATCTCGTGATAGATAAAATTCACTCAATAAAATAAACGGTCGAAATTTCCAAATTACAGGACAGAAAAAATACGATATAATCTCGCTAATCTGTCAATTTAGAAATTCGGGAAACCGGTACTATCTAATAGATTAACTCACAAAAAATGTTAGTGTAATTAAAAAAATGCAAAGTAGAAAGAATTTACAAAATATATTTGATATAAATATATATTTTTTAAACAAATTTTCGAATTTGTATAGATAAACAGTACCTGATTATATTATAAGACACAAGTAAAGAAATACAAAAGCAGCTCAATTATATTTGAACTATATCTTTATTATATATGATTTTGTTGTTAATTTTTACTGATAACACTGGGAAGATATTTTGCATACTTGCAAAACAAAAATACCGTCGGGAATATTTGGGAGCATTTGAAGAAGAGATTGATAAAATCGAAATAACCACTAAAAGAGAGCTAATCGAGAAGGTGATTCGGGAATAGAATCATGCTTTGAACCTTCAAAAATTAAACAACGTTTATAAAGTAAATTCAGGCACTTATTTAATCTAAAGAAGGACATACAAAATATTTTAAATATAGTCCCGAATTGCATAGTGAAAAATATTTTTATTTTTGTTTTGAATTAAAAAAATAGAATTTATGACTTCTCACAACTAAATTAGTTCTTTTTCAATAACTAATGCTATAAAAAATAATAAAATAGCAAAAAAACGAATTTCTGCTTTAAAAATTAAAATATATAAACAAATTATAATATATAGACAAACGTGTCTAATAATAAGGATAGGCACAGTAATTCAATATTTTTTTCAATATCAAATGAAACTTCATACTAATATTTAATTTTTTTCAAAAAAAATCTTAAAAAATCTCTAAGCATATATTTTTAATTTGATACCGAAATCATAGCTACCGCTCACTCCATATGGCGTGCGCGGTATTTAACGTTCGGCAGGCTCGCACTCCATATGGCGTGAGCGGTCGGTAAAGTGTTAATATAAATTTATAATTTAAGGATTATTAATAAAATTTCAGAACATTTTTTGTGGCAATTTTATATAAGAAAGTGAATTTAAAAAAGCTTAAGAAATAAAATATGTACTTTAAATTATATTCTATCATATATGGTATTGTAAATGTAATTAAAGATAACTTTCAAATATTTTGTTAAAGCTAGTGTTAAAAAACTTATATTTTTCATAACGGAATTGACGGTATAAAAACGGTAATATAAGGGGAAAAACTACAAAACTAATTTTTGGTACATTTTCGTATATTTTTACTTTAATACTTATAATTTAAATATATTGTCAGTTAGGTTTAGTTAGTTTTTAGTTAGCAAAATGTTGTATATGTGCATATGCAAGTATATTTTTTTTATATGTTCAATGCTCTTTGGTCAATGGTCAATAAAAACATCCATCAAAACTAACTAAGCAGATAAAACACTATGATCTAGGAACTGCGATAAAAAAATGGAAACATGATTAAGCTAGTTCGACTTTTTTGGTTATAAAAATAAGGGGGAGCAAAATATTATCGCCCGCAACTCACCGCCAGCAAATAATCGCCAGCAAAGATCACATACACAATTTATAGTTTAAAAATGATAGCTAGTATATATTAATCGCCAAGCAATACATATTTTTTGAAAAGACACAATTCAATTTGAATAGAAAATAAGGTGTTATTTTTATAATTAAGTGCAAACTCGCTTATTCATTGATTGATGGACGATGTGGCAAGTCTAAACAATTAAATTGTTAAATCAATTCGTATTCGAATTAATTTAATATAAGTTAAAAAACTATAATTGGTTTTATTTTATAACTTTTATTAGGTTTGGGTTTGAACAGCAAATAAGCGTTTCGCAACTGTAAAATTTTCAATAGAATGAATATAATTTCATTAACTAGGTCAGTTTTAATGTATCAAACAATTTATGAATAAATCCACTGGTCAATATTTATGAAACTGTATTTATTCACTGCGGAACACGTACGTTTGGAACATTATTTGCTTCTAGGCAGTAAAATATGCTAGCGAGCGTTTGTAGGATATAAATTGTTTATGCCATCCATTTACGCGGCTTTAAACTGTTGGTTATTAATTGCTGACGGTGAATTACAGGCGATAAATTTTCTAAAATAACAAACCTTCACAGTGTAACATATATTTATGTATAATGTAGATAGGTTGTTTGCCAGTAAAGCTATGGTGAGATCATGAACTTCTATGTTCAGTATTATATTGTATACGTGAATATGGAAGTATATATTTAATTATAAAATAAACAAATATGGGTGGCGCGATCCATATAAATTTTAATTATATATACATGTAAAATAATATTATTAAAAAATACTCATTTCACTGTGGTATAACATTATACAAATATTATGATTTTGACTAATTTGTTAGTGAGTTAATTTTATGCATATGCAATACCAAAAGTCTATAAGGTACAAGTTGGTTTGATCACCGCCACTGGTGTGTTTGCATGCATTGAAACTTTTTACTATACATGTGAAGAATTTTCAAATATAATGCTAAAATAAATTAATATGTTAATTAAAATTATGAAAATATTATTGTTATAATTAAATTTTCAGTAAAGGTGAAAATTGTACATATATTTTAAAAAATAAGTAATATTAAAATAATGACAATAATAAAATAAATATTATGTATCTCTGTTCGAATTCACTGTTTTATTCGACGGCAAAATACAGGTAGTGAGTCACGCAATTCTGAGTGGAAAAATGCGTCTTATACGTTCAAATCAAAACAGTCCTGATGTTGTGTCGATTTGTTTATATTTAATAAATTGTCGAATATATGTATATAATATATTAAATTGCCAAATACACAATAGTATAATTTATTTTACCCAAATTAAATTGTAGACTATTTGACATTACATTTTAACACATTCACTTAATTGAGTAGGTAGTCTAAGACATACTCTTGAATTAGCAATATAAAGTTATGAGGAATCCATTTAAGGATTACAAATTTCCATAAATTATTTTTTAATATTTATAATAAACATATAAACATGAATAGTAATTAACATTTGCATAAATCCAAAGGGTCAAGTTAATGTTATATTTAATGTATTAAAAAAATATTTAGTATATCCGATTTCTGAATCAATCGATAAGAGTGGTATGCGATTATAAATATAAAAGCTGAGCGATATATAAGCGTTTTAAGATTATTATCAAAATGTAAAATCTGATCTTACTGTATTTTATTTCAATAATTTAACTCTACTGATTACATTAGAGGCTGTATAAATCCAATTTCATTATATATTTTGGCCAAATTATTTTATTTTCACTGCATACACACACATGAACAAATATCTTGGTATTCACCATACACGCATATACCCGCATTATGCATATATTATTCAACATATTTTATCCGAGAGCCATTGAACTGGTCATCTGATACTGGTCCGATGGACGAAGCTCGCCATATTTGTATAATCGTCGAACGTACAAGCTTTTTGCATTACGTAATCTCAATTCGCTTCGATTCTTTTCGATCACTACAATCTCTACGTTGATCTTTGGCTCTCGTACGCTTTTTTATATATCTACAACCTCCCCCTTCCGCGCTTCCCCACCTTACCAACTGCACCAAAAAATAACTGTAAACGCTACAGATATATTATAGTAAGTCAGAGAGTCCTTTTCGTTTATGCGAGTGATTCTCAAACTGATTTGCAAATAACAATACATACAACATCACTTGTAAAAAGGACATAAAATACCGAAAAATTACATCGACTAATTTATTTTTATTAAATCGGTGAAGTATGTAATTCACAATTGAAATACATGCTTTGAGTCATGTTTTAATAGCTTATAAAATAGTGGGATCGTAATAGTTTATTGGTAAAGTTCTGACCGCAAGGATCCAACTTGTTTCTATTGTTCATTAATGACATAGAGACGGTAATGAATCGCGCGAAGTTTTCATTTTATGCGGATGACTTGAAAATGTAGTCGATTTCAGATTTCTTGACCAGAAGGATCTAAATTATTTATGGAACTTAGGTAACAGTGTCAGAGACACGATTTCATTTTTAAGTTTTTCAATGCCGGTGGTATAGATATATTATTGCGATAATGTGGGTTTTTTCGCTCATCGGGTTGAGTCGGTGATTTAAGCACGGGTGTTGGTTTTATTGCCTATATTGTGTTTTTGAGATTACCTCGATATGCCAATATGTGAAACTATTCCGTGACATTTATATTCGTTTTAATTTTTATGGATATAAAAACGTACGCAATGTGTTGATAGCGATCAGAAGAATTTTGTGTTTGATTATGCTTTTTCTAATGATGATGATGATGGGGAAACTGTTTAAATCGAAAACGAAAAGTGGACCATTTCAATAGTAGTGACTAAGAAATAATACCTAAAACAGGTGGCAATACTGATAATGATAGTATGTCTTATAAATATCATGTTCTCAAAAACTGTACAGAATACATTATTTTAGATTATGTTACAATTGCTTAATTAACCAAATAATTTACGAAATAAATAATATGTAAATATGACGTTAATTTCAATGAGATGAAAGCGTTTCTTAGAGTAAGTTTAAATATGGGAACATGTCCTGCATAATGAGTGCAAGAACATTGGTGCACTCGCCATAATTGTAATTTAATACAAATGAAGCAACTTATGATCTGAAAGCAATTTTAATAAATCAACTCATATTTAATATATAATAAACGAAACGATCAGATATTATCGACCAGTGTTACTGTTTTTATATATATTTTTTTAATATATGTGATGATGTTTGTATGAGATCCACAAATTTAGAAGAATAGATCATAAAATTTATAATATAAATAATAATTTAATATTTATTTATAGAACTAATTATAACTATGGAATATTGGTACTATTTTTTTGACAATAATTATTCAATTATATTTTTCTGGTAATTTACTAACTAGTTGAATTATTTAATATACAGTCGATTCCGCTTAATTGGGACACATTGGGCACGAAACATTTTGTCCCAAATAAGCGACTGGTTCTAATGAGCAAAGCTTAACAAAAAAAAATTAAAAAAAATGTAAATTTTTAAATTTAATTTTTTTTGTACATAATAAGATTAAAATACTAATAAAAAAATCTTTAAAAAAAATTATAATAACAGTCGTCAAAAAAATGTACATAATACATTTAAACTGCAAAAAAATACAATAAAACAAAATATTCATAAATTTTAGCATGTCCTGTGTTCATGGTCGTTATTTCATATATTTTTTCAGAAAGGGGGGGGGGCAAAAGTTGGCCAGTCAGTGGTCTTATTTTATATTTCCATTTCATTAACATTATTAATATTTCATTAAATTTTCTGGCAAAATTGAAAGAAGGCCCTGTTTAGAATCCACGTCAAAAGCAATAAAATCGTGCCGTCGCAGTGGAAATGCTCGGTTATTTAACGTTCTTAATGATATTTTTTATAAAAATATTGCGACTTACAATAAGTGACCAACAAGAGTGCGCAATAAATAATTATTCGAAAGTTCTAAAACTTTCGTTAGCTTAGGTTTTGGTTTGAACAGTAAATGAATGTTTCGCAACTGTCAAATTAAATTTCATAAACATTTAAGATCAGTATCAGCAAAATTATATTTTGGCTAATATAAATATATATCTACTGTTGAAAATGTACTTGGACTTTACTAGTGAAAATATAACTTTACAGAAATATACACATTCACTGTAACATTTATTCATCGCATGTAAATAAATATAATAAGTATATAAATGTATATATTACTACATATGGAAAAGTTTAAATCATATCATTTTACTGGTACCTGCCAGTTATCCATATTTCTATTAGTAAAAATATGTATCTACAGGTGAAAATGTATTCCGATATGATTTCACTGAAGTGTCTTATTTTAAAAAATATTTTCTGGATAGGCTCAAGACTGTTTTTATTTTATTTTATTTGAGGAATAACCCGAGAATTTCCGGTTTAGAATATTATAATTTGCTAAATTTTCATGTATTGTCAACAATTCCGGATAATCAACAATTGGCGCTTCAAACCATATTTCTTATTTAAATTTACTGTACTAATTAAACGGAATAGTGTCTTAGAACCCCGAATTAAATTACTATTATTTTCCTAATTTACTTTCTGTTCCTTGAGATTTGGCCCAAATAACCGACTGTCCCGATAAACCAGTGGTTCAATTAAGCGGAATCGAATGTATACTACTTCATTATTTATTTTTGAGTTTCAAAGAAGCTGTAGAGGGGGACTGAGAAAGCAGGCAGATGAGGTACCCGTTTTCACTTTAGCAGTGGGCGAACGTGGGAGGCTGGAGCGCTGGACATAAAGGTCGTCGGATGGTGGAGGGAACGCGAATAGTTACTATCGATATCAGTGTTGTTTGAGTACATAACACAGTTTACCGGAACAATCGTACGTTAGCCGACTGAGTTTGCTGCTATAAATAGGAAATTGTGGCAAAACACAATTACGCAATTGAGAAGCGGACACGCAACATCATGCAAGGTTCTTAATGGCCGCGCATGGTAAACAATAAACGTTGCTAATGACCGACGAGACGGGTTCGATGACTCAGATGTTGTAGCTCATGAGTGCAACGAGGATCACACCGCTTCTTAAAAGTTGGCGCGCGCGAATACGTAGATACTCCTAGTTGACGCTAGTAACCAGTTCAGCTATGAACCGAAGATTTGTATAGTTCAGGAATTCTTTATCTTTGGGGTTTTGACTGGTGAATTATGAATTGAATTAAATAAATTATTGAATCTTTGAGTCTCAAAACAACAAATACAAAAACGTAACACGAACAAAAAAATTTGCTACGCACACCTGTTTAAGATAAGCATCACAAAATAATAAAGGAAGGGCCTTTTCAACATTTTGTTTCCTTCGACGAACGAATTCCGCGAATTTTAGTCATAGTATACACGCAGATAAACACTCAATGTTGAGAAAAAGCATCTCCTACTTTCGCATTTCACAAAAATAGTGTCATTTTTTTGTACCGTCTAGAATTAATTACGCGTATCTGCAGTGTACAAAAAATTGTTAAAAATCTTGAATGCTTAAGAGGACCTCTCAACAATGAAGAAAAAATGAAAAAAAAGTAGCGCAAAAAATATAAAGCAACTAAAAGATTTTCATTTTATCTGCAGCTTCATATTGTGGAACATCTTGATGATAATATACAGTCAATAATTCAATACTAAGCTAATATAAAATCTAAGAAATACAATAATCACAATAAGAAATGGAAAGTTGTAGACTTTTCAATAGTAGTTTCACAAGATTTTAATATTTTTACTAGTTCAAATATAATATAATTAGATGAAACTGCGTTAGTAGATATTCTATAGACCTTGTGATAAAACATACGTTCCGGCCTTTTGATGAGAATTTTTAGAAAATGATTCAATTAATTTTACGATTTAATTCGACAGTAAACTATGAACATATGTTTTTTCAAGTATTCCAGTAACCGCTGCTTCAGCGGAAAGATCCTTCAGTAAATTCAATCTGGTCAACAACTATTCAATGGCTCATTTGTGTGTTAGAAATCGATAGAATTAAGAACATTTTGCTTCCCTAAAAGAGAGAAAGATAATTTTTAAAATAAAATAGTTCTTTTGCAACGGGTGGTTGTGAAAATAAAAAAAAATATCTTAGTTAAAATTGAAAAAATATCTTTTGCGGTTCTTGGTGATAAGGATACTGAATTAAAAGTTATTCAGAATATTTTTTCTCAATTTTATTTATACTTATAATGAAACATTTATCAGGGGGTGGGGAAATTAAAAATAAATAAGTTGTTTTTCAATTCATTCGTGGATAATAGTCATTCATATATTTCGTTATTCATGAGAATTAATATAGCCCTTTAATTTTTTGCAAACAACAACCAATGTTTGGTATTGTATAGTAAATTTTTGCAAATGCACTTTCGTTGATGCATTGTAGTATGATACATCATTTACATATAGTGCTTTCAATACCGGTATTTCGGGATTAATAATATAATATATTTACTGTGCATCAAAGCAATGTTTATTGCTGTATGGAAAAATAATTGTTGCCTCCCATGAATTGTGCATTGTGATATTTTAAATATCTGACCATCTGGAAAAAAGGGAGTTTAAGCTTTAGGCGAATTTGTAAAGCATAAAAACATAACTGTGTTATTTTCAGAAAGTAAACAACAAAGCGACATATTTATTATTATATAACAAGAAAATAAAATAAAAGTTGGTGGTTATATTTTAAGGGAAAAAAAAATTTACAATTTGACTGAAAGAAAATGAAAATGAACTCCAGCCTCTGAGGCAATATGTTTTTGGCGTTTTGTGCTTATATTTATATTTAAGTTCCTCTGATACATAAGATTATTGGATTAATTATTATGCGAAATATTTTTATAGTTTTTTATGGTACGCAAATGACAATGTTCTTTGATTGATAGTATTAGAAAGACACACTATCATATTTTCCTCCCATATTTTTTTAGTCATCACTGGAACGTCCGAAAAAATCCACGTCGAGGAAATTTCAAACGTTTTGCAATCATATAATCAATGAATATATTCAATAGCTTCTGTATGACTAATAAATACTACACCAGTGATTGAAAACCTGTCACTCAAATTGGTCAAACAAGCTTAATTTTTTTAGCTTTTTTATCGCAGTTTCTAGATTATAGTCTTGGTGGATGTTTGTATTGACCATTAAGGAAAAAACATTGAATATATGTATTTAAGAAAAATGTACTTACATATGCACATTAACATTATTTATTTTGCTAAGTAAAATTTAACTAAACCTAACTGACAATAAATTTAGATCTAAAAAGTAAAATCGTACCAAAAAAATGTATTTTTTACATCCAAGCGAATTTTTTTCTGATCCTTGCGGTCAGTGTTAGAAGGTTTTTGATCGCACTTTAACACAGTTTAACATTGTATAGCACAATTTATATAATGTACATTTAGAACAACTCAATTTGGTGCAATGTATCGAAATTATAATACCACTGTGTAGCAATTTTGATTGGTTTTGCTTTAAATATTCAATTACTCGATTAACATGTAAAATTACAGACTGTTCTCATATGAAGTTTTTTCCAAATTACTACCGTTTTTATACCGTTAATTTTAAAACTTATCTTTAATTACATTTAAATTAACTAGCTATGATAGAATATGATTTACAATACATATTTTATTTTTTGAGCTTTGAAATATAATTATGGATTTAAAAAATCATTTAACGTCAATTTCTTATAAAAAAAGAATGACAATTTAAATTATAATATTTTTTACGCTAAATTGCACTAAGCAACTTTTTTAGACTATAAATTTCAGACACTGATAAAAAAATTTATGACGTAAAAGCTCAAGAGTTTAAGCTGATTTTGCACAATGAATTCTGGTAATTACATTTTTTTTAAATGTTCTGCACATTAAATTAGATTTGAAATTACAATTAGAAAATAATATTTTAATTAATAAATAAATACAAACAAGCTTGCTTTAATTTTATTTTTAACTAAAGAAAAATTGAGTTACCATCATTGAAAAAAAATATATATGTATATATCAAAAATTGCGTTTGCATTGCACGCCACTGTACGGCCAGGTAGAAACGTTTACCTAAATTTGTCAGTTAAATTACAAACAAACCGACAATTTAATAATTATTTTGCAGAGTGAAAATAAAACAAAGATAAATAATATAGCTACGAGTAGGTGTTGCAATAATACCAGGATTTTCAATACCGAGAGAAATAGTAAATACCGGTATTGACTCCATTTTATTTTTATTAATTGCTAATTAAAAAAGATAAGGTCCATTCATTCAGTCATTCATTAAATGCTTGCGAATTTGCGGAGTCGGAACATTTTATTTAAAAATATTGAATTAAGACGTATGCTCTATTTGCGCTAACATATTCAGTTTGAGAGCTATCCATTTCATAATTAATCATAATTTAGAAAGAGATGGCAAGTTTGGGTTCAGATTTATAGAACTTTTTTTTCTATAAAAGTAATGATAAGTACATGTATCGTAAGTATATTCGATCGTGTGCTTTAGAGTTATTTGTAGGGGCGTAAACCCAAACTTTCAATCTATTACTAAATTATGAATAATGATGAAATGTATAGCTCTCGAACTGACTGTGTTAACGCAAATATAGTAAAGTAACTATTGTCGACTGCATATGATTTATTTTTAGAAATATAATCAACAAGCACTTCAAATTTTGACTCAAGTTGCCGACTATTATTTAATATTTATTTTATACATGCATACGTATATATGTATGTATGTATATATCTAATATTTATTACATAAAGTTATTCATTTGTTAAAAAAAAATACTACTGAATGGTCGTCGACTTTGTACAAAATAGCTGTCGACTTCGCAATACATTTTTTAGTGTATACTTGTATAGATCAATACTTGCTTAGTTATAATTTATATTATAGCTTTAGTTTTTAGTGCTACCGTACGAACTGTTGAGAGCCATCGATAAATTTTAATGTCGGAATCACTTATTTGGAACGAAAGCGATTTTCTTCGCCTGGCGGACTCGAGCACTTTTTCTCCGAGATCAAATTAAATCTCGGCATTATTATGTGATCAAGGCCGCGCTGGCATTTGCCAACCGACATGACTCACTGTTGCAAGCACAACGGCGAGTGCACAAACCCTTAAACCAGTGGTTTCCAATAATCAAAGGTAATTGTGAATATTATTTTATTATTGCGTTTTTATGCATTTTAGTTCTCTCGCGGTATTTTACGTATAATTTATCGAAGTGTTCCGTTAGGGTATATGTGTTTAGAGATAGCATACATATATATATTTTTCAAATATTCCAGTAGCCGCCGTTTCAGCGGAAAGTTATTTCAGTCAATTTTAACTGGGTAAAAACTATTAAATTGCCCAGGATAAACGGGGGAATTTGTGTATTAGAAATTATTTTAAAACCCTTTGAGCATTATCGCCGTACATATACGGCGGTCGATCTTTCACTGTTTTGAGGTACCCCAGATAGTTATATATGTACATATATAACTGAAAAAATAATAAATAAAATACATTATATTTATATAATATTTTTTTAAATTAAATTAAATGTAAATTATTAAAAAAAATACTATAAATAAATTAAAGAGTAAGAAATAAACAAACATAAAAAAATATTGAGAGCTTCTAAATTAATACAATAAAAATCCATAAAGCAGAATAACATATAAAAAATATATAAAATGAATTATATACGAAATTGAATAATAGAAAAGTGTAATAATAAATTATTAAAACACAATAAAACAAAAAAATATTGAAATATATTAAAGCAATACAACTTTAAGAATCCCTGATTTTTCATATAATTTACCATAAATGCAATATTAAATAATAATAAATAAATAATAATAAGTTCAATTTGACAGTTGCGAAACGTAAATTTGTTGTTCAAACCCAAACCTAACCTACACGAATTAACCAAACCCAACTTGATTTAATGAAAGTTTTAAAAGTAATTTTAGAACTTTCATTAAGTCAATTCTTAAATACAAACTTAGCAAAAGCTTATTTCCCCCTCTCAGGGGGAAATAAGCGGAAGAAGCTATACAGACAGATGTCACATTTCGCAAATTGCTCCATAGTTTGTCTGCACTTCGATATTACACTATTTAAAAATATTATAGCTATCCTTGATTATGATCTAAGAGTATTTGTTAAAATAAATTCAAAGCGAATTTTGGGCAATTGAAGAGCGCAAAAACAATTATCCCTTCTCAGAAGGCAAAAATTCACGTCAAAAGCAATAACATCGTGTCGGCGTTGTCGTAGTGAGAACGATCGGTAACGAGCGTTCCTACTGCGACGGCGCCGACACGATTTTATTGCTTTTGACGTGAATTTTTGACTTCTGAGAAGGAATAATTGTTTTTTGCGCTCTCCGATTGGGCAAAATTCGGTTAATATGTTCCTCATTTAATTTGCAATATTATTATAAGTCGTAATATAAACGCTAAGAGTCATAATAGATTGCCGAGCGTATCCATTACGATAGCGTCGGCACGATTTTTGATTTCTGAGAAGCGATAATTGTTTTTTGCGCTCTCTTATTGATAAACATTTGGTCTAGATATGCTTAATATTGTTATACAAAGACTTAATATGAAGGCTGGATAACCGAGCTTTTCCACTACGACATTGTCTTCACGATTTTATTGCTTTTGACGTGGATTTTTGACTTCTGAGAAGGGATGATTATTTTTTGCGCTCTCCTATTGATCAAAATTCGATTTATATATGCTTCATTCGAGTATCACTTACTGTAAGTCGCATATTTTTTTTAATATTCCCACTGCAACGGCATTTATATTGAAAACCGATAAACTTCTGTTCATATATATAATATATATATACAATACATATGAACTTGACTGTTCGTATATATGTACATATATATATATATAATCCTACACCCTTTATCCGATTTGGTACTTTTGTTCAAAGCATAGACACCCTACCGCATCTCCATAGCAACCCTTGATATAAATGTATATTAAATGCCAATATAGTCATCCCTTTGATCAAATTTTGAATACGTCATATTTTTTATATCACTTTCAATCAAATACAGTTTTTTTGTATTTATTTATATTTTTCTGTTGCGTAAGGTTACATTAATATATTTTCCAGGAAGAACTGCCTTGAGGTCTATGTATGTATTGTATATAAATATAAATGGAATGATTTAAAGTTTTTAGAATTTATTTCGCATAAGTGGTTTTTGATGCATGTACATTATATTATACATACATTTAGTTGTCTAGAAATCGTTTTAGTGGCATGATTTAGCAAAGATCGTCAACTCTAAAAAAAGATATAGGAGACAAGTTTTTTGTGGTACGTTTTTTACAACCAGACAAGGGAAGTGACCGTAGGTTGTAAAACTGGTCGTCGAATATGAGGCCAGATGCTATCGGCCAATTTTAGATTCGGCCGTGGGGTGACCACACGTCGTCGCCTTCGTGAGACACAGGAGGTTACCCACCCTGGGTCGGATGCTTTAAGTTAAGAATGGCTCGTGACCTTTTCGGGAAGCGTGGGAAGCTTGGTCACCTCAGTTACATGTCCATAAAGCGCGATCACAAGTTGTCCTTATTGCTTGTTGATTCAGATGCTCAACAGTAAATAAAATTACCACAAATTTAAAGAACCACTGAGAAAAATGTAACTTTCTTCTATATATATGTATATGTATGTGTGTAAATTATAAGGTAATTTAATATCGGTATGTAACAACAGCTGGCTATTGAAGAAGAAAATGACGATGCGATTCATAAGAATACCTGGGTCACAAGCAGTAAGAAATCTCATTTATTATCCCACTTTTCAGTGGGCCATGGCTTTTCGATCGCGTTGAAAGGCAAGCATTTGCAATATAACAGTTATTTCACTGCTGATATGTGTTATATTGAATTTAAGACACGATTAAGAGTAATATGGACTATAATGTTGAACGAAGGTTTGTTTTCTAGTTCTATCATAAAAGCATTCAATAATTATAACATACTATTGCGCAATAAAAAATATGCGTGCAAGCTTGTTGAAAAGCTGGATGGCTCATGCAAAAGGAGATTTCCCAAACGCTGACTTTTTGGCCGCAACGGCAAGATTAAAGGGCGCGATCGCGACTCTCTAAGGCATTCTAAATTCAGTTGAAATTCACCATGCGATTGAAATTCACTTAACGGTTGTGAGAAATTAAAAACCCTTGGTTAATTATTGTTTTACATATAATACGCAAAATAAATAACAATATGAAACTTTTCCATCGACCCTCGATTTTTAAAAAAAATAAAAAAATTTAAATTTGTTTGTGGCCGTAATGTCTTTGGATCAATTGTCTGCTAGATCTTTTGTCGTGGAAGTACTGACGTTGAGGCAAAATTCATTGGAGCCTCTGTCGTAAAATTGTAATTTTTAATGTAATCGATGTGTTCCACAGTTTTTCATAATTATTAATATTTGTTCTAAAACTGTTACATATTTATCAAAAAATTCTTCGCAAATGGTTAAAAGACAACAAAACACATTGCACAGTCAATAAAACTTGCAATTTATTATTTGTTTATATGTAATTTTATTTAGTAAAATAAATTGCATTATTAAAAAGAGCTTTATAATTAACTTTCATGGGAAATTGTACAATCTAATCGTATAACTGATACGCCGGTTATAGATAACCGTTCGTTGTGAATATAAAGGTACTTCCCAAATATATATATATATATAGATAATTTTCAATAATATTGAGCACACTCTTGCCTAGACATTAATAACATCTTCACAGAGCCATATAATTATCTCATTAATATTTTATTTGAAATTATTGAGGTCTGATGCATTCAAATTAAGCCGTAAAGCATTCGACATACACATTTTTATACATCGTGAAAATTTAATCATAATAACTAACCTAAGCATAATCAGTGATTATTTTCTTAATGCGAAGTAATCGATGGCTGAGAAAATCTCAAATCGAATTGCACTAATTTAAAGTTTGAGCGAAATCGACAATCAGCGATTATATATGCAAATTGTATATATTCTAGTGAAACGTCCTTAATCACAACGATTTTCAATGCATTCTTCAGACTGAATAATATTCAAATTTGTAGAATCAAACATATTTTCAGAAAGAACAAATTATGTTAAACATATTTGTTCAAGTGCTTGTTAAGAATAATTATTTCTTTATGTTTTGACTGGACACAAATAACAAAGCTATCGATTGTATACGTTGACCGATGAATGTACATATTATGTATGTACATCAGTAATAGTAAATAAATTGGATTACGCACATTTCTACGGTTTTGTTTTGTGATCATTGTGTTTTATAAACATATCACATATCATAAAGCATGAGAGTATAAAGATATTGAATGTATACCTACATTTGAAATACCACTAAAATATTCTATCTTTTGAATTAAATGTTTAAGGATTTACAAGTAAATTTATATCAACATAATGCTACAAAAAAAAAAAAAATGTTAAATTTGTTCTCTCGATGCTACACGAAAAACTAAAGTTTTGCAAATAGCTATACTACCAAAATATGCATTAATAATGGTAACAAAAAAAAATCTAGAGAGAAAATCGATTATGAATATTTACACATCCCTCAATCATTTTTTGTGAAGTTTAGCACAAATTCTTCAAAATATTTTGCATTTAAAACATTTAACGATTTACCAAAATCAACTAGAAATAATTGCAAATTTTTAAAAAAAATATATTTAATCAAATATAATTAAGTTAATAAATAATACATATATAATATTACTACATGATTGATATTTTTATTTTACTTAAACTATTGCTTCTTATTTTTCTTATTTGTGTTTTTAAAATTTAATAATAAATATTTTAAGTGTACTTATTATATTATTTTAAATGTATAAGTATTATATATTAATAATTGTAATTATTACTTATGCAGAAGTATGTAAATAAAAAAAATATATTAAAAACAAAAGAATATCAAATGTTTTGATTTGAATTGGTTCGTATGTTGCAATTATTTTATCAGTGGTTTTTAATTTGTGGGTTGCATAAGAGCAAAATTAAAATCATTTTTTTTTATTTCTAGTTAAAAAAATATTTATATAGAAACTGAATATTTTGAAACTCAATATAAATAAAATAAAAAATGCTGCTTTTAAGAATTAGTTGACGAAATGTTTTAGTTGGTACATGTTTAATATCACCGCGCCATGCTTAAATTTAAGTTGCGAAACGACCATTTGCTATTCAAACCCAAACCTAACATAGACGAATGTAATAACGGTATAATGGTTAATTTGTTTAGGTTCGGTTTGGGTTTGAACATCAAATTTGAGCGTGGCGCCGTGATAATAAACAAGAAGCGAAATTTGGTTTAAATAAAATAATTAATAATTACATTTTTCGGTATTTTTTGGTTATCAGATGTAAAATTTATTCTAAAAAAATATTGATTTATTAGTTTATACATTTTATTTATAAATATATAATTAAAAATGACATTCTTAAGAAAATTTGTTACAGAGAGTTATTCGTGGGGTGTTCACTGTTTTGACAAAAGCTCACTTACTGCCGCTTATTTAAATTTTTGATGTATTTTAGTTTAGAGCTAAACCACTTCCGTCATGAAAATGTGACAACGTGACACTTGATGTGCTGGTGATAACGGGATTACTTTTTTGTATGTAGGTATTGCAAATGCGCATTATGCATACGTGTTATTATTACCAGTTACAAGAAAATCGATTGAGCAATTGAAGAATCCAATCCTAAAGAATATTGTCAAGGTCTCAAGTGAGATCTCCGAATAGGGACAGTAGGTGCCACGAGTATTAAGCAAAAGCAATCTGCAGCATAGTATGAATATGTGTATGGCAATTTGACCACATGTTGCTAAGATGCCAATAGATAAGCCTAAAGATTTTGATTGACAGATAATGTGTCATTCATCAGATACTACTTGTTCCAAAGATTGCAAAATCATTTGAAAGAAAACAATTGTGTAAAATAGATGAAATCAGAAGTTCGATAAAAAAGTTTTCCATTAAAAGCTAGTGATGTGTTTCAAAGTTCAAATCGAAAAGTATTAAAAAGTAAATTATATTATTGATTAAAATTATAATAAATGTTTTTTTGTATATTATTATTACACATTATTATTAAAAAAACGCATCAAAAATAAGAAGGAATAAAGTAATAGATGTACATATATGAATTTGTATACAGCCAGAAAAACAATATTGAACAATAAAAGCAATGCGTCTAACACCCATGAAATGGACCAGTCGACATTTTAGATTGAGGTAGAGTGGTGCTCTCCGATGAGAGTAAAATAAATTTATACGGCACTACGGTGGCGAAAGATACAGTTAAAAATGTTTCTATGCAACAAAATGATCTAGAGGTGCTTCTTATATTTCGGAATGGAAGGTATTAACAGATTTTATGTGTCTCATTTTATTAGTATTATAGTGGCGAAAAGCTTATTTTTTGTAAAAAGTATAAAATTGTAAAGCAACTTTTTCTGCGCATACCTCGCTCGGTTGCGCTCCCCTGGTCTAGGCGCACAGTTTTAGCGCAAAAAGCCGACTGCATTTCTCGGTGGTAGACATCAAAGGAAGCCTGCTGAAATGTTGATTGGCGACAGGTCGCTAACGAACGAACAAACCTCGTCGCGACCCGGTGAATGAAATTACAGCCAGTGAGGTCTCCGGTTCACTTATGCCACCGCCGCCGAGCCACTTTTTATCGCTGTATAATTACAGATGGCATTGCCTCGGGACGATCGGCGGTATGCGAAATAGTCGGGACGTTGAGCTCGCAGATCGTTAAGCGGTTACTGTGTGGTTTATCGTTTGGAAATTATTATTATATATACACGTAGTAAGCACCATCACAAAAGCGAATCTATCAGTCGTTTATGCATACAATTATTGGCTGGAGACAAAACTGGCAGAATTAAACATTTCTACATATGTTTTGATGTGATATTTCATTGGTTAATTGCATAGGATCCATAACCAATGTCATGATAGAAAAAGGTTCAAGCAAATAATCTGATACATTGTTTATATTGGATCGTGGAGAATGCGAACCGGAAATAAGAAGAGGATCGAAATGGTTAAAAGTGCGATTGCGTGCCTGACTAAGGGATAAAAGTATCTCGATGAACACGAGAATTTGTCTTATAAGGAGTTTAGTCTTCACAGCCTGTCTTTATGCCTCGGAATCGTGGACCATAACAGAGCAGAGTATTGGCGACTGATGTTGAGAATAATATAGATAAACATGGCTCGTAGATAGTCTAAGACAAATTTTATTAATGATAGTTACTATCACTTATGCCACTGCACGTTCTCCTTGAGGGCCCAACTCTGGAAAATTCACAGTAAGAATATATTTATAAAAAATGTAAAAACAGACCTCAAATAATGAATCTGATGTGTTTCAGGTATAAGTTCCTTTAGCCATTTTTATACATATTAAACAAGAAATAAAAAAAACGGAACATTGCCTTCAAAAGCACCCACTTTCTAAGTAGTACGCTCACAATAAACATTATTATTTAAAGGGACAGATTGTAGTATTTTGACGCGGCTCCATTTGTGTTAAAATTTGTTTGCAAATTATTGTTGACTTTATTGCTTTTTGAACGTTTAAAAATGTTTTCATGATAGGAAGTATTCAAAGAATGTAAATTAGTAGCAGTAAATTTAGGAATTCAATCTAAAAATTCAGATTAAATACATAAGGAAGAAGCAAAAAATAACGAAAAATCAACAACAGCATCAGCTGATTTAAATATATTTAATGTTTTTATTGATTGTATTATCGGTAAGTTGACAACTAGATTGAATGCAGCAATATAAATTCAGTTTCATTCTTAAAAGAAAATCTAGAAAAAAACAGTTTCGAATCTATGCCGAAAATATTTTTTAAGATATGTCATTTCAGTAAAATCATATCGGAACACATTTTCACAAGTAGATATATATTTTTACCGGTGAAAATATAAATTATCTGGTAGGTTTTATTTTCACTAGTTTTGCCAGTGGATATATATTTTTACTAGCGAAAATATAATTTAACTGATAGGCGCTAATATGCTGCTCTATAATGTCTATGAATCTCAATTTGACAGTTGCGAAACGTCTATTTGCTGTCAAACCTAAAACTAAAAAAAGTTCTCAAACTAATTAAAAAATTCACGTCAAAAGCAATAAAATCGCACGATTTTATTGCTTTTGACGTGGATTTTTAAATTCTGAGAAGGAATAATTGTTTTTTTCGATCCCGTAGTGGACAAAATTTGGTTTATCGGTATAATGTATATAAAAATATATTTTTTTTATCAATACTCTCTACGGATCCTCGGAGGATAGAGGGTGACAGACTCTTCGAAACGTCAGACGCTCACAAAAAAGTAAGATCGCGATGGCATCTGTAGCCAATATTAATAAAATAGTATATTCACAAGGTAGATGTATTGTTTAACTTCAAAATAAGTTTAAAAATTTGTGTTTTTTTTTATGTTTTATAAGTGTTGTATTTCACAAAAAGATTATAATGAAAATTATGTACTTTCCTGTTATTATAAGGGTGTAAATTTATTTAAAAAAAACATTTATTTATTTACAAACATCAGTGTTCTGCCATATGTTCTTTTGCTATATAATCACGTTTAAAAAGCGTTAGGAGTGAACGAGCGGCATCGATTGAGCGCTGTTCAGAACAGTAACCAACGAATCTACTCTAACAAATATATATATTTATATGTAACTAATCTACTAAAAAAAAAATAATATTTAAAAATAGTATTTTAGAATAAATTTGATATAACTTATGATTTTTGACAGTTGTTTTTCTAAAATTTCAATTTTGTTTTTATTTATTTACATTCAATTTTCTGTAAAATACAACAATTAAATTTAAATTTAAAAAATCATTCGTTTGGAAATTTAGCAATACACTTATCTTGCAATTGTTATATTTTATATTATAGAATACATATTTATTTATTACGATAAAAAATATATATAACGCGTTAATCTTCAAAAGAAAGGAATTAACAGCCTTAATAAAATTGCAAGTCTCATAAAAGCTTGTATGGGGAGCAAAAAAAAATTTTTTTTTATATTTTATTTCGATGCAGGTTTAGCTTCTGCATATTTTTTATAAAGCACACTTTTTTGTAGGATTTTATCCGATGAAGTTATGATATTTTAAGATTTTAAATTTGCCACCATTTTGCAAAAAAGTGACATATTATATTTTTTTAGCAAATATTATAGTGGTGCTTAAGAATTCTATATTATAACAAAAATTCAATTCTTAGTCATTAAAACAAAGCAATTACCAGCCTTATGTAAATATTGCAAGTCTTAAATACTAAACTTGTTTTGAAGCAAAAAACTATTTTTATGAGATGCTTTATTTTTTTAGAGAATTTTATAAGGGTTATTAAGAGTTATATTCTACATTAACATTATGTCGGTTATCGTTTTGTCACAATCATGATTGAGTGTAAATTATAATGTCATACTATTTTTTTATTTTAAAATTGTATTGTAAGAAACTGATTGACACTAACAGATCAGAAATGTTTTTATTTTCACAATAAGAGCGACGATCAATAATAATCTTAGCACAACACAAAAAGCTGGTATACAAAAAAATGTTAAAAATACAATATGGATGATGATGATAATAATAATAACTTCGATTATTGTACGTATTATTACTTCATGGTTTTCTAACCGGTTTTAAACTGTAGCAAGATCTCGACTGTGACCTCGTGCTGGCGAAATATTCACTCGCACGCCTTTTCTCAAACCCAGAAATCGCACTTCTTATTATATTATATTACAAACGCGTGTGCCGTTATTTATATATCATACAAAAAAATGGATTATATTTGATCAAAAACTATTTTAAATTAAAACCAATTAACTTCAGATTCATATCACAAAAATAAAAGTTAAGTTTAATTTAAAATTGCATAATAATCATTGTTTAAAAATACCTTTTTAAATTAATTACAAATCAAGTTTTGATTCATCCCGCTCCATATGTGAACAGGATAAAATATGTTGCATTCACACATGTACTCAATATATAATACGACACAAAGCGTGAATTCATTAGGCCGAGATTTATTTCTCGTGTCGATCAGCCGTGAAAGGGCCCCACGTCCGCGGGGCCCTTAAAATGTTTAAATTATCATAAGATCTATACATATAAAGGACCTGTGTGTGTGTTTTTTTTTGGTCTTTTTCCATGTCGGGATTAATTTGAATGGCAGTCGGTGGCAAGAAGTGGCCCCGGGCCGGTCCAGGTATCCAAGGTACTACTAAAAGTTACCTGTTGTGGTAGTAATGGGCTCCCGATAGCCGACGATTTTGGGAGCAGTCCGCCACTGGGACACAAAAAGGATATCGAATTCTTCAGACCCTGCGCTCGCTATGTATTTTATACTTATATTGATTGTCCAGGTAACTTCCAAGAATCGCAGAATTCGAAAGGATACTTTTTTTGTAAGCGGACGTCCTTGGAGACACCTTTGTTTTATAAGGAAAGAAGACATTGAGAACATTTAAAAATAAACGGCTTACTCAAAACTGTGCCATTAGAATCAAACGTAAAAGTCCGTAAATTAAATATTAAAAAATAATAGCTAACAAATTTTTATGTTTATTTATAAAGAAAGCCTTAATGAAAATCATACTGTAAAGCTGAAAACAAACAATGGATTCTGATTGTTTTTCACTTATGACTACATAAAAAAAACAGTGTCTTTATATAATGCATGCTATCTCCATTTTATGAAATGATTTTATTATACTATAGTACTTCTGAGTTGCCGTTTCAATTGAGAAGCTTTCCAGAACGTGCAATATTTTATAATACATCAGCAAGGTTTAAAGGTATTTTTGGAGAGATTTTGCGTGTGCATATCATAAACGTTAAATGTGAATATTAAAATACATATATCCGGTACGTAAGTACATAAGCCCAAGCAAAATTATGGAACGTTGAAATTCCAGACGAGTCGAGCCACTCACGAGAGCTCGGCCTTCGTTTTTGCCCCCAGAGGCAACTACTCAAAAACCAGGGAATGGTTCACAAGCAAAATGATACCCGGAGGTAAAAAACACTCCTGACTCACCTACGTCATGTCCTAGTTATATATAAACCAGGTCAGATAAAATATTATCCAATATATGGGAAAAGCCGCTTTAAATAATATATTTCACATAACAAATTTTGATTTCTAAGAATAAATTTAATTGATTATATTTTAAATGACATGCTCTTTTTCATGAAGCCCTCGAAATTTGAATATCGCTCATCTAATGTCACATGAAGTTGCAAATAGTAACCGCAAGTGGGCGGAACTATGAAGTATTTACCAGCGGTAATTGCATTATAGTTAATTGATATTATTCAATGTGTTATATTGTTTTTTTTTTACGAATAAGTTCAGGAATACAAAGCACAAGACATAATTTGAATCAGCTACTGAGAACAAATATCCCACAGTGCGACGGTTGTTTCATTATTAATCGCTTTTGAGATAAAAATATACAGTTAAGATTATATTAATAATGTCTATGATTATGTACGAAAGGTGATAAAAAAATAACGGTCATATTTGTATATCTTGACTATTTATTTTCAATTAAGCTCATCTTTTTTCTCACGTTAGTACCTCAGTTATAAGAATGTTAATAAATTGTCAGACAAATTCAAAGCGTAGTTTATGATTGACAGACACAGTATTGACAATTTTTTTATTTTAAAAGTGATACGTCCAAACGAAGGGTTTGTAAATGAGACATTTTTAAGAGAGACGGGAAAATATAAAAAAGGACTTTATAAAAATCGAACTAGTACTAGTATGTTTATGTCATTAACCTTCTGGACAAGTAATGTGAGTCTGAATCATCACACCTTTGGTTTTTTTTATAGTGGCCCAGGATTATTACCACTGCGTTTTATTATATGAAACGTTGATTTTATGCGTTTATATTTATATATTTTAGATAAGAATTTTAATACACATATATTTTTAAATTCCCTCTTTAACATATTCAACCCGATTGGGGTATTTTTATTGCGGTAATGTGGGTTTTATCGGTAACAAAATATGTTACCGATAAAAAACTCAGTTTTTAAAATATGTATACTTTCTCAGAAGATCGAAGTTGTATTTGTGAATATATAACTATATGGGGTACCTCAAAACAGTGAAAGATCGACCGCCGTACATGTACGGCGATACCGCTCAAAGGATTAAACAAGAAAAGCAAATAGTTTCTCTCATATCAAATGCATTACTAGAATCGCACAATGTAAAAAATATAGTATAAAAGAAAAACTTGATTTGCTAGTAGCTATTGATTTGGTTGAAATATTATTTCGCTAATCATATGCAAAATAATTGCGACAGATACCGCTTGCGAAATTCGCAATAATTTAACTGCATGTGTTTAATATGTTAAAAAATAATATACAAGGATATAGAATATGAATGTCAATTTGCAATTAAAGCAAAGCTTCATCCAATGATTTTTTTATTATAATTTACAATGTCAAGATACACGGGTATGTTAGAAATAAATCACCTGTTATTATTAATTATTAATAGTAATTTAGAACAACAGTCTTACAAAAGTTATAATTTAAAAGCTAGGTTGTTTGGAAAATTGCGTAAATATAGATATATAAATACACCTCTCTTCTCTATTGTAAAGTACGTTAATTATATTGTGCATCAGTGAATCAAAGGGCTTTAAAACTTGACGGTAAAATTGCGATTTTTTGTGATGAATATTAAATACTTATTTTGATTTTTTAGAAAATTAGATGATTTAAAGAAATTTATGCAGGGACCACAAACGCGTTCACTGATTTAAAAATACTATGTGAAAGTATCCATAAAAATAGAGCTATGGAAATTGCAGATTACAAAAAAATATGTTCGACATATTAACTATTTTTTCTAAAAATTTTTTGCACTAGAAATGATATTGAAGTTATTTTTTTTACTGAATATTTTCAATGGTCTTGATATATCTACTATTTGTCGATTAATAACATGATGTATTTGGATTAGGAACTTTCGAAAATGAACCACTGATATAATATTATCTTGCGATATTTAATTAAAACAAAAAATTGAGACTTTTTCAATCAAAGCAATGTTGCCATTTGTAACATCATATTAGTCCGGAACGCGATTTTATACATTAGTGCCATTAAATCAAAATATCGACCCCATTTTGAATTAAAAAAAATAATCCCAAGTAGTTTTTAATCAATATCACCACTTTGTGCTGATAAGACAGTTCATCCATTGCACTAAAAACAATTCATTTATAAACATACATTCTGTAATTTTAATACATCCTTACTATTGAAAAATGTGCCTGAATTATTTTATACAGTAAGAGGGGCGCCAAAATATTTTCTTATATAAATATAGGGCATAGAAAAATAAAATTGATAACCAACGAATTAATTAGTGTAGGATTTCAGTGAATTAAAATAGCTTAACCGCAGTTTAGTTTATAGTGTGAGTAATTAATTGACTGCGTCATTAACTCGCGTCTTTCGAAGGTTTGTTCACTAATTTATGTTTGTACTATAAGTAAATAGAGCATCATGAATAAATGTAACAATAAACTCAAACACGTTAATTTTGTTTTTACAGCTGTGGTCAATTGAAAGTTTCATAGGTAATATTTCACGATTTCTATTATTAAAATGTATTCTTTCATTAAAACTTGTTCTACTGTCTTTTTTATGATCAAGTGCATCTGTGGTATTAATTTACAAGATATTTTAACTTGTAAAGCCTCATCAGTTGCACGTTAGCGATTATATAAAGACAAAACCAAAATCACGGAGAGATCTAATCGATCGCGGTAGAATCTAAAATAATAGCACATCTCGAAGAAAATGTTTTAATTCTAGAGATAGCGCAAAGAGTGGAGTTTAGTGGTTCTGCTCTTCAAAAATTTATTAAAAAATATCGCTAAACAAGAATTCTTGAGAGGTTGCAAGGGGGTGGTCGGAAGCGCATGACATCTGCTCGAGAAGACCGAAGAATAAAGGATATAATAAAAAAATATTGATTCAAAACTGCTGCAGAAATACAAACAGAATTGCAATCTACTTATATTTCTAGTGGTTTGGTTGAAGCTGGATTTAAAGCGCGGAACCCAGCAAAAAAACCCGCTATATACTGAGAAAATGAAAAAAAATCGCCTTGAATGAAGAGTGGCTTTCTCCGACGAATCCAAATTTAGCCTGTTTGGATCAGATATTAAGCGACCGCGCGCCGTAGAAAAGGCGAAAGATTTCATCCCTTATGCATCAATCGATTCATAAAGCACTCACCCTATGTGATGATCTGGGGCATGACAGCTTATCGATTGAGCTCTGTAAAGTTCGTCAAGGACACCATAAATGCAAAAATATATAAATTGGTTGTTAAAAACGACGGTTGTCCTCGATATTGATAGCAAAAAAGGGTCGCACGCACGAGTTGAGTTGGAGGCTTGCCATTATGCACTTGCTGGGACGACGAAAAAAATGCACCTTTCCCAAAATTGACGCAATTATACATTCCTAATTTTACAATACCCGTATTTTTAACAGTATTAACGGAAAGCGAAAGTTAACAATTATAATTATCTATTATAAATTCAAAAACGTGTAAAAAATGCATCAAAGTTGATAAAATAATCAAAATACGTATAAGAACCGCCATGTCAACTTTCAATTGCCCACAGCTGTACATTATATATGAGACATACAGTAGATTTACATTGTAATCGGTATATTTCAATTCAAATGTTTAGCTGTGTAGACTTAAAATGAAAATTATGACATAATATGATAACATACATACATACATACATACATACACATTCACGTAAATAATGTCTCTAAAGAATTTATCGAGTTCGCCCACATAGACAATCGCAATAAGGTGAGGGGGTGTAAATCAAATTGCGATAATGTTACACTAGCATACACCTTTCAGTGAGATGTTTTCAACCGTTGAAAATTAATTTAGAGCAGAGGCGAACACGAATACGTCAGAGAATTTATGTTCAAGATTAACAAATTAATAATTGATGCGATAATATAGCAGACAATAATAAAATACTAATCGTTCGGAAAGCAAATTAATAATTCATGTGGCTCTGTGGTAAAACTGAAAGCAATTTCGATTCCCCAGCGCGAGTTAGTGACTCACGATTTGGCATTGAGGAAAACGAGTCACATTTTTTTTAACTTTGTGAATGCGTGTGTGTGTGTTTGTTATAAATATATATTTTTTGTTTATTACCATTATGCAATGATGATAATGCAGAAATAATTTAGAGAGAAAACCGAACAAACGAACGATTTGGGTGAATGTTATGATCGTAGTTTCCCAATCAGATTATGTTTCAACAATTTCGGAACAGATCAAACGGCTAGAAAATATTTCTGTAACCCAGATTGAAGAGTAACATTTCAAATATAATTGTTGAAAGTCACTGTTAGTGAGGATGGCACGTTGTTTTGACTTTGAATAAATTTTATTCCTCAGAAGAGAGATTCACGACAGTAAATTGTCACAAAAACTGAGCAGTTTTCTTAAGATATGATATTTTGCAATTGGGATTTGTTTAAATATGATATTATCTGCGTTGATTATATTAACAGGAAAAATGTGTATAATAAATAGTCTATGGCAAAGAAAGGATTTCCAAACGTGGGCATAAAAATAAAACAATGTTTAGTGTCATGTCCGAAAGCAAATTATTCATCCAATTTTCAACTGAATGAATATTCGAATAAATGATCAAATATTCGTTTATATTATCTCGAAAGAAATTTAAAAAAATCTTATAATAAAAAAATTGGTATATTTTAACAACACAGGTAGTTATTTTTTCTCTATACAAAGTGACTAGTGCCGCTCAAAAATCAATAGTTCTTTATGCGCATTTATTTTGTTTCGAAATGCGAGACAATGAAAATTTTTTTTTGTATCTACTATGACCGAAATTCGCAGAATTCGTTCGTTGAACGAAATAAATCCTATTAATTTAAAAGCATTTTATTCTACGTTGAAAAAGTCGATTTTAAAAAGTTCGCTACAAATGAAAAAAAAAGTTTTTGTTCGGAATATATTGATGTTAATTAGACTACCATAAAGGAAAGAGAAATGATTCGTGGATTTCGCGAATACATTCTCGAAAAGACATCCTGAAAAATATTGTGTTTGATATATGCTCTGAATTATATTCCCATTTTTTCTAGTGAACCTAAACGCGAGTTTTTGTAAATTAATCTAAGTATAACCCTAATAAGAGTTTCGTTCAAGATCAATACAGTTTCGGCACTATTGTTTATCAAACTTTTCGGACCACCTTTGCCACTTTTCGATCTTTCAAAATACGTTGATCTGTGATTTCTCAGATTTCATTCGGCCATAGACACCAACCAAAAAAATGGAACTGAGACGATTTGTGAGACGAGAATTGGACAAAACTTTGGAAATCACTATAAACTTTTCAGTTGTATGTTTGTATTTGTACGTTTAACTTTAGATTTGACATGTCTAAAGTAAAGAAAAAAATATGATAATTTTTTTATGCGCTTCGTGGCATAGGAAAAGTTGCTTTAAATCATTTAAATGATATTTGAACATACTTTCCTTTAGTAAAAAGCTTGCAAGTGAGTATCGGCACCTTTTTTGTTTAAAAAAAAAAGCTCTTCAACCTAATAATTCCAGTTTTTCGTCCATTAGCACCCCAAGATCAAGAGCCCTATGAAGTCCTTGCGAACATAAGTTCGTCAGGTTTATACAAGTGTCTCATTTTTTTAGTCAAACGATTGACATTCAAAAAGCCCGACGCTGAGTGCAGAATGGCACAGGATCATAAGGACTACAGAAATTTCAAGTGTCAACAGCATCATTAATATTTTCGAGTGATTGTGGCGGCGAATCGCTAATCGGTCGGTCTCCTTTTGTCGTCTGATACACCGCACGTGAATCGATCGTGCACTCGAACCCATAACCTACTGATTCGTGGCTCAAATATTTTTTGTTGTTGCACACGTACTACGTGTGTCCATTTTTTTACACGCGGGTTAGGTTATGTGACGTAAGAAACATCACGTGTGTTAGCCGCAGGCCATATACGGTATTATATTTGAACCGTTGCAGCAGCCGAAAGACCGGCCAATTTAGAAGCGATCAATTAACGATGTCAACGAAAAGCAGTCTTGTCATGTCAAAGCGCTGTCATGTCAACTATCCAAGCACATACATACACCGAGGGTTTCAATCCGATGCCGGACACAATTAAAATTCCGAGCGCATTAGCCGGCGCCCAGTCCGGCGAGTGTTTCTCTCTAAATTTATCCTCGAGTTTGAAAGTATCGTATACATATGCATCACGATAATGATGAGTTAATCGAGGAAATGATTTAACCCTTGAACGATGTTTGCTGACTAATGTTTATATTGGCATTAAACGCGTGTAAGTATAAAGGTAAATATAAACTGTCTATAAATAATACTAAAGGACATTTTGCTACTTGATGTAAAAGCTTTTTTTTCAACATAAATGTTTAAGTGCATATGATTTTATGACCATGAAGCTGTTTACATGTTTGCATCGACATGTACCAGTGTTTTATATTGGTTTTCTTATGTATATATTTTGTCATTACATATGATGTAGTAATATAAGAAACGTAAAATTTTCATTGTAATCGCGTATTTTATAAACGTAATGCTATTGATTCAAGGTGTTTTACATACATATATATTATTCGTTTAACACTAATATAATATATGTATAATATAACCGGTCAAATTAGATGTTTATATATTGAAAAAGTTTCAGTCGAAAATAAAAGCTTTTTGGTAAATTGCGGAGTCAAAATTATTAATACGATAACATATTTTATAAGCAAAAAAATAATTAATAGTATAATCGGCTTGATCAAACATGCAAGCTTAACTGTCGGATTCCTTAATTATTTAATCCTTTGAGTAGTGAGTTAATTTTACGAATTTTTCCATATTTATTTATTATTATTTTGTATTGCATTTACAGTAAATAATAAAAAATAGGGAATATAAATTTATTTTATATATAATTCGGCTTTTGTGAATTTTTGTATCAATTCAGAGGCTCTTAATATTTTTAATAAAATTATTTTTTGATACGTACATTAATTACGCACTCTTCAATTTATTGCTATTATTTTCTATAACAGTCATTAACATTAAATACAATTAAAAAATATTGTATAAATATAATATTTTTTATGTATATAACTGTCAGGGGTACCTCAAGACAGTGAAATATCACTCACCGTACATGTACGGCGAAACCGCTCAAATGGAGCGAGTTGCTATTTATTTATTATTATTTTATGTTTATAGTAAATAAAAAAAATCAGTGATTCTTTGCTATGCAATTTTTTTTTATGTATAATTCAGCATTTGTGATTTTTAATATTGATATATTTTTTTTTAAACTAACATTATTAAACCATTACATTTCTAAATAGTATTAATATATAAATACACGTAATTAAATACAAAGTTTATAACCATGTTATAGATATATGAGATGTGCATAGTCATAATATAAGAGAATTATTTTTAAGTATTCATCTACGCGTGTCAGCGAGTGTGTGAAACGAAAGATGAACAGTGTGTGTGACCGCAATTTCTTTCATTGTCTACTCGGAGCTCATGCTCGCGTTTTGTGCCGTTAGAAGCAGTTGTTCTTCTTGCTCCGGAGAAGCAAAAAAAAAAAACGTCGGTCAAGAGGAAGCGACAAAGCTAGTTTTGCTTTGACTTCTTTCGGCGTTCTGAATATCAACAACAAACTAAAATTGATTTAAAGTTTCTTAAAATTCAGAAACAACATCAAAGAAACATCTGATATAACTATGTTAGCAATACCTTATAAACAATTATGATTTGTTTGAGTGGGTACAGAAATTTTTCATATTTCATACAATTTCCGAGCAATCGTTATAATCATAATGCGAGAAGTGATTCGTTATTTTTTGCGAACCTTCGGTTTATTTTGGGTTAATTAATTGGTTACGCTTTGTGGTAGATAAGAAAATTCATTAATAATTTGATCCATATGTTACTAATAAAAGCGTAGATACGTATACGTAGTATCTCCAGTATAAAACCGAAATTCAACGTACATTGTTGCGGTTTACCGTTACATCTTCGTTTTCTTTTGTACTTCTTCGGCCTAAGGCCCAGTCGTTCGCCTTTTTATCAGCGCCTCTCTGACAAACGAACGAAGGCTCTCAAACTGTGATTATCCGAGGCCTCAATAAAATATAGACAATAAAATCATATTAGAATCGTTTATAAATGGAAAGTCATAGACTTGTAAATCATAATGTAAAATAAAATAGATATATCTAATGTCTCTAGATCCTGTTGGTACACTGTTAGTGACGTGGAGATTTGCAAGTCCTTTCCAAAGAAGGAGCTAGAACAATTTTTTAAATCTTATAATAAAATACAAACGAATCGAAATGACAAAATTTGTAGTGAATTTCATGGGACAGTGACTAAAAAAATGATATTCATCAGAAAAACATTAAAATTTCACAAATAAAAGTAGAACATACAAACGCGATAATTTTTTTAAATAAAGTGTCAACTTTGTCAAATTATAGTTTCAATGAAAACCACCCTATAAATTTTGATACAACTAAAACACAATTATTAGAAATTTAAAAAAGTTTACAATAAATAGAAGAGACGGCGCAAAAGCTATTTCAAATACTTTGATACCGGTTATAAGGCAAGCTAAATTACATTTTAATAAAATTTACACATACACATTTATTTACAAAAATATTCAAAAGTCAATGCAATTGTTGTTCCCTTAGCAATAAACAAATGATCACGAGATCGAATCAAAGACGAGATAAGGTCCAGACTACGGCCTAGATCATGACTCCCAATAGTTATCGAAACGTCGGCAACGGAGACAAGTAAAAAAAAGTATTTATTTTTACATATATGCAAAAATAAATATTGATAGTAGTTCTAAATATGTATGTATACATTGTATAAAACATAACAGATTATTACATTTATTAATATTTTATGACTTTAAAATGAGTGTAAAATCTGACAATTTAGAACACTCGCAAACAGGTAAGCAATCGAGATAAAGGTGTGAAGAGATTGTATACCTGAGACGTTACAAAAAAGTCGAAAGTTTGCTTAGAATACTATGCAGATATGGCCTTTATATTATATGTGCACTCAGGTTAAACAAAAAACAGTGCATTATGAAACAAACTCAGGTAAAATTCGTCATTTGCTTACTGGTCTACAAATATAATATTAAATATAAATACAAAAACGCATCCGCAATATATTAAACTACGCGACAAAAATATACAGTTATAATACAAATATACATAAAGATTCTATACTACTTAATTGTTTATAAACTACAATATTTTATCATATTTTAATCGGATTTGGCAGAAATGATAATTAAAAATAAGGAAGACAATCCAATGTTCATTAGTTGACTCTCAGATATACGCATAATTGCTATGTGAATTATTTTATTTACTCGTTAACTCATAATTATAGCTAATAAAGATAATGACGTTAACGACATTCTTAAGCATTTATTTACATACATTTGTATAGAGAAAATAATCTTTTGCGCTCGCAACGAAACAAATCACATTTTTGTAGTAGTTCAATCCACAATAAAATCAATCGCTTAATTTAAACATGCACATTTATGTATCGTTGGGGATCCATATGAACAACGAATTCTAGTCCTGTCAAGACTAATTGAATTAAATATGAAGAGCTCTTGAAAATCTTTCACAAATAGTTTCATCCATCACTTTTATCGTTTTAGAAAATTGCACGAGAAAACTGTTCAAAGACAGCGGATGTTGCATGACAACACATCCAAATTAGACGCAATTCGTTTAATGAATGATGCGTGTGACTTCGTTTAACCTTTGACAGTTAGTCGCTTTCAAGAAATTGGGTTTCGAAAAGTTAAAGGATAATTTCTTAGCTGGTCGTACATAATAAATTGCAATTTTCAGCGCCGCATTTTGACACATTCAATGCTCTTCTATGAGACAAACTACGTAGTATTTTAAATCATATTTACCGTTACAACACTATTCTATACAAATATATATTAATAAATAACTATAATTAGAAAGCCCTTGAATATTTTTTAAATATATCTGAATAAAGAAAATATATGCCTATATTTACTTTAAGTTCAATAGCCCCAATGTTAACTTAATTATTGTTCATTTTTATTAAAAGATCAAGGCCATGATTTATCTACTACAAAACAACACGAGGATCACAATCAAGATGCGTTAATTCAGGGGTATCCAACACATTGTATTTTATGTGCCGAATTGCCCGATATACAATACAATTTAATATTAATTTTTGACTTAACCTTTTGACCGCGGATGACACCTATAGAAGTCATATATGCATTGAGCACTGTAATGTGTTTTTTTCTTGTATAATTTAAGGTTGAAAATCACTTTAATATTTAAATAACTATGGCATAAATTGGCACATCCCACATATTAGCAAATTTTGAAATGACGCGCAAAAAAGTGTTAAATGTAACCCATATAAATGGGTTGTATAATACTTTACTTTTTACATTAAAAATGTTAATCTTAATATGAACACTGAGCTTGTTTTTTTTCTATATATTAGTCTAGCAATATTTGGTTTAATCAAGGATTTAGCAATACAAATATTATTTTAGAGATGGTCAAATAAAATGTTTGTTATACGGGAAAAAATAAATATTCGTAGTTATAAGCTTATGAATGTCCAATAAAAACACTTGAAATAAACGTGAGCCGCATGCGGCCCACGGGCCACAAGTTATGAATTACATTTGGGTGATTATCACGTATGGAGATAGGTGCATTAATAATTGTTTTTTTTAGATTGTCTGTTTAAATCAATATTAATGCGATACTAAAATATAAACGTGTAGTTTATGAAGACATATTTGTCAAAAATAAGTTGTGATATCCATTAAATATATCAAGCTTCGTATGCTCTTACAAATGAATACGCCATGTTTGAAAACGTAAGCTGAAATTTCGTGAACATGGCATGAGTTTCACTACCGAAATACCGTGCAATTTTTGAATGCCCAAACCATATATATTTTGATTTTCAACGTTCCATTTGTAGATTCATAGAAACATTTTGATCATATTTATCGTGGATAAGTCGAGTTTTGCTTTGTATCGTCTCAATGTGTGTGCACACCCACGCGAATAAGTGCAAGGTTGCTCGTTGAATACAGTCAGCGGTTTAGAGCAGCAGTGCGGCTGGTTTTGGTATTCACATTTGGCCGCAGAGTCAATACCCTCTTTTGTGCATGCGGAATATGGCCAAGTCAAGGATTATAAGTATAGGCACGGAACTGGACAACGACGACGATAAGCAAGTGACGCACCATTAGCGTAATTGCTGCAAATTGAAAACGTGATCTAAAAATCAAGGTTGTGATTTTTTCGAACTACGCGAATTAGGTGCAACACCCTATAGAAGAAACCAACTTAAAATTCAATTTCACATTGACAATGATGAGATCATTGTTCGGTGATGTTTCTGCCGAATACGAAGATAACGTTATGGATGATTTACCTTTAGAACAGCGCTTCCCAAAATCGAACATTACGAGATGGTACGGTGATTACAGATTGGAATATGTTGTTGTGTTATTTATATTACCTAGGATTAAGACTTAAATTTTATATGCAGACAATAGATTTATTTGTGATCTAATTATAAATAATAATTCATAAAGCGCGAAACACAGCAAAAAAACACGATTTACTGAGAAAATAAAAAATCGCATTGAATGGCCAAAAGCTCATCGCCATTGGACCTTCGAAGATTGGAGAAGAGTGGCTTTCTCCGACGAATCCAAATTTCATCTGTTTGGAGCAGATGGTAAGCGACTGTGCGCCGTAGAAAAAGCGAAAGATTTCATCCCTTATGCATTCATCAATTCATCAAGCACTCACCCTATCTGATGATCTGGGGGTGCATGACAGCTTATGGATTGGGTTCTGTAAATTTCGTCCAGGGCACCATGAATGTCAAAATATATAAATTGGTTGTATAAAACGACTTTATTCCAACCCTTGAATAACTTTCCCAAGATACAACTAAACCCATTTTGCAAGACGATTCTGCGCCATGACATCGAGCTCGTTCTGCGAGTCCAACTATATTTTTTATATTCAAACTTTCACTAAATTAATCCTCTATCTGTAGGTTTGCACAATTCAAAGAGTTAACGGGAATAACATCATTAACTTGGCCAGGAAACAGCCCCGACCTGAACACAATTGAAAATTTATAGGCAATCATAAAACAACAATTAAAAAAAAACGATCAAAAAATTAAGTCGAGCTTAAAAAACATATCATGGAAGTGTGGGAAGAGGAGATCGATTTTAAAATAATTGAAAATATGTATTTATTGATACCAGGAAGAATATAAGAATTTATGAAAAATAAAGTTTGTTTAAGGGATGATTTTTTGTCACGCCAGATGTGAGCGGCACGCATTGATGCCGTCTGTTTATCTGTCAAATGTCAGTTCACCTAGCACCCAGCGGTTTAACTAATACACTTGAAGATTAAACAAACGCCGATTTGTGGATTCAAGTTTCTCTGTTGTAGCATTTATATACGTATATATCAAGATACATTTCTAAGTCTGTTAAAGCATCGTTATTCAATTTTACAGCTCTTTGTTCTTCCGATAGCGAAAAATTACCAGATAAAAATCTGGCTAAGCACTTTCTACACGTTCGTTCAACCACACAGTAATCTCCGTATAAGTTACAAATGTTTAATATGGTTTCGAATTTTATAAACAAATATAATAAAATATGTCTATGGATTACAGTAACTTTCATTTTCAAGGCTTATATTGTATATTTTTACAAACTAATTTCACCAATCAATAATAAATTGCTAATCAAAGAGATTCCAGATTTAGAAAAATGGATTGATTAGGATATATTAATACCAATTTTGCTTCATTTTTTAGAGAGATTTAATAAACAAACTATCTGTCTATAAAAATAAGTTGCGAGTTAAAAACTTTTAAAAAATGATCTAATTGATATTTTCATAAAATTAATGACTTAAAATCTGTGAATATTAGGTTATATTATATACACTTCGATGTATTCTAAATTAAAAATTATTTTGATTTTCAAGTGCCTGGATTTTCGTGGAACTATCTTCTCTACTTTGTGAAAAATTTGGCACAAAAGTGTTTCAATCATTATTTAACCCGTATTTTTCCGCAAGAATTTTTGAAAAACAAGGTTCTAAAATAATTGTTTCATAAAGACGGAATAGCGTAATCCGTAACGTCTCAGACTAGTAGCTCTGAGGTTGCGGGTTCAAGTCCCGGCAGCGGTACTCGAATTTTTATTTATAAAAATGCGCTATTATTAAAATTAAATTAAAAACCAGCCCCAGCTGCAGTGACATTTATTGATTATAAATTGTAAAGCACATAATAATATAGATGTCATCAATTCCCAGACTTTCAGTTTGGTGGTTAATATCAACTTGTAGGTATTCATTATGTCTGATTGACTTACTCAGTTGGTACAAAATTTCCCGTTATAACGCATTGGGCTCACGCAAGTCAGGTTTCAACGGAAGATTTAATAAAAATAAATAAATATATTGGAGATTGGAATTTAATAATTTATTTTTAAGCCCAATGCGTAAGTATTAACCACCAGACAGCGATTCAGTGACATTAAAAAAAGTGCAATATAATTTATAATCAATAAATGTTGTATTTTTATAAATAAAAATTCAAGTCTGCTGCTGTAGTTCGAGCCCGTAGCCTTTGAATTATTTGTCTGAGATATTACGGACGCTATTCGGACCTTATAACTAATTTGATATACATATGTATGTCACATACTTTGAATTCAGTCTGCTTTTCACTGCCCTTGATTGTGTAGGCATTACAATAAAAATGTTTTTTGTCTATATTTTGTATAGGTAATTTCACTGCTGCGGGTTGTGTGGCACATTCCTTTCAACTGGCGGACCATGATGCTATTATTTCAGCATAAAATACTGCAAATATGTTTTAATATTTTTTTACATGCCTATATATATTTTATGATACAATATATAGAAACTTAGCGGAATTGAACGTCGATGTACATAAAATAGCCCTATAAGTTTTAACAGCACTGAAAAATGTGATAAAGACGCTAAATATTATTTAAGATATATTTTCCGATGCGCAAAAAAAGTTTCATGAATTATTTTAAATCCAAGATTTAAAACCAAAATAATTTTATTATAGATATATAAATATTGTATCATAATTTTATGTTGTAAATTAATCCAATTTTAGATAAATCCTATGACAAAACTATTGCCAATAAATAAAATAATATATTGAAAAAGATAACATATCTTTTGATGCAGTTATGTTTCAGTGCATCTTATATGCAAAAATCGATATTAACTACTAACAAATGTGTGATTTTCTCTTTATTTTTAATAAAATATGAATAATCACAAAGAATATTTTTTGTAAAATAGATAAAAATAAAAGTATACAACGATTGACGAAAAGACTTTAGGAAAGAACCTGAACAAATTTTGCATCCGCCTTGCGGTATTTTTGTTGATTCTTCAACGGTACATAAACATCTGTATCGTGAGCATGAAAGGATGTTGTTGCTAAAACATATTTTGGAAATAGGAAACAATTCTATGCAAAGCTTGTATGCAAAAAATAAAGGATATGGATTAGAATGTGGGTAGACGAAAAAAAGTTTGTTCGTGTAAACTAGAAGGGGTTTATTATTTTAAAATTAGTATTTAAAGCAAGACTAATATTAGATTATTTTAAAACAGCATTTTAAAAAAAAAGATGTAGCTCTAAGGGTAAGCTGTTCATATAATAATGACGTAAATTAGTCATTGAAATAATCCATAATCTGTATAAAACATACCAACATTGGTTTGTATATATACATATAATTGCCCTTTAAATATATTATACGTGTTTTATATTATGGTATATTATATTTTTTAATTTATAAACACACTTAACCCTTTAAGCGGTATTATGGTTCATGTACGGTGGTCGATTTTTCACTGTTTTGAGGTACCTTATATTTACATATAACTAAATAATACCAAAAAATATTTTATAATAATTAAAAAAAAATATTTAAAGCCTCTGAATTGATATAAAACAATCTACATCAACCGAATACTACATAAGAAATATTTAAAATAAATTAATCAAATTTAATAATTAAAATAAATTATTAAGACATACTAACACAAAAAAGTAATAAAATGAATTAAAGCAAGATTTTTTATATAATAATAAAAAATATATAACAATAGAAATAATTATGGAAAAATACGTAAAAATAACTCAAATAAAATTAACAAATGTGTATAAATTAACTCATTACTCAAATTGTTAAGATGTTTTGCACAGTACTGAATATCTATCGAGTAAATCGAAAGATATCAGATTTTTTTGTTGTTGAACAACTGCACACAACCAAACAAGGTTAACCACCCTCCGCGCTTTCTGCGCGTGCGCGATCACGAATCAGTGCCCGTTCGAAACTTTTAAAAGCTGTTACTTGAAACGCGATACATTTGTTCGTTGTCTTTTATTAATTTTAAAAAATATTGTACACACGATTTTGTTAAGCTTTTATTTAATCGTGAGTAAAATAGATAAAATTAATTGTAATAAAAATAGAAAAAAATGTGCACACATACCTTCGAGATCAGGTTCCGCCAGCGCCGAGCAACATCGCCGGGGGTGGGCCGGCGCACTCCCACAATACGCACGCAAAATAATTTTTAATCGCTCGGATCGACAAGTTCGGTACGAGCGTGCACGCGCACTGTTCTCATGTCGGCGCTTTCGTTCACATTTCACAGTATCGAAGTTCGCGGCGGAGGAGCGCTAGATGCGCATGCGCTACAAACAAACAGCGAAGGTACACTGGCAAAGGCTTGCAGGCGCTTCGGCCTACGGTCGGTTTCACTCGGGCGGACTCGGTGTCATTCGTACTCGCGGAACAGCCTCTCGTTTGGACTCGAAGTAACGAGAAATGCTCGTTAATTTAAAACAAGTAAATAACATAGAAATAAACACCAAAATAAACGGCCATGAACTCCTATGAAAATGTATTTATTAAATAAAAATAAAACAGCGCTATATATAAATAGAGGGCATTAACAATAATTAAATTTAATTAGTTTTATTTATTTATTTACCGCCTTATTACGTATAAATACAATTTATGTAAAATTAAAACTAAAATATCTTTATTATTATTAGAAAGGTAGATTATATTATATTTGCCCACCTCTAATTAAAACTAGATAATGAATTATTGCTAATTATTTCCAAGCAATTCTAATATTGAGAATGTGGAATTTTTTGATGCATATCATGGCGGATGAAAAATGTGTTTCGGATTCAAAAATCTTAATTAAAAAAGACGCCGAAGGAATTTTTATTGTACAGCGGAAATATTTTACCATAATATTGCGTGTCTATTGAGTTGTCGGTCAAAAACGTCATTTGAGGGGGCAAGTTAGAGCATTTGCCTCCCCCCTCTTAAATTTGATCAGAAAAATGCATGTAATTTAATGAAATATTGTAATTTTAATGAAATCGAAAAATTAAAAAAATGTTCACTGATTGCAAAATTTTTGCCCCCCCCCTCCTCCCTTCGAAAATTTAAAATGACATTTGTAATTCTAAACCAGGAATTGTCTCTATAATTAAATTAAAAAATCGCAATATATATTTAAAAAAATATAGTTTAACTAGCAGGTGTTAGAAAAATTATATGATTGTAATTTTCCATAAATGTTACTCTGAATGTGTATTTTTCGGTGAAGTTATATTTTCACTAGTGAAGTCCAAATACATATTAACTAGTAGATATATATTTCTACTAGCGAAAATATAATTTAAATGGTTATGAAACTTAATTTGATAGTTGCGAAACATAATTTTGTTGTTCAAACCCAAACCTAACCAATACGAATAAACCAAACCCAACTTGAACTAATGAAAGTTCTAACACCAATAATAGTTTTAGAACTATCTTACCGATATTACTATGGACCTCTAATATTAGAATGCCGAACAAAGTATTTTCAAACCAAATTTTTAAAGCTTTAGAGTACTCTAGAGTACTCTAAAGCATTCATCTGCATTTTAATATTACATTATGTTTTAAAATAGATAACTATTTTTCTTATTATATGAGAGTATTGGTTAAAGTATATTCAAACCGAATTTTGATCAATAAGAGTGCCAAAAACAGTTATCACTTCTCAGAAGTCAAAAATTCACGTCAAAAGCAATAAAATCGTGTCGGCGACGGCTCGATTTTATTACTTTTGACGTGGATTATTGACTTCTGGGAATAGATAATTGTTTTTTGCGCACTTCTATTAAGCAAAATTCGGTTTAAATGCTTCATACGATTATTGTTATCAAGTCGTAATATTAATATTAAAACATCTTAATATGAACTTAGTTTTCACTGCGACGGCAGGATTTTACTGCTTTTGACGTGAATTCTAAACAGGGACATCATTTAGGGACGGGGGTAGGTAGAGGCATTTGTCCCTACTTAATGAAATAACATTAATTTTATTAAAATAATAATAAAAACGACTACTGACTAGTCAAATTTTGCCCCCCTTACGGAAAAAGCTGAAATGACGTCCCTGTCGTCGGTCTGAATCTTTACTAATCGATTGGAAATAAAATGGAAGATAGGTAAATTGAGCACCAATCGCGCAATAGAGAAAAAACAAAAGATTTTGAAAAACGAATGGTGACGGATGGATATTATGTAAATACAAATTAAGCCCCGGTTGTGTATATTAAAGATGAAATCTGATGTATCATCACAGATTAGGTTAACCTAGATGTTTCTAATCTCACGATTAATTATAGTGATGATTAATTAAAATCGAGCTAGTATTGAAAATGTTCTAATAATGAGCTATTTCAGCACAAGGGAATATCTTGTATGTAACAAAAAAATCTTATGATACAGTACATAAGCATCAATATCTAGAATCGCATTAAGAAATTTTCTCAGATTATTAGGAAAATAATATTAAGTTGTGTATTAAGTATTAATTACTATTTAATTTATTTGTTTTCCAATATTTAAAAGATAATATATATAAATAATGCAGATAGAAGAGGTTTAACACACCTGGTTTAGAATGTAAATATCCAAATTAACGCCATCTATTGGCATCAAAATGTAATTAGCAATGCTGACAATCAACACCATCTACTGGTTATTAGTATAACGTCTGAAGAACGAGTTTTAAGTTCAATCCAGATTCGACTTCATCTTTGATATAAATGATATTATATAATAGACTAAAAACAATTTCAATATTCACACTGAAATGCATGTGCAGTTATTTTTTGGAAGTTACATATCTTACAGCGAGTAGTAATGAAGCATAAGACAATTAATATATCTCTTTGCAACTATTTGTAATGCTGCGATGCAAATTTTACAGAGCTGTTTATATGTTTTGTACATAAACAATAAAGATACTATATTATTTTCGGACTACATGAATCACTGTTCTTATTCAATATTTTAACATTTTCCTGCCCACAAAAGACTAAATATATCGTGTACTCTCTCGGTCTCTCAAAGACTGCCGGACACGTTATGAGGATGACACTCACTTCTTGTTAAATTTTTAATACAGATTCAAACATAGAAGTTGTAATGACTTCTTTTGAAACACACCCCTTACATTAAATTCGTATATTTTTTTAAAAGTATTTTACTTTAAAAAAATAAAAATTAATAAAACCATTGTTTCATTAAATTATGTATTTTATTTAGATCTCTAAGAAGGCAGAAGTATAAGCGCAAGTTCTAAAAATAATTTCACTTCAACGGTAGAAAATTAAATTTAATATATTTTATTCATACAATATAAAAACATAGAGAAAAAAGTAAAGCAGTCAAAAATGTTCTGTACAAAATATATTAAAATAATATAAATAAAAAACATTTTTTTACACAATTTTATATTTAGAAACTTGTCTAATTATTAGAGCTTTAATAAAACTTTAATAAAATTTTGAGCTTAGTTTTAATAATATACTTTTAAAGTAGCAAATGTTTTTATGAAAAATATGTTATTAAAGGGGAGTAATTCACAATTTAAATTGATCATAATAATTGATAACTAATTAATTCACATATCAATAAGACCTCACACATGCCTTTATTTTGTATTATTATCTTATTCTCCAACTTTTACTATTATATATACCTTCATAAATCAGCATAGTGACAATGGTTCTCGTATATTACTGCATGCGTATTTATTTCATTGTGGAATGCGAACCCTTGACCTTTGCATACAATTTAACGGTGACATATACTGAAAAAAAAATAAAGAAAACTTTGTTTTATTTATTTTACAATCTGTCTTTTGACAATGAGTTTTGATTCCTAAATCTGACTTTGTGATTAGGAATTATTTTTCTATTTACAATTACAGGCTGTATTCTTCTTAATATTAGCTTTACTAATATTTTTGAGATTATCAGTAATTTATTGCTCTGTATGCTGTGACATCCTCTGGGAGTCACATTCCATTGGGTCGGAAAATATTTAAGCCTGATTGTTGCATTATATAAAATAGACAAATCTTATGGCATTTTTTTAGTATATGCCGGTGTCTTTTTAGTGCTCAGTGTAATAAAAATAGTAGATTGAACCTCTTTAAGAGTGAAGTTCTTAATTGCCAAGTCTCGTTGAAGAGTTGAGTTTAAGTAGTCCTCTATTTGTTTTTCTATATCAAATAAAACTGAAAAAGCGGATATGTTAATAGGATCATATAATTGTGCTCTATGCAGATTTTTTTTATTATATAAATGTCACCGGTATTAGCAATTCGAAGAATTTCTACAAAATTCTATAGCCTTGATTGAATACATTATTTTTGTTACAATAATGAATTTAATTGAGCTTGATATTTCGGCAGTAATATTCAGCAACTGATTCGTGATCATGGCAGGAGTATTACTGCCGAAATATCGAACAGTAACAGATTTAAATAATATTATTACTCGCGAATCATTAAAAAAAACATATAAAAAACATAAAAAAATGCGAATTTAAACCGAATTTTGTTCAATGGGATTGTGCAAAAACAAATATCACTTCTCAGAAGTAAAAAATTCACGTCAAAAACAATAAATATTAATTATCAGGCATGTGCTAGTATAATAAAATGATTTGTGTATTTTTTGGTAAAATTATATTTTCACTAGTAAAGTCCAAATACATTTTCACCAGTAGGTATATATTTCTACTAGCGAAAAAATAATTTAACTGATATGTTGCTCTAAAATGTTTATGAACCTCAATTTGACAGTTGCGAAACGTCCATTTGCTGTTCAAACCCAAATCTAATCTAATGAAAGTTATAAAAATAGAACTCTTAGGGGAAAATAAGCGGAAGAATAAGTACAGACAGACATCGCGTTTCACATATTGCTGCATAGGTTGTCTGCATTTCGATATTAAACTATATTTTAAAAATATGATAGCTATCCTTAATGATATTACTATGGAATTCTAATATAAGAGGGCTGATCAAAGTATATTCAAACCGAATTTTGGTCAATAGGAGAGCGCAAAAAACAATTATCCCTTCTCAGAAGGCAAAAATTCACGTCAAAAGCAATAAAATCGTGTCGGCGCCGTCGCAGTGGGAACGCTCGGTAACGAGCGTTCCCACTGGGACGGCGTCGACACGATTTTATTGCTTTTGACGTGGATTTTTGACTTCTGAGAAGAGATAATTGCTTTTTGCGCTCTCTTATTGGTCAAAATTCGGTTTAGATGTGCTTTATTTGATTCTACCTCATTATTTTATTAGGAAAATCACTCGTAAATATTGTGAATATGTCTTAAAATTGAACCTTTGCGAACAATAACAATGTTTTGTAATTTTAACATATCTTGGCAAGAATTATGCTAATTTTTGAATGTTTTTTCATCCTAGATTTTTTACGATTTCGACATAGTAATATGTTTATGGGTAGTTAAATATTTAATTATTAATTTTTAGAAATTTTCCGCAAACTTTCAATAACATTTAACGAGCCCCATAACGCCAACATGTTTTTAGCATTCAATATTGTCTTCAATATATTTATATATTATTTTTTTCGTATTTTTAGCATTATATTTAAAGTTAAAATTTGTAATGATGATTTAGGCGCGCTTATAAGGCTCTGATCAACAGTATGATATAATGTAATTACTACTACCATTTAATAAAATATTTTCAAGAATAATTTCTATGTATTACACCTTTTATTTTAACATTAATTAATGGTGTTACCATAGTAATGTTATGTTAATTAATATAATTGATAAATTACCACACCTTGTGTGACCTAAATTGCAACTTTTGGTATCGACCCATCTCAAGCGATAACGCTAATTGAGGATCATTTAAGCATCATCGGTCATGGTAGTATCAGTATCCGAGATGATTAATCCAACGTGTTAAAAAGGTGACGGACTGGTCCCGTTGTGGTCGCGTTACTTAACCGGGAAACTTAACCCCAAAGGTATCGGTCGTTGTTCGCCAAAAACAGGTTTAGGGCAGATTGCGAGCAATTTATTTTTAGGTATTAATGGGACGAGGAAGTTGTTCAACACGGATCGTAACTTATTTTCACGAAATAAATTATCAACCTCGGACCGGTGCATTGAACCGAAAATTCAACCACTGCACATGCAATATGCAGGGCATATCAGTGGCGTGTCGTAAACCGTAATTGAGGGATGATAGAGTCATCTAATTTTAATAACACAATTAATGATTCAATCATTGATCTAAATTTAAAAAGGGTTTGCGAATCAAATCTCTATTTAAATCCGAGATTTTAATTGATTTTACTGTATTGATCACTATTTTTTATAAATTATAACAATCAATAAGTTTTTCCTTAGTGAGTTTTCAAATAAGCTAATCCATTTTAAAGTTAAAAAGAAGAGGACATTTTTTTACAGTTTTATGGTATTATGTTTTTTGCGGGATTATATATTTTTTTTATTGTTATCTTGGAGACCAAGCCTTTGATGCCACTTTGCTGACATTCTTGGCGAGCACTCAAGTGGTTCCAAGACTTTAATCAGATTCTCTCGCCTCGTTTGGCCTCATCTGTGTGCCTTACACCTTCGTTTCGTATTATACATCACAACGACACTCACAAGCGAATGTGCATACGTGTGAGTCTGAAGCATGACTTGCAATCTCGACAAAGGACCTAACTTTGAAAAATTCGAGAGATCCTTAACCGTTCGAATGCATTGCGTACTCCCCAGCGCAACAATGGATTTAGAAGGCACAGCGACGACCATAAAAAATGATAAAAATTCTCGACACCCAAGAGTTTAGTTCCGCATCTGTTTTGGTTTCGTATTATGTAATATGTATGAAAAAAGCAATTTATCTAGATTTTTTATTAAAAAAATTCTAAGCAATTATACACGGTTTCTGAATAACAATAAAAATTTAATCTATCATTTTACTTACAAAAAGTAATAAAAAATTAAGGGTTCTAACAGACACTATTGATTTTTAACGCAGCATAAAATTACAGACATACTATGTAAATGTTGTCCCACATTGCTGAAAATATTAAATTTTTAATTGTTGTTTTGTAACAACATGAGACAACACATCAGCACAGTTTGACGGAGCATACATGTGCTTATTTACGGGTCTTTCATTGTTAAATATAGAAAAAGCTTTCGACAAAGTATGCTTCATAAACTTTTACAAAACAGAAAAGCAGTTACATTTGGAAAGAAAGACCATTTAGTCAAACGTTTAAAATCAAGCAGTCATCCGAAAATAGCATTGTCGCCATCAACATTTAATTTTCGTTCTTCATGGCTTTAAAATAATCGTTGGAATATAAAATTATTAACGAAGAGTTTAGTTTCCGCGAAAATCATTTGAGAACACAGAAATTGAATAGCTTAACGAAGCACATATGCGCTTATTTTGATATGAAGAATAGCACGGAACTTTTAATGTTAGCTATAAAAAAAGCTTTTTGCACAGTATCACATGCTTTTTTAATTCATTAATTATAGAAAAACAAATCCATTTAAATCGCTTAATACGCTCATACCTGTAAAGTAGAAGCTATGATGTTGCACTAAATAATAAGCACTCGATACCGCGTAAAATTCCAGCTGGAGTTCCTCAGGGAAGTTTGCTCGAACGTTTTTCATTACGGTACGCGACAATTGGGCGACGGACAAATGGGCGATTTCGGTCAATTGGGCGACGGTCAATTGGGCGATGGTTATTTGGGCGACGGTCATATGGGCGACAGAAATTTAAAAAAACTTGAACGCTTTGCTTTATTGTGAATATTAATAAAATATACATTAAAACGAAAATGTATATTAAATGAAAAACAATTTTATTTTCAAATTATTAACTCATATTATAATTATATGCAATACCACGTAAATATTCTATGATATTTTTTCTATTGTACCTCAAAACTTTTATAAAAATTCTTTGGTCTATTCTTTTCATAAAGATATCCATTCCAAAAATATTTTTCCTTGTCTTTTTGACTTAATATGCCTGAATTATCCATTTATGAAGAATATAAACTGTGGTAACTCAAATTAGTCGCTCTCAACAATGATCTATAAAAAACAATTATCTATAAATAGCACATAAAATATAACCCACATGTGAATATAAAGACACATACTTATTTTTTTGCTGTACTGATTTTTTCACCAAAAACACAATGACATTGTGGCAAAGTGTTTTAAAACCACGACAAAAATAATTTTCAAAGACGCAACGAAACTTTTTGCGAATGTTTTCAGTCAAAATTCAAAAGTATACTGAGCCCTAGTTATGGGTTTTATATTTATATATAACTACCCTATTTAATTTTAAATAGATAACTGTAAAATATGCGATTTTTGTGAATTCCCAAAGTTTATTCTCACACTAATTTCCAAGGCGCAAAACATAAAAAAATTTGCGTTAAGGACAAAATCCACGATAAACATTTATCAGCGCTAGTTCTAGGTTATTATATTTATATATAACCACCATTCAGTTTAAAATAGATAACGGTAAAATATGCGATTTTTGGAAATTCCAAAAGATTGTTCTCACAGTAGTTTCCATGGCTCAAAACATAAAAAAAATTCGCGTAAGGGCCCACTAAGAACATCAGGTAGGTATTTATAATAAAATTACCGACTTAAGCCGTGTGCTTTAAGTGTTTTATGATATCGGGTAACTCTCTTAAATTCTTGAATAAAAAAAATCAAACTGTTTAAGTGATATTTTATGATTAAATAAGCACAAATGATAAGTAAATATATACATACTATATCTTATGTAGGTATATTATATTTTGTTTAGACCGAATAATGTTTTCATCTTTTAATTCTATTCTAAAAAATATTACTTACATTTTCGTATGTACGTATATGTATGTATATATTTTAATATGTATTAAATAATGTTAATTATTTAATTAATTATAAGATCATGATTTGCAACACATTTATTTGTATTGCATTAATATTGTATCGCCCAAAAGACCGTCGCCCAAAAGACCATCGCCCATTTGTCCGTCGCCCATTTTGAATCGCCCATTTGACCGTCGCCCAATCGCCGTCGCCCAATTGACCGTGTCCCTTTTCATTATCGTGTATACGGACGATACCTAAAAAATAAAAAAATATGTATTTATCTATGTACGCTGACGATACAGTTGTTTTAACAAGGACTTACGCTTTTAAACCATTTGTGAATAAATTACAAAAATATTTTTATAAGTGAAAATAAAAATAAAAGCATAAAAGTATTTTCATAAAACATAGACAAAATCTGCCACAACTTCTTCTAAATGAAAAAGGCAGTAACGTTAAATACATAGGATTACACCTAGACTAAGCTTAAATTTAATAAATTTTAGAACTCTGCTCTAAAAGGCTTGCCGCCATTGCGGCTACGTAAACAGATATTTAATATATAAAAAATATGAAATTTTATTTTTTATTTTAAACCCTTTCACCTCGGCTAATATTTTTGCGTGCCATTTTGCTTTTTTATTTTTTTAATATGTATTTTTTAATATATATTTATAATTTTTAATGTGTATATTTTTTAATATCATCTATTCATGCCATATCTTAATAATATGGTTCAATAAATTCAAGTGATTTACAGCCTTTAATTATACAAAAATAACTATATTATTTATGGCACCTTTAGGTGCAAAATGAGTACCGGCGATTTCTTGATAACTTCTATAGATGTAATCCGCGGTGAAAGGGTTAAAGTAATATTTAGACCAATTTAAACTCATACCTGCCTGGTGTGGAGTAACACCAGTAATCATATTTTTTCACAATTACAATTCATTAAAAATAAAACTATAAAAATAGCATAAAATACATCTTTAAAAAATGCATATTAGCCTTCAAATACAAATAATTAAAGAACACTGTCATTTTCATACAAGAAAATGTTATCAATGGGTCCAGACCTCAGTGGAATATAATCAAATTATCACTTTACTTATTGTTTTTTTATTCCTACATTTTTATTTTTCTTTCGCTTAAATTGTAGAAGGTATTTTAGTTATTTCTTCAAATCATATTTTTTTATCAAACTGTAGCTAATTACTTAATGGTTATAAGCCAGTAATATGTATAGTATGTTCATTAATTTTTTTATAATACTGAAATAAACGTATAAAACAATTTCAATTAATATTTACACACTTTAATAAAATTGTTTAATATTAATATGCCATTATTTTATTTTTTTATTTTTAAATTAATAAAGACCATCATGATGGTCAAAAAACAATACACAGTATTATTACAACACACAAAAAAAATTAAAGGATAATATTAAAATTAAATTATATGAACTAGACCAGCTCCTTGAAGTTGACATTAAATATATTAATGTGCAACTCAAAGAAAATTTTTTAATTTTTATTAATTAGTAAAATTTTTTCTATCATACATAAGAAAAATATAAGCTGTAGAATATAAAGGTTTTGTGTATGCTTAAGTGAAATAAAATATTTTTATCAACACATTAGTTCATCCTACAATTTCACAAATCTATTATGGACTTAATGAAATTTTTTTTGGGACTACAGCAATATTTTTCATAAGATATAGTTCATTTTAAACTAAACACATTTTTCATGCAATTTTTTAACATAAGTTTATTGATATATTTGTTAAGAAGAAAGTTAAAGATTATTTTTTCCTCATTTTTCAACAGTTACGATGTTGGTAGGTTAAGTGTAATGTTAAGTATTGAATTATAGGTAAATAGTTGCTATAAGGTAATATATAAATACAAGAATGAGCATTACATGTCACATAAATCACGTATACCTCACACGAAAATAATATTGAAGAGGATAAATGTTCAGTCCATAAAACTGATTATGATTTATGCCTCTTTAAAATTCCAACAACCGCAAAGTTTTCACATAGTGTACATTTATTTTATACTACATATTCTTTAGCTGAATTTGTGCCGTAAAGATCAAAATATATATTAATATTAATAACAATTTTAACAGTGAGTTCTTTAATTTTTATCAATATAAAGATATTGTAAAATTCATTTTTAAGAATATTTAGTCAAATATTTTCGCAGGAACTAATTTTCAGATAAGGTTTTTACTAAAATTTTAGATTTAGCTTAACCATTGCATGTTTGATATAGTCACTGATGGTTGGATAAAGAAAAGATTCACGAAAATAGTGGACTACGATTAAAAAAGATCAATAATATATAATATTATACATACATTTCATGGATCACTTGATTTTACATCAATATAGCAACGTTAAAAATAAACAATATAATAAACAAATGAATTTTATCAAATGAACAATTAATCAGTTAAAGAATCAAATGTGTCAAACAGCTTTGGCTTTTGAAGTTAAACCGTATTTGTGACTATCTGAGAATAAGAACAGTGAATTAATTCATGCTGAAACACTGTCTGAACAAAGCAACGTAAACAGAAAAAAGGTACGTGGCTTTAAATACTATTTTAGAGTAGTTTTTAAAATTTCAGAAAATAACGATTATATTTAAGATTATTTGCTACTCAATTATCAGTTCACATCAACACATTGCCTATGAATTTACTGATACAATGTTTAGATTCAAAACCGGACATGTAATTTTAGCAATTATTTGTCTTTGAAGTGTCTTTATAAGACTTAAATATATGCATTATTAAAAATAATATATAAATATAATAATAATATACGAATAATTTGCCGGATATTAAACAATATGAATATTTGATCGAATATTCTCAAATGAAATTTGAACAGAATCTTGAAATGAAAGAAAATATAATGCTTATCGGATGTGTAAATTGTGACCGAAATTCGCAGAATTCGTTCGTTGAATGATGAAGTCCACCCTTTATTATCGATTAACGATTATCTCAAAAACAGGCGTGCGTCGCAAATTTTTGTGAAGTTCGTTTTACGTTTTTGTATTTATTGTTTCAGTTCAATAACTCAATCGCGATCAAGTTATTTATATTTGTTTAATATTTTTTTATAAAAACAGATTTATGTGATATTGAACATTTAATATTTATTTTCGAAAGATTAAAATCCAAGAATTAAACTTTCACTAAGTTCATTTCAAATCTAAAGCATTGAGTTACTGGATTGTTTAAATATTAGTGATCTGTTTTGACTTGATGAAGCGTTTTTTCCACAATATTTGGATGATGACTACCGATATGACAGTCGATCATCATCATCACTCCCGTGTGCCCATAACGGGTTTTCGTCGTACGTCTCAATCGCATTGTCCGGTCAACGCTTTTAAATGAACTTTTGTGTGATGAAGTCGCGTGAAATGCGGTCAAGAAATAAGGTCGGATTTCAATACACACGATTCTGGTCTCGAGATGCGTCTCTCTTTGTTCGACATCGCGGCCGATGTGATATGAGAAATCACGAACGAGTGGCCAGTCGACACGGACTCCACGATCAATAGTATTCCATGATACTAGTAATATACCTCATATAACGGTGAATGCGAACCAAAAGCTCACTGTCAAAGATAATATGGGTATCAAGGAACCTGTAAAAAAATATTCCATACAGTCTTCAAAGTTGTTTTCTGTCTAAGACTCTCAGTGATTGCCTGTATCGTTTATTAGAACAGAACCATTGATTCATTTGCATGTGCATGTTTTTGTAAATTGACCAGAAGATAATACTAAGTTTAATCTTAACTGGACATATATTTTTTCTTATTGGTATCCATGTGGTCCAATTTATTTAATCACAAAAATCAGGCTTTTTATCTATTATTAATATAATATATAATGTATTTAGGGTGTACCCTGTATCCGTTCCAGATGATGGGACCACTGCTTGAATAAAAAAACATCCAAGATGCAATGACAAAATCCTTGTAAACAGTATTTGGTTAATTGTTCATTATTGTAATTCACACAACGCTAATGGTTCTCAACATATTTTTAATCATACAGATTTTTTTATATTTGAAACACTATATATATTTATGTATGTACATTACAATTACTTACATATTTTTATAATTGTATGATATTTATCTTCCATATGAAGATATGATTTTGAATCACGTTTTTAAACTTTAGTTTTTCTTTCAACAGTTTTTTATACGTAATATAGGAATATACTGTATATACTAATTGTACCAGTTAAATAATCAAGTAGAATTAGCAGAGTGATCCAATTCAAGTTTCATATGCTGGTAGCACTGAAAATCGGACAGCTGTCAATAAAAACGCGTGTTTATTGTGTGTAAAATGTAGGGCTAATCAGTGATCGTTTTTTCATAGTATTTTTCTAGTCAAATTCAAAGGGATGTCCCTGTTTAAAATCCACGTTAAAATGAATAAAATCGTGTCAGTGATTCTAAACAACTCGCTAATCTAACATTCATATTACAACTTTTAATAGCATTATTACTACTTACAATAAGCTGGAATCGAATGAAGAATATCTAAATCAAATTTTGACCAATAGTAGAGCGCAAAAAACAATTATCCTTTCACGTCAAAAGCTATAAAATCGTGCCGACGCAATCGTAATGGATACGCTCGGTAATATAACGATGCTTATAATAATATTACAAATTAATTGAGGAACGTGTAAACCGAATTTTGCCCAATAGAAGAGCGCAAAAAACAATTATCCCTTCTCAGAAGTCAAAAATTCACGCCAAAAGCAATAAAATCGTGTCGACACCGTCGCAGTGGGAACGCTCGTTACCGAGCGTTCCCACTGCGACGGCGCCGACACGATTTTATTGCTTTTGACGTGAATTTTTGACTTCTGAGAAGGGATAATTGTTTTTGCGCCCTTCTATTGAACAAAATTAATTTTGAAAATACTTTAATCAGCCCTCTTATATTTGAAGTCCTTAGTTATATCGGTAAGGATAGCTACCATATTTTTAAAACATAGTGTAATATTGAAATGTAAACAAACTTTCGAGCAAACTTGAGTCTGTATTTTGGACTTGACCAAAAAAACTTCAAAAACTATAATTGGTTTTAGAACTTTCATTAGGTTAGGTTTGGGTTTGAACAGCAAATGGATGTTTCACAACTGTCAAATTGAGTTTCATAGACATTTTAGAGCAGCATATAATTTCCCTTGCGCTTATCAGTTAAATTAATTTTCGCTGGTTGAAATATATATCTACTTAATATCGTATGGATATAACTTCACTGAAAAATAAACATTCATTATAACATTTATACATCATGTAAATAAATAATTATAAGTAGATAAATCTTATAATTTTACTAGCACTTGTCAGATGAATTATATTTTCACTGATTAAAAATATAAATCTACAGGTGAAAATGTGATCCGATATAATGAAACATTAAAAAAAATATTTTCGGCATAGATTCTAAGCTGTTTTTTTTTAGATTTTCATTGAAGGATAATACGAATATTTCTGGTTTAGAATCATGGACGTAATTTCAATATTTCCAAGTGGGGGTGGGGGGGGGGGGGGAGAAAAGTTGGCTAGTCGGTGGTTGTTTTTTTAATATTTAGATTTGATTAAAAATCATACAATTTCATAAAATGACGCGTTTTTTTGAAATTAAATTTATGAAAAAGTTGAAAAAATCTGACCTTTTCTGTGAAAATTAAATATTTTAATATTGTGGCTAGTTTAATTAGTTTATCCATTATCCATAAAAAAAAAAATTATGATGCTTGAAAATGTTTTCAAATATTTTCAGACTATTGAAACCAAATATATTTATATATCTATTTATTTTTATCTTGTAATTTATTAGTATCTATGCGTTAATCTAATACATCTAAAAAAGTGACTAGAAGTGAGATATAGAACTGCAGCTTTAAAAAAAATATAAAGGAATAATTTTATAAAATAGAAAGCAAGCTTTAAATACATAAATTTCAAACTTTAATATACTTTGCTCTAAAGCCATTGGGATTGCACTCCTAAGACCAGTATTTAATATAATAGTAAAATCTTAATTTATATACAACTAATTAGACCCGTGTTAACATATGATACGTGTACTAATTATTTTAATCTTAAAGTAATATACAACAAAGCAATAAACATAATTTATAGTACACTTTTATTCAAACATTAAAAAACTTAATAATATATTATCCCAACACACCTTGTTTCAGGTACTCAAACTCCTATTTTAATAGCACCAGATCTCCAATCAAGTAGTAATATTATATTAGCTAATTAAAACTTAACGATTAACTATTAAATTTGTTTACCTTTTTTTTTGCGTATATGTTGTAAAAGGTTTGAAGTATTATATTAGTAAATATTATATGGTTTTGTGCAATTTATTTTTTTAATAAATAAATGGCAAAATTCAGATATTTGGTCAGCTGTACCGAACCAATACCGATTCTTGAGTATATCCGTTGATTGGTTTTCTGTTTTTTCGTCTAATAGCCACAAAGGCGCGATCTAACGACTATTTAAATGAGAGTCAGGAAAGGGTAAACGAGTTCACGTGCTGTTAGTTCGCCACATTTAATAGGGGCGTGATGATATTATCGGACCAAGAGACGCTTGCATTCTTGAGAACCCGTTCGTTAGACGAACAAACCAGGATATCCAGAACATTTCCCCAAACGCCTTCTCGCTCTTGTGCCTTTTTGATGCCAACGTTTGATATGTGCTTAAAAAATCAACAAATTCAATACCTTCGAATGGGAAAGGTGAAAATGTCATCCAGGTTACCCAAACAGGGCCGCAATGGTTTTGATAAAAATTTAATTCAATAGGATCTGCAAAAATGATCTAAAAATATTTAAAAAAAATACGTGATTTGTTTATCTAAAATATTAAATATGTTTTACATTTAGACTACTAATAACTTGAAGTGAAAGACTCAAAAATGATTTTGAGATCTTTTAAGAAAATTTATCTAGTCATAAAATTACTACTGAGATCGTAGGAATGTAATAAATGATATAATATGACATTTTCCGGCATTAATGGCACATGGTTGACGGAAACCCATTTTCACAAAGAGTCTAATTCACCAGTACCAATTAAAGTCTGAGGTAGAATATGCCATAAAAATTAAAAAAAAAATTGATAGCAGCAGAGTACATCTGAGTAAATCTGAATCAGGATAACTTAAGCATCTTAACAAAATTCCTTAATAAAATATACTTCTCTGGAAAAATACCTTACGACTGGTTGCGATCGACATTTATTCCCTTAGCAAAAAAACAATTCGAACGTATGTATGTATTATATGTAACAACACTCGTTAAACATTCTGTTAAAAATTATACAAGGAAGAATTCACACACGTTGCAAAGAAACTATTAGCAGGAAATTATTTATTTAGCGTAATAGCTAATTTTTACATCAAATTTTAATTTAACATAATTTATTTCTTAATGCACGAAGGTGTTTTTTTTATTCCATTTAGAAAACCCGTTACAGTTTTTTTTACGTATTGTCCTAGGAATATTTTTATACAAATTAACACCTCCGTACTCTTTTACTTATACCTCTTCTCTATTTCAAGTATTACATTTATATACATTTTTATTTCTTATTAAAATACTCCGGTAACATATATATATATATATATATATATATATATATATAAATACAAAGGCATTCATCTTCAATATTTCTTAAACATTTAAAGCAACTAGTAAATCTATTTTTATTTAGGACTACTCTCATTTTGTAATTTTTGCAACATCATTTTATCTAAATTTTTAAACATATCTAATATTGTCGCATAATAAGTAAAATTGGGGCAAACATATACTATTGTCATTTAACGTATTTTTCATTCTGGATAATATACCTAATTTTTTTAATATGTAATTACAATGTGTTTTGTATATACAATTACTCATAAATATTTTATATTATCAATTATTTCTATAATTGATAATATTTATTATTATTTATTTATTTATTTTATTAATTTATTTAGCTTAATAGCTAATCTTTACATCTAACAAATTTAGTAAACATATATAAAAATATATAAAAAAATACATAACAGAAAGAAAAAATAAAAATATACAATAATAAAGTCTTAATATTATAATTTATTTCTATATGTACGAAGGTGTTTTTTTATTCCATTTATGAAACCCGTTATATTTTTGCTGTTTCGGATTTCTCTTGGAAGACTATTATATAAATCAAAACCTCCGTACATAATTCCCCTAGCCGTACTCGTTTTCTTATACTTAATTATCTTTAAATTTTCTTTATTTCTAGTATTATATTTATGTACATCTTTATTTCTTATTAAATACTTATTAAAATATTTTGGTAACATATTATTTTCTAACTTATATATAAATACTAAAACATTCATACTCAATATTTCTTGAACATTCAACCATTCTAATCTATCAATCATACTTTTACAATTAGTTAATCTATTTTTATTTAAGATTACTCTCATTGCCCTATTTTGTAATTTTTGCAACATTTGTTTATCCAATTTATTTAACATATTTAGTAGTGTTGCACAATAATTAAAATGGGGCAATATTATACTATTGTAAATTATTTTTTTTGTATTTATACTTAATATATTTCTTAATCTAGATAATAAACCTATTTTTCTACTAATTTTTTTTAATATGTAATTACAATGTTCTTTAAAATTTAATTTTGTATCAACAATTACTCCTAAATATTTTATATTATCCACTATTTCTATACTAGAGTTATTTATTACTATTTTGGTACTATTATCTAACACATTTTTATAATTAATAAACATACATTTAGTTTTATTCTCATTTAATTTAAGTACATTATTCTTTAACCATATTTCTAATATACTTAATTCATTATTTAAATTATTTACAATTTCTTTAATGTTATCACCTATGCAATACATTAATGTGTCATCCGCAAATAGATGAATTTTACATTTTTTCACGTTATTAACTATATCATTAATATACAAAACAAATAACAATGGTCCCAATTTAGACCCTTGTGGTACTCCATAAGACACTAATTTCTCTTCAGAATATACATTATTTATTTTAACTTTTTGTTTTCTTTTATATAAGTAATTATTAAACCATCTTAATACATAATATTTATAAGTCAATTGAAATAGAGTTATCCGAAAATGGGCGATGAAAAATTTTGTATGAACTATACATTTTTTTACCATTTTTATCAGATCAAAAATGTAAATTTACAACTTTTAAATATAAATTTTTTAAAGCCATATTTAAGATCTAAGTGCTCAATTAAAGGCAAAAAAAATTCATTGAAAACAGAATGAATATATTGTGCGTAACCCTTGGCAAAATTTTATGTATTATACCATCCATAATTTTTAGTGTTAATAACAATAAAAAAACCCAAGAACTTTCAAAATCTCATATGATCCTGAAAAATCTCTTCTTATTTTCAGATATTAATCAAGTTCTCGTTTTTATTATATTGCACTTAAAATAACACGAACTATAAAATTTGCAGAGCCTATACGTCGAACTTTAAAACCGATACCTCACTGTGAATGACAGGTTAACTTTTATCTTCGAGGTGATCTACATAATGGTTTATCGTAGATCAATATAAATTATGGCATTAGCCTTCAATGTTCGCTATTACTAGATCGAGTATTAAAGCTTACATTAATTGCATTTTTACCGTACTCATTATAATGGGCGAACACCTTCTAGTTTTTCCCTGAAATATCATTTAATACATCGATGCTTTACTATTCGATATCAGTCTCAGCAACATTTTCACATGAATTGCTTTGTAGAGAAAATATGATTTTGTAATTTGAGTACATAAGCACGTATTACGTAGGATGGATGTGAACCACTCGGAAGCCATCTCTTATTTCTATATACATTTTAAAGCTATACTTAACGCCAGATATTTGTTTTTAACGTATTAGGTAATCCTGAAGTTAATGTATTTTTTTATTTTGACACTATAATTTATTTAAAATAGAGAAAAAGGGCTATCGGAATATTTTGCTTCAATGCCTCCAACACTTTATGCTAATGAAATTAAAAAATGAAAGAAAAATGTATTTTTAATCATTAAAATTAGTTTTTTAGTTTCAATAAAAAACCGATTAATTTATCGATTTTATTTACTTGCTTTCCTTAATATTGGAGCGACGTCTTCTTAGTTATTTATATTTATTATTTCTAGCAACTATTGCTTAGGAATAAATTGAAGCAAGTTCTAAAATGTATAGTGGGAGAATATATGAATGCCAGAAAATTACAATGTTTGTCTTTAATCAAAGCCGGACCTCAAATATAGTGCTTAGAAAGCTTAATTCTTAAGAATAACATTACACTTTCCTTTTTTTATTGGCCAACTCAATCACCATAAAATTAAGGTCTTATATATTTTATTGGCCCTGTCACTTGCTAGGACTATACTCGTATTATATTATTTAATGCCAGCGCGTCCAATAAAATTATTCTCGCCTTTCGCCTCTCCTCAATAATTCAACAGCAATTTTCGTATAATATATTAAAAATAGTACTTTTTAACCCTTTTGCTGGTATGACGTTTTTCAAAATATGCATCGGTCTATGCTGCATAACCATAAAATTAAATAAATAAATAATAGAATTTATTTATTGTTATCAGAAACAATGATATATCGTTATTTAGCAATCGTTTTATAATAAGCCGATTTTGATATGAAAATTTATTTAAAAAAAAAAACACAAAGTTAGATATAAATCAATTATAAAAATACTATGTATCGTTGTTTATTACAGGAGTCAACAAAATTTTCTTATAAATATTTTAGACTCGACTAATCAGAAAAAGTTTAAATGAACTTTTTTTTTATCTAAAATTTATTAAAACTTTTACCATCTTGCATAATATTAATATTTTTTCCCAACTAAGCCTTAACCCGTTCTGCATATATTTTTACTGCAAATTGATAATTATTAACGTTTTCTCAACTACACTAAAAATATTTTTATCTGTAGTTGTTCCATGCAGACTATGTTCCGCAAATACATTTTTCATAAGCATATAATATCCATGTTCAATTTTATATAATTTGTAGCCTGGATTTATTATGGACGTTGAGAGTTGGAGAAGTTTGAAAATTCAGGATGAAACAAAAAATCTTTTTTAAAAAGCATTTTCTTTGCTATTAAATTGCCTAGTGATGTTACATACAATGTGCTCAACATTTCTAGCAAATATTATCACCGAAAGCCAGATAGAATTTATTCTTAACCTAGATCGATTTTATTAATATTATTATTATTTCCTGCGACTTCTATCTATTATTAGGAAATATCATTATTTTCGATCTCCCAGACACGAAATAGTATTATTAATATTTTAGGTATTAGTCATCGCCTTTAACCACTGGTCGTTAAGAGTCGTCTACGATAAAACGGACAACAATCAAACGCCTACGTGTGAAAGCTTGACATTAACATGGTAACTTACTTTTGTTCTAAGAAACCGATGAATGACATTTACGCTTATACGTTTCTTAATAATGATGTGTTTAATTACGTTTTTATTTCATTTATTAAAAATAAGAAATATTATTATTTATTTTATGTGTACACTCTAGTAAATTTTATTATTTATTTTAGCATTAATAACTTGAAAATGTCAAAAAGTGGATATATCTGGTTTTGATACTAGGCGTCACAAATACATTTTTACATATGTATATAGGGGTACCCAGAGGAAAAGACGTTTTTTAACGAAAAGCATTTAAAAACAAATTTATTTTACAATATTTTTATAGAAAATAATCTTCATCGATAGATACAACCTTCTTCCATCATTTGTTAGTTAAAATATTCAATTTTTTACCATCTAAATTATGTTGTAGAGACTTAAATACTCGGTAATCTGATGGTGTCATATCGGGAGAATATAGAGGATAAGCAACAGTTTTCCATCCGAGAGCATTAATTTTTTCTCGCAGTATGAGGCAGGCGCGTCGCCTTGTTCTCGTCGCTTAGTGCGTGTGAAGCCCACACGCATTGCTTCCACTCCTTCCCAATTCTTTGCATGCTAGACCATGAATATTCTGTCTTATCTATATTTATAATTAAATACTTTTTGTGCAAAATACGAAAATAAAATATTTTACTTTATAATATAAATTATAACTCTTTGTCAGTATATAATGGCGGTCAAATATTACCCGGAACAGATTCGTGTACCTGGTTAATTTAAAGAAAAATATCCGAAAAACCGGGTAATTTATTTGGTCGGGTATTTGGATGCCCTAAGTACGAGATCATTGTGGTAATGATTTTTCAATGGGTACTTAGAGAGACGTTTAGCGGCATTGTATTTGTTAAACGGTTAAAATCCATTGCGATTCTGACTTCGATCGTCCAAGCGATTGCTATTTTTTCGCAGTCCTTGTGGAAGATAAGGCATTTATCCCATTTCGAAATGTCTCTAAGGGTTTTTGCGTCGTTTGGCTCTTAGCGAGTACGGTCCATTGGCGTCGAGGTACAAGCAGAGACGGCCGGTCACTGGCATTGGCGACCTTAAGAGTCCTTGAGAATGGACCTTGCAATCCTGGCGACAGGGTGGTTCAACCTAGACCCATTTATATCGTAATTGGTTATAAAGTAATGATGTCATCAACTATATTTATGTTACTATGATCCGTGTATACAATAATCTGTATCTCATTGATTAAGATATCAACATAATTAATATAATATTCAGTCGAAATTATGAAAAGATTCACTACTCCCTGAAAATGTAACATCGAATATATTCATTAAAAGTATTCAAAAAATTACTATTGATAAGACTTAAGCAAAGATTGTTCAGATAATCCATACAAATTTATTCAGATAATCCATACGCTATTGACAGTGGCCTAGATAGGGTATGTGGTGCCCGAGATGATCCTTAAAACTGCCCTCGCATACATTTTTTTGCAGGGTCATAAAATCAGCATTTCTTAAAATAATTAATTGGTTAAGCTTTTGCTATTCGTGGATATATATATTTTAGTGCATTCAGGGTTAAGAACCACAATAGATGATTTCATCGCGAATATGCCGCCCCCAAGTAGGTGCCGCCCGGGACGGCACTTGCTTGGGGGCGATATTCCACTAATGCCACATTTGCAGATGGCATATGCTAAAGAACATGATTAAAACTCAATAAGACAATAAAAAAATCAATGGATTTTCTGAGGAACTATATTTTTCGAATCAAATATAAAAAAAAATATAGAAAATAATTGTAAAAATAGATAAGAGTACTATATATGTTATATAGTTTTATTTTTTGCCCCATTTATGAAACTTATGTTTGTAAAATTATTCATCGTACTGGAAAAAAAGTTTTTTGAAAAATATGAAAAAAATAACTAGGCCCTATTTATCATATTTAAATCCATGCATATAATAAATAATAATATTATATTTAATAATAAAAAAGCATTTAATGCGATTTTAATTATGTTGTTGATCGCAATATAAAAACAGTTCCTTGCAATTCATACCCGATTAAGGCAAAGTATAATAGTTTCCTATTATGTTTATAATGTTTTAATTTAAAAGCCCTGATCACGCGGGCAGATTCCAACCACCATTCAGAGTAAAAAGAAAAGTATTTTATGCGTTTCTTTGTTGCATAACATTAAATAACCCCGATTTAATCGCAGTATACTAACAAGGTAAACAGGAGAGAAATGAAATGGAAAAAAGCAGTGTATTAGTGGTTATTTTAATATAATATAATAAGTTCGTTAGGTATTTAAAATTAAGGGTCTAGTTATTGTCATCGTCAAGGTCAGGGCAATTTAAATTTTATTTTATAACTCGTTAGAGGAATATTTTTATGAAACTGTACTTTTATTGAAAATTAAAACGTGTACGTTAAAATTATGATTGTAAAGAATACGAACACAAATAGAACATTTGCAAAATTATTGTGAATCGCCATATTAAGTTTAAATTTATGCAGTTTTTTTTTATTTTATAAATTATATATATAAACCCGGTTAAATCTGTGCAAATATTACATATTTAAATACTTATTTTCCATATGAAATTAAAGCAATAATATTGGTATCTGTAATCACATGTAATCAAAAAATATCTGAGTAAACATTAAAAATTTGAAATCAAGTTGTATATTTTATAAAATATTTTAAGGCATTATAAACATTTTTTTGATATGTTTTTAACTGACAACTGCTAGTTATGTTTTAAGTTTACAATTAATATCCATTTTATCAGATCACAATGAGTAGTAACTCCATGTGGGGGATCTTATTCTTGAAATTCGCGGTAATGATTGTGAGGGATAGTCAATAAGGATAAACTAGAAAATAGTGTAAGGGATGGGATCACACAAAAACCCTTGTTATGACTAAATAAAAGTGTTTCACATAAATAAGACGCAAGGATTCTCCGGAACAGAATTTTCGCGACGTCCTTTCGCAATACAATGCCAAACTATCAAAAGTGATGCAGCACAAGGTCTCACTCTGTAGTCGGTAGGCGGCGTTAATCAGTTGCCTTTATTAGTTGTGCTGTAGTCCATGAAGGTAGGCAGAATCAGCTGACTGTGGTCGGTCGACGAGTTGTAGATCTCGCTGGTCGGCCAGTTGTAGATTCGGCCAGTTGTACTGTGCTTGCAGTCCGAACATTTATTAAGAGGACCGCTCGGTTCGAGACTCCTCGAATGAATATTTTTATATGGGGAAATTCAACTACTTATATAGCGTGCTTCCCCATGCAGTTATTTTTATTATTCGAATCTTATGTGTTCTCACGCTATCGTCTTTCTTACAAGGTGCAATATTATTCATCCCGGATTTTATTACGAAATAATCTGTGACGTATTAAAGATAAGAGAGATTGTCTAGTATTTTCGATTTAATCAGGAAGACGTAAAATTTTATTTCTCGAGTTTGCAAACTTTCTCAATCCTCAGTCGCGCTTGATTAGTAGATCCGTGAGTAGGCGCAGGGTCGATTAGATATGGGAAAAAATCTTATTCCTTAGTTGCAAGTATTTTATATTTATAATGACTTAAAAAGGCAGTTGTTAATATTTTTGTCGCTGTTCCTACAAACTACCACATTTAATGGTCGTGCTTGATTAGTACATCTGGCGAGGGGTTGATTAGACATGCGAAAATGTCTTATCCCTTCGCTTCCAGAATATCATAAAATAGTGGTTGTCAATCGGTGGTCTTGATATTAAGTATTGTTAAGTCTGCTCTAAATATTCTCAACCCCACATACAAACTGTAAGTCTTATAAAAAATAATTATTTTTTGCTTTTCGGTTTTTTACGAAAGAAGATAAATGCTCAACTTTCACGATTTACGATCTTTATCAAAATATATTTCTTTAAGTAATTATAAAACTGTTTAAAATTTAAATTACAATATTTTTTGAATACTATATATAAAATAATCTAAATTTGATGAAACGTTTATTACCTATTTTAAAATTTCAAAAACAGAAATATGGATTTTAATTTGAAATAAAAATATTATTGTTTTAATAAAGTTTGAGCGAAATGTTTGTTTTTTAATCTACAATAGCACTATTTTAACCACGAGCCGCTACTGAAAATAAATATAAAAAAATCATATAAATGATATAGTCCTGTATAACAAATAAAACAACTTTTTCCATAAAAACTGAATTAAATGATATTTAGTAAGGAATGTGGGCAATCATAGTTAAGTTTTCAATTATAATGTTAAGTTTATAATTAATATACGGTAAAAGCTTTTATTATCATTTTCCAATTTAATAGCATGAGAAACATATTATATTATTCTTCATTAAGATCTTCTTATTAAATTATAATTTAATTTTTTTAAGTAAAACTATATTTGTAAAAGGTTTATAAGTTCTTAATACAAAACATTAAATAAGAGTATTATCAGTATTTCAATTAATATGAGTTTTAATGTTCAATTTATTATCAAAAATGATGCTTTAGTAATTAATAATTTATGGTAAGATATTCAGGTGTAATATAATTTAATGAGTAATCAAAGATGTTTATTTCTTAGGACTAAATCATGTTTTAGTATTTAATTTATCCATACCGAGGCATTAATAAACACTAAAATGACAATTACTTTAAACATCTCAAGTACAACATATTTAAGAATGTACATTATTAAATATAGTGGTAAATATTAAACTAAATTATTAAACAGTTAGCATATTTATCCACGTATTAATATTTGATTGTTATGTATAATACATATAGTAAGTTCTTGACTTACGTGATTAATTGGTTTAAGAAACTTTCGTGAATGATTCGAACAAACTTTAAATTGGATCAAATTTTGACTAAATTTGTTTCAAAGGTAGGAATAAAATTATCCTATGTACATTCTCTTTATAAAATAAAACGTAAAATATAATATTTTTAATAATTAATTTACACGTAAATGTATGATACAACTAAATATGTACTGCAAGCCTAGTAACCCTTTTCTCTTCTTTATAAATTAATGTATAGCATGAAAAGCATTATTTACTGCTTTTGACACTTTCGAAAAGCGTTCTCGATCATATTTAAATATTCAGCAACTTCTTGAGTATGCATACTATCCCCGACTGACTGGAAAGTTAGATTCTTCCATACGTTACTCCTCGTATTTATTGAAATTTCGCTTCAAGCATAGCAATAATTTAACAAATTAATAAACGGTATGCTCCTTTCAGAATTGCATCAAATATTTGCCATTCTGTCCACAATAGCTCTAATTAATATTACGCTCGAATATTCGGTCGAACTCTTGTATCAGTGACTTCTCTTGAACTGAACGCAATCAAGATGTTAGTAATTTTAGTTAGTATGAACGTTAATTACAATATAAAAATACAGCAAAATATGTAAATTAAAATTAGCTACTAGTTTCTGGTTTATTTAAAACTGTAAAAAAATATGCCTTTAAAGCAACAACCCCTCGGGGGTCAGAAGAAACATCTTTGGGGTCGCTAAATTCAAATAAATTTATTCAACAATAATATTATGATTTAAATAAAATAATTGAATTTATTTGAAAAAAAAAAATATATTGTTTTAACAAGAATCAAGTAGCAGTAAAATAGCAAATTAAAATTAAATTATCAAAATTTGAGTTCATTTCTGCCGATGGAGTGCCAAGCGACGCGTCGAAAATCGCGTACTCTCTCAATCTCTCATCGACTTACTTATCTTAAGCCGGGTTTTAAAGTATTTTACATTAAAAAAATGTGTATACATACTCTCATGCAGAAATAAAACCAAGATACAAGCCATCCAGTTCATTAGCAAGCTTGCTAAAATCAAAAATTCTATCGGCGATAGCAATGAAAAGATGTAACAATTTATGTGATATGGTTTAGGTGTGTGTTAAAATGTTTTACTATACTACAATACAAAGTAACGATCCTAAAGGCGTCAAATATGTGTAATAATTATTTTATTCGCGATAAATTTCAAAGAATATGTGTCGGGAAGTGAAATGAATTATAATTTGACATTTACAATTTGCGACGTAAAAAGTCAGTAACAACGACAGTTTCAAACAAAGTGCCATTAAGAAACAATGTTGCCAATGTTTAATATTCCTGTCCATTTTCACAAGGTTATAAATGAAATATTTTAGTATTTGTACTTATCAATTTAATGGATTTAGTGAGACCTACATACATTATATGTGGGTAGATTGATTATATCAGTTTTGCATGTTCTCAAATATGTCTTCAATTATTAATAATATAGTACAATCACTTTGTTTTTCTTGATTTTCCTCAGTCATACGATATACTACAATATAATTTTGCTGCGCTATGTCATATTATAGTACTTAAGCATAGCTATATGTGATAATAATAAATATATATTTGGTGTTCTTAAGCATTGCATATCAACGTAATATGTCACTAAAAATCAATAAATTTAAATGACATTTAAAATTACACTATTAACAAGACAACATAAATTAATGTAAATAACCAAACAGAATATCTTAGATTAATATTTCAGATAAAAAGACATAAATTAATTATTATCTTATGATAGTCTTACATGTGAGGAGTAAAAATAAATAAATGAGGAGCAAACAATATATTTTAGTTCTTCGTAAGCCGGGTACGGACCTTACGCTTCCTTCTAGTTACATACCTATACAGAAGTATTTAAAAAATATTCAAATCGAATTAAATTAATAAAGTCGTTTTTCTTTACATAAATAAACTTTTAGTTAATTACACAAAATAATGAGAAAATAAAATATATAAATTAATAAAAAAGAAAGCGAAATTTAATGTTATATTTAATACGTTTTAGTCCATGAAACTTGGCATGCTAGTTAGTCACCAGGTTGTTTGCGATCCATCACTTTCACAATAATGAACGACCGTATCGAGAGTAATAAAAGTGTATAATTTCATTCGGGATGAAGGGTCAGCGATCGCCCCAGCTTCTTTTTCGATATCGAAAGCTTTCTATTCGGCCCTATAACATTCCATAGCCTCGAAACAAACGGTAGCACGGTTTCATTGTGTAAGTCTTATATTTTTAAAACTTATCCGAAAATTCGACTTCGTTACAAAACAGTAAAACGTAATACCGTACACTTAAAAAAAGTAGTATAAATTAATCAAAAATATTAAAAAATGTATTAGAAAACTGACTAATTTATTCAAAATATTAATACAAATGTTTCATGTATTATGTGAACCATCCCATAAAAGTTGTTCCAGCTTATTGTAGCTCTTTGAATGGTTTGTGTAAAAAGAACATTATTAAGTTTAAATCCACAGTTGAACATCTGTAAATTGTCGACACCACCACCAACAGCTTCAAAAAGTGCTTCATAGTTCTAATTATTATACCTTTAATGAATCATTAATATTTATATTATATAATTGTATCAATTAATATACTTTGCTTATAAGCAATAGAAGAATGTTTTAAGATATGGTAGAAAATTACTTTTTAATGCAAATAAAAACATTTAAAAAATTAATGACTCGGAGCTGAACCGAAAACTGATATTTATTTCGGAACGAAAACTGGAACCGAACAGATATATATTTTTTAATTGAACAAGAACGAAAAAATAATGTTTCGATGCCCTGATTAATATAGTGCTATTTATAAAATTAAAAAATGCTATTTATAAATAATATTTGCTACTTATAAAAATATAATAGTATTCGCAATTAAAAAAAAATCAAAATAAGTAAGAATCCTAAAGATTTGGGCCTAGCCTGTAGGTACATGCAAAAAAAGATTACGGCGGCCACATTTAAAAGATCCTAAATGCATTATATTTTATGTAAAATATATTTACATTATTATAAATATAAAATATATAAAAAAAAATTTTTGAACGAAAAACTTTTTGCACACTTCTCCGTCGCCCTTTATGATTCTTCCATTGCCTACCAAATTACCCGGAGCCACCATTGCCCACTGAGATTCATCTATCCACTTTTAGAACCTTTGATTTATATTAATAGTTGCATCCATCTGATATAAACAAAATTAAAATTTTTTTTTTAGGTAATCTCAATGTAATCTATCAAGCAAGAACTACACTCCTATTTGTTTCATGTCATATATAAACACTTTCCTATCACTTGGAGAGTATGGATGGAGATGTTAAAACACTTTTGTATTTCCAATCATTGGTAATACAGTTCTACAGATATTTATTTAAATTTAATTAAGACCATCGTAATCTAACAGGTTACCCCAATGCGTCACGATGTTCAAAAACAATATTTGTATTATTTCAATTCACAAAAAATATACACATATATTATATAATTAAAATAATACACAAAAAATATCAAAATTAGATTATATGAACTGGACCAGCTCTTCGTAGCTAACATTAAATAGGTGCAATGCCGGCGTATTAAGGAGCCGGATGGCCACAGCCATAGGCGAGTCAGCAAGTACGGACGTCCGAGCCGCAACGGCATCAAAAGAGGATTCCCCGGAACCAAAAACTGGAATTCCTAGAGAATAGCTGAATTGTCCACAGCACCCTTCAGTAATTTGAAGAAATGTTTAGCGACAAATATTTTTAATTTATCATTGAAAATCAAACCACTTATGAATTGTTGAACTGAGGTAATATTCTTGTAAAAATGATGTATATATATAATAGTTTCAAACAAAATTTATTATAGATAAAATTTCACATATAATCAACATTAATATTACATATACTTCTTGACAAAACAGAGTCAAAGAGATCAATATGTTTATAATCCCTACGAACAAATAAAAACAATTTATTAAAAAAAAATTAAAAACCACGCGTTATTGACAATGTATATGTTACAAATATTATATGTACTTATATTATAATCACACTACTGGAATTAATTGTGGACACTCTCGGAAATACATAAAATTTATTCTATAGCTAAAGTATGATCCACTATTTGCATTCAACACATTGATACACAATATTTTAGTAAAATTACTCGGTATGGACATCTTTTGAATTTTATCATTGGCAATCCTCAATTTGGGTGTGTTGGTAAATGATTTGATGATGCCTTTTATCAGTCTTGGAACATTTCCGTTGATCACGCCCGTCATAGTGTTTCAGTCTTTGAATCCCTATCATCACACCTTTTCATATGTATAGCAATCTTTGCGAAGGGATATTGTATTGCTTCTTTTATTCGGCACAGTTAAACATTCCACAAAACTCGTGATATATAGATTTTCATTCTATCAATGACATTGGCTGACTAGAAATATGAGGGAAGAACCAAAAATGGCAGCTAACACTCTTCTGATGAAGCACACAAGATTTGCTGTTGCCACTGGTAAAAAGTAATTCTCAAATTGTGTACGTAGGTGCAATGATCATTTATATAAAGAATAGGAACATCAATATAAAAAAAAATGTAATATAATGCTTCGATTTTTGACAACAGAATATAGCAAAAGTGTCCACAATTAATGCTAATAATATTATATATAGATATACAGTGACGTATAGCTAGAATTTGTGCCGCCCGGGGGCGATCCTTACTTATGCCCCCCCCCCATACAATTATCTAATACAAAATGCAGGTGGCCCCTATTAACTGTGCCTCAACTACGCTGCATACTATTCACATATTAAATGCTTATAAAAAATATGTATAAAAAAATGATTAAAAAAATTTTCAAGTTTAATGAAATATGGAAATGGTTATCAAGCATTTGATTATTTTAGCACATGCTTGACTCGAACAAACAATGTGGAACATCTGATGTAACTTAAATTTTTACTTATTCTAAGAAACTGGAAGAATTTTTGGTCTGGCATTTTATGACTAGCCGAGTTATATAATCAGCACATATTTTTTAACGTAATAGTTTAAGAACCAAACTACAAGAACGATCCTTCCATCGAAAAAATACCGCCCCCAGGCAAGTGCCACCTGGGGCGGTCCGCCCCTTCTAGCTACACCACTGTATATATTTATATATATATATAATCAGTATTTAGTTTTATATTGTAATTAAAAAATATAATAAAAGGACAATAGCAAGCAAACAATAGCTCAATGAACAGATGATTTAAAATACATACAATTGTAATACATACTAATAATGGATTACAATAATTAATAATTTAGATTGACGATCTATTTACGAGTACACATAATATACAATATTTTTTAACGAATCTTTAAAAACACATCTGTTCATTTAGTTTAGCGACACACATTATTAAAATAAACTTGAATATGAGACCTTTAATATCAGAAAATAATCTTGAAAAAAGTTCCAGTTGAATTACAACATATGGCTTACACAAACATGACACACAATTTGAATAAAAAAGGTCTCATAATATCAACAAACTGCACGTGTAATTAAAATATTAAACGTGATATTCAGAGCCGACGAAGTTCTCATCGGATAAGAATGAGATGAAGTAATGCGCCCAATCGTCGCCGAGCCATAGCAGATGGAACAATATCCCTTCAACGATTCCGATTCCAAGTCCAGCCAAAACGTCCAATATGTAATGCCTCTGAGAAACTATTCTCGAAATGCAGACGGCAGTGGTCCACGCAAAAACTGGCGGTACAAACATGATCGGCAGCGGTTCAATAAATAAAAATATCCACAAGATCAAAGCGGCTCTGCTAGCATGACCAGACGGAAACGAAAATTTATCTGGTCCTAGATCGTACGTGCTGGAGGACGACGGTACTGGTCGCCTTCTTCTAGTTGCCGCTTTCATGAACGCTATCACTATTATGTCGAATATAAGAACTGAAAAATAAAAAAAAGAAATAAGAACGAATCAATCTAGTTATTTTTTAGTTAAGGCGAAAATTACGTCAGTTCAACTTCAAAAAGCTATTGCTTATTTACGAATAGACATAAGTTTTACTGAATAAAAATAATTTATTCATATACAACATAACTGAATTAACGTGTAGAATTACAGATTGATTTAATAAGGTTATGTTTTTTTAAAATTCAGTAATATTCATTGGTGTTAAAATTTATCAGAATATTAAAAAAATTAGTGTTAATTGATTTTTTGATTTATTATGATAAATTATTGACTATTCAAAACAGGTCATATAATGAATTTTAAATATATTTTTTGTTATAGTCGATGTTAGCATTTTAAGGTTTAATACCATTTAGCTTGTCCTGGCTTCAAATGTGCATGTCGTTCAATACAACGGCCATAAGTCACATGTTTACAATCGATGAGCGAGTCGTGTGTTACCTACGATTTTAGGATACCAAACCGCGCAAACAAAAATAAAATATTTTGATTCTACCTGCACGGCAGCGCTGTAGCAATATAGAGATTTAAGCAAATTTAATATGCGATACAAGATATTGTGTATGGCAATATTAAAAACATATAGATTATGAAATTATTCAAATTTGGTTGATGTAAAAATATCGAGAGAAAATCGAATGCAATTCAGCCAATTAATTATCTGAAAAGACACAAAACAATTTCAAGACTTACGCACGCATAAAGTGATACATGTATGTACATATGTATATTAATACAGTCAATCCCCCTATAGCCAGAGATTGGGACTTCGTTATAGGAATACTACGTTATAGGGGACTAGACACCTATACAACATTCGAGGTTAGGTTCTTTCAACTGTATTTTGTGAATTTAACGAAATAAGCAAATTAAATTTTTCCCCCCATTTTTATGTATTAAATGACCTTGTATTTAATTTGTGAACAAGAGCACGTGCCCCATGTTCTTATTGCGACACCCAACAGTTTTTTAAGTTATTTTTTAAAATGCGTAAGCCTACAACGAATAAATAATAACAAATAAATATAACTTATCAAATCTAGCGAAGTCAAGGGATAAACAGTAACAAAAACTATGCTGTATGGGGGAGCGCTATTGGAGGAACTGCCGCATATGCTATAGGGGGGTATACTGTATATTAACTAAAAATTAAAATTCAGATTGGTGATGCATGTCCTCTACTAGTGTACTAGAAAGTTATCAAACGGCGCGATTTCTGAAGCACTCTTCTCGAACAGTTCAGGCAGACCAAGTATTACCATTGCTGCAGTTCTACAAAGTACAATATCAGCTGTTTTCAGAATTTGAAGAATTAATGAATACTTTTGCAGTGCTTTTTTTGTATATGAAAATTTTTTAATCTATCTTTATGGGACATTAAACAATTTGTACGTTTAGTGGCAGGTAGATGAACCGCTCATCAGCGATTCACTTCGCAACTAAAGATATCATTTTAGTCTTTAAGAATTTATTTATAAGATTTCCTTCCTCTTCAGACGTTTTTTGTTTTGGATTTTTGTTAAGTCTTTCGCAAGCTGAATAGAATGGTTCGTCATAAAGACAATAAATGTGAATATACAAGAGATTTTTTATTTTCAACATATGAACGAATTGAGTGGTTGCAGGCTGTGAAGTTCGATCCATTGTTCTGTTGGCCATGTTTATTATTCTTCAAAGAAATTAGCGTGTGAAATAAAATTGGGTTTGCTGAGCTGAATGTATCTAACAGCACACAACTGTTATTTATCCACCGTACTAATATTATTGTCACCATCACAATATCATAGTTTAAAAAGAATTGTATAGCGAGCATTGGCGCTGCACAATTACACTCATACTTATGGAATTGTTTATATTGTTCTGTTTGCTTTGCATAAATAACTTTGGAGATAAAACTTAGGGTATTTTTGGAGCATTGTTATCAGTACGATATACACAAATCTCTTCAAGAAATAATTTCGACCCAAATTCAAATGACTCATATTTCTGAGTACGTCCCATATTGAAGATATTCATTTAAAATATAACCAGATAAAATATATTAAAAAAAATATTGGACTCGTGCTATTATCATAAACTACCAAGCAATAAAAACAAATAAAATCAATTTTTTGTTTCAAAATAGAATTGACAGTATCAAAGTAAAATAAGACCGTATGATACAGCTGAAATTAGCTTGTTATTATAAGCATATTAACTTATCTTATCTTATATTTGAGTCACAAACGATGTAATATATTACTTAAGTGTAATAGTGAGTATCATATTCTATATAAAATGCTTGTAGCAATCATCAGCGTACTCCACAGATAGTATTATATTGTAACAAACATTGAATCTGACATATTTTTCGCTAAGAATTATTAAATTTAAATACCTATGAGCAAATTCGCTTGTAGCCTATATAAGCTTGGCATCGCCAGTAACCAAATAGATGCCAGGCACACACTCAACCATATTAATCCATGACAAGACACCTAAAACAAGAAGTAAAATTTTATTTATAGGTTAATACATAATAAAGATATCCAACTTACCTCTAGCATTGTACTGTGTACTTTCAACGATCTGAATAACGTCATATTTTGAGTCGTTTCTATAAAATATTTTGTCAGTGCTACGTCTTTTGCCAAGATCTGCTTTATCCCCTCTGGGACGTTCCTCTTTTCTTGATCAGTATTCATTATAAATCTAAAGGACATAAGCTCAAATGTCAAATATTAAGCGATAGCGTTTGTATTTCAAAAACAAACATAATTTACCTGAAAAGCAAAATCCGAAGGAAAGCTTATACGTAGCAGCAGCTGCACTGACAATGGCTGTCAAATATAGTTTTGGCCATAACAGCTCAAAAAATAACCAATATTCATTTTAGTTTTAATTTAGTTACTATTATTTATGGACAATATCTATAAATTATTCTAAATAAAAATCCGATAAATTTATCGCTGCGCGACTAAAAAAATCACATAATTTATTATTCTTGAAACAAGAACATAAACTTTATTAAAGTATTTTTAATTAAAAACATAAAATAGCTTCTTAATATCGCTAAAAACTACGTGAATGTATATTAGAAAAATATTAAATTTTAAAATAAAATCTTTACAATTTAATTTGTATGGTGGAGTTTTTAGATTAAGTGGTCTCCATGAATTATGTCACAGTTTTAGGAGAAAAGGGGGAGGAGTATGGTTTTTTAAATAAAATGTGACATCACAAATTTGAATTTGTTCATAAAAATGCCTAATGTATTTTTAGTAATTATAATTTTAAGTAAAACAGTTTTCCAAAAACTAAATTGAAAACTAGATCGCTACACTAGATTAAAGCCGCTAGAAGAGAAATATAAATTATAATTTATTAAACTCATGTGTCCGCGTGTGTTTTATTTACAATATATGCTTATGAATATTAAGTACAAATTTTATTATTATTAAAATGTCAATAGTAATTTTGTTAGAATTACCGCGATGTATTATCCATATAACTAAACGTGGCACACGCATAACTTAAAGTTTTGTGCATATTGTCTATTATTCCAAGTGCTACATAATTGTGTATCATCTTTAATTAACACTGTATATTATAACATATTTCGATGCCACGGCGTGCGGTCTACCTTATCTGTTGACACTCTTCGCGTGGCATGCGATCCTAATAACTTGCCGGGCGTCGTCGTTTACGTACATTTTGGAATATTAATATTATATTGTACTGCATCTACTTTTTATCACCTGGCTCACTTGGATTACGTAATTTATCAAATTGACATATTTTCGATTTGCTTTTTAAATTAAAAAAAAAAGTTTTTTCACGACTTTTTAAAGAAACATTTTTTTAAAAATTGGCTCGTTATATACCCAATTATCTCTACTGACACCTGTCAAATTGACTGTTTGGTAATTTAATAAATAATTATTAATTTTGAAATATGTGACAATTTATGTGACAGTATTGTCGGCTTTGATCTATTGTGATGTAATACTGCTGGACTATACGCTGATGTGCTGAGACTTCCTGGGATTAAGTTTCAAGACGCATCTTTTATATTGCTGATTGGCGAGTCGCAGATAAGGACGTTGGTAGACCAATTGCATGTCTATCGTATATCCTTTTCACACAAAAGTAATTTTTTTTGTGGCACTTATGGAATAAAATGCAAAATAAATAAAAAGTCAAATAACTATAAGATTTTATTAATTATAAATAAACTTCAATATCAAACTTAATTTAAATACAGTCTGATTTTAACAATATATTTTTTATTATATACATACATATGTCTAAATTCAACTGAATATTATGTCATACATTGCATTATGAAAATCGTTTATTTTAAAATACAAATGTAAGAAAAAATCCATAAAATTCACTTTATAATATAATAATTATTATTTCCATCACAGTGGTTGAAGTTTAAAACGGTAAACATTTTATTATCTACTTACATAATTATCTGATATTGCGCTCTTTAAGTACTTGGTGAGACAATAGTAGTTATAAAACAGTTATAAATCATATCTCCGTTGTCTTAATATATATTTTTGCCCTATATCTGACCAAAACATTTATTTGTCGTTGTTTATGTGTTCCTGTAATAAAGCTTCAATAACAGATCTTATGAATGTTTTTTTTTCTCTCAATTAGCATGACTTAGAAATGTACATATCTAAAGTCCCCGAGGCAAGAAAATGATAACATATGTAGTTTCGACATATTTATAACAAAAATACAAAGTTTTAATGTAGGGAGAATGATTGACATACTAAAAATACGGGTGGATATGATATTTTATATATTTTCATTTTTAATATACATTTTTCAGGTATTTAAGAAGATATCTGTAGCTAATTTCAAAACTACAGCTGAATAATTCTGTAGTGTTTTCTGCTAATATTTTAAGTGTGTTTGAACAATATCTACAATTTTAAAGACTCTATTTCATTAGGAATAGATAATGTTAAAGGCATGAACGAGAACTGCAAGTGTTATGTTTTTTCATATTTTTTAATAAATATGGTCTAATGAAGATAAACCAACATCTTATTTGCTTATTTGCAAAACCATTATTTTTTCTCCTCTTGAAGTAATTTTCGATTAAAACAATTTAAAAAAACTACAATTTATAGTTCATCAAGTGCTTGCCGTAAATGATATATTTGTTTACGATAGAAAAGTGCTGTTTCTCAATCTTATAGATTGTTTATTAGAAATTTGTGTGTTCATTTGAAAGCACACGAAGCATAGTCTTAGGATATTATACATTATTTGATAGAAAAACATTTGTTCGACTTGTTTAAATGCTTTCTGAACCAAAATTGAAGATCGTTAACAATACTTTTGCTTGATCTGAAGCATGTATCATCTAAATTTATCATTAAAATAATAATATTAGTAGATCAACAAAGATATTCACAATTTATTTTATTTGCAGCATTATTGTCTCACCTTTTTTAATTACTACAATAATCAAAATACTAATCTTACTGTATAAATAATCAACAATGAGAGAACAATGTAAACGTACATATTCATATGTGCCTAGATATTTAAAAAATTGGTTTGGATCAATTCCTAATGTTATTGCTCGTCGATGGATGATTGACAAAGAACGATCGCAACCCTATTTCATCGAAATAAACCGAAACTTGACCAAACATAATAATTATTGTTACCATATATTTAAATTTTTGGACATTTTAATATTTTTATGTACTTCAAAATCTGTACTATTATAATTATTCATAAGAGTTGTTCAATAAAGCACTGCATATATAACTTATAAGTGGTTTGCATTTCTAATGCCTATTGAGACTCATTTACTAGCAAAATAAAATATATACCTATTCCAGTACTTTTTGTTAAACGACTATCAAAAATTACTCTAATAAATATCATTTCATCAACTACGTAATACATATTGTTAATCTATTTATATTATTACAAGCTGATTTATAACAATTTTGAGTAACATAATTTGTGCTTTGCGTTTATTTAATTTTATTTACAACAATATTTGTTCTTCCATATAAAATCATTAAATCAGAAGGCTTTGTTTCAAAACGGTACCAGTATAATATTTAACTTGCTAACAAAATTTATTATATAACTGAGTATGTATTTTAGCATCAACACTGTGTGAAATTTGATTAAAGATTTAATAAATTGGAACATTGTGAATTTACATATTGATATAATTGTTATTTTTAATATAAATTATTCATTTCAAAATACATATACAGTAACTATGATTTTTTAAAAGTTTTTAACATTATTATAAAAAATGTATTGCTATATGCCTGTGTTTTTTTTTCAAGCGTAAATAACTAGTTTCAGTATTTTGTATTAAATATATGACGTCTAGAATCAATATCAGACTTCTTATTGTGGTTTCTTATTGTATAAATATGCATAAAGTGAGTATTTCATAACCGGTCGGATGCATTGAACTTCTTATAATTAAATAATATTAATTTATTTTCATGACACCATTAGTTGTTATTTCGATTGTTTGTAATTTATATTTATATTTAATCCAAAAAAATTTGTTACCACTAGACTTCTCCAAATAAAAATATAAATGTAAATATACTGTTTTTATTATTATTTTATTTCAGTAGTTATCTTAATGTGATATGCCTGATATTATATCTAGTCGTCACATAGTAATTTGCTGGTTTATTTTGATCAAAATTAAATAATAGATTTGCATGATTCAATCTTTTGTACTTGATTTGTTTTCATTTTCACACATATTCTTTTTAATGTAACGTGTACATGATAAAATACATATAACAATTTTCTTATAAAATTAATATTATTTATTTGCCTATACTATATTATGTGTAAATATATTTAATTTATTTTGGCAATGTAGGAGCATAACTGACTATATAACTATATATTAATATAATAGTTGCATTTCATTTTAAATAATTTCTATGATAAAAAATTTATAAATTCATTTAAGAAAAATATTAATATCTTTGATATCGATGAGGCAAAAATTTAGTTGCATATTTGTACTATGAAAATCTAGAAAGTTTTAACAATATTTTTAACTGCTATGAATATTAACTTTGTGAAAATTCATATAGTGATATTTCGTCTGCATTTTGATTAATAAGCGACATGTTTACAAGTGTAAAACAACTTATTTATACAAAATTTATTAGTATATAAAATAAATAATATTGTTAAACTATTACGGTCTTTCATTTGCTTTTTATAACAAATGTAATTTGCTCGTATTTTATACATATATAATTTAGTAATATTAATTGATTGTGCGCATTATTAACATTTTTAAAATACAACAATAATTTATTCGAGTATTTTTATGTTTATGTAAATTATATTTTTAAATTAAAATATACGTTAAGAATTTATTTGATTTTTTTTAAACTCGCTAGGTAATAAATATGAAAAATAAAATATTAAGTTAGGTGCAAATTGTTTTTTAACGGGTTCAATTATATTTATTAGAAAAATTTGTGGAAATGTACTAAGTAAATAAAATCGATAAAAGTCTAATTAAAATAATTAAGTAACATCTAGTGATATAAAGGTTTAAAGATATAGAAATTTATAAAATGTTTTATATTTAATATTATATATGAGCCCATAATTATGAATGTGGTCTAAATCAAGAAATCCAAAAAATGAGTTTAATAATTTTTAATTTAATATAATATGATGCAAAATTTATGATTGTGAAAAATTTGAAGCGTTATACGCAATGTATTGTTACAACGTTCAGCTTATTTTGATAGTAGATAGTCAGTTTGCCACGTGTCAGCTTTCGTGACGCTGTACTTGTATCGTTGTTTTTATCTCTGTTGTATTTGCAAACCTGAATGTGATTTTCGATTATGTCACCAGTTATTTAATATATATTTATCACGTGTATATATTAATAAACTATTTTTATGTGGTTTACAGACGTAAGACCGCTAAATTTAAATAACATGCTAAGAAAATGGTAACGAATAAGACAGTTATCGTCTTTTGATAAATCTTACCAAGATTTCTTTGTAAGCATTTTTATGAAAATTCAAAAACCCTAGACATAGAACCAGAGAATATGAAAAAAGAAAGAAAACAAGAAATTAATATAACTATACACAAAACGTCAGAAAGTTGATGAGAAATAGCGGTAAAAAATACACTAAAATGACACAAATGCCCCATATAAGATGTTTTATAAAAATTCTTTAGATGATAATATTGACTTCTATATTTTAGACCTTTCACTCCAAAGAGGAAGACTTTTCTTAGTTCCATTGTACTCTACCAGCAGATAAATAACAAAATGAAAATTAAAAGTCATGACAGATTTGCTGTAATATATTCCATCAATTTACCATAAATATTTAAAAAGTCTTAAAACCCAAAATCCTAGTTCCAGAGAATAAGAAAATGCGTTATAATCAAATACTTATTATTAAAACTGTTACTTTACATGGCATAATTCAAATTTCTTTTAAATGAAAATGAAGTTAATTTTAATACGTTTGGTTAATTTTGAAAACGGTCTAAGTCATTTCAACATTACATTTTAATGTTCCCTTATAAGCTATCATACATGCAAGATTTATATGTCAAAATAAATTATAAATATAGCAGCTTATATAAATTTGAAAATAATGTTGCGTATTATAAACATATTTTTTTATCAATTCAAACGAAAACCTTTAAATATCTTGGAAGGAAAGAATCATGACTTACTCCACTCTCATAATTATGGGCTCATATGTAGAGAAAGCTAAATTGGTGATTAGAATACAATTACTTTTAGATACAACCATCAAAGTTGCGTACTAAAACGAAGACAATCAGTCACAGAGTATTAAAATAATAGTCACATTAAGAGATAATGATAATTTAGATTATAAATGATGATAATGCAATGCAATATCATTTGAATAAAAAAAATACTGCTTATAGAGAATATTAAACTATTAAATAAAATAAATATGTATTATTATATGTATGACGGTATATGTATTATTATATTTTAATCATAATCCCATTAAAATACTATAAAAAATTAAATTACTATCCATTCTTCCCTTCGTAGAAGACAAAATGGGAGAGGACTACAATTTTATATAAATTTTACAAATTAAGTCACCTACCACTATTAAAGTGGACTGCCTATTCGCACAACGATCATTTTGTGGCACATTACCGTTACCATGCGCATACGGTGAGATAATTCCCTTTCGCTCGCTCGCGTGCTAAGTGACAGATAAGGGCGTGCATTACATGCGTTCCGCATGTAACGCATACCCTCCTCTCTCACTCACTCTCGTCACTTAACATGCGAGCGAGGGAAATGGAATGTATCTCACCGTATGCGCCTGACCGTTATCATGTTAGATTAATGTGAAACTAAAGTGTCACAGACACAAGAAGTAGCAAGTCGAGTGATCGTTACGACACTCGGTTGCGGGCCTAATCTAATCTCGAAGTCCTGTATGACCCGAACGGTGGCCTTTATTAAATTTTAAACTTGACCCTCGCCGGTGTCACCTTTTCATACTGTCAGTGACATTGGGTGTGCTGTCTGTGGGTTAGTTGGGCCTTCCACCAGTCTCTGACTTCATGTATGGCTGTGGGCAATCTCGGACCAGATAGAGCATTGTTTGACATGAAATCGGTAACGGGCGTGTGGCTGTCGCCATTGGTTGATACCATTCCGCATGTTATGCCACTTCCACTTGCTCGACTCACAGGTGTTTTGCCGCTGGATGCAGCTGAAACAAATAAAGAAATCGTATATTAAACTGTGAGTAGGCGCGTACTGTGAGATATATTCCTTGCGTGTTAAGTGACGAGAGTGAGTGAGAAGAAGTGGACGTGCGGATCGCATTTAACGCACGCCCTAATCTCTCACTTAACACACGAGCGAGCGAAAGGGAATGCATCTCACCGTACGCGCCTGGCTGTTAGACGCACTAAAAACTCAATTGTTCAATAACTATCTAGCAATGAAAGGATCTAAGTACCTGGCGTTCTTTTCACAGTTGTTGGATGTGGATCGCTTAGAGTTGGCTGTAAGAACTTCCTTCCTTGACTTCCTGAACTATCAGACCTAAAAAAACATTATTCACATTTCAAGAATTTTTTAAACAAATATGCACTAAATATTATATTCATACATATATAAAAAAATAATAGTAAAAATTCAGAGAATAAATGTTAATTATTCTTTTTTTACATTTTTATACATACATATAATTCTTATTAAAAAAAATATCCTGAGTGGAAAAAATAAAAGTGGAGCGTTTGCAAACGCTCTGTTTTGGTATGCACATAACCTCAATAACCTGTATTTTTAAAATTCTATTTATGTTTAGATAATATGTTATACATATGTATGTTTTGATTCAATTTGTTTAGTGTATAAACAATTAGCTAAATAAATAAATAAATCAGAATCTAACCTGCTTAATCCTTGACTAGTACATGACACACTTGGAGATGGTTTTTTGGCTCTGAGTTGTGTACGGATGCTTCCAGTAGTCGGTGGTTCAATGTGAGTCGTCGTTGTAGTCGTCACTACTGATGTCACATCCGTATGAGGTGGAACTTCTGGGTTTGTTTGCTGTGTAAAAACAGTAAATTTAAAAAACATATAATTTATTAAAGTGAAATATGATTATACTTTGACGATGGTTTCATTGCTCAGCGCTATTGTAATATCCCCAAGTTCAGAGAGGTTTTGTAAATCATTAGTTGCTCTTAAACCTGCCATCAAACTTGACTGATGCTTCTGAAGTTAATTTGATAATTAGAAATACTCATATCAACAAATGATAATATATTCAAAGAACATGATCATACGCTAGTAGCTCTGATTTTCTTCAGACATCCTTCCAGCCAAGTTCGTATCGTTTGTTTAGCAACTTCTTCCTCTATGATGTACTCAAACTCTTCTCTGGCCAACAATTCTTCTAGTTGAAGTGCTTTTCGAATGTCAACGGAACGATACGACAGCATGCTGCAAATATATGAAAGATTCCATCACTTTGAATATGATAAGCTAAACAATTTTTTATTCACTTGATGACATCATGAAAAGTAACATCTTCTCCGTTGTGTAGTTTTTCCAATTCGTAACACATGTATTTGAACAGAAGCCTGTCTTTTTGTGGATCACATTCGAGTCTTCCTTTTAGTAGACGCAGTATGAATTTAACCTGTATTAATTAAATAAAATATATATACATTAGTTGCTTGTACAAAAGTATTACTATACTGCTGAAATCACCAGAATGGTATTTATATCATTTAAATTTTTATATGATTGAAGAAAAGAAACTGCTATACAAAGAACTGTTTAGAAATTTTCGATGCACACCTGTTTTTGAGATAAGCGTTAACCGATAATAAAGGGTGGGTCTTTCCAACATTTTGTTTCGTTCAACGAATTTTTAAAATTTCGGTCATAGTAGACACCGCCAACATTATATTCGCAAATATTTTTCAGTATTTTTTGTTGAAAAAAGGCGTCTCATTATATCGCATTTCGAAACAAAATAAAGTCGCATAAAGGAATATGGATTTTGGAGCGACACTAGTCACTCGCGTATATTGAAAGAAAGTATACAAATTTTATATCAGGAATATTCTGCAATCAATTTTCACTAAGATGAACTATAAACTTACTCTTCTGACCGGTATAACCCCTCTTTGATGAATATCGACAATGTTCCAAGTGTTTTGAAAATTTCTTATATCAGCGTACGACAATAAGGCATCTTCTTCGTTCGAGTAAAATAACGAAAAGTTCTCCATGATAATAGCTGGAAGTAGATGTATTTATTTTTTAATACAGGAGCTCCAAAAAGAAATGTATGATTGATATTCTTACCCACTAGTAAATTTAGCACAATATAAGTGATTATCACATAGAATGTGCAAAAATATATTAGCGAAGCAGTGAAATTTCCACAGTCAGTTTCCCAATAATTGTTCCTGGGAGTGCAATAAGGTGGTGCTACCATGCAGTCATGCATTATTTTATTCCAATCTTCTCCAGTTACTATTCTGAATAGCATAGCAACACCGTGGATTGCCGTGTTGAAGTTCGCTCTCCTGAAGTACATAAAGAAATATAATTTATTAAAACCGAACCTATAGAAGGATATATATTGTTTTAAAGAATACCTTCCGATCCCTTCTCCGTATTTGACGTTTCCGAAGACTATAGTTCCAGCCAAGGCGTAAAAGAATACCAACAGAAACATACCGAAGATGATGAAGAATGATTTGCAAACAGAGACGCCAACAGTCAGCATGAGCATTTTTAGAGTGGTATGTTTTCCAGTTATAGTGAAGAAACGCAGTATAACCACCATGAATCCGATGAAGTAAGACAAATCGTTCTAGAATGGAACATTTTTATTATTATTATTATTCATCTAATATTTTTTTATTTGTATGAGATGAGGAAACCGTCACCGTTGCAGTGGGAACGGTCGTTACCGAGCGTTCCCACTGCAACGGCACAGACACAATTTTATTGCTTTTGATGTCTGAGAATGGATAATTATTATTGACCAAATATGCTTCATTTTACTCTAAGAATATTTAGATTATTAAAAGTCTTAATATAAACGCTAGATAACCGGGCGTTTAAACTGCGACGTCACAATTTTATTGCCTTTGGGGTCGATTCTAAACAGGGACGTTATTTGGATACAAACAATAGCTAACAATAGTTGTAGATTTGCACATAAATGAAATCTTTTAACAAATACAAAAACGTAGCTCGTACATCACAACATTTTATCACGCACACCTGTTTTTGAGATAAGCGCTAAACGATACTAAAGGGTTTGACTGAACTTTTATTTAAAATATTTTAGGCTTTCGACAATTTCGGTCATAGTAGACACCACCGATAAACATTCTATTCACAAAAGTTTTTCGAAGGCGTAAAAGCATTTTTTTTATTAAGAAGAGGTGTCTCACTGTCTCGCATTTCGAAACAAAATAAAGGCATTGTTTCATTTTAAGATTTTAAAATTAAATTCAAGATATTATAAACGAATATTCGATCAATAATTAGAATAATCGAATATATGAATATTTTGGGTGAATATTTAAAATATGTAAAAATAAATTAAATTATTTTATGTGTATGCTTATTTTAATATATTTTTACACTTTTTAATAATACTGTTTTTAAATATTAAAATCACGTTTTTGCTATTCCACTGTAAATTGTTTGCTGAAATATTTTTTCAGCTGTTATCCCTATATTTCAAATGGCAATAGTTGTCGAGTCAGTTGTCAAACAATATTGTTAAATTATCGCTGTTTGACAAACAATCGCTGTCTGTTTTCTTTGTAGTTGAATAGCAATAAAAAAATAAAAATAATATTTTTTAAAAGAATATAAATACAAAAGTGTTTGTTTGCTGTGTCATGTAAGTATAGCTGTGAGAATAAATGTAACATTGAACGACATTTTACATAAAATAATTCAGTAACAATTGAAAAATATTTTCCTTTAAATATGACAGTAAGAAAAAAGCAGGTTAGTCAGCAGGATAAATACAAATGAAGGAGAATAATTTGGGCATAGGAAAAATATTTCCCTTGTTTCTATGAGAAGCTATAAATAAACTAACAAGACGTACATTATAAATATCATGTTCAATTGCTCTCACATTTTCAAGTACAGTTTAAACAACGTTTTTTTATTTTAATTTTAATAAGATCGAATTAATTTCGCAGTTTGTTTCGACTCCCTTCATTAAAAAATTATCTTAAAATATCGTATGGAGTATGATTTGTAACCAAAAGAAACAGCTTCTAGTATATAATCTATATGGCCTTTCAGCAGATATATATGCAATATTTGTTCGAACTGTCATTTGATATAATGTATTATAAATATGCTTTATTTTCAACTTTAATGTGGTTAAAAATAAATATAAACACAGACTCAAAGATTACCATATTGCGTTCGGATATAAGTAACAAATTGTTTATGCAAAATTGAAGAAATCGTAGAGCAATTTTCAGAAAATTGTAGATAAGATAAAAGTATGATACTAAATATCAATTTTAACATATTTTCTTATATATTGTGTTCATGATATTTTCCCATTTTCCATTTGCATATTTTTGAAATAAATAAAGTTAAATATGCTTTATAGTATAGAAAATAAATATTAAATAAATAGTGCTCCCCAAATTGGGGGCCGCTGCCCCCTGGGGGGGGGGGGGGGTGCGCGTAAATATTCAGTAGAAAGTACACATATTCATTTATGAATATTTTTCCACATTACATATTTAGGGAATGTATATATTTAAGTCTTCTAAATAATAACACATTATATTAAAGCATATTTATATACACGCATGCGCAGGAATATTGCGTATTATAAATATGTGTATTATAAGAATTGTAATAATTACTACCAAATAAACCTTTAAACTAGAAAAGATTTTTTTTTAGGTGCCGGGAATTAATTTTTTTAGATTTAGGGGGCCGTGACATGAAAGTAATTGGGATGCACTGCCTTATAGTGTATAACCATAAAAACATTTTTCCAAGACTGTTAAGAAATATTATTTAAAGTATTATACTTTTAATACAATTTGTTTGAAATTTCAGATATAATATGTTGTTTTTTAAATTTTGTTTATATTTTACTAAACATATATAATTTTAGCCATTTTGAAAGAATTGTCTGGATTTTTTAGTTACTCTGCAATGAGCAATAAGTTGTTTAAGGAGTTATTTTTTAATTCAGCCATGAATTACTTAACTTTAAAAGTAGCTCACACACTGATTAAGTTTGAAAATCATTTGAATATATTTTAATTTAGCCAAGATTAGAACCATTTTTTAGTAGATGTGATAATAATTTATTATATATGTGAAGTATTGAATTATGAATTGGACATGGAAATTCAATATAAGCAATAGCTAAATTAATGTAATTGCTTAGTATTAAGTGAAAGTGATTATGTATGGAAACATAATTAATACAATTAACTATTTAGAAGTATATATTGATAGTAAATTTGAATGTAAAAACCATAAAATACGTATTAAACAAGTTGCATTATTGAGAAACTTTTAATTTTTTGAATTTAAAATTTTTGGAACATATTGCCTAGCAAAATTGTGCCCCATATATATTTAAATTGTTGTACCCCATATTTATTTCGGTGAGAAAATATCTAAGGACACTAAAAATAAGGTCAACTCGGAAATTTTTGTTCGAGGAGGATAAATGGATGAACAAAGCAGGATACTCCTTTGAGTAGTGATTTATTAGTATATAGCTAAGAGTGAGTTAATTTGATGTATTTTTCCAAAATTATATTTGTTGATATTTCTTATATTGCATTCATACTAAATTATAGAAAAAATAAGGGATTCCCAACGTTTGATTTATTTTACTACTTTTTTGTATTAGTATGTTTTAATAATTTATTTAAACACTTTTCTATTATTTATTTATTTTAAATATTTTTTGTATGTGAATTTTTTTATGTAATTAAGAGGCTCTTAATATTTTTACGGCTTATGTGTATTTTTTGCCAATTTAGGAGCTTTTAATATTTTTTTATAAAATCAATATAAAATAATTTTTGGTATGTTCATTTATTTCATACTATTATTTATAAAAATCATTTACAAAAAATCAAATTACAAAAAATATTATTTATTATTTCTTTATGTATATATATAACTACTTGGGGTACCTCAAAACAGTAAAAGTTCGATCGCCGTACATGTACGGCGATACCGCCCAAAGGGTTAAATGAAGACACCTGGTCACTTTAATATATTTAATATCTGCAATAGGTATATTTGTTATGAAATCTACCTAGAATGCATAATTTGTATGCAGTGCATATAATAAAATATAAGAAATAAACAAATTTTAGTAATACACTTATGAAAAAATAGCACAAACATATTATTGCAAAAAATCTATAACTTTATTAAATATTTTACAGCATATTTTTTAAAAAATTGATATATTTTGGAGCTTTTTATTTGCACAAAGTTGCAAAGACTCGATTGTCAGACATATGCGGTTAACCTCTCTCATTAAAACATATTTTTTAAAAGTTAAATGTGTTATAATTTGGGTACTCGAAAATTGAATAAAAAATGGTCAAAGTATAAGAATATTCGAATAAATTCTTAGTTTTTACAGATAATAATTTATTTAAGCAATTAGTGCATAAAATAAATAATTATCTATGAAATATTATTTAATTAAATTAATTATTGGTTAATAAAAAATATTTTAGTAAATCATTCATTACGTTCATAATTGTAAAATATGTATAGCACAATGCAAAATATGCATAATACATTGATTTAATACGTCATTTACAGCCTTTTTAATTTACCAGAATTAGCTTCGATTGAATTAACACAGTAAAATTATGGAACGATTAAAATTTTGCGATGCAGACTTGTATTTGAAAAAGGGTTGGGCTTTTCAAGGTTTGTGTCATTCAAAGAACGAATTCTGCAAATTTCGGTCATAAAAGACACCGCATAATAAACATTGAAGTCACATGTGTTTTTAGAAGGCGTAAAAGCACTTTTTTTGTTGAGGAAAAGCGTATTATTGTCTCGCATTTTATGCGCGCATAGGATCATGAATTTTAGAGCAGCACTAGTCACTCAGGTGTATTGATAAAAAAAAATTAACAATACAATTTGTTTTATTCCAAGATTTACAAAAATTTAATTTGCTCAATTATTCTAATATTCATATAGTTGAAAATGGGGCGATTGAGGACTCTTGTTATAATGTTCACAGTTCAGTTGAAATTGGATGTTATAAAGATCATTTTAAGATCCTGATTAAATATATAAAACATCTTAAAATTAAAAATGGCTTATTGATGAGGAAACAAAAAGCAAGGAATAAATATCACAGTCTAAATAATTACCTTGAGCATACAATGTATGAATATCCACATGCATCCTGCAACTGTGACGAGCAAATCGTATCTATTTCTTCTGCTTTGCCAATATCCTCGAGGTGTGAAAGCGATATTCTTCAGGACAACTTCCGCCACAAACACCAGAGTCAAAAGCGCCGATGTAAAAGCCAACCATTCCGTGTGAGGTGCTTCTTTTATCCACTGGTAATAAAAAAATATATATCTTTACTTACATTGAAAGATGATGCAACATCTAACAGAACGCTATTGTTTATTTTAAATTTTACAATAAAACGCTGATTTAAAATATTAAATAAATAATATTAACATAGATTTGCTCAATTACAAATTATATATGCATATATTTATGTGAGTAAAGTTGTGCTGTTTATATTACATATTATTTTTATTTATATGCATATATTTTTGTATTGACTGCTATCGCTGAGCAAACGGTTTAAATCGTATCGATGTATACGTTATTGAATCGTCGATACTAACAGTGACTGCTAGCAAGGAACTGTTTAACAGAACAGCTATGGCTATGCATCTTTTGAAAGCAATGTGTTGGGTAATGTCATAAGCTGCTGCTCGAACTCTTCTGCCGTCCGGTCTGGGGGGTAAGTGCAACGGTTGGGCGATTTTCAATCTCTTCTTCAGATCACACCTGTAAAAATGTTTAATTATTAGTTATTATACACAGTGACTTATCTTAAATATGTATCGCATCAATAAATAATACCATCTTCTTTGGTCGACTGTCAACAGAGCAGTTCCCTTGTTTTCAGAATAGTTTGCGATCACTACGCCCACGAAAAGCGTCAACCCTATCATACAACCCAAGAAGATGTAGACATGAATGTAGATTGCGTGAACCTTTAAAACATACAATAAGAAAATTAGATTAATCATTTGACTAATGGTAAAGGCACATTTTTGTTGTCAACAATATATTGGGACCGGTGAGCTGTTTTACGTGTTTTTACGATAAAAAAATCATGTATTAAAATTGTCCCATATTGACGGAACAATAACGAAACAATAGTGGTTCTGATTTTAAATTGATATATTATGCCTACAATTAAATTTTCCTTAGAAACAATTTTATAAAAATTAGTTTCATCTGATATTCCGTTTCTAAAAAACAATTTTCGATTTTATTCAGTTATATATTGTTATATCATATGCGATTAGTTTTATAAAGCGACTATATTCACAAGATAACGAAATTTATATTGAATTAACGTAAAATAATTCAGAAAAAGTTATGGCTTAAAAGATTTCCGACACCGAATCTTTATTTCAAGAAATGAATAATATCAATACTTTGGTTACGAATGCTAACAATGCAAGAAAATGTACTCATGGGATTTATCAAAACATTTTAAACTTCTGGAATTTACTGGTAAAAGAAAGTTCAATTCTAAAAAAGCTTTTTAATTGCTTGTTATTTATTAAAACTACTTCAAGGCCAATTGATAACAATTTTCCATCAAAAATTTACTTAATTAAAATTGCTTTTTTTTTTAAAAAAACAGCAATGTAGAAATTCAGTTTTAATGAATTTATTTGTTGATGGTATGTTCTGTGATTTATGTTTGGTGGATCAATTATCGTGGTTTATTAGTACAGTGGTTTTTAAGCTGACGGAGGTTGGCGAAAAGTTAAACTTTAATTTTTTTATTGCGAGTTACTACGATGAGCGAGCCTTGTTATTCTCCGAGCGGTGGTGGAGAAGCTGGCGGAGAGATGATGTTCTGTAAGTGGCAGTGACAGTGTTTGGAGGTCAGTTCCTTTATGTTACATTTGATTGATTGACATCTCCGAGGTTGAATTGAGCAACGGGAATATTGTAACCTTACTTTTTGTCTTCTGGTTTCGCAACAAATAAATATTTTGTCAATGTTTCGGAAAATCCATGCGTGCTATTTATATGAAACTCTTTTTTCTAGTCGTAACGAGGGCTTTTGTGTGGTTGCATCCTTTATACTATTGGCACCGTCATATCCTTACCCTACATTTATATTTTTGAATACCATTTTTTTCAATATTTTTAATGTGTTTGAAAATAAACTGTAGTGTATTTCCGTAAATAACATGTTAACTTCTTGATTGTTAATGGATATTGCTTCATTTTTTGTCAATCAAATACTTATGATCTTCCGAGAAAATACGCATATTTTTGAACATCTGGCACAAGCACATTTCTATATGAGTGTATTTTTTTATTACTTAAGCAAAAATAAAGTTAGTTCAAGTCCAAAAATATTGTATGCAATTTTTTGTCATTCACAGACCCTTATTAAAGCATTCCAAGAATGATGCATATTAGGCATGAACTCGCCTTTACTATGCAGTGCTATAAAAAGGGCAGTGGTTATAAAGCTTTTCAAAATATTCATACAAATTAAATTAGAAATAAGAATTTCCGATTTGACCACAATTCTCTCAAAAAATTCTTGTGAAATAAATCCTTAATTCTTAAAAAAATAATTAATTTCATCAGAAACAGTAGTTCAAACCGATAAATATAAAAATCAGCGACATATTTTCTGAAATCATATATTATGCAAAATATCACAATATAAATAATTTTAAAATACTATTATTTATTTTAGAGTAATCTAATTGTTTTAAAAATAAATATTTGGGTTTTAAGTTAAAAAAATAGTGAAAATGTAGTGTGCATTCGTAAGGAATCTCTTTATTTTCACATATCAATCTGTCTTATTTTCAAATCTGTCATTTTTAGAAAAAAATAATTTAAATAATATTAAAAGTTACTTCTAAAAATGTATAATAAAGTGAAACAATTAAAAATAACACAAAAACTTTGTAACAAAACACTGCTTACAAAAATAACAGTCGAAACAATAAAAAAACAGAAACTGAATTTATTCATTTTTTCATTGAATTTCTGTCATTAAAACTAAACATATTCAATGATGAAAAGTAATTAAAAAAATGGCGATTCATTGCGATCCGGGAGATTTTTCACACGTGGCAACACAGATTCGCGAAGTTTGTATGGGGCGTCATGACAGATATAAAACCCGAATCTTATATTTAAATTTTTTTATCTTTTCTTTAAAGATGGCACTAAATTTCCTTAAATTATTTTTCCAATATGATCTCCCTTAATTTCATAAAACGCTCGTAAAGCGGTTGACGTCAATAGACATCCATTGTATTGGTGAAATGTCATATGTTAACGTCAATTGAGGTCCGTAGCATCGAAAGGGTTGAAAACTAGATTTGGAAAATTGCGTAAAAATATAAGAGATAAATACATATCTCTTCTATTGTAAAGTGCGTTGGATATTTCGGGCAATAGTGATTTTAGTGATAGTGATAGTGATTTTGTGCAATAGGGTTTATACTTTTTTTTGTACCATAATACTTAAGCGATTTTAATAAATCATTGCAAGAACCACAAATGCATCCACTGATTTAAAAATAAAAATTAGAGCTATGAAAATCTCAAATTACAAAAAAATATGTTTGGGTAGTAAGTAAATTTATGCACATATGTTAATTTGTTAGTATACACCTGAAAGTGAGTTAAATTTAAGTATTTTTCCATAACTATTTCTGTTGTTACATTATTTTGTATTACATTTATAGAAAAAAAATCAGTAATTCTCAATGTTTTATTGCTTTGATTAATTTTATTGCATTTTTGTATTGCTATGTCTTATTAATTTATTTTAACAATTATCTGTTATTAAATTTCGTTAATTTATTTGACATATTTTTTTGTATATTATTCGGTTTTTGTGTATTTTTTTTATTATTTCTTTAGTTATATATGTAAATATATAACTGCATATGTACGGCGATACCGCTAAAAGGGTTAAAATGACTGATATATAGGAATAAGTGAACAAAAATCTATTCACTATATATTTCATGGTTCGATAATGCACTTTTTACAGTATTTAAATGATTTTATTTTAACAAACTTCGCATTCTGTACAAAATATATCTGTTGATGAACAACATGATGCATTTGAATCGATTTTTTGATAAAAAACCCGAAATAGTACTGATATTGATAACATTACAATTTGATAAAATTTGTGCTGATTGTTAACTCATTCATCACATTAAAAACAAATCCATTCATAAACCTTGCTGTTAATATTCTGTAAATATTTTTTCCTTCTATACAGAAGAACATATTTATATCCTTTAAAAAAATGCCTGAATAATTTCAGTAACAGTAAGATTTCTTTTAAAAATGGAATAGTTACAAAAGTATAGAAATCGCACATTAAATTGCTTTTTTACCTAGTGGTTTTATTTGTACTTAATAATGTATAGAAATATCTCGAAGAATGCACACACATTAAAAAATATTAATTACCGGTCCTAATGCTTTGATCAAAACGTCTCTAACGTCCAACCATCCTTTGAATGACAGAACTTCGAAAAGTGCCAGCATTGCATCACCAATGTTGTCAAAGTTGAAGCGTCGAGGATTGGCCCTGTTTATAAATTATTAAAATATTTAGTAGCAAACTTAAGGGGTTATTATTATTATTATTTAATTTTTACTCACCAGACTCTCGGTACCAGCATTGAAGGATACGATTCGTTAAGCTTAGGTAGCAACTTCATCTTAGTTACGAACACTCTTCTCATAAAAACTCCAACACAATCTTCTCTTCTGTGTATTGTTGGATCATTGCAACGTGCCAATCTATTTATTTTAAATATATATTATTACTTATTGATACATCATAAATAAGAAAACTAAATGAAACGTATAATTTTTAGATTACATCAAAAAATCAAGCTAATATAAAATAAATACATAAATGAATTAGAACGGCTTAATAGCAAATATACTTTTAATACGAGTCAAAATACATTCTTAAGATTGCAACATATCTGAACTTATTAAATTAAACGGACATATAAGAAGTTTATAACTGTTTTTTCAGTCATGTTAGTACATTATCTAATTAATATCAGTACTAACCGACCACCGTAAAGTTGAACACCATAACTGGCAAAAATAAACATCAGCAATATTAAAAGAGTAGATACCTGTAAAAAATGGGAATTTATTTAATGTCTTACGCAGTAAAGAAAGTGTAATATTATTAATAATAACGTGGTACTAACCAATAGAATTTCTTTGAAACCCCTGCACAGTTCATAGACCACTTTTCTCATGTGAGGCACCAAAGTGAATATCCTCAAAGGTCTCACACATCTCAGAACCATAAGTAACTGAGCCGAAGAACCGGGTGGTACACTTACTGGCATCCACCATAGAAATGTTAACGACACCTAAAAGTTTTCATAGTTAAATCAGTATTATTACTATCCAATTTTCTCCTTGGAATTAACATAATATATTTCAACCTTAGTATTTATATATTATTTCTTAAATATTAGAGACCTGTCTAGTATTTAAAAATCTTTTATGTATCATTAGCTAATAACTAGTTATTTTTTGAACTGCATGCATTTAATACTCACAACATATATAAACACATCTAAAACTGAAGCAGCATCTTTGAGATATGCTTTGGGAGTGAAGAATAGACCATCTGCTAAAATTTTTAATGCTAATTCCAAGCTCATGAATATCACAAAGCCATATTCTGCCACCTATAAATATAACATTGTAAGTATATATAATTAATAGTATATTAACGCTAAACTATATACAGTAGTGTGAAAAAAACGCAACACTTTGCATAATCATAAAGAATTAAAGGTAGATTTATCAGGAATATTAGACTAGACTTCTCAGATGTTTTTAAGTGGCTACTTAGATTTCGTGATCGTCATTTATAATGACAAATCGTCTATAATTTAGTATGATGATGAGAGTAAAATAAATTTATATGGGTCAGATAGTGTGAAGATAGACATAATAAGGAGAGTAAAGTGATCTGAGGGTGCTTCTTATATTCCGGATTGGAAGGTATCCATATAAAGGCGTGATTATTAAACTGTCCTGGTAATGTTTTCCATTCAATCAATGGTAAAGCACCTGAGCTTGAATTCAGATTGCAACTATATGGATGTTTCTGCATTCAAGTAAATTAGCTGTCATATTTGTTTTTATAAATTTGACCAGTGCAGTTAAAACTTTTTTTTTTAGAATATATGGAATAATGTTTAAAAACAGTTGGATCCACTGTAAATACAATGATACAATGTTGGATGTTAATGTAAATACAATCAATTGTTATTAACAGCTACAAAACTACTTTACAAAAATAATATAAAAAAAACCTTTTTGGATTATTAAAAAAAAGTATCCCCAAAAAGTTTTGCATTCTGTCGATTTTCATGCCTTTTCTTCTTATCGGAGCGGGTTCTTAGAGCATCTAAGCAAAAATAAATCCGTCGGCCGGTTAGAGTATTAGAAAATCGCGCTTAGCTCAGAATTTATGTTTTCTAATTGTTTTAGCAAAAATTTTAAGGCACTTTTGGCTGTCAATTTTAATCCTGAGACAATTGTCAATAAAGGCTTTTGCTACTTTACAAAAACAATAAAAAAAATAACTTTATAGATTATTGAAAAAAATAACATAAAAAAAATTTAGATTCTGCCGATTTTCATGCGTATTTTTTTTTATCGGCGCGGGTTATTAGATCACCTAAGCAAAAATAAAACCGCTGGCCGGTAAGACTTGTAGAAAATCGCAAAAACTGGTGGCTCATTTAAACACTCAATTTTACGAGAAAGAAACACTATTTATAACTTTCACGGATGCTGGTATTTACAAATACAAATACTTTGGGTGATCAATCGTCACCGAATCCCCTAATCAAACCTATAAAACACCGTTGGGCCATAATTTAAATTAATTAAATAGATAATAAGTAAACAAAAACAGTGATCGGAAGAGTTGGCCAAAATTTTAAGCTCATTGAATAGTTGACTAATACCATGCTTTTCTGTGTTTCAGTAATATTGAAGGCTAAAGTGGGTACAACATCAGCAAATTAAAATATTTTTTATTAATTTTACGGGTTTATTATTCATTATGAGTTTTTATTGTATTATTATGAAGTTGATACGTTTTTTTTGCACGTCACTGTATATTTTAAGATCAATATTAAGATAAAGAGCGATACTCACTTGTAGAGCCGGATTTTCCATTACCCTGTACAAAGGAGTTTCAAACATCATAGACAAACAGGAGAGTGTCGTAACACAAATCATCACCCAGTCAAGATAAGTGACTAGCCCTAGAAAATTGCTGATAATCGCAAATACATACATGAAAAGTAAATATTGTTTTTATAATATGCATATAATATTTTAGCAAAAGATGCGTACTGTAGTGTCTTATAATGGACCTTCCTTTCCTTTCCAGTTAATGGATCTTTTAGCCTCGCATCGTATCTGGCATAGACTGCTCCTTGACACCATTTTCGAAAACGTGACTCTCTTGGCACTGCCAACAATGGAGTATCAAACAAGGGGTGATTCTCTCTCAAGTCTTCTTCGCGTTGGTTCCTTTATCATTCAATAAACTAGAGTTAAGCGTATGAATGAAACAAATCAGGTCACGTTTGCAATTGGGATGAAATGCAATTTCGACACGAGAAATATTATTATTGATTTTGAGATTGCAACTCAGATGTCTTACATGACGCAAACATCTGGGCCAAACGAAAACAAGTAGGATGAAAATTGAGAAAAATGTATTGGCTTCTTGCCCGAGGATTTGAACTATCACAAAATAATAAACTTCTGATCTAAAACCGATCTGGACCTACGGGATTCAACTTTGGGGTACAGCCAAAAACTCCAACTTTAAGACAATGCAATAAAAAATCTTGCGTTGTATCACAAATACCTCTTGTTACATTTAAAACGAAAAACTTCATAATAATTTAAACAATAAAACAACCACAGGAGACTTCACGTTCACCTAAACCAGGATACGAAAATCCACCAAAAATATTTAAGTAACTGAAAAACATTGTAAATAAAAAAAATCTATCCTTAGGAATTGGAAATTACTAAGCACAATTAATTGTTTTCATATTTTTATCATTGGTTAATGAAATGAATTTCCCATTTCTCAGGTCATCTTTGACACCATCATGACTCTCTCAGAATAAATCGTATCATGTATAAACCCCTAATTTGGAAAAAAATATTCTCTAACTCTCCAACTTTCGTGTAAATTCTTCATTCTATAATTAACAAAATAAATGAATTATATAGTGTGACAAAATGCAACGTTAGCCCTAGACTGTGAGACACAAACTATGAGTTTTATATGTCTTACAATTTAGTTTTATATGCCTTACAATAACAATGACAGACAGTAGTCCAAATTTATTAATAATATTCGTTCAACAGAAAAATAATTGTGCTCTAAATCAGCAATAGGCATTATACTTTTTTATGTTTTAGGGTACACATTTTAAAAAAAAATAGCTACCTTTATTATAAAGGTATTAATTCACAGTCTACTATTTCAAAATTAAAGTTCTTTGACGATGTTTCAAAAAAAGGATCATATTCCTCTTATCTCTATGCAGAAATAGGTAAATATCAAAGGTTAATGCTTACTAACAAAATTGCCCACTTTATTTTATACAATACAATTAAAAATAAAAATGCAGATGCCATTTTTTGTTAAAATCCGGTCAGTATCATTAAGCTTAAATTTGATTTCACTAAAATATTTAATAATTTAAAAACTATTTAATACAGTATTAAAACGTTGTAGAAAATTATATGTAATGAAAACTACTTTATGTTCATTGGTGTATATATTAGCTATTACATATTTTTTAACTACCTATAACCAACAAATGATTTAAGGAAGGTTTTTTAATGTTTTTCATTTCTCTATAAATTAAAACTTTTATTTTTCTTCCATTTTTTTTTTTTGATAAAATTGTATGTAATATATAGTATGTGATTATAATAATGCAATATATTATAAGTAGAAAAGTAAATGATCGTTATTCGAGCTACTTCTATTGATTACAAAGCATCGAGCTTCAATTATAAAATAATTCTGGGCCCCCATATTTATATCCGAATCGTTTAGAAATTCTCAATTGTTAGCATTTTCCATATTACGAACAAGATATAGATTTGGATTATAGAAAGTAAAAAAGTTACGGCGCAACTTTGTGCGCAACCTCATACATTTTTGCAATCTGTTGATTCCCACAAAGCGATTTACCCTTATCTTAGATTTCTAAATCAAAGATTAGGTCGAAAAGAAAATCGTAAGCAATTTTTTGCCGTACAAATACTTTCAAAATATATTAAAAGCCGTAAAGAAAGTGTGAATATTTTTTATCATTTGGCACGGACCCACCCTTTTTATGCAACCGTTGTAAGACATTAAAAAATATTCGTACTAATTTAATTTCTTTGGTAAACTCAAAAATGCATGTTATAAAAATAGGCAAACGTTAAAATGGTGTTGTTTCAAAATCCATATAATTAATCTACCCTAATCTTAATTGAAATAAAAGTATATTTTATAATGTAATTTTTTTTTTCAAGTTTAAGAAAACTATATAAGTTTTTGGGAATACGATTTTAACATATATTTTTTTCAGAAATAAAGCTGTAGATTAAAATAAAATTGTTATTAAAAACTGATTATGCGATTTATTCATCTGAAAAAACTTTTTTTTATACAATAGAAGGGAAAAATAAAGTAATTTGTTGACATAGATAAAATTAAAAAACACCTTAAACAGAAATATACTGATTTAAATATGACAGATATACAGAAAAACTAGAAACAAACAAACTTATAAATTTGTAATCTGTTTTTCAGAAACAACAATCTATGTACATATATTAAAAAAAATGATAAATTTTTAAAATGACTTAGTAATAGTGTTTTTTTTTAAGAAACTAAGCTAAAAACTGCTTATAAACGATAAAGCAATTATAAATATTTTACTATTATAAAATTACAAAATTACAGCAAATATAGGTGAAAATTTTGAACTATACTTTTAATACTAAATATTATTGGACTGGCGCAAGTAGCTGTATTTATTTCTGATTTCATTGCAAATATTATCATAACTGAAGAAATGCTTAATATTGTCTCTCTACATGATATTACTACAGGCAAAGATAATTTTTAGAATGTCTAATAAAATACTATTTTAAAACTAGTGTGTATAGAAACATAAGGAAGAAAATAAATCTCAGGAATGATAAATGGGTTTGTAGCTAAATTATGTGAGCAGAATAAAATTTATTTCAAAAGCAAATTTTACCTTAATTACTGTATTCATCAATAAGTGTTGTATTTAAATGTTACGAAAATAGAGTATGCGCTTAAGTTTATTAAGAAAATAAATTTTATATGTATTTGGGAATTAAATCCATAACTGTTTATTTTTTAATAATTTTAGAAAACGAAATTAAATATGACGATTTATGAGGATTTGCTTTCATTACAGATTTAATGTAGCACTTATATGATCTAAATTTAAAAGTCGAAATAAATGGAATTTGGAATCAACAATAAAATTGTAATTAAATTAATTTCCTTACATGAAAAAATATCAAGAATTATATCTCAGTTGTGATTTTAGCAAATATGCTTTAAATATTATAAGAAAGGGAAAATTTATTTGTATTGCTTAGTATTTTATTTTTTTAACCAAAAAGTAACATTTTAATGACATTGAATAAGTAACAAAGTTGTTTTTTTTGCTTGCTATAACATTTTATTAAAACGCTTATATTTGCAGAAAAAATATTGGCAATAATTGGTAGTACATATTCGTGTGAACAATTACTGTTTATTTTAAAGACTAATAAGACACAAATCGAGATTAATAAATGAGCATTTAAAATCAGCACAAGAGGCAATATAATCTTAACAAATTAAACACTAATATTGATAAAATAAGTTCTGGCAAAATATTCCAAGTTTCGAGCTAAAAATATATTTTTTTTCTACAAACTTTTATATAAAATAAAATGTAAATTTTTATTAAAAATAGGAGCTACAATTTTCGCTGGTTTTTTGTTTGCAACCCACAGGACTATTATCAAAGGATCTTGGTAATTTATTGAAAATTTACATTTGTACTAAGCAAGACACCGCAATATTAAAATATGGAACTGTAATGACATATTTTTATTACTAGTATATTTATACCCATAGGAATATTTTATTATTTTTTTATTACAAATCTGACCATCATGAATCTCATATAAATTATTTCAACTATCGCTGAAAACATCCTCGTGTATCACTTTTATTAAGAAGCCTTATTTCGATTTCAGACAATGGAGCCATAATTGAGAACGTGAGCGTATTGTACAGAGCATGAATTGAAAATAAATTATTGGAGTGATACACGCTTCGCATAACGAAGCCGAGCATCCTCGACGCCTTATCGCAAATTTTGGCGATGTGAATACAAAATCTTCATTCCTGCTTCAACGTCACTGTGGCATGATCTATTTCTGAATAAAAGACCTCCATATGAACTGTAAAAAAAAATCGCCAAGCAAGGGTATATGAAAAATGCGATGCTGAAAGGTAGTCGATTGTCAATCATAGCGTCTCCATTGCTTCCAATTCTATGCGAATACTCTGAAACACTTTCAGGCCATCATTAATTATTCAATCAGTATTTTCCTAATCACCCACCTTCTCATTTCAGCTTGCTGTCTTTTGGCTTGTAACAGCTTTATGTCTAAATCATGAGGTCTGGCCCTGCTGCTGGTAACACGAGATGCTGCTCCGATGTCACCGTTTTCCATGAGATGCTCATAAGTCTGCTTCAATTTAATTGATCCAGATCTCACAGAGCGTCGAATCGAACGAGAACCGAATCTATTTGCACAAGTGGTAAATTAATATGTAGTTGTAATGCTGTAATAATAATAAATACATATTTAATTATATCAAGTCATTTTAAAAGATCGCAACCGGATGTATGTTAAAGTTTTATTTTTATTTAAGATGCAAAGAGGATTACTATCAAAGCTGTTGTGAGACAAACATATTGTCAGTAATCTGAGGAATTTAGGTACATGGGTTACGTGCAAGGATGTTTCATGGGCTACGTGCGCGTGGTGTTCCATCTTGGATTTTTTACTTGTGAATGCATGCGCTGATAAAATTTTCAAGTAGTGTGAATAATAAAAATCTGTATGTAGTTATTTTAATAATATTTTGATATGAAAATATTTTTATATTAACTGTATAAAAAAATGGTTAGATGCACAGATCTTTAAGCACATTTTTGTTAGATTCAGAAAATCATAAAAAACTGCTGATCTAATTAATAAACCTAACAAGGCAGTCTATATTTTTAAAACAAAGAAGAAAATGAAAACTATAATTTTTGTTAAAATTTCAACTCGGAAGGACCATAAAACAGATTTAAATACTTTTTTCAAATAAAAAATATAGGATTTTACTCGGAATGTTTAGCAAAAAACAATATTATGGTTACTGTACTCAATTTACAAAAAAATTCTGTTTATACTGTAAACTATTTGTTGATGGCAAGTCGCAAGTAAACAATGAAACTGGATGTGAAGATTGGGAATATTTGTCTTATATTTTAAACGAAGCATTCATATATTAAATTTGAAACAGATTTTTCTTAGCAATGTATAGCATTTAAAAAAAAATACGATCGATGTATGAAATAAAAAAAAAACACTATCAGGATTTTTTTAGATGTGGGAAATTATAATATATAAAAAATACCAGTAATTTCAAGTATAAATATACATTTTATCAATATCAGGTTGCGTACTTTTCAAATGACATACATACGTATTATATAAATAATTTAATTTGTAGTTAATGTTTACTTCTTTTGATCAATTCGCATCTGTTTAGCGCTGGTTACCGTTCCTTGAGATTTGAGTCCTCCGACAACTTTACCACCAGCGCCTACAGCCAAAAGGGCAGAGTCTCCAAGCATCAATCTTTGATTATTCGAATCACTACCAATGAAAAGATATAATAAAATAATAATACAGCACCATAAGTTACCCAGTTCATACTTTATAATTATAGAAACTGCAGCTTTTCTTAATTCCGTAATTCCTTGTCGAATTTTGGGAGCAGGCGCCAAAGTCCTCACCGGTCTCTGCTTTCTATATACTATCTTACAGTCCCAAGCAGAGCCTCCGGTGCATTTTTTACCAGTGGGTCCATCCAATTCGTCTTCTTCAACTTCATACACGAATTGCCTCATAAATGACTCCCTGACTTTGGGCAAGTTAAAGTCGTTTGGTATTTTGTGCAAAACTGTCATCTGCGGACTATCTGGAAACTTTTCGAATACTCTCAATCTAAATGGAAGACTTTCTTTGATTTCGGCACTTTGTTCTCTAAACTTAAGTTGTTTTAATTTTTTGATATCTTCGTCGAGCTCCAAATTATCAAGAATAACAGCAACGAAAAGCGACAGCACTATCTGTAATTACAAGCAAAGATTACACGTATGTCAATTATACACATGGATGAATCAAACGAAAACCTTAAAAATGTAAAACGCCATTACTGTACTATAAGTTGTTAGTTCCTGATAATTATATTATATATTATCGATCGTAGGTATCGTATATACGAAAAAAATAGTGTGCTAAAGGTAAGGTAGTCCCGGAGTCTAAAGAAAAAAATCATAGCAAGATTATATTTATAAAAAAAGTAAAACCCGACCGCAAATAATGAATCTGAATACAGTTGTTTGAGATGTACCTATATACTAATGTTTATTAGTATATAGGTACATCTCAAACAAATAAGTATAAGTTCCTTTAGCACTTTTTATACATATACAATAAATAAATGAAGCGGAACATTGCCTTCAAAAGCATCCACTTTCTAGTAATTTCACAAAAAACATTATTATTCAAATATTAAAAATGAGAAAAAATATTCAACGAATGTAAATTAATAGCAGTAAATTTAGGCATTCGTTCTGAAAATTCATATCAAATACCTAAGGAAGAAGCAAAGAAATAACATTATATAAATTTAATGTTTTTATGGATTGTATTATTAGTAATTTCACAACTAGATTTAATGCATAAAAATAAATAAATAATACATTTAGTTTCATGTGGTTATTCTTAAAAAGAAAATCAAGAAAAAACAGTCTCAAATTTATCCCAAATATATTTTTTAAAATATGCTATTTCAGTAAAATCATATCGGAATACATTTTTACCAGTAGATATATATTTTTACCAGTGAAAATTTAAATTATCTGGCAGATGCTAGTAAAATTATATGGTTTCAACTTTTCTATATGAAGTATAATATATATTTAAATACATATCATTATTCATTTACATCCGATGTGTATTTTTTGCTTAAGTAATATTTTCACTAGTTAAACCCAAATACATTTTTACCAGTAGATATATATTTTTATTAGCAAAAATATAATTTAACTGATTGGCGCTAATATGCTGCTCTAAAATGTATGAAGCTTAAATTAACAGTTGCGAAACGTCCATTCGCTGTTCAAACCCAAACCTAACCTAATGAAAATTCTAAAATTAATTATAGTCTTATAACATTCATTAAGGCAAGTCCAGCCCATCTCTCAAGGGAAAATAAGCTAAAGAATAAGTACAGACAACATCGCATCTTACATATTGCTCCATAGTTTGTCTGCATTTCGATATTACACTATGTTATAAAAATATGATAGCTATCCTTTCCGATATTACTATGGACTTCGCATATAAGAGGGCTGATCAAAGTATGTTCAAACCAAATTTTGGCTAATAGGAGAGCGCAAAAACAATTATCACTTCTCAGAAGGCAAAAATTCACGTCAAAAGCAATAAAATCGTGTCGGCGCCGTCGTAGTGGGAACGCTCGGTAACGAGCGTTCCCACTGCGAAGGCGACGGCGCGGTTTTATTGCTTTTGACGTGGATTTTTGACTTCTGAGAAGGGATAATTGTTTTTTGCGCTCTCCTATTGGGCAAAATTCGGTTTATCTGTTCCTCATTTAATTTATAATTTGTATAAAAAGTCATATACAAATATACGATTTCATTACTTTTGACCTGGACTGGAAATTTACTATATGGCAACACTGAGCATCAATGAAAATACGACTAATTATCAAATAAATATTATGAATAGATATTTTTAATGCCTAATTAAAATATCTCGCATAAAATATGATTTCAGAAAATATGCTGTAACGGTGGCTAATTTTTGTATTTATTTGTAGCATAGAAAAGATTAACTCGTACCTATTATCATTTATTCAAGAAATTATATTATTTAAAAGTATACTTTAAGATAAAATTAGTTTTCATATACACTGAATATCCTTTTAAAATATAGGTTTGGAGCTTTGATTTATTTATTGTATAACATGACATGCATTAAATTAATGCGTTATAGCAAGGTAAACACAATCAACACTACTAAGTAAGTTGTGAAACACCAAACTGAATCAAAAGTCTGTGTCTGTATATTACAGTTTAAAATTTATATATGGCAATATGCACAATCTTGCCCGATTTTATTTTAATTATTCCTTATGATGTTCATTCGTAAGAATAGGAAAATGTGATATGTATAATAATCACTAATTATAATATTTTATGGATCAGAACCCAAGTCAGCGACTTATTACGCTGGTCTATCGTCAAGGTCCTAGGAGTGGATAATTTTGCAAAGAAATACCTTAATAATTTTTTGGAAATTAATGTTTTAGTATTCATATATAAGTTAGGAAATAAAATGTTACCAGAGTATTTTAATAAGTATTTAATAATAAATAAATATGTATTGTACATAGATTTATTACTAGAAATAGAGAAAATTTAAGGATAGTTAGGTGTCAGAAAACGAGTACGACCAGGGGAATTATATACAGAGGTGTGAATTTATATATTAATATTCCTAAAACAATTCGCAAAAATAAAACTGTAACGGGTATTTTAAATGGAATAAAAAGACACCTTCGTTCATTTAAAAATAAATTATAATATAAAGTATTTTCATGTTTATGTTATATATTATATGTTAAAATTTGCTTATTGTAAAATTATCTATATTGAGCTAATAAAAATAATAAAATAAATAAATATATAACAATTGATTACGAGACTAAATAAGACAGTTGCTTCAAGATAAGGCGGAACCATAAGAAGTACAGCGTAACAAAATAAGAATATGACAAAAAAATATAAGAATCAGCTTATTAAAGCAATACAAAATTTCAGTTTTAAAAGAAAAACATTAACATTTTGCTGCAAGGAACTACAGAATAATATATGCAAAGAGCTACTAAAAACGTTCTTAGGTTAATTAAAACCGAGACAAAGAATAACTTAATGCAAATCACATGAAAACATAGGTTAGATAATAGTCCATTAATAAATGTTACATCAAAAAAGGTAATGACTTGATCACAGAATAAACTAAAAAATATTAACTATAAATATGCTAAATCTAAATACATAATTAAAAAAATATATTTTATAAAGAACTTGTCACTTTTTTTCATATTTAAGGTTTTCATTTGAATCACCCTTGAAAATATTTTTCTCTAAACCTATACTTACCAAAGTGACAAACAAATGGTATAAAATAAAATACATAGCAACCAGAGGCGTTAAAGTTTGACTTGTGCGTATCATGGTTTCGTCCATTACTTCTACCCAAGCTTCTTGCGTTAAGATTTGAAACATAGACATGAAGGCCTGAAATGATAAATATTACAAATATAATATTAAAAAAAATAGAATTATAAAATAAACATACCTCTGGAAAGCTTTCGAATTTGGTAAATTCAAACAGGAAACAAAACAGTTGCATTGATATCGACGAACTTATAATCAATAGGCACATTGTGAATATAATAAGACTACCGAGTTTTTTTCCGGGTCCAAAAATTTTGTATACAAAACCTTCTAATAACGGAGAAGCTTTTATCAGTCGCACCACTCTTAAAACCTGAAACATGTATTATGTTTAAAAAACAGCTTTACATTTATTAAAACGTCAATGATGTGTTTGATTTATTTGACAATGATTTTATGATTTAATTCAAATCTAGAATGCCATTATATAATGTTCTAGGAACGGAGGATAGCAAATTTATTTGTTGTTATTTGAACTGGTATTTGTCTTTAACTGATTTATTATTTTTTAAATTATTTAATTCATACGAAAATAAGATTAAAATTGGTTAATATATAAATTTTTTTTTTTACTTTAATTATAATTTAATCAAAGCAAATAACTACTAGCTTGCTTAACATTTTAGTGATACAGAAATACTAGTACTAAAAACAAGCTTTGGTAAAAGCATTGAAAAGCAAACCTTTGAATTATGCAAATCTTTTGATTTTGAAAAACTGTGTTTTTCTTATTTTTGTAAATTTATTATTAAGCAGTAAACCATCGATACTTTATTCAGATTATTTAAAGAAGTTATATTAAAATAAGTCTTACTTAATTAAGTATTTTTATTTGTAATTATTTAATTTTTTTAACTAATGAATCAATTTATTATAAAGTTTGCATAGTTTAAGACGAGATTTGTTAAGATTAAATTAAAAAAATCCGATTTATCTTTTTATTTTATATTAATATAATTACAACATTTGACGATGTAATTGTGAAGTTTCAGTGTGGTTCAAGCTGTTTTGAACCGAAAAACATTTTAGTTACTTTGTAAGGACAGTTTTTAATTGTGCAGTTAAAATAATTTTGACTTGAATGAGAAAATTTTAATTACAGAGCTCTTTTCACAGCTTGCTGTATAGCAGAGTAAATGTAATCACACTCAAAGCTACACGAAGTTTTGATTATTATAGTGTATTATTGTGAATTTATACATACCTGAAAATAAGTAAAACCAGACAAATATAAAGCTGGTATAATATGTAAGGTAGTTCCAATAGTTAGAAGCAATTCAAATTTATGTATAGAGTGCTTGAAGTATCCTCTCCATCCCAAACACCATATTTTGAACAAAGTCTCCAAATCCAAAAATATTGTGAAAGCAACCTGAAAAGAGAAAAATAATACTGGAATAATTGTGTATGTACAAGCGATATTAGTAAAATTATAAAACGGCACTCGAACATTTTATTTTTAACAAGAAATTGATAAACGAATTATTTCACATATTTTTAATGTATTTCAGAATACACTAAAAAGTGCACTTTGTTGTTATAGCTTAGATTTATATTAATATGTAAGGATTTCAACCACTTGCACAAGAAGTAAACATATGTATATCATAGGTGTATTATTAAAGTGATGCAATTGACCCACCAACATCCTAATCTGAAATTCGTCAGGGCTGTCTCGAATAAGCAATATAAAATAAGAAACACCTTTAAATAACTAGTTATTAGTGACGTGTAGTGACTTTTGATACAGAGCATATGGTCAGGAGGAGGGGAACAAAAACTACATTTTAAAATTTATTTTCTTTATTTGATAAACATATTATGTATTTATTATTTAAAAATAATTTTATTCGAAGCTTCGAGAAAGATCATCAATAACCGCATCATATAATATATTGTACTTCATTAATTTGACTAAAAGTTTTTGTTCGATTGATATTAATGCAATTTCTCACTTTGACTATTTCAAGCGAATGCTTTTATTCTTTTCATTGTAGAACAATATCTTTCTACAGAAGCCCTTCTTGCTGGTATGGTAAAAAATAATTTTATTAAATTGAATACTTCTGTTAAAATATTTTTTAGTTTATTTTTCATGATCACATAATTATGCAAAATATAGATTTTAAATGGAATTCTAGTAAAGAATATATATAAATAAGTTCACTTTTCAATCTCATAAAATTCAAAAAAGTTCCTTACAAGCGTTGAAGTGACATAAAAAGTGGTTGTGGAAAATTATTTTCGTATTTGATTGTCGAAATGTAGTATACGAGAGATTTCACACCTACTCGGCTATTAGTATGGGAAGCCGGTAGCTCCCACTGCGAGACACGAAAGCCGAAAGGCCGGAGAAATAGACAGATTCAAAACGTCAACCTCATGGTCGGTTAATGACGGGTGACTGTAAACACGAGCACGAGTAACGGCTCAAGTTCTAGTGCGCATGCGTAACCAATTCAATTCCCGATAAGCAATTCATGGCACAGCTGGTCAGTCAGCCCGCCCGTGTTGCAGTCGGCTTTAGCCGCTCTCTCGGTATGGTAGTTTGTAGCCAATTGTTTAAGCGATAAAGTTTCATAATTACGTAAATTAAAAAATATAATTAAATATGAATAAATGATAAAACATATTTAATCGTCCCTTTTTGCTGCATAGTCATGCCCACCCGAAAAATTATTTTACGATCTATTTATACATTTTTATACAAAGGACTTTTATCAGGTCAAAGCACTCAATGGACATTGATGGACGTCAATTGCCTAAATTAGATAAGCTTTTTGCTTATGCTATTATAAGAAAAAATGTTATTAATAAGATTAGATACAATTCCCGACGTATATACATAATTTTGTTTATATTGGTTTAATTACACTACAAAAACAAATGGCAGTCTATATTTTTTGCACAAATACAGACTTATAATATTTATATGACTGCAATTAGTTAGTCGATATAAAGTTTAAAAATTTATTTTATACATTTTAATTTCGGATTATTTTCTCTTTATTATTTTGTTAGTTGTTGATTGTGTCAACACAGTTGTAACACATGTCATGTTACAATGGAAGATATTAGTGCTGATGTTTATTATGTATTAATAACTTGAATCAATAATAAAAACGACTTATGAATTAATTCATGACATAATGTTGTCTGTTCATGACGTTATTATAAGATAGAGAAACAGCAGTTTCTTTTTCCGTACAGATCAAACGGATCACTGAACGAAACTCGCGCTTGGTTGTGCTAGAAATTGCCATGACAACTTCGTAGGGGTTGCTCGTCTTCAATTGCAGGCGGAAGGGGGAAATAATTAGGCGACAAACACAGGCAATTGTGGTCGAGGAATGAGTCAGACGGGTCTTACCACAAAGCAGTCTGTTTCTATAGCGCCGAGTGAGTTAAAATGAGATGGCATCTCTGCAATTTCTGGTCCAGTAAGTTTAGATCGATCACGGAGCATTTTCTTACATTTACAAAAATGTATAACAATAATTTTAGTATTATTTGGGTGCTTGTTAACAGTAGTCGAATCAGTGATGCTATTTAGTAACATTTTTTTTTGTTTTGATATTTTTAAAAGAGATATAATAGTTATCAGTTAAGTGATACAACTCGGTCATAATGTGACAAAACCAATTAAATTTTTTTGGTAAGTTGCATATGTGCCATAATGGAATGAATTGTCTTTCTATGTGATACCAGTACAAATACGATTCATACTTATTGAGATATCATAATTAAAAAAAAATATTTGAATTCTCTCCAACAATAAGAAATTTTTCGCTTCACTCGGATTCCAAATTAATATAAATTTGTAGTTTTTCTTAAACTGAAACTACTGAACAAGGGTTGGCTACTAAAGATCTTACGCATGACAATTTAAAAACACACTGCAAGCACAATACAGCTACAAAGCAGCGTTCTGATAAATTTTGTGTCTATGAAATTTAATTAAGTTTACGAACCTCAATGTAATAGTATTTTTCGTAAAATACTCTTCTAGGTCTTCCGTCGTGCTTGAAGTTCATTGTTGCCGTCACTATACCGTTTGCCAATATAACTGTCATGACCAGAAGTCGAAAGTACGCTGAACGTAGCATTTGCTGGCAATGTTCTGGGGCTGAAAATAAATAGTGAGTATACAAGTTTTCGAGTTCGTAAATATATAAGCGTGTATAATATCGTCTGGTTTTAACTTTTTAACAAGGCAAATTGGTCAGGTAGTTTTAGGGCAATTTATTTTTATTGCAATAAAGACTATCTACTATCTACCTGGTACTTGACAGTAATCACGCTTTTTGATACATTTAATAACCTGTATGCGAGAGGTAAAAATAGTTTTTATGACATGATTTGATTAATCAAAAAGTTGCATATTAATTTAATTAACCCTTTGGACGCGTTAATCAAAAATAAACATATTTTTTTTTAATTCTAATTTTACTTTGGTTCTGTGTTTAAATGTTCTGATTTTTTAATTTTTATAGATTTAAAATGATATTTTATGTTTATTTACAAAAAAAAGTTTTTTCTTAAAAACATTTTTTTTACTGATTTTTGTGTAAAGAGATAAAAAAATCAATTAAGCGACTGTAGTCGACTATCGCGTCTAAAGGGTTAATACATTTTAGTTATATAAAATAATCACATTATCATCTTTAATATTTTAAGTAACGAAAGGATACTTTTAATGGGAATTTTTTAGACAAAGTTGATGAGTTATTAATAACGGTCATTTTACTACTTGAGCTTGTAAATATTTATTTTTTCAATTAACCATAGAATCGCAAAAACAACGTTTTACTTAACATTATAAAATATAGAAAATAAGTGTAGCTAAAGACTAAGGTTATCAGTTTATAATTTTGCGTTGTGCAATTCTTATAGTTTCGTAAAGCGGATCGTGCAATAATATATTTGTACAGTTATATAATTTATTTTAACCGATATTGTACGAAGATAAATAAAATGAAACTCAAGAAACCGAAAGATATTTTTTAATTTTTTTTAATATTCCAACAAATATTTACATATAATAAATTACTATTGCTTGAAGGGAGATTTACGATATCTCGTAATTCTTCCTTCGAGCTTTTAAAAATAAATGCAGAAGATTGCTATAAAAATATACAACAAATGTTGAAAGCTTTCGTTAAATATCAGCTAAAAATTAGTGCAAGTTTGTAATATGAAATTTTTTATTAAGCAAAGATTTTAGTATCGTTTCAAGAAATAAACGCTTCGATTTTGTGGAAATATGTACACATCAGTTAGGTAAATTTGATTGCGCTATCTAAGATTTTATAAATCTGCTGACGAAATTATTACAAAAATTATTTATAGATACTTATAGGGAAATTTTAGTTTTGTAATATGAAAATTTATTATCGTTACAAAAAGTCAACGCTTCGACTTTGTGAAAGTAAATATTTTGCCGTTAAGCGAAATATATAGTGATTTGCTTTAGCTGGCAGAGATTTTATATTTTTTCTTATCAAATTAATATATAAAATATATTATATTAAATTTATTATGGTGCAATTCTAGCTAAGCATTGTGATTTGAAATTTTTTTATAAAGCAAAGCTTTTACAAAAAATAAGCGCTTTGCTATTGTATAAGAATTCAATTTGCCGTTAAACAGAATATATGGCTTTTAGATAAAGCTGGCAAAAAAAAATATTTTTGCAGAAGAAATTGTTATAAAATATTTGAAATAAATAAAGTAGATTTCTATTTAAATTTTTGAAATGAAAATTTATTTTAGTATCGTTAAAAAAATAAGCGCTTCGATTTTGTATAAAAATTTATTCTGCAGTTAAGCTGAATATATAGATAGCTATTAAATTAAGCTGGAAGCAAATTTATATTTTTACTGACGAAATTAATATACAAATTAAACAAGGATGAATTTATAGTTTATAGATTAAGCTGGCAAAGATTTTATATTTTTGCTGACGAATTTATTATAAAAATATCTAATTGCTAATTTATATTCAACAAAGCTTTTAGTATCGTTACAAAAAATAAACGCTTAGACTTTGTGGAAAAATTCATTCTGCCATTAAGCAGAATATATAGTTAATAAATTACTCTATAAAATGCAAATTTATATTATAAAAAGCTCTATGTATCGTTACAAAAAATAAACACTGACTTTGTGGAAGCAAATATTTTTGCATAAAGCAGAATATGTATAAATTAATTTAACTAGCAACGATTTTATATTTTCGCTGGCTAATTTATTATAAAAAATATATACAGATTTCGTTTAAATTTTATGATATGCAAATTTATATTGAGAAAAGCTATTTTTATGGTTACAATAAATAAAACTTTGTAAAAGTAAATATTTTGCCGGTAAGCAAAATATATAGTGATTTAATTATTCTAGCGGTAATTTTATATTTTTTCTTAACAAATTAATATAAAAAATATATAAAGATAAATATAGTGCAATCCTGGCTAAGCTTTGTGATATGAAAATGTTTATAAAGCAAAGCTTTTATATAAATAAACGCTTCGACTTTGTATAAAAATTTATTTTGGTGTTAAGCAGAATATTTCTTAGATTAAGCTGGCAAAAAATATTTTTTTTTTTGACGAAGTTATTATAAAATATATAAAGATAAATATGCTTAAACTTTGTGATATGCAAGTTTATATTAGACTAAGCTTTAAGCAGAATATATTTATTGACTAAGCTGTCACTAAATTTATATTTTTGCTGACGAAATTATTTTGAAAAGCAAACAAGGATGAATATAGTAACAGAATATATATTTTTGCTAACAAATATATTATAAAAATATATAATTGCTAATTTATTTTCGAAAAAGCTTTTAGTACCGCTACAAAAATTAAACCCTTAAATCATTTTGCCATTAAGCAGAATATTTAGTTAATAAATAAAGCTAGCAAAGATCTTATATTTTTTGTTAATATAATTAATATAAAAACTATAATTAAAGTTAAATTCTGTAGTATGCAAATTTATATTAAGCACAGCTCTTAGTATCGTTATAAAAATAAACACTGACTTTGTGTAAGTATATATTTTTGCATACCGCGGAATATGTATTTATTATTTCATATTTTTGCAGCCTAATTTATTATAAAAAATGTATTTTATGCTATGCTTTCTAGTGCTTCCAAAAATATTTGCAGTAGATTGTTACAAAAATATTCAAGTGTTTGAAGCTTTCGTTAAATATTAGCTAAAAAAGTGTTTTTAAAGCACAGATTAAAATGAGTTGTGTTTTTTAAATCTCGATCTACTTTATTAGTTTAAGTTTATAATATTAAAATTTATATTAAGAAGAGCTTTTATTATCGTTACAATTAATAAACACAGTGAAAAAAGTTATTCTGCTGTTAAGCAGAATATAGTTATTAGATTACCCCGGCAAAATCTTTTAATATAGCTGAAATAAAATATATAAAGATTAATTAAAGTTTGGTTCATCTTTGTGATATGCTAATTTATATTTAGAAAAGCTTTTAGCACCGTAACTAAAAATAAGCGCTTCGACTTTGTGAAAGTGTACATTATGCAAGTAAGCAGAGTATGTAGTTAATAGTTTAAGCTGTCAAAGATATTGACAAAATCAATACAAAAAATATATATCTTGTGATATGGAAAAATATTTTTCAGAAGTATGTCTTCGCAATATATACTGCTCGTATTATAAAACATCGCTCGTTTTGCGAAACACTCATAAAAAAAGTTCTACTGTATATGAGAACAAATGGCGCAGAAAGAAATTTCAGTACAGTTGACCTATTTTTAAAATAATTGTGCACATCATTAAACAACGAAGCACCTCAATAAATTTGTTATTTTTCTTATGTATACATTTATATATTATATAATATGTTATGGTACAGTATAAATATACATTTTTATCACACTCACAAAATACTATATTATAAATAAATAATAAATTAAATTTTCATTGAAAATATAGATACGAGCATGGTCGTTAAGTCTCATCAAATTTATGAGAATGGTATTAGACGTGTTGGGACGCTGCAGCCAAAAGCCTCACGAGAGAAACTAATTAATATGTATGAGGATGTCCCTATATCGGCATTCAATAGAGCTTAAATGCTGAAATGTAAAATAATTGACACTCTGACATCTTTTGTGAATATATATAGAGTGAGGGAAATTTAATTATTAGAACACTTTTGAAATGTTGCTCTCTGATTTAAATTAGCTTTTTTAAGTAGGTAATTTTTTTTAAGACGCAGTAATTTAATAATAAATACGATGCTTTAAAGGTAAGCTAAATTTATAAAAAAAAAAATTTCGCCTCTGTCCTATTTTTAATTCACTGACGTTGACATACAACATAATTATCTCTGTGAATTATAATTAGGTACGAATGCTATTTAATGCTGAAGTAAATGATGTGAATGAAAGTTTTTTCAATATTAATGACCTACAAGAGCGGCTCATTGAAATATAAAGTGACGAGCCACTTCGCTACATTTTTAACCAAAGGGACGCGCCGCTTCTTTGTATGCATTCTGCTTGAAATTAAAAAGCGAAAAGCCAGCCTCTTAACATCAACATACATTTTTAAGTCAGGGTTTTTAACTTTAACTATTCTAGTATAAAAAAATGCAGCCTAAAGACGATATAAGGTCTAGTTTATTTTAAATAAAATATAGATTTTATCGGCTTGTAATGTACTAATTATTATATTGTGTTAAAATCCGCAACTCATAAGTGGCTCATGGTTATAAAGTTAGAACCAGGACTACAAAATAAACATACAAACTAATTAATGGCCAAAATTCATACCTATTCCGCCATGTTTATTGTCATCCAAAGTGACCAGTTTCCAACCGGTGTCGTCGCCAGTTAATATTTGTGAAGCTGTACTATTTTGTATGTGTCCTCTAACGCCCCACATTTGTTGAAATTGCACTCTGATTTCGTTGAAAGTTTCAGTAATCACGGCTATGAAAACATTCTTAACTAGCCATGCCAGGAAGAATATCATTGTGCTGAAAATAGATTTATTTTATTAGGATATTAAGTATATAGTGGCTACGGATAAAACAATCATTTAATAGCAAGCACTGGTCAAGTCAATTAAATAAAGAAAAATAACATTTATTTCTCTCCTGTGTCGGCGAATCAAATAAAATTTAGGATCTATAATCTATAATGAGTGTATCTAAAAATATTTCTAATCATTATAAATAATTTACACGGATCTAAAAATTTAATGATTTAATTCTCGTTAGATTTTAAGTTTTAGTTTCACAAGTTTAGCATTGAAATTCGTTGTGAATATTTAAAATTTCCGACTGAATATATGTACAATAATATATTTTTGTAAATTAAAAATATTTTTACTAATTTCATTCACAAAACTTTGGGTCAATATTTATATATGCGTGTTATTTATTTTTTACATTCAATTCTACCCACTTTTATTACGCCAATTCATCACAATGTTCCAAAAAAAAAAAAAAAAATATACACAATATATTGTATTATTACAATATATAGAAAAAAACAATACACAAAAAATAAATAATACACGGTAAGAAAGAGAACATGGAGGGTTGCTAAATTTGTAACAAACGATTCTGTTTCTGGATCTTAAAATAGCACTCAACCCTCACGAAAAAATTTAGAGCTGAAATGTTTTGTTCTTGATCAATAAAAATTGTATTTCTCTCATTTTTATCATTCTGTTCTTCAATAATATTAAATTAAAATAAAGTAGCGCAGTAAATGATTTTTTTTATTTAATCCAGAAACCTTCGAAATTTATTTTGTAAAAAAAAGTGTCATTTTAACATATAATATATAGAAAATTAACGTAATTTAAAATGAGCATATTATTAAATTAATTTTCTTAGCCATTATCAATATGTTTTAATATAAGTCAACATCATCATCATCAAATTTGTATTACTATAATTCAATTAAAGTATACACAAATAATAACAAAGGCATTACGTCAATCCCTGTCAATTTATACTCGGAATGAAAGCCCAATGAATTTGAGTCACTACATGTTTTTATTTTATCAATACTGATGTCAACGGAAAAATATTTTTTTTTATCAGAATTAGTATTATTTTTATTTAAAATAAACACAATACAGCTGCTTCAATATCAGATACATTATTCTTGACATTTCTTATAACTTCAATCAATCTAACATTTATTTTAGCTTTTAAATAGATTTTCAATTTATACTACACGAAACGATTCACCATAATAATGCTATGCACCATGCTATTTTTTTTATTATTTATGCCTGAATTTATTTAGTCAGTATCCAATTCAAAATTCTGTGTAAAATGGAATTTATACAAATTAGTTCAATACGCGTATTTCAGTAACTGTCTACAACAAACACACATTTTTAAGCTATAAAAACGCTTTAATAAATATAAATGTTCTGGTTTTAAAACATAATTTAAATCTTGATAGTTCGTCATAAATATAAAATAATTATTTGCTTGCATAAAGATTTAATTATTAAGTTAATATAGCAAATGGATGATACACTAAACAAATTTTATCAAAGCAAAGTAAATATAAACATAAACAGAATATAAAAAATACTTTGATATTATGATTCATTTTTTAATGCAATGAGATGTTTTTCTATTCCAATAAGAAAATCCGCTACATTTTTATTTTCGCATATTTTTCTATGAATATTGTTTAACAAACCATTACTCCATTGCCTTTAAAAGCACCCACTTTCTAGGTAGTACTTTCATAATAAACATCATTATTCAAAGGGACGAATTGTAGTTCTTTGACGCGGCTCCGTTTGTCTTAAAATTTGTTTGAAAATTATTGTTGCTTTTTAAATGATTTGATGATAAAATTTCCAGTATTTTATTTCGTAAGTTACTCATAAATATCGTAATAAAACTGTAAAACAAATTAATTTATATTGATTATCAAAACACTAAAGTTCAACTTATTATCTGTAATGGTATTTTTCAAACTATTACTATTAAAAATAGTTGTTTTTATTATATATAATAATAATTTTGTTTTATACTCTTCGGTTGGAGTTCATAATTTCATAATTAACTCTAACCTTATAACTTACTCCCTGGTTAGAACATAAGTCGCTCTTCAGGTAACTTCCTAATATATTAACAATTTCCAACAATTTTGGAAGGCTTTGAAGCGCTCTTGTCTAGCAAGTTTTGTTGGATCTGTGATGGAAATTACTTACACATTCGCATTATTTGATTAATTAAGCTCCTAGTGTTTACAACATTTTATGAGAAATGGATAAAATCAACCGCTTAATGAAGTAAACAGAGATAAAATGTGTGCTGTTTTTCATTATAAAAAAATGCATAGCTCTCGGGTATATTATTAAAAGATGTAGTATTAATTTTCCTCAGTCTGTTATTTAATGAGTACTTTTATTAAAAATTGCTGCAAGAAAATAGGAAAATGTAAAATACACAATAAAATATCAGTAATTGTTTTTATGTACCTCTTGTATATTTTACGTATTTTTATGTGCATATAATTAAAGAATATTTAAATATAAATAGATTTACTAATTGTAGAAATATGATTGAATGATTGAAATGCTTGGATATTCAAGATAATGAAGATACATGTTTTAGTACTTATACGTAAGTTGTAAAATAAAAAAATAAGGATTAGTTTAAATTTAATCCAAAGAATAGAGACAATTTAACGAGAGTTTGGTATAAGAAAACGAGTACGGCCAGGGGAATAATGTACAGAGGTTTGAATTAATTCAATAATAATCCGCAAAAATAAAAATGTAGCGGGTTTCTTTCACTCTTTCACCGCGGATGACATTTTTACGCTCCATTTCGAAATTTACTAATATGTGTGGGAACACCTATTCATGCCATAAGTAATTTAAATATAATTTTAATAAATAAAATTGTTTTTCAATCTTTAATTATAGAAAAAAAATTAAAATTAAAAATATTGTTAATGAAGAAAAGAAGCACCTTCATGCATTAAACAATTAATTATAAAATTAAAGCATTTTTTTTATTATTTTGCTTATAATTATTTTATATGTATGTTTTGATTTTAATTGTTTAGCGTATAAACAAATACATGTACGTATGTGCTAAAAAATAAATAAATAAACAATATCAAGTACGAAGAGCTGGTCTACTTCGTATGATTGATTTTAATATTATATGATTTTTTAATATAATATTTAATTTTTTTTTGTGTATTGTTATTATATTTTTTTGTATGTACAGTTTATTTTTTTGATTATTGTGACGCATTGAAGTAACTTGTTAGATAACGATTGTCTTAATTTAATTGAAATATTATACTTCCAATCGGAATCCCATCACGCCTTGATAATATAACAAAGATATATATTATATACCTCTATATGGCAAACTAAAAATAATTTTATTAATAAACGCTCCCGAAACAAAAAATCTATTTGTGTTCAATTGCTTAATTCTTAAATCACTATATTCGGAAGCTATCTGATTCAGTCAATTTATTTCCGTATCATATAACAGTCCAAAAATAAAGTTAATACTCGACGGTGAAAGTTTTAAAACGAAAGTAGTGCAATAACTAAAAATATATGTATATTCATTTTTAGTGAGGGTTCAATTGGTTTAAACTAAGCTATTTATACTTAGATTATAAGCTCTATAACTGAGTTTTTTAATATGCAACATAGACGATTTGTTTTTGAATTTTGAGAAACCGAAATTAAAATTACAGTAAAATATAAAACTGCGCTGAATTTCACTGTTTAATCGAAAAGATGCAATTATCATAACTTCGTGGGATATAATCCTACTAAAAAATATTTTGTAAAAAAAGTGTTTAGAAGTTAAATCTGCATCGCAATACAATATAAAAAACAATTTTTTGCTTAAATTGATCGGACCCCCATACGAGCTTTTATGCGACTTGCTCTGTAGTTAACGCTGTTATTTCGTTCGTTTTGAAGATTATTATTTAAATTTTTAATACAGAATATAGCTTTTGAAAACCATTATGATATTGTCTAAAAAAATAATATATTTAAAATAAATAGTTTTTTGCTTCGAAACAAGTCCAGTATTATGAGTCGATCGGCCCACCATACAAACGTATATAAGATTTGCAATATGGTTAAGGTCAGTATATGCTTCGTTCTACAGACTGAGAATTGTATTTTGGTGACAATGTAGAATTCTTAAGCACCCTGTATATGTTTACTAGCAAAATCTAATATATTATTTTTTTGCAAAATAGCGACAAATTAAAAACTTAAGCACTCGTAACTCAGTAGGTTTAAATTTTAACGAAAAGAACGCTATTTATGAAACACTTAAAAGCCTAAACTTCATCGAAATAAAATATAAAAAAATAGTTTTTTGCTTCAAAACAAGCGATGTATCAGATCGATCGGACCCCCATACGAACCATTTTGAGACTGAGTTAACGCTCTAAATTGCTTAGTTTTTAAGATTTTAAACTCAATTTTTAGTATCGTACAGAACTATTGAGCACCCCCTATACATTCTGTATGAAAAAATAATATTTTTTTTTATAAAATGGCGGCCAATGCAAAAATTAAAAGTCTCATAAATCAAATCCTACTGAAAAATTTCACATACAAAAAGTGCTTAGAAGCTTAATCTGCATTAAAAAATATATATTTTTTTTTCTTAAAAACAAGTTTTATGGTAAATTGTTTGCTAAATATAAAACGTTTAGAAGCTAAACATGCATCGAAATAAAGTATATAAAAAAAGTTTTTTGCTTCAAAACAAGCAATGTATCAGATCGATCGGACCCTCATACGAGCCTTTTTGAGACTTTCAATTTAGTGAACGCTGTTAACTTCTTTGTTTTAATGACTATGAATTGAAATTTTGTTATAAAATAGATCTTTATAATATTTGCTAAAAACAGAAAATATGTCAATATTTTGCATAATATTTCCAAATTTATCATAACGTCGTTATGATAAATAAAACCTTCTTTATAAACAATAAATCTAGGACAATCTAGGACCGCTTTTGAATGCCTCCTAAATTTTTATACAAGGAACCAGTGCACTACTTGGCAATTTATTCTAATAAAATATATTAATTATTATTTTTTTAATAGTTACTATTATCCGATAAAACTTTATAAGAAAGGAGTGCGTATTATATTGTAAATCTGTTTGTTTAATTATTTTATTTTAATTATTGCATATTCAATATTTATTTTTGGATGTATCAATTATATTTATTTTCGAAAGATTTATCTCTCGTATACTAATTTATTACTACTCATGTTAAAAGTAACATTAATCAAACTGAGTTATATATGTTTATGTAAAATACGTAAATACTGCATCGCCCTGCCTAATATATGTATTTTTTTTTAAGTCGTTGATTTACATTTTTAAATGAATTATAATATGTGCGTTTAAAAAAATGCGGTATATATATAATACAGCGATAATAAAATAAATTGTATTTTACATATTTATTTACTAAAAAATATGAAAGGTAAATCATGTTACAACCTATTTCAGTCGATTATTGAATATATAATATTAAATAAAAAAATTAAATAAGAAATTAATCGCAAAAGAATAACCAATGATTTTCGTGTTAAAATAAAAAAAAGCACGACACGTGTTCGTGTAAACTTATATAATGTAAATATGCTGACAATACGTAACGAAAAAAACAATTTTTCTTAAAAGTAAAAAATGATATTAAAAAAACTAACACAGAAAAGTGTGAAATGCTAGACGGCTAGACGTCTTATATGTTGACAAAAAAAAACAATTACTCTCAAACACATAAAATAGCTACACGTTTGATTCGTAAAATTGATATCATAATGAGTTCTGTAGAAAAATAAAGAGGGCTAAATATTGTATTGTATATTATATAACGTATTAATAAAAACTTTTTTAATGGCCTTCACTACTTCCAATAATACAGACAAAATTCATCCAATAAAAAAACAGGAAAGAAGATAGCACTCCGAGTAATTATCGTTTTTTAGCTTAATAAAATATTAAAATATAAAGAACATTGCTTGGGACTCAATAAAAATAAAAGTTTACGCCCCAAACAATTCCGCAATTAATACAATATTGAAAATTATAAAAAATATTTGCTAATTGGTTGCAAAAAATAATAATTTGATACAAATATGCACTAAGGGCGGCTTTTAATTGAATTTACTTATAAAGTATGTGTAAAATATTTTATTACTATGCAATTTAACTTGTGTAAAAGTTAATTTTTTTTATATAAAATGACGTTTTGCATTCATGTTTTTGCTGGAGATGAAACCAGACGTGTCTATTGATGCGATAGCAGAGAGACATGTATCGACATATGTTAGCTATTGAGAAAGGATTTTAATAAAACGGATGGATGCTGAAACAATCAAGGCGTGAATTGAATGTATTGTGTAAACGTGTGCGTTTCTCATCGACTCTGACAAAGAAATAAGGTTATTTGAAGCGCATTGTTTATGGGGGATGAAAATTGAATTTATGGCTTCAATAAACGCCAAAGCAAAAGACAAGCTTGAGATAAATTGCATCCCAAAAAGATTTTGAAGGCATTGTTCATAAATAACGAATTATATTGATAACAATAATTGAAAATATTGAAGGCGACATAGATATAATCTTATTTGGATTTGGTCCCCTAATCCATGGTGGTGAACTTGGGGCACGCGTGCAAGAGATGACACGTACAACAATTTGTCTGGCATGTGAACCATTTATAATTTCATTATTTTCCTAAATACTATTGACATTTATTATCATTGGAACTTATGCTTGTTTTTTGCTAATAGTCTTGTTGATAGTGGATTCCATTTTGCCCATTATTCGTAAATTCTTAAGAGCCGTTTCTTAAATGAACGCTGTGAAAAATTAAGCTTTTCCATTAATTTAAGAACTGTGAAAGTAATTTAAATTAGGAATAAAATATGCTTTTCATTAACATGAAATTATTAAAAAATCTGATCAATTTTATTTAACATGTCTAATGAAAATAAAAATTAATCAACACAGTCTTTCAAAGTTAACGTACTTGATTAACAAAGGCAATAAAGCACTTTGTATTTTATGTTCTGAGACAGTTTTATGTAGAACCTTCATATATCACTTCTTGAGAACAGTAAGTATAAACATATATAATTTATTGCTCGGACAATTAAAAATAAAAATATTTAATCAACATCCCTAATGAAATTTAATGACAGTCGTCTACTCAAACATAAGCGTTGTTAAAATGTAACTACGATTGAAAAATAGGAAAAAAATATTTAAAGAATATGTTTTTGGCTAGAAACAAAGTGAAAGATAGAATCGTGAATATGGCTAAAAATATAACTCATCAGCAAAAAATATGTATAAATTCTACTGCCTTGATGAGAGCACTGACATAACTGGTTCAGATTGTTTAGCAATTTTTGCTCGTTACTGTATAAGGACAAATTTTAAAGAATAAATGATCAGTGTAATATCGATATTTGCAATGCAATTGTTAATGCACTCAATGAATGAGAAATATATATTTTTAAAATTGTATCAGTAACTACTGATGGTGCTTGAAATACTACTGTAGAAGAAAATTGCTTTATTCATTTATTTACAAATCGCATTGAGCTTTCATTGCATTATACATAAGCAGGTATTATGTTGTAAGAATAGTTTTAAGTTTTAAGCCTTGTAACAAAATTGCTAATTTGAATACAGCAATGATTCGTTTAGTATAAAGATAAAGTTATGTTTTTTAAAAAAATAAAAAAGTTATTGAAAAAAGTCAGATAATAGATGTAGAATGTCTTTTAAAATAAATGTTTTTTACTGATTTGTGTATACATTTAATTAAATTAAATATTGAACAAGTGTTACCAAAACAATAATTGTCATGTGTGATTATATCAAAGCATTTCAAACAAAATTATATGTATTTAATTGTGACTTCTGAATACAAAAAACAGATAAATCAAATTAACTGAAGTATTTGCTGCAGTTAGTCAATTAACCCTTTGGCTACCAAAATCCGATATATCGGCTTTCGCTACACTAGCGAGAACTGCCGGATCCGACGGCTCCGAAATCGTAGTATCCAATACATTTTCAACCGTCTGTAGGGTAATTGCTTCAGGGGTTTATAACATTTTTTTCAAATATATGTTATAAATATATTATAATCATTATTTTTATACATATACACACACACATATATATATATATATATATATATATATATATATATATATGTATATATATATATATATACATATATATATATATATATGTATATATATATATATATATATATATATATATATATATATGTATATATATATATATATATATATATATATATATATTATGTATATATATATATATATATATATATATTATGTATATAATATATATATATATATATATATATATATATATATATATATATATATATATATATATATATATATATATATATATATATATTCAACAGTCTGTAGGGTATTTTTACTTAAACCATTATTTAAAAATATTATATTTTATTAATTTACGAAAAGGTTTATTTACATTATAAAAATAAATAACATATTATATACCATTGTTATTGATTCCTGGTTGGAGTTCGGCCGCTCAGATCTCGTATTTTTTAATACGTCATGCGATAATGACTCTTATTACAGCGCAAATAAGAACTAAAATAACACACAATCGCATATTCATCATTAATTAGGTCAAGTTCACTGCAGACAGCGTCGCACGCCGCGACAGCATGTTTACAAACTAAAATACACATTTTGACTTTTTAATTATTTAATAAAAAGTCCCGGCAGTTCTGGAACATTTTTCCAAAAATGCCCGGCATCCAAAGGGTTAATTAATGTTATGCAATCAAATAATATTTTCAAAAACAATCAATTTTTATACTGATTTGTGCTAATATTTTAATGAATTAAATATTAAACTGCAAGGAGTAAAGCATTTGAAGCAAAATTAGATCTGACGTAGAATCTCATAAAATTTCAAAATTTGCTTATATGCACTTTAAATATTATTTTAATAAATTAAAGTGTATTTCAATCTTAAATTATACAAAAAAAAACATATTACAAAACTCAATAGTTTATAACAACTCTAGGTGCTTAATGCATATTGACGATTTTCTTGATGACTATAGGTGTCAGTCGCGGTCAAAGGGTTAATGGAATAATAAAACATTAATGTATTAAAAAATAAATTATAAAATTAGTCTTTTTTATATTCTGTTTATGCTTATGTATGTTTTGATTAGGTTAATTTAATGTATAAACAATTAGATATATTAGATTATTAATTTAATATAATAAAAAATACTTAATAAGATTGAAGCAATACAGAAGAGACTCGGCAGATACGTTCAATTTAGATATTTTCGAGTCCCTGAATTTTGAATATACAGAATTAGAGTATTTTCAGAAGAGTGTATTAAGTCATTATTTTTTTCTGAATCTACAAAAAATGTAATAAGAGATTCTGACAATTGTTATCTCATTTTATATTGTTCTGTACATTTGACAATTTTTTAGTTTTATTTCTGACATATAGGATAGAAATATCAATTTTCATATTAAAATAACTATAAGCACAACACATTTATACAATATTTGCTTATTTAGCTGCTTTAAAATTAAATCAGTATCAATGTACGAACAATAAGATTATTGGGCGCGTGAATTATAAGTAAACAACACTGCGCGCACGTAGCCTATGGAACAACCTTGCACACACGCCTATTAAGGTCACTACCGATTGTCTGAGCGTCGACGCAAGGCAAAAAACGGCATTGTACGGATGCCTCTATATTCGCGATACATAAATACTCTATATTACCGATTATTATTGTGCGGCACACAATTTGCACTCCTATGTAGTTGCTGCGGCCCTGGATATACTAACATCAAGACTATGCGAAAATTCATGCAGTGACATACACCGTATAAAAAGATGCGCTCTAACGTTTTTAACAGTACGGAAAGAAGTGTTGTATTCAGATGTTAATTTATATATATATATACATGTTCCATAAGTCCTTGTTTTATTTCTTTTATTTACAAAAATGTTAAGCTTTTCGTAAATAAACTTTTTTTTAGTATGTTTTCGTTGTTTGTTATGTTAACATTGGTCGTAACAGTGGAGATAAAATAATTTTAGTTAAGCTGTATTATATGCTTTGTAAGTTTCAACTCGTAACGCGATAATAGCATTTAATAAGATCTGTAATAAAATGCCGTTAAATTTGTAAAAAAAAAAAATGTTCCGCGAGTTTTGACATTGAGGCAGGGCCGGTACTGGCGGGGCAAACACGTGCGATGGAGGCAAACACGTGGGCGGCCGATTCAACAAAATCTCAATTTCCAATATACGACCCCATTGTAAAAATAATTCTAAGGAAATAAACAACTTAATCTTATTAAGTGATTGATTATAATTTTAATTAAAAATACAATAGATAAAAATAGAATATCGGTATTTTTATAACTAAATTAATATTTTCTTGGATGCAATTAATACCAAAACCCCGTGCTTTTGAAGATATCTAAGTAATCATATATACGTTGCTTAGAAGTTCGCCACACAAATTTTATTGTACTCTTTAAAATTTATATTTGACTTTTTCGTGTAATATTTGATGCAATTGCAATTGCCGCCTTCCAAAACTTAGTTCCTTAAAGTACCGCCCTATCTCGTCTATATTATTGAAATAATGGTATTTTTAAAAATCTGTTATGTTTGATTCTGTAAGGTAGGATAATGTTTAAAAATCAAAGGAGCTTAAAACTCATATACATCACATTACTTGGGAAAAGATTTACAAAACGAAATAATTTAATTATTAGCTGCAGGTGCTGGAAAATAAATAATGCATGTTATAAAATCTTACTTGATTGTACACCAGACGTAAGTCAAAATCACATTTATTGTAAAGTGTGTAGATATAAATACTTTAGATAAACAAGTCGGCATACGTGATTTTTGTTTTTATCCCATCGCGGATACTGCCGGTGAAGGATTGTATGATTTAATATTAGAAAAATCAGGGTCAGGGTCAGGACAATGGTGGGAGAGGAAATAAATTCCCATAGCAAGAATGTATTTATATATTTTGATTGCAATTATATGATTTCAACTTTTCTAGTTTTTTTGTCATATTCAATAATATTTGCTTGACATATTCTACATAAAATATAAAATATGTACCCAGGATCAGCTCTGCATTGAGGGCCTATTAGGGATGTGTAGACCTGAAGGGGTTGTTAGTGAATATTATAGGGCTGCTGTTAAAGCATATCCGAGGTAAATGATACAGGAGCTAAAAAAAAGCTTAACGTGTCGCCTACACCAGTTCACAGACATTAAAAAAAATAGTAAAGGTGTCAACTTGCGAATTATGGGTACCTTATAAATTGTCCAAAGGAAAATATTACGCAGCGTATCTCAATATTCCATTCATGAATGACACTAAAACAGCAAGATGAATTAAAAGAAATATTTCTTTAATGCCAAAAAAAAACCTAATTCTAACCCCAAGAATAGGATTACATCTTGAGAGGAATGGTATGTATTTAGTGAGTTATTAGATTATGGACAGACACTTATTTAGCTTATTCGTTTAAAAGATACCTGCATTTATAAATCAAATAAGAATAATTTTACATCAAGACAACGCACAAAAAAATCAAGGGATTTTCTTTGGAACCCTTTTTCCATCCACCGTATTTTTTAGACATTGCTCAAGACGACTATCGTCTCTTTAAATCCCTACAATAGTTTTTAGGTGCACAAATAATTCCTTACAAAAATACATTAATTTTTGGACGAGTACAAAAAAATTTAACAAGTCTAGAATAATTGTAAAAAAAGATTGAGAATATATAATTAATTTAAAGTATTACAATTTATTTGACTCATTTCAGCTGCATCTTATAAAACGCAATCTGTACTTTCTAAAATACTATAATGTATATATATATAGTATATGCCATTTTTGATAGTAAATTATTATAGTAATATGTTCCAAATATTCACACTGAGTATATAATTGTAATTTGATATTATTTACCAAACTGACAGCTTAACTTATGGTATCAAACAATTTCGCACCGCGTCTCAAATTACACAAGATTAAATATATTGCCATAACGCTTGTGTATTAACTACACTATTGTTAACTTTGTATTGGTTATTTAAATATATGAAATAATTGTTTCAAAACGTCCACATTTCAAGCACCTAAATAAAATCATATTTATGAGGAACTTCAAAAGCAGTGTGAAAAAGTTTCCAAACATGACGACTTCAAAGGCAAAGTAAAAGTGGTAGGACAAAAATGCTCCAAAGCAACAGTAAATGATACTACTAAAGATTTAAAATCGAGTGCAAACAAGCATTAAAACACTTTAATTACTTTGGCATCAAATCGATATTTCCGATTTATATTCCGAAATGCATATTTAAATTTATGGTCGCAATGAATTTAAGCCATTTAGTATTCGCTTATGAATAATAAATGGATTTTTCTGGTTATCAAAGCGATACGTCTGCGTTTTTTATTTTTATTATTATATTATCAAAGAAAGTCTAGAGCTATTAACATTAATATATAACTTTCAAAGGATATTCAGGCGGGACTCTTTTTATTCTTGTCTATAGATTAGAATTTAACATAGTATAGGCGTACCGAAGACTCACTAAAATAAATAAATAAATAAATTGCAAACATTTCTACTTTAGCAATCGTTGAAATATATGTGTGGGAGTAGCATATGTAATAAAAAAAATATACAAATATTATATAAGACCTTTTTATGTAACCGCTCTCCTAAGGGAAACAAATATTTATCTTATTTATGTATCACATGTTTTAGTTATGCGTGAAATTATATATCGATAGATTTGAAATTTTGTCTTATTTAATTTTTTATTACATCGATGTTTATTTAAAAAAAAAAAATATATTATAGACTTATTTCACATTTAAAAAAAATTTAGCAATCAATTATAAGTAGAAAATAAAAATCTGATGCAACATTCTTAGAATATAAATTAGATACTTCTCTTGAAGCAAGAATATGAAATAATTTAGATGTGCTAAAAAAATATGCAACAGTGAAAAGAGTAATACTTAAATAAAATTCACAAGCAACTTCATCAGAGTTTTGATCGACTAAAATCCATGGCAAATTCTCGAATCTGAGACTTAAACATATTTTTCTAATTGGGATCAATAAATTGAATAGTTAGAATTTAAATCAATTTTGAGTTAGAATAAAAATCAAACCACACTTAGAATTTTATTAATAGCTTAGTCATGTTTACATTATTAAGGGTCAGAATAAATAATAAATAAATATTGAATACGGCCAGAATAAAAATATAGAACGATTAGAATTAAAACATTGAATGTTGATCATCAAAGAAGTGAATATCTGTCACAATAATTTTTACCATTTAGTATAAATTCTGACCAGTACAATTTAAATTTAAACCATTTAATATAAATTCTGATCGAATAATACTAAATCTAACCATCTAATATTTATCCTTGCCGTTTATATTTTGGCAAAAACCGTATTAAAATTTTGACCCTAAAAATACGAGTCTCACTCAAGTTCACCATGTCATCTTGAGATGACGTAGATTATGACCACGCGCAAGCTACCTCGCTTCTTTTCTGTCAGTCTTAGTTATTGAGACAAGATAAAGGCTGTATGTACCGTAAGTTTTGTAATTAATAGATAAAATTGTTTAACAATTTCACCGCTAATTTTAAGGCTTAAGAGCTTATATATAGTGTTAGCTAAAGGTTTTATTAATAAACGATGCAACAATAAGATCCATTACCAGCTGCTACTGTTATATACCACGTAAAATCCTAGTTTGCTTTTCTAGGAAGTTTGATAATATTCTTTATTGTATGTATATAAGTTCGTAAGAGCGTAGTATGTAAGATATTAACTAGAATCAGGTTACAACGAAATGGTTGTAAGATTTAGATATATAGGGCTTACTAAGAATATTAAAAATTAAAAAAAAATATATTACTCTATATTGCGTAAAAATGTATTGACAAAAATGATTTTAGTTAAAAATTAAATATCCTTTATTAATTTTATACAATTTTTTTTGTAAGCAAATATGTTTCTAACTAACAATAAAAACTTGTGAAACCCCAATATGACTTAAGTTATAAAATAAACATTCGTTGGTACAACTGCAACTGCAACTTGTGCACTTAAAAGTTTTTACAAACTCAATTCTGTTTTTATAAACAAATAAGATTCCATTCATAACAAACATTCAAAACTTGTGAAACCACAAATATTTTACAAAAGCAACTTCGTTTTTAAAAACAAGTAATAGCTAATTAAACCAGTAACATAATACGTTTGCTCGGTGTGGAGTAACACATTTTTCTGTAAAAACTAGAATAGCCATAAAATAATTTACAATGTACTTTTTATACCTTTTAAGAAGAATAAGGAACGGAAACAATAAATTTATATTAAAATATGTTTTTCTCGTTACCACACTAATTCACTAATCTCGAATACAAGAGAATATTTATTTAGATAAGGGCACTAGCTTTGAGGCAGAAATATACATTTCAATGCTTTCAGATTTGGTTAAGTATATCTTATGCAGTCTTTAACAATTTGTTTCTATTATTATTATTTTCTTTATACTGTTTGAGCGGTATCGCCGTACATGTACGGTGGTCAATTTTTCACTGTTTTGAAGTACCCCAGATATGTATATATTTACATATATAATTAAGGAAATAATAAATAAAAAAACATTATTTTCATTTATTATTAATGATTTTTATAAAAATCATACCAATAAATTAAACAGTGCGAAATAAATTATTATAATAAAAAATATTAAGAGCCTCTGAATTAATATATTTTTTTTACAAAAACCAAAATTTAAGAATAGAAAAGTAAATAAATTATTAAGACATACCTATATAAAATATAGTAAAATAAATCAAAGCAATAAAACGTTAAGAATCACAGATTTTTTTATATATGCAATATAAAATAATAATAAATCAATAACAACAGAAATGTGTACAAATGTGTACTCAAAGGGTTAGAAATGGTTAGAAATAAGTACCACATATTTTATATACAACAAACATTTTTAATCGCAAAGTTCCTGAAAATGATTTTTCCACTGATTGCTTTTGAATACTTTTAAAATATTAGAAACTCGTCTTTTTTGTATTTATATTGTTTTTCAGAAAACGGGTATGGACCCTACTCATTCTAGTGGCAGGTCTACAAATTAAAAACCGGTTGTGATTCAAATTAAAAAAAATTGAACAATCTTTTGATCTATAAATAATTTGATGTTCTAATTCCGCCACTGATTAACTACATAGGGTTGTAAAATATATTCACACAGGAGCAGTGTTCTTAGATATTGTTAAAGCTTTTGACAGCGTTTGGCACGCATGAATTATTAAAAAAATTATTAAATTTTTTTTTACAGAAACTGTTAATATATGCTATAAAAATTGTTTATGCAATTTTTAGCTCTTATCTGTTAGCGACCTCAACGTTCAATTTTGGGACCGATGTTATTTACAATATTTATAAACCGCTTTATTCGCTGATGATACTGTAATTTTATGTTTCTAATAAAAGCGGTAGATAGACTTAAAACATAATAAAAAAACATAAGTTACTTCAAATACTATTAAAAGCGTCGCAGTAATATTTTCTCGTAAAAGAAAAAAAAACTCTCTGTCGATAAATTATTTAATAAAAGTACTCAGTGCATATTTAAGAATCTAAGCTTTATTATAAAATCTCTTTTGCTGTGAAATTAAGTTAAATATCAAAATTAAGTTACTATCCTATAAATGTTTTATAAGAAATGCAATTTGCACGCTTTCACTGTTTGGAAAAGGCAATAAAACATCTAAGATGCAACAAAATATTTCGTTAAGAATCGCGTAAAATGGTCCATGTGTCCGTAACTCGATGCCGCACAAAATCAAAATACCGTGGGAGAATTAAAAGTAATTAATATTATGACATGATTAATAAATTTAAATATCTGTGTTTAATATTTTCAGAATATGTAAGATTATTTGATTCCTAATAAGACACAGTATTAAATTTAAAAATCGGATATTTGGATATATATATTTTAGAATTAATCCTACCTGAAGTACAATGCAGCCCTCCAAGCTGGCAAAGAATCGATAGCCCTGTACATAATGAAAACCCAACCTTCTTGAGAAGCTGCCTGATAGACTGTGAAGATACTGGTAGCTGAAAATTAAAATTAAATTAAACTACGATAATTTGAGTAATATACATCAAAACATATAAACGCTTACTGAATTCTTCGAAACCATTAAATCCCATAATGTATTTAGACAGGTGTAATTTCATGCACTTCATGCCGATTGGGCATTGATAACCTGAACCGATTTCACGCGAGCAAAATGTATCGGGAATCGCAATTGAGTTGATTGTTACTTCGCTAAAAGTGAAACATGAAAATATTAAGTGTAAAATATTGTTATATTATTGTTTAAAAAATTAAAATAATTACTCTTCTTCGGTGGTGTTTAAAACGCAGTGATTCTTTAACTCGCCAAAAAATTGTACCCCTAATAGACTGTATAAGGACATGAAAAACAAGAAGAAGAGTGTAACGTTATAAATCTGCTGACTCGATCGTCTGTAAGTTAAAAAAACATTAGCGACCCTTATGTTTTTTGTTTGTATGTAATTATTGAATTGTTATACTAACTTGAATATTTGGTTGATTCGTGACTTTGGCATAGAGAACTTCAGGAAAACTCTTAGAAACCTTATCATGATGAGAGGTCTTGGGGCTCTAAGAATACTCAAGTAACTAAATCGCGGGACAACACCGGGCATTTCGAACATTTGGAGAATCACTGATATCCAAAGAAAGAACACCATTGAAGCGTCGAATTGGCACCAGTGGTCTTTCAAATATGGCACTTCGCCCTGTTGAATAAAAAATATTACAATTAAATTAATTATAATTATGACACAGAAGATACAAAATATGTTGTTAATTATCATATTATTATGCTATTCACATGGAAATATGTCTCAAGAAATTTTTACCTTTAAGCATTTTATATTCAGACAGGTGAATTTTAAAAAATATATATAAAGTTCACCAACGTGTAGTTTAATATGAAATGTACATTGTGTGTATCAATATATTTTTATTATGAACGATCCTGAGAAAATTAAATATACTGAACTTAAAAATCTATGTGTGTCACAAATATATATTTTATAATGGTGCACTGTACAAAATATTTTCTGAAAAGCAAAACGTTTATTTTAAAATTGTTTATAATATATTTTATCATCAGTTAATTTGCCCCACAGTGGATTTATCAGATTTTGATATATATTTACAAATGCATTTTGTGAGTTATTCCCAAGAATTTTCGGAAATAACTCTCGGGAATATTTTTTTTTGTTTACCATTTATCAAGAAAAAGAAGATTTACATTGCACTCAATCTAATTAAACCATCTACTGTAACTTTAACTGACGCGATGCAAATCTGGTTACGGCTGATTTAATTATAACGATTTAATTTTATTATTCACGTGAAAATTACGATTTTATTTCGTTTTGAGAATTGCTACAAAGAAAAACAAGATCTTGTGTTCTTAACAAAAATTTTCCAAGCACAAGTTTGTTATGCTGGCGAGATTATTATTTGTGATAGAGTTGTAGAGTAAGCTTATAGTGCTATTTGATGTAATTTATATTTTTTTTGAAATAATTTATGCCAATATATAAAAACAAGTCTGAAAAAATGTAGCTCGAAAATAATCATAAATTTTAATAAAAATCATTAAAAACTCTATGTAGGTATATTTACAATGTGTATTATTTGGAATTGAGTTACGCTTCTAAAACTAATCTATCTTACAAATTATGTGAGACATATCAAATAACATACGTAGTAAAGTTTCATACCGTCTATATATTACCAACATGAAAATATACAGCAAATTGTGTAATAAGTAATGAGGCAGGATCATCGTTATAGGAAATTTTGCTACTACGTTTAATTAAGTGGTTTACGTTTTTTATACATAAAAAGTCATAACAGCAAGTATTGAATTTTACAGATATTAATCCAACTGGAAAATTCACATATACCTATCAATATTTCATATATCTTGGACAAATAAAAAAAAAACAGTAAAAGTCACATTGAATTCGATAGTGTCAGAAAGTTATTCATGTTAGCAAAGATTGTCAATCGCGTATTTAAAACTCGTATTGATTTGAAGATGATTACATTCAGAGCAACTGTAAAAAGAGCTCTAAAATTAGACCTCATTCAAGTAAAAATGATATGAAATGCACAAAATGTTTTTCTCTATATATTTAAATATCACAATCACAACTTTCAATGTCGTAATTAATATTATTAATAAAATATGTTTCGTTTAATATGACAATGAAATAAAAAGATAATTCGGGTTTAAAAAAAATAATCAAGAATAATTGTGTCCTTAATTTTTTCGAACTTAATATTTAAGTGATTTACTGCCTTAAAAAAAATTAAATTTAAATAACCACAAATAAAATACTTAATTTAATGAACTCTAGATTAATACAACCTTTTTAATTCGGCTGGATAAAGTGAAATATTAATTTTACCCAAATAAAAAACACGCAGATTGACTTAACTCAAAGTACTTATTATATATTACCATTAATGCTTTTACCGAAGCATGTTTTTAGTACTAGTATTTATGTATTATTAAAATGTAATACATAGGCTAGTATTTATTAGAATTAAAAAAAATATTATTAAGCTGTTGTGTTATTTTGCTTCTAAAAAAATAAATAGTTTTATTTATTTTATTACGAAACAATTAGAAATGTTCTTGCAATATATGTCTCATGGTTATAGCCTAATTTTCAAGAATATTAAAATCTAAATATATATATATATATACAATTTTGCTATATTCAAATCACTGTGGGATTTATTGTTTCTGAGTTTTATGATTGCTTTTAAAACTTTTACTCTGCTTAGTGTTCTTTTTAATATGCTTTCTGCTAGCGCGTGTATAATATGGACAGCACGCCAAGAAAGTTCGAACTATAGTTTTATTAAAATTTAGTATGAAATTTATTCCTATAATATATTTAAGTTCTTTGCAGTTTATTTGATATAATTCAATCATTATTTATTTGGACTAAAAATTAAATTGCACAATACATATATGCAATATATAAAAACAAATATTAAAATTGCTGGATTCATCGCGATTTACACTTACTTTACTTATATATTTCGGCTGTGATGCTTCACCCATGGTCACGAATTTTTGACTCGTCCCAGGAAAATGGACAATTAAGTAATGTAAATAATATTGCCCCAACGAAACGTATATATATATATGACAAGGTAATGGACCAAAGCGGTAGTCATAGAAAATTCGTGACCATGGCTGGAACATCACAGCCGATATGTATATATTCATTCTTGAAAAGCAACCGATCTGAAATTTTCGATACGCAATTTATCATCCGTCTTGTGTATCAGTGTGACAGTTTCTCAAATCAGGAAATAAATAAGTTTTAAGCGATAAATTGAAAACGAATCAAAGTTGAGGAAAGAGATTAACTTGACAGTCCTTCAATATAAAGTATGTTCCTGTGGAACTACGAAATTAATTTTCTCGAAACAGTACTTCGTGTATAAAATGTCAATTTCATTAATGGCTAATCATCAAGATTGTCTTAATTGCGAAAAATATGATTTATCATAGACGGAATAAGAATACTCCGCAAAAGCTTTATAGCCATCGAAAATTTTATTGGGATGCAACAATGTAAATAAAGTCGAATAAATAAATTAATGAAAAGCTGTTGCTGAAAAATAATAGCTCTTCATTCAATCGAGACTCTCTTCACTCAGTTTATGTTTTGTTAAAATTTTAGTTAAGAAATTATATCTATATTAAAATTTCTCACTGTTTTAAACTGAATGAAGCTTGATATCTGATACATTTTAATTAATAAAAAAATGTTTTGATTTTGTTATATCTGTGTTGGTGCATATCTAGATTCTACATATTTCGATATATAAAAAAATCAGGCACCAAAATTTAAGATGGCATAGCTTTTACCAAATTAGCAATTGATACATAATTTAAATAATCAGCAACTCCAGCCACAGAATCATTTGTAAAATGGTAGGTGATTCATTAAGTATCCGTACATGTCAAAGATAGTTTAAAAAATAAATAAACGGTTAATTAAAATATCAAGAGTAGTAGATTATGTTCTAGCCTCAAAGATAGAAGCAAATCAGCTGGCCGAAAACTGAACCAGGCTGATTTAAAGGTGCATAGATACATTAAAAATATTAGGAACGCTTATCCGCATATCCCAAAAGCTTCTGGATCTTAAAGCTCTTGAAATTGACTATCAACTCAAAACTCAGCTAGAAGATTTTATCTCATCCACCATTATTTCAGTCGATGCAACACTTCCTATATAAAAAAAATCGAAATGAATACGATATGAAAAGTGGACTGTGGAAATATTTTGAATCAAAGCTTTTATGCTAATGTAAATAAAAAAATGGCTAAGAAGCGAGAGAATATTATAAGATATCTTGATCGTTAAAATTAAAAACAAATATTTAAAAGATCGATTTAAATTTCGTTTCACTAAAAAACTACATTAACCTTTAATTATTAGCATTTCTTAATTTACATTTAATATTGTTTTTAATATATTATATTTAATTATTCACCTTCCTTACAATTATTATTCATTATTGCATAAAACATTTACATACAATAGATAAATAAATCTTAATTAATAATTAATTATGTATCAGATGGCGTGAATGTTTTAGTATTTTTTCTTGAGTTACCAACTCTTGTTACTAAGCAGTGCCAATAAATATTGTCACTTTTCATCCGAGATAAACAAAAGCTGTTGTATCTCAAAGAGAAGCTTTTTGTAAAAAAATGTCTTTGTAAATAAAGAGAGAAAGTTTAGGGCTGTAGGTTAAATTATAAATTTCTTTGATAGCACACTATTAAAGGCTTTAGATGCACCCAACTCTTTGTCAACTGCGCATTGTTGTGAATCTTTTCAGAATTTATCAAGACGGTTATATTAAATTTATTCATCGAAGCGACAGTAAAATAAATTATATACTACGATAAACTATAAACGATACTAAATTATATAGATACGATAGAAAGTCATACACAGGTGCAGGGACACGATAGAAAATCAGCTAACCAATGTTCACATAGAAATATTTTCTTATAAATTCGACATTGAAAATATATACTTTATTTTTTAAATTTTTTCATTGCATGTTCTATCTTTTATGCTTTAAAAATCAACGGGTGAATCATTTAAAAAGCCTGCGTGGGTCAGTGTCTGACCCGCGGGTCATAGGTTCGCCATCACTTTAGGACCTATGATCTATGAGGTAGATGATGGTCTGGCCACCCCCGATAATGTGCTCTGTAAGCCGTGTACACAGTAGCATTTTTAGTGCCTCACCTGTTATTTTTATTCACGGGTCAGTACCTCTTTCTAAAAATAAATATAAAATACTAGGTTTACTGATGATTGAAGCTAATAGCTTAATCTTTAATGATTAAAAAAATACAATTTATAAATAGTTCATTAACTTGTTCTAAAAAAAAAAAAATTAATTTGTTTAAAAATAATAATCGACAAATGACTCACGGATGAGTGGCTGGCATTTAAGTGGTTAACTAGCGCTTGTATTTTAATTAATTAATTGGCATGATTACTCAAAATACCGTATTGTTATAAATAATATAAATGTTTATATAAATATAGTTTGATATCTTATCACAATTAAATAACATATGTGTGTTTATTGTATTTCGAGCAAAAAGTCGTAAAATCAGACAGGCGTGGCAAATCAGTAAAGCGTAAAAGATCAGTTAAGCAATATGAGAATTGACGGGCTCTTTGATTTTATTATATTTCTAATACCTATAATTATTGGATAAAGGTATATACAATAATATATTTTGACTTTGACTTTTATGTATATAAATAATTTTTGATGTACAACTCGCTTACAAATAAAATCCTGATTTTGATATTTTCGATCAAATAAAATTTGTTACAATTATAAATTATTATTACACTATTCATTTAGAAAAAAAAACGCGACTATATCTTTATGAAAGGACTGCAGTACAATATACAATTTAAAAAAATTAGAATCACTTTCGCGATAAACAACGATATAAAAAAAATTAAATAATATATGTATAAAACTTTTAAATGTAGATAAATAGAAATTCATAAAAATACGAGTATCTATCAAAAAAAATTTTGCACGGATGATTTTTACGATTGTTTCTTAACGGATAATTTACATCAGCCCTAACGATTAATTGTAAATTTGCATATTTCTATATAACTATTAAAAATGGATATGATTATGTTACGTTTGTTACGTAAGTATTGAAAATAAATTTATTAAGTGTACAAAGTTTATTTTAATATGACGCTAAAAAGATCACCAACAGTCAATCAACTAACTAAAAATTGAAAATGCTTATAAAATAAGATGAAACACTATTTTAAATTCAATATTGAGATGTCAATAATAAATATCCTAAAAGTTCACCAACATTCAATACACTAACTAAAAATTGAAAATGCTTATAAAATAAGATGAAACACTATTTTAAATTTATTATTGAAATGGCAATAATAAATGTCTTAAAAGTACACCAACTGTCAATCAACTAACTTAACTATAAAACAATATATTGAATTAAATATTGAAATATCAATAAAATTAAACTTTGCGATACTTTAAAAAGCAGTAGAATTTATCACTGTAGCGATTATTCTGTAGGAACTGCATTTTTTCAGAACATTTACAAAGCTAATTCACGTTTATAGGGATTACCGTTATAGCGCAATTAGCATTGCAAAGGCTTTACCTTAAAAAATTATACTTTTACACGAGCAGAAGGTTTTTATTATAAGTTCAGCTTACACATGTGCTAAATAATATTTTAATCCATACCTTCTAAAATACATGTCGATATGTTGTTAGAATTTATTTATATATATGCTGCCGTATAGTATTTTTAAATAAATTTCCCGATCAAAAAGTGGTTTATTTATGTACGCGAATAATAAAATATAAAATCTAAAAATATATTATACATAGGTAGCACAGCAGAAAACTTTATTAAACGAGGGTAGACCGCATACTTACATTTTCTTCATATTACCAAGAGCTCGGTAACGGCAAAGAAAAACACCTAATACCCACCCCTTTAGAGTGTGACACCATTTGACTCCTTACTTCTAGGTGTCATGTGGAAAATACAAGTTACAGTTAAGATTTATTTATTATTTATTAGATATAAAATATACTTTTCACACAATAATACTGCTGGATTAAATTTACTAATTATCTAATGTAGTTATATAATAATTATCTAATCGATTTTTAAATTATTGTATATGATTTTATCTTGTGATACATTATCGAATGAAAGACGATGCAGCTGAAAAGTCTGCGGAGACCAAGATAATGATGACTTTAAAATCAGAAACATTTTTTAAAGAAATGCGAGAAAAAAGGTGTACCAATAAAAATTCAAACATAATATTTTAATTTACTATTAAATTAAAAATATTTTGCAAATTAATAATTGCACTTTTGCAATTACAATCTTTGCTTTCATTAATATTGAAGTGTGTCAATTTTTTTAAATCAGCAACGCTGTTTGACAAAGGATACAATCATCGTCATTGTCCTTTGTCGACTATTCTAGACAAAGCGTCAAAAACGCCGTAAACCCATTTTAATTTTCCCAGCTTCCCTTTTCTGTTTGCATGTAATTCATTCTCTATAGAATTTCTCACAGTTTCTAGATGTGATGAATCACATGATTGCCTTTAAATTATTTCAGATACAGGCAAATATAGTGACTTAAATTGTACGTATGTATAAATATAAAACAATATCTAAATTAAAAAAATACAATTTGCGAGAGCATAATTTTTGTTATGCATACTCAAATTGACCTCGATTTTATTTAATCTTCATCCGGATAAGCTGGGTTGAATGGATCCCTTTGGACTTTCAATAATTCAATTAATTTCGTAACGGTACCGTATGCGAGGGTCCATTGACCCATAATGGCAACAGTGGAAAATTGTCACCATGCAACGATCGTCCACTTACTTTTGCAGCAAAGATAAAAAACCATACGTAATAACCTGATTAAAACTTGTTTTTTTATTTGCAGCAAATAATGAATTATTAGATGCGCTATATATATATAAATTAATTAAGCAAAGATTATAAAAGTGTCTGGAACCGCAATAATGTATTTATATAAAATACATTATGTCTTAGAACGTCTAGATTTTTTGTATATATTTTTATTATAAAATATTTGATAGATATATAAATTAACTATGAATCATTCGCTTAAAGATGTCTCTGAGAGTTAATGTAATAAACGAACCATTTTATTTTTGCAAAAAGTAAATAACCTCTTATCAACTCAATAGACTTACATAAAACGTTTCCAGCAATTTCAATCAAAAGAAAAACACAATTATCTTCTTCGTACAATTCACTTATATCTAGGAAATATGAAGCTTTTAAGCACCTATATTTTATATAAAAACGATATTATTTCTGACAAAACTGTCATATTAAATAGTTCTTACGGTCCTAATAATAATTTAAACTTAACTACTGAGCTTGAGAAAATTATAGCCATATCAATTTGTAGGTAACCTATGCATTCACCTCTCATAAGTGAGCATGGTAATTTCATAAAGCAAAGAGCAAGTGTTACATACATGGGCATTTACTTTGACTCAAAACTGAAATTTATAAAGCATAAGTGAGCTTTGATCTAAAGGGTCTGCCGTCTTGCAACTCCAAAACTATTTACCAGCAGTGACAACTATAAATATAGATCGATTTTAAGCAACTAATTATGCTATTTTACCATTTAATTTAAATATCGATAACAAAACTAAAAACATAACATGCCTAAGCACATGTTCCACAAATTTAATTTAAATAGCCACATGTCTCTAATTCAGTAAATTATATATTAAAATAAATAATTTTGTCAAATTGCATTTTTATGTCTAAAAAGCTTTAGCTATTTTTCATCATTAATAATAATAATATAAATGCAATAATGGAAATAGATATACGTTATATAATAAAACTAATTACCAAAAATAAATCCAGAACCGGAGATATTGTATTACAACAAGAATATGTTCTCTCGTGTCTAGGATTGTCATAATATATTTTACTATTTCTGGTACAGAGCTTTCATCTGTAACATGATTCTATCATATCTCTTTCTTCAATATACATTATAAATCTATCCGACTATCCAGATCATGCCGCATAATATGTCAATTTAAAATACGTCCTAAGCATAAATTCAACGTTGAAAACTTGACCTTATATTTTATAGATGTTTTGAGTTGTAAGTATATTATTGATAGTATATTTTATTGCATAAGCTTATATAGCAATTGTCAGAATCTAAGTAGATTAAAGTTGTTGTAGTATTCAAAAGTGAGCCTTCCAACCCGATTCAATTAACCTAAATCACCCTACTCTAATGATGCAACAGTATGTCTATAAATTAAACCATTGTGATTGTTTCCCGATGGGCGACAATGTTTGCTGAAAAAACAACGTACGTTGTTTTGATGATAAAAAACAATACATTGCTTAAGATAAGCATAGACGAAATAACATTAACCCTTTAGAGCCCATTTTTTTACTGGCAGTTCCTATGTTAATAACGTCTGGATATAATTCTCATGTTATTTAAAATTAATAATATTATAAATATAATAATATCTTTATAATATATTAAAAAAAAAATATTAATATTATCAATTAAATTCCATTGAATTAAAAAAAATATTTTTAAATTAATATAATATCATTTATATTATCAATATATAATTTAAATTCTAAAATAAATTCTACCAAAATATGATCATTAAAATATTTAATTAAAAATATTCATTCAAAATCGCTTCTACATGGGGCAACACTCATTTAAAAACTTTGGACTACCAAGGGTTAAGGACGCGGGTTGAGAAAAATGTCAAACCAAGAATTCTCATTTCACAAAAGTTTGAAATGAGCTTTTATAAATAAATTAAATTAAGTTTGTTTCATATTTTTAAATGTTTTACAACCGATTTATTTTTATACCGTTGCATAAAAAGGGTGGGTCCGTTCCAGATCTAAATGCTATCAATATATAAATTTATGTATATTTTCAAACATCTAAAACTAAAAATTCTTATCTGAGTGTCATTTGCTTATTACTCAAACAAAAATAAGGCAAGTTTGAGTGTTAAAAATTTGCAAATAATTTTTGTGATTCACAGACCTTCCAAGTAGTATGCATATTAGGCATGAAACCGCGTTTACTTATGCAAAGTTATAAAATAAGGCAATGGTTATAAACCTTTTAAAAATATTCGTAATGTCGGTTAATAATAGGGGTCAATAATCTCACATTATTTAATAAAAATAAATTCTCATAGCAACAACGAATAAATTATTATTGAAATATGTTACACGTTAATTGTATTTTATTATTTACACATGGTGCGCGTTAATGAGTAATTATCATTAATTTCACATGTATCATATTGAATATTTACTATAAATATCGAGCAATTAAGCAATTAATAAGCCATTAATCAGTCGTCAGAAATAACCATTGGAGTCACTGTGCAAAAGTACGGATTTAATTTTATATAATAAAAAAATGCTTTATAAAATTTCTCGAGAATTCTCTATTTGAAACGATTTGTGCATTATTTATTTATTAGTTAATATATAATTAAAAAATACATTTTTATCTCAAGCAAACATAAATCAGGTCTGAAGGGGTTAAATAATTTTTAAATATTTATTTTTAATAAAATAATGCAAAACATGTCATGTCGCATTTTATAAAGCCCCATCTCAGCGCTCATTGTCTTATATATACATATTCACACACTTTGAGAATAGCTGGTTCAATAATATCCGATTACTACTAGAATGCGTTAACTAGTTTACGATACTCATTGGATAATGGTAATCCATTTATTACGTTCAATGCATTATGATAGTTGGAATTTGTGTTCTATTGATTTGAAATTAAGATGACCACAGGTATTCTAGGACTATTTTAACGTCCAATTAGCGTTTCTATAAATGTTTTTTATTTATCATTTGCAATTTAATACGCAAATAAAACGCGCAATGATCGTATTTTTAAAATTTATAAAAAGTACAGATATGAATCAAAAATATTTTTTTTAAGATTTTTAACGAGTTTCCTGTTGTTAATTACTAAATTTATTTAATGGTTGATAAAGAAAATAAAAAATTTGTCAAACAAAAAATAAATTATATACATATATCCTTATAGATATTTTTGCTTTGATATATCATATAATATATTAATCCATGTAATTTATTCATTTAAAAGGTTAACAGATTACCCTAATGCGTCACGAAGCTCAAAAAATAATATTTAGTATTACATACATGAAAAATATAATACAAATAAGATAAAAAATATTCAAATTCACTACACAAGAGAGGCGCTGAGATACAATGAGAATTTGAACTAAATATCATCTAGTATTTGGTTATACAAAGATTTTTGATTATAGATCCTAAAATAAAATATTCTAAGCTCAAAACCATTAAGCCCTCGAAAGCACTTCTAAATGAAGCACTAGTCGAATGCACGATATAGCGCCTTACAGAAAGGCAAGAGAGCAGATTCTAAATCAACGCACTCGCCCACTATAATCCATATATATATATATATATATATATATAAGTAAATTATTTATTAAATTAAAATCTAAAAAAATCTAAACATCATTTCCTCGCAATTCACAATTAAGTACCATTTTTATTTCAGATAATTTGGATAAAAATATTAGCGCGCGGGCCTACAGAGGTAAATTACAAAACACATATATTTGACTCTCATAAAAATGTAAAATTAAAATTTATAATTAAAAAATACCACAGGCAAATAAACATAAGTTAGTGTTGATATTGTAATAACCTGAATTGTATCCCAAATTAAAAGACTTAAGTTACTGTTTAGCATAATAAGTAACATTTTTTCAAAATCTTTCTTTAGTAGTTTTGAAAATAAAATTTTGTAAAAGCAATCATTTTTTGAAATGCTTCTTCAAAATTATAATCTACAAGAAAGTACATTTAAAATTTATTTAGAAAAACTTTTAGCAATAAAATAATAGAAATATGAAAATATGAAGTTTCCATACATGTGTCATAAAACTCGTTTCTAGCTTTAAATATTTGTGTATTTTGTGTGATAGGGCAACAAAGATAAACGGAGCTTAGGAAAATAATAAATGATATTTTCGTTCAAATGTTTACCTCAAAGTACAGTTTTATTATGAGTGCTTTTATATAAGTATACTTCTGCATTGTAATTTTATATATAAATCAGATAAGTGAGCATTTATAATATATCAACTAAAAATTATTAGTCCATGATCCATTATTTGTTATTAAATTAAGCAAAATCTTTAATTATCATTTTCATCGGTAGTATTATTGAATCCTGTAATGCTTGCACTACACTCTCTGGAAGTTGTCCGAACCGAAGTTACAACTGAAGTCGGCCGAGATCTACGACTTCGAGTAAGCGACCACACTGTCGCAAATTTCATATGCCGTCCGGACGGCGGTCGTGAATGACGTCCGGACATATTTGCGCGCGATCGAAAAATGTGACAAATAATCGCAATTTTCAAATTGTCATATTAATAAAATTACGCTACTAATAATCATAAAAGTTTGTGTGGGCACTCACCAATACAATATCAGTGAAAACTTTTCGGTCGTAAATATTCAATTTATGCAAAATCTTTGTCGGCTTTTACAAAATGCCATAAGGCATAAAAATGATACTTCAGAATACGAACACCACATCTGTGTCATCGATTCTAAATAAGAATTCGTTATGGTGTGACATTTATATAAACCGATCTAGGAAAATACATAAGGATATTTGAAACGATTTTTTTTAACAAAATCAAGTACCACTAATTATTTTTTAATTATTTAATTTTATATGAAAAAAAATGCAATAACGATATCTGTTAAAAGAATACACTGTCAAAAATATAATTGATCCCTTTTGGTGCCCTAAAATATTCAAAGATGTCAGTGGGAGTCTGTTGAAGTCCCCGATAAGCATGTGGTATTATAACTTGACCACGTGACCACGATGCAGGGCTCGACATGCGTGTTAACCATAAGACGCCTACCTTTGTTGGCCAACCTTTGCCAACTTCCAGAGTGTGTAGTGCAGGCATATATTAAGTATTATTGGATGTAGAAAAATATAATATTGAGAACTCAATTAAATATATGGAGCAACTAAGTCAGTTATTGATAAGTGTAAAAAAAATGTAACAGAAAATAAAATCAATAAATCGGTTATAAGGCTAATATTTTTTATGAAAATTAAAAAAAAAATTAAGATAACATAAAGAGTTATTAGGGCAAAAATATTGCTAGAAAATATGAAAATTAAACAAGTAATGAAATTGTACAGGAATTAATATTTATAAATACAATTTCAAACTAAGCACAAAATTACTTTGACATGGGGTTCTTAAGTATGTTACCGAACACAATTTTTTCACAAATTTTGTCAGTCACTGTAGTAGAAGGTAAAAGAGTATTTAGTGTTCTAAAAACAATTATAATTTAATTGATTGCCAATAAATGGACTTGAAACACTCAAGAATAATTAGAAGATAACGCGTATTTAGACTATTTTGAAATAATAACCGAATTTGCTAATGGAAAAGCGCACAAAGCTTTCATGAAATAATTAATAATATAATCGAATTAGTAGTTAATAGCATTGACTGTATTGTCTAGCGCACAATTTAAAAAATAAATAATAGGCTTTCAAAATATTGGTAGTATAGCTGTTTTAATTAAAATACTTTGAACTTATGCTTCCTTATTTAACCAAGTAATTAATTGATTTTATCAGCTCATGTATTTAAATAAAGTGATTTGTATGTATTTTGTATCACATGGATAATCTATATTGTGTTTTTTGTAACATTTTTTTAACAAAGATGCTATGTTAAAACGAAAGTTATGCCCGCAAAGTATATTTTTCATTTGAATGAATATAGTCCTGTCTTTTTTAATACGAAAATTAATTTCTAACATATAGTCTAACTAGAATTTCGATTCTTAGTATTTCATAATTATTATCATATATAAATTAGTACGAATCACATACATATAATATAATGAAAAATGTTATACATACATTTAGTATTCCTCTGATGTGCATCTTGGCTATCATCTCCGCCGTAAAAAGGAATGTTACGATGAAGTCGCAGGAAAATGTGAAATATTGAAGCAATGGAAGCTTTTCGAAAGTCTTCGGCGTATTCATTGAGACGGACATCAAGCTCACCAAGGCGCAAAATCTCATTAGGCGCCTTACCCAAAGCTGTAAATAAATAATAAAAAAAATATGCATTAGTGGAGAAAATTAAAAGTGCTATAATATAATGAACAGACTTAATTAGAAAAAAATGTAAAGCAGAAATTCATAAAAACACAGCTCATTTTAAAGTGCTACAAAGCATACACAGCGCTGACAAGTTTTTCCCACCGTGAAATACAATAGTTTATGTAATTATCTTACTTTGTATTACAATGTTATAATTCAATTTTAAGAACATACAAAATTTATTATATATTCTTAAATCTATGCATGTGATTCGGATATTACTTTTAATTAGGATGAGATACATTGTTCATGGATATCTTTGTTTGTTGATCTAGAAAGCTAAGGTTGATTTCTCTTTCATGACCAGATTTTATCATAAATTTGAGTAAAATTGAATATGTTTATATATATGTCACAAAATCAGTAAGCCCTGCATATTAAACTGCAAAATACATAAAGTTCGAGTTCAATTATTTGCTTTTATAGTATAATACTAGATATATATAATTCATCAGTCTGAATTTCGAATATTGTTGAACATCAAAAACAATAGCAACTCGAAAAATTCATCTGAATTTTCCTTGAAATATTCATTGTTTTTTATTAAAATAAAACAGATACACATAAATACGTTTTGATTGACACATAACAAATATATGAGTAAAATATAGAGATACATTTTTTATTTTATATTAATTCAAAGCGGCACATACGTGAGTTCTATTGCAATCGAAAGTAATCAATGAATTGACCATTTGTTCAAAGCACGGTTCAGCTCATGGAATATTCAGAATCAAGTTAGATACAAATGTATATTTGTGAAATCGAATAAAAGAGTTCAGTAAAATATTTTAATAAATTATAGATGTTAACAATAACAAATCTCTGATAAAACCCATTTATAAAAAATGTATAATGTGAAACTTTTATCTTAAAATATTAAATGTGTATTGACTTTAATCATAAAATTATTAGATTTTCGTTAATATTAACTAGCAATTTACTAAACTGAAATTAAAATATGAATAAAGATATTTTTTCAGCTATCGTCGATTTTATATTTGTCTTACAAAATAAGCTATTATTAGCAATATGTAATATTAAAATATTCAAAATATTTGAAAACTTTATGTTAGGGTGAATTATTATTACTAATAATTAAATTATTATTCAAATTTTGATTTTTTTTCAATGTTCTTTTGCAAAGCTTCTAAATAAAAAAGGACAAAAATACAAAATACATTATTTTTAAAGGCATTAAAATTAATTCCTTTCAAGAGCTGCAAAAAAATATGCCGTAATTAAAATTTTAAGATCAATAAAAATTGCATATTTTTTAATATGACTACTCAATAATTTAAGGTATGCTATTTAGTAGCCAATTTAATTTCTATACCTAAAATGAAAAATGCTTTCTAAAGAAATCATTTTATATGGCATTTTTTATTATATTATTTGTCATGCAATATGACTCAAAAAACAAAAACCCTGGTTTAAGTGATTTAGTATACAAAGCATGTACGTGTAATAAAAAGACTAGTACCTAATTTATGATTACCATATCATTTTATTGAAGATTTGGGTAAAAAAATATTTTAAATAATGATGATAAAACAGAATACATTGCACAGTGCACATAAAAGTTACCTATAATCAAATTTTCTTCATTAACTACTTCAATACACATTCGTACAAACTCTGAGGAAATTACGTGTTTGTATTGCGAACTGCAGACACAACAAAATCGGTCGATGTTAACGACTGTTGCTCTTCGAAACATTCAAATATCAACAGTGTTTCAAAGCTAAATAGTTAAGAGTTAGGGTTTAAGGTCTCACTTCGGGAAAACAGTTTCAACGGGCGACTTCGCAATTAGAACGGTTTACGTAGTGAGGTGTTTAATTAATTAATTATCATAATGGCACTATTAATTACCACGATACGGCTTATATTTATCAGTAATATTTCTTGAGAAAATACGAGTACTCAAACTAATAATTTAAACATATTTTCATAATCATTTCAAATGGTTAAAGTTAATTTAATTTTATATAACCTAAATAACTTTATAACAAAGCTTGAGATACATATTAAATTGAGATAATGGTAAGAGGACCTCACATTTACAACAACCATGGAATGCATAGTATGCGATTAATCTTACGTCCACTTAAAATGAATGGTATTCCTCAGTTGAAAATAATTATTCAACTGAAAACATACGCAAATGTATGTTGGTAATTATCTTTATTTTTCATATTTTTTACCAGTGTTACTATAGTTAATTTTAAGCAATAATTTGATTATGTAAGCATCAGCGTATAATATTAAAACAACATTCTACTATATATGTATGGATGTTTTTGGTTTAAAGAATTTAGATATTCAGGGGGTGTTGAAAATTTTACAATAATACCCATAGCTATCTGATAATTTAGATACATATAGTATTTTTATCTGAAATTATTATTACAACCAACAGGAAAAATATGAAAACGACAATTATTTAGAAATTAAAAATGGATGCATCTAGCAATGAATAAGATAAATTTTATCTTACACAAATATATGATTTGAAAAACGCCTCACAAGCAAAAAAATGTTTAACAGATGATCAGAAAAAAGCGAAAGAAAATCCTGAAGTATATTTTGGATTTTCATTTGATTTAGAAAAAGCGCTTTTGTATCTGAAAGTATTTCTTTACTTTTATTTTACTCTACTAGTAGATCAATATCGAAAGAAAAATTCAAAGATATGACAGATTTGCTATGTTATATTCCACCAATTTACTATAAATATTTATAAAATTTTAAAACCCAAAATCCTACTTTTAGAAAATAAAAAAAAATGTTATCGCTCTTCTGAATGCAGATGCTATTTAAGAAGTTTGTAAACTTTTACTTCATTGATTTTGAAAAAGCATTCGATCACGTAAAACACGATCATCGTATATAATAGCAGGCCTAAATTTTATCGCAATATAGAGGCGTCAGGTAGCGACTTTATTATTTTTAATTTACACCTCTCCGAAACCATATTTAAAGTAGCACTCTAGGGACAAAATCAATCAAAATCGGCGGAGAGACTTAACAATGTTTGTTATGCCGATGACACTGCAATATTTTCTCAAACTATTGACGACCTTCAAAAATCCCTGGATAATGTAAATATAGGATGATTCAAAAGGGTTAACGAATAAAAAAATAAAAAAAATTACTACTATAAGTCAGCTCCCCGTTATCATTAGACGGAGGGTGAAGCATTTCAAATACCTTGATACTTGAGTAAATGGCGTAAATTGCTATCTCTGGTCAGTGCTATTATATGGATGCGGGACCTGGACTAAAAATAATACAATTTAGTAATATATAATTTAAAATGTTGTTATATAAGTGTATGCTATAATTTACATTGATTAATTCTTAGTAATGGCGAACCTTTTTTAGGCGTGCGTATCAAATAATACAACATATTATATATAACAGAGCAGTTTTTAATGGATGAAAATAAAAAAATTTTTTTTCAGAATTTCATTAAACATGTTAAATATAATTTATCGAATAAATTTTTATTTATAAATAAACTTAATGTACTTTTTTATTAATTTAATAAACAATATATGTTATTCCTATTTTTAATTATTTTCACAGTTCATGAATAAAGCAAAAGCTCAAGCAAAAACAATGTTTTTTGCTTAAAATAATTATTCACATATTAAATCGTTTTTCCGGTTTGTAAGAAACGGAATATTATACATAATTATGTACGAATAATGGTTAAAATGATATATAATATCAACGAGATGTTAGAGATTAACAGTGAATTTTTATTCACATTGAATTTTCTTACGACGAACGTCGGCTGAGTCTAATCGCAAAAAATTATATTAAATGTCAATAAAAGAGTTGCCGGTATAATATTAAATCTATGTACGATAGAATTGACATATTTTGGATGTTCTATCTATGAAAAAAATTGAATACGTGGATCTTTCACGTGCCAGCTAAATTATTGAACGTGCCATCTCTTGCACTACGGAACTAAGAGTCTTGAATACGGATGATAAGACGCGATCGAGAACTCCTTTTAACCATCAAGTGGAAGAAGATGGTGTACCTCAGTTTAAATTATAAACTTTTTCGAACCACAATAATGTGAAAAATTAAAATTATGGACGGGTCAAGCCGAATAAGTATTTCGTACAAGGTCTGAATTTACATATTAAAAAATATTATTATTTAGATTAAAAAACTAGTTAAAATATAAAATTAAAAGTTTAAACAAGAGAGATTTTTTATAAAGGTTTTGTTTAATAGAGAAATTGCACACACAATTTTTACGATGTTGTGTGGGCGTGTAAAATAAAAAGTAAAAAGCAAACTTTATAGCTTTGTGTGATAAAAATGCCAGCAAAAACGACGCCCACTTAATTAAAGACAGGTATGGAAATAGGTTGTTAAAGCGAATTTTTACTCGCCATCGCAGTTTTTAATATACTATTTTTTATAAAAAAGTTCCCCTTGTAACATCGCTACACCTAGTTAACCAAATGAAGAGCAATTTATCAATAAAGGAAATTCCAGTCACATTGAACGATTGTCTTTGTGACTTTGAATGTGTTAATGCGATTTACAAATTAAAGGCACTCTATGCACTCGTAAGAAAAATCGATAAGATTTTAGAAATAAACACATCAAGCACTAGTAGACCAACAACACTGGTTTAGTCCGCATGGTTTTACGGTCATTAACCTCTTCTGCCTTTCAGGTCGATGTAGTTTATTCTGACTTTTAAAAAGCATTCAGAAAAGTTTGTCATGAGCTACTTCTACGATAGTTAAGCAACTCTTGTTACCTTTTTTCGAGTTATGTACTTAAGTCGCCATCGTTAGTATGCGAGCTATAGAAATCGTCGCTCCGATGAGTATTTCGCTCATTCTGGAGTAACAAAGGAGCAAATCTTGCTCTTTTTGCTCTATATTAACGACACACATGCGACAATTATTAACTAAATATAAAGATTAAATGCTGATGAAGTATACGCACAAATTGTAATTCTCTCTATTTAATTGTAAAATAATAATATAAAATAAATAACTTTATTATCAAAAGTGATATAATTTTTTTGAGGAACATTTACATATTAAAAAATATATTATCTAGGATACAAAATAAATTACAAAATAAAATTATATTGCCCCACTTCAAATTTTGTGCAGAAGTATTATATATGCATATTAAAATAAATAAAACGAGTTTAAAAAATCTTCATGCATTTTTAAATTATGAATAATTATGATATGGATAGCTCTCGAACTGACTGTGTTAACACAAATATAGTGTATGTATATTATTAGCAATTTAAGATACGTTTTTTATCTATATTTTCACGATTTTTTATGATATAATACATTATTAATGCCAATCATATATTTCATTATTATATAGGAAATATTTTTTTCACCTACGCATTTTCAAGTGTATTTTTATCTAAAAAATATATGCTGTATATTTACATTATAGCAAATACATATTTAGTACAATTCGATAATGTAGTATATGTAAATATAATAATAATTATAAGCAAATTTATAAAAAAATAAAATATGTAATTAATTAAGCTTAAAATCGTAAATATCTCAATAATCATATTATTTATCGTTATTATAATTATTATAAATTATTTAATCCTACATCTTAAGATTCAAGAAGATATATAAAAATATTACTTGAGTAAAAAATATGTTTTCCAAGTAATTATGAGTTTTATAATATTACTAAAAAATTAATATTATATTTAAATAATCTTCACAATTTTTAATCTTAATAGCTTATAATTATATTGTGTTTTGATACTTTTTATTTTGAATGCACACTCAAGATTATATTTTAATATATATAAATATAAGTTTAAAATGTAATATCGTAATCCTTTTTATATTGTCACAAGAGAATTTTAATATTTAGGCTATAATTTACCCAAAAGATGGATGATTTACAGCACTTTTTATGTATTGTTTTAAAACTGATTTAGTTACCTTGAAAAAAATATTTCATATATAAAATGAAATACATTGCATTAATTTGCAAAATAACATATTACATTAAATTATTAGAGTGGAAATATTTTATTTTTATCTATACGTCATTAAATAAATGCAAATAATGAATGCCATTTTATAATCAGATTTGTTTCACTATTATTAAATAAATACAATTTAACGAACCTCTCATCATTTTACTGCATATTTCATTAAGTAAATTTGGAAGCACGTATATCCATCAGCGAAGTAGATGCTGTGATGAAAACCGATATAAATACAGTGTGTTGTATCCGAGCACAAGTACTGAAGCAGAGAAAATTCAAATGTCTTCCGAAATAAATGCACAGTAATTTAACGATACCTTGGTGCGATGGAAAAGCAGAGCAAAATGTCTGGAACGATTTTTTTCTTTACGGCAAAAATATTTTGTTTATAAAAGACATTTTTTTTGAGAAAACAGAAGAATGATGGATGGTGTGTTTTTTAAAACTTTCTGTTTGAAAATAAAATCATAAATAAATTATTTGCTTTTAAATAGTGAGGACAAGGCTGACGAGAGTGCGCTTTGGGCCAACGGTGCGGGACGAGAACGAGGGGCTTAGGACCGGGTGATCACGCGCGACAAAGGACACAAATACAAAATTATATGCTGCGTAATTTTCTAACTCATATAAAAGCTAAACAAGATGATATTGACATTTCTCTGGAAAACTATATTATAATTACATATTAGTTAGCTGCCTTTTCCAAGGAATTTAACGCTAGCTTTGAGGATTTAATAACAATCAAGAAATATTTGTTGTTTATGGAAAATCCCTGGCACATAGAAACAGAAAATATTAAGCAATAGCAGTATTGGGATTTGATTATGCAACACTATTTGACGAATACGTCTAACTTAAAAATAATACAAATCTGAAATATTTTTTTAAGGACAATAATAACTGTTTTCTATTATTTTTAATATTTAATTGTATAATTGTTTTTGCATAGTAGCTTTTATAACGAATTAAAGAAACATGTTAAGTCATGATGATCAGATTTAAAAAAAAATAATCTTCGCCTTTATACGTGAAATTAGGATCATTACCGCAATCGCATTTGTGTGTGAAAATGTTTTCGCAAGAAACCGCGTTAAAATGCATTTTAGTGGATCAAAATTTATCAGTGGCATTTTATTAACTTCCAGACATAGTTTGCAATGTGGTAATCTTGCAATGGATCGAGGAATCAATGAACTTAACTGGATAAATGGTAGCTTGTTTATCGTCCATTATCTTGGCAATTGAGTAAAATGTGTTGCAAATGGTATCATCTCCTGTATCGAGAAATATGTTTCATAACCTTACTTTATTACAATTCATCGCTATTTTATTAAATTTAATGACAGACTAACTTGATATATGTTTGATATTAAATACGGGATTTAATTGTGTAACTATAAATGTAATAAATTATTGTAAATGTCCTAGTGTCGCTTAATGTCATGTGTGCTATGTAAATGCGATGGAATCATTTATTAGAGCTGTATTAAATTATTCGCTTACAAAGCGAAATTTGTTGGTTGATACTGTGCTCGATCGGTGTTGTTTTCATTGAAGTATTGAAACATTTAAACCGCAGCTTTATTGTCCATTTAGCTATTGTTTCAATGAAAACTAAATAAACACTTACAGCACCGCAAACAACAAGTAAATATTTGCAAAAAACGAACCTTCTGAAAATAACTATTTAAAATTGCTTTGCCAATTAATAGTTGTATATTATATAAGTATATATGCTGTTTACTTATTAAATGTAAATATAGTTTATAAATATAATTCTTTAGAATTTATAAAACAATCATAATATGGTAATATTTAAAAGACATTTTCATATCATGATTTTATAATACAGTTACGCCCTAAAAAACGGCCGATCAGTAAAAAATAAAATAATTTGCGATTATTTGTTGTGAAAAAAATAGGCTTGTAAAATTGTCGCCTAACATGTAAAAATAATTACAAATAATATAAAATTAAAATTTCAGATAATATAGATAAAACATAAAAATTTAGACTTAATGGGAACTTTTTTTGTTTTAAATTTAGATAATTTATCGATAATACAGCATCATTTTTAATAAACATAATATATAAATTATTTAAATGCAATTAACTTATCGAATTCTGTAAATGATAATAAGCACTTAGCTGCCCCCCTTTCTCAAATGACATCCCTGTTTAGTATTCACTTCAAAAGCAATAAAATCGTCATCTAGCGTTCATATAGAGACTTTATAACAATATTACAATTCATAATAAGTGAGAGTCAAATAAAGTACATATAAACCGAATTTTGCACAATAGGGAAACGCAAAAAACAATTATCCCTTCTCAGAAGTCAAAAATCCACGTCAAAAGCAATAAAATCGCGCCGTCGCCGTCGAAGTGGGAAAGCTCGTTACCGAGCGTTCCCACTGCGACGACGCCGACACGATTTTATTGCTTTTGACGTGAATTTTTGACTTCTAAGAAGTGATAATTGTTTTTTGCGCTCTTCTATTGACCAAAATTCGGTTTGAATACACTTTAACCAATACTTTTATATCATAAATCCGTTGTAATATTAGTAGAGATAGCTTTCAGTAAAGTACATATAAACTATGGAGCAATAAACGAGATACGACATCTTATTTTCCACGTAAAAAAATATGTTTGCCTTTACCTAATGAAAGTTCTAAATTTTCATTATAATAGGTTTGGGTTTGAACAGAAAATGGACGTTTCGCAACTGTCAAACGAAGTTTCATAGACATTTTATAATATACGTAGATAATTTATATTTTATATTTTCACTGGTAAAAATTCATATCTACGGGTGAATATGTATTACAATATGATTTTACTGAAATGACATATTTTAATAAATATTTTGTAGGTAGAATCGAGTCTTTTTTCAAGATTTACTTTTAGGAATAATCACATGAAACTGAATTTAATATTTATTTATTTTGCTGTATTAAATTTATTTGTCAAATTTTTGATAATACAACCAAATAATTTTCGTTATTTTTTTGGTTCTTCTTAAGGCTATGAATTTTCAGATCAAATACAAATATATTTGTTTAGCTTAGATGTTGATGAAGCTTTTGATAAAGTGTGATGTGGTGGCTTAATTTTTTTCGGAGCAGACTACGTTTTATAGTAGTACAAAAACCGGCGCTAAAAAAAAATATTTCATTATTAATTGCTTTAAAAAATTAAAGGTATAAATATGTTTTTAAACTTCTTTAATATGAGGCCTACAAACAATTACACTGGCGCCCAAGAGGAGAACAATCCCTCTTACAAGCGAGTTCGTTCAGGAACTCATTTTAATAAGTCAAGACTCACTAATGAATTTTCAGTGCCCGCCCGAGTTACGTAGCATGTACTTTAGGTATTAATAAAAAATATCACCTTAAAAAATCACTCTATGGCCAAATTAATAAAAATATTTTTGTTGTGGTAGCTTAAGCAGAAAACTGTATTATCTGAATCATTCTTTTCAAATTATACGTGATTTTGTTTTTTTCGGAAAATAAATAGTTAAATAGTGCTCTGACGTTTTATATCACTTCCAAGGATTTCGTTTGACCAACCCTGTATTTAAAGTAAGCTTTTTTGTCTATTTCCATTTTCCAACGTCCAGTGCTATACGTGAACGGTATGCAGATATGCGAATATTGCATTATAGCGTTCGAAAACCGAGCTATTTAAATTTATAGCACCGTGTATTTGTTCTATAAAAAAATGCAGCCGCTTTGAAAAAGTTCACAATTAAAATTTTATTGTACTGACACTATAACGCCATTTGGCATGATTTATATAAAATTATCTATTTACAGTTAAGATTGACCGAGGTTACAATAAATATAAATTTATTTATACTAGTTCTAAAACCCTATATATGTTCTTGTGTAATTTAATTTCCTTAATAACTGAGTGGCAAATAGTGATGGATTTTAATAATATCGTTACAATGCTATATATTTTATATATAACTTTGATTAGATTGTAATAAATACTTAATCATTAATATGTAAATAAATGATTAAGCTCGTTTTTTATGTCATTAAAATATGTTTCTTGCGTCCTGATTTGGAATATATAGCTAGGAATAATAAGGGTAAACTTAATAATTGTATGTTTTTGGATAATCGATATTAGAGTTATGTAAGCATGTTAGAATATCGAGAGCCAATTAAACTTTTGGTTCAATTTAATAACTATTTGCCAAGGTCGAACAAACTGAGCGTTTCCTGTAGAGTCTGCCATTATTTGTAGGGCAAGTTAAATTTTTATTTTATAAAGAATATAGTTTATAAAATAATTCTATGTTCGCCCCTAATATTTTCATATAATGTAAAAGGATTTAAAGAAATTAATTCATTGTTAAATTATTTCTGAGCTTTTCTTTGAAAAGTGAATTGTAATGTGAGTGAAAAGAAGGAATTAGAGCAGTAATCTTCAGTAAAGTTAAAATTAAAAGCATTTACGAGTTACAATGCGATTCTAGAACAAAGAAGAAAGCCTCATTCAAATGCAGGCGGATTTAGCCATGACGTTTTCGTTAAAATCGACTCACTTATACTCACAACGTTTTGAGCTGTTTCTGAATAAAAAAATTGACTCAAAAATATAGAAAAACATTTATTGCAAAATACCGGTATTATCGATAGAAAAACAGTCAATACCGGTATAACCATTATTATTGTTTTTCTATTTATTGATAATAAAAAAAATGAGAAAATAATGTCCTTTCATTCAAAGTCGGTTTGTTAGGTTTATATTGAATGTTGATACATGTTTGCGAATTTCACAAAAAAAGTCAAGGATTTAAAAGTTGGAACAATTTGTCTTAAGGCATTGATAAGGACGGTATTTAGATGAAGCACCCCCCCCCTGAATTTTCGCAGATGTTTGTTATTTAATGAAATACTATGCAACTTTGCCCCCCCCTTCTAGAAAAATCTAAAATGACGTTCCTGATTATAAACCAGAAGTTTTTGGCTTATTCTTAAAAACACATGATAAAAAACAGTCTCGAATCTATTTTTAAAATATGTCATTTCAATGAAATAATATTGGAATGCATTTTCATAGTTAAAGACATATTTTTCTACCTTGAAATATAATTTAATCTGGCAGGTGCTAGTTAAATTAAATGATTTCAACTTATCTCTGCTTTCATTTATTTATATGCAATGAATGTGCATTTTTTTAGTAAAGTTATATTTTATATTTAACTGATAGGTGTTATTGTAATTATATGCTGCTATAAAATGTATATGAAACTTAATTTGACAGTTGCGAAACGTTCATTTTCTGTTCAAACCCAAACCTATTATAATGAAAATTTAGAACTTTCATTAGGTAAAGGCAAAAATATTTTTTTACGTAGAAAATAAGATGTCGTATCTCGCTTATTGCTCCATAGTTTATCTGTACTTTACTGATAGCTATCTCTACTAATATTACTACGGATTTATGATATAAAAGTATTGGTTAAAATGTATTCAAACTGAATTTTGGTCAATAGAAGAGCGCAAAAACAATTATCATTTCTCAGAAGGCAAAAATTCACGTCAAAAGCAATAAAATCGTGTCGGTGTCGTCGCAGTGGGAACGCTCGGTAACGAGCGTTCCCACTGCGACGGCGACGGTACGATTTTATTGCTTTTGACGGGAATTTTTGACTTCTGAGAAGTGATAATTGTTTTTTGCGCTCTCCTATTGGGCAAAATTTGGTTTAGATGTGTTTTATTTAATTCTAATTAATATTCAAGCTACATAACTAAGCGTTTTAACAGCACTTTTATATTTTTCGACATAGATCTTTGAATTTTGTCAGAAAAATGCATATAATTAAATGAATCTTAATGGTATGAAAATATTAAAAAAAACACTGACCTGCAAACTTTGAAAAATCTTAATTAACGTTTCTAGATATTGAATGAATTTGTAATTAATATTGTAATTACTTTAAAAAACATATATTGACAATAGTTTGTACAGTATTATTAATATTAGTATTATTATTAAAAATTATTAAGCAGATAAAATATGACCAATTATTTGTATGTTAATGCATATTTTGTGTTGCAAACAAAAAAAAAGCTTTTTAACAATCTTCTTTACATTCAGGTTCTCTTAAAAATATTTTATATGCTGATCCTATATTGTGTTGTATACGAGTTTTAATTTTATAATTACAATTTTTTTTATTTAAATTTCATTATTCTTTTGTACTTTAATTAATTTATTATATTGTCGAATCGTTCTTCTTTTGAAATAATAGGTCTATAAATATAATTCCTACTAATTTATATACAAAATTTTTTGGTATATATGTTGGTGATATTGTGAAAAAGTCACCGATAAGATTTTCATATTACATTTTGCTACGTAAATTGACATTAGTGGCAAAGCATTGTTGATTGTCGAAAAAGTGTTTCACCCTTTCGAGGGTTTCTTCCCTTAGGAATCCTTTGTCTACACATATTGAACATCCATTTTTACTGACAGCTTCTATGTCAAAAACATCTAGCGATTTTTTCTCAAGTTATTCAAAATTTTATTTTACTTCATTTAATATAGACATAGGCTTTCAAATTGATAATTGTTTAAAATTAACAATTCGCTTAAGTTCCAATCTTTACATATATATTTTTCTTAATCTAAAGTTTGTCCTATTAAGCTTATACATTTCTAGTATTGTCATGAATCTTTCCTTGCTTTTCCATTATTTTTAATTCATTCAATAGCATCTTTTTTTATAAATTGTGCTATAATATTATAAAAATATGTATAAGAGTTACTAAAAAATGTGGGAAATATGAATCAATTATACAGATGACCGATCATGTTTATTAGTGAGTTATATATTTGTAATTTAACGTAGGGTGTTTATTAAAAAGTAAATATATACCATTGTCATGAATAATTGCTTTGCGTAAATAGGAATTGTTGCAGCCGTTGAAATTAATTCAGTATTTATATTGTGGTTTTTGGTGTTGAATATTCAACGTGTGAATAATTAACTGAACTGATCTATAGAATGTTTATTATATATATAAAAAAAAATGTTGAACTTGCTGCATATTTTTAATCAGATAATGATGAATACAATGCCTTTTTATTATGTTAATAGTTTAAAGATTTTCATTTTTAAAAGTATTATTGGATTAGCCTAATATTTTTTATTATGATTTTTTTTCTTTATATTAGTATAATTTTAATAATTGAACCTGTACAAAATAATTTACCTCAAATAACATAAAACCCAACGTAAGCTATAAATAGCTGCATCGTTATTTATTATGAAAATCCGGTATTTAATGTGAAATGGCTATAGAACAGTGAAATTTAACATAATACTAAATAAATTAATATTAATTGCCATTGGTATTGATCAAATTACTGTTGTGTATTTTTTTTAGAAATAATAAATACATAGAATGGTTTTATAATGTATAAAAATTATTTAAATAAATAATGTTAAAATATAGGCTTTGCAATAATAATGGGGCACCGTAATAAATCATGAAAATATAAATAAAAAAAACTAAGGTTGTTTAAAATATTTAGTAGGCCCAACCTTAGCTATAATTACAGCTGCAACCCTTTTTGGCATACTATCAATTAATAACTTGCGGCTACAATTCTCTTCATTGCATCTGCATTATTTTTTCAGCTTAATTTTGGATTTTCAATTGTGTTGGGCAGCGTTTCCTTTTAATTTTGTTCATAAAGTTCTATAGGATTTAGGTCTAGTGGTTGTGAAGGCCATCTTAAAAGCGTCAAATATTTGACTTTGGGTACTAAACAATCATTTATATATTCTTCTCCTGATGTACTACAACAGGGTTCCCAAAAATGTTGCTTTAAAACTTTTTGAATAAATTAAGTTCTTAATATTTTTTTATATTGACAAAATTCATATGGATTCATCGGACCAAATGACTTTCGCCTAATCTTCAGATGTTCAATCTCAGTGTTTTCGGGTCCACTCTAACCTTTGAGCTTTATATATTTCTGAAAGTCACGGTTTGTGTCGAGCTTTACGATCTCTAAGTTCCACATTGTTGAGCTTTTTTCTCACCGTCTGCAAAAAATTGATAGCTTTCTGCATACAGAGATTTCAGTAGTCGTTTTTCGAAGATTTTTAAGGGACTAGCGAGCCATCATTTGATTTTTTTAGGCAGTTCTTGACTTTGATTTGTAAGAACCCTATTCGTTGAACAGTTTCAGCCTGTCGTGAAAAATAATTAATAAAATAAGTGACTGTTAAAAAATTATTTCGAGATTACCTTATATTCAATTTTAAAATTCACAATGCTACTTTTCCTATTATTTTTATTAATATCATTCATATTTTTTTACTTCAATATATAAATTACTTAATTCGAATAATATTATTAAATTAAATAAAATTATAACAATTAATTAACAAAGTAATCATTAGCATATTGAATTTAATTACACACTGTTCCATGGGACGTCTCGTATTTGTCTATAAAACTCAAAAGTGTACAAGGCATGATTGATTAATCTATTATCGTGAATGAAACTTCAGCATAGAGATATATGAGTCACGTCTCCCTTCACCGCAAGTACATCCCCACAACTCTCTCGTCCCTATTACAGATATACGTGATATGGAGGTGGGTTTTGAACGCTAATTAACGTAGTGTCAACGTTATTATCCCTAGCAGAAAAAAACGACAGTATCGAGACTAAATCGTGTGAGCATTGTATGCTTTTTTATTCAATTCATTATTGTAGCATAAACGCCTCTATCCTACTATTATAAATGTGAATATATATAAAATTAAATAGAGCTTATTATTGATTGCAGTGAATTGACGGAGTGAATTTATTCATCCCTTAAGCAGAAAATCTCTTTTTTTATTAATAGGATGTTGTCAATACAAATGCATATTATTGTTAATCTATAATTTTGTACTAACGCGAATTTTATAATACCATGATAATTAAAATATTATGAAAAGTGCATTAGAAAACATTAAAAATGCTCAATTAAAGGAATTTGGTTCAATACAATATTAATTTTGGCACAGGAGTCATTTTATAGATAAAACATATCGAACATATTTTTTTGTGATTTAAGATTTCCATTGCTCTAATTTTTGATAAATGCTTTCTATATTAGAAATAATAAATAATTAATAAACTTATTTAAAAATAAATCGCAGTTTTTCCTTCAAGTGCAAAACACATTTAAATCAATATTGCACTTTATAGAAGCATATTTAGCTCTTATATCTTAACACAATTTACCAAACAACCTAGAACTATTGTAAAAATATTGTAAAGTTCCTGGTTCATATTTTTTTACACGAGAGCTGCTCTGTAAAGTACTTCTAAATAACTTTGGGTACTAAATTTTTAACTAATGCACAAAGACTTGCTGTCTGTCCTGATACAGTTATTCTATTTTATATCATCTCATAAAAAAATGTGAATTAAATAAAAAATTTCATTGGCTTTTCTTATATATATATGCACATATAATTCATCTTATATATTTTCTGTAACATATGCATATTTATTTACATGTTGCTTCATCTATTTAATAGATTGCGAATTTCAAAGATTTTTATTGACAATTTTTCTCCCAACTGTATTATCAGCAAACAGTATATGTCGCAACTGTTTCGTGAAACATTATTTAAGTAAATAAATAGCTGCAGGCAAAATAAGCTCTTTGTATATTATGTTTTTATTACATTTTGCGATTCTCTATGAAACTTGCTACGATACCAGCAGTGCATTTGATAGGACAGATACTATATTTGTATGTTTGTTAAACTGAATTATATTTTTTTATGGAACAAATAAATGCATTTACTAATATATTTAGGAAGCACAGTTAAAATGTGGCAAATAAAGTTTAATACTATTTACAGTAAAAACTTTCGATGCTTTTCAAGACCTTTTGTCTTAATATTTGTATTTCTTGTTCAATTCCATTTTTATTAGCATTAGTACTAACTTATCCCGAAATATGTCATTTTTTTTAAATATATATATTTTGTATTATATTATATTTACAAATAAAATTTAGTTGCAAAATTTATAGTGGCAGAATTTTTATACGAAATTGCATGTTGTATGAATTTCTTTAACTACCTGCATTGCACTTAGTACAAAATTACCGACGCGCGATTTTATGACAAAAACTTTTAAAAACTTTGCATATTTTTATCTTTCGTCTACATTAATAGCCTGTCTATCATTTTAGGAGCATCAGAGAAGAGTAAGAAAACTTCAAAGTGCGTTCGAGGAAGTGAAGCATAATCTGGTATGTACATTTAATTTATTTTAAGCGTTAAAAAAAACTTTGGGCGGTTGAAATCAATTTTTTCTTAACATATACAATTTTTAATATGTTGTATGGCAGTTTACAGTGCATAAATATTATTAAATAGTACTAAAAATATTTTTTTAAATATTTTATTAATGAAATTAAATTGATTTATTTTGGTGCATATTGTACTGAAAATATAAATCGATTTATATAATTTCTATATCAGTTTTTCTATATGAAAAAGTGAATGGTTGGCGACATTATGGTTTTCATATGCGTTTCTTATTATATTATATTACATTTTTATGTGATTTATAGATATTACTTACTGTTTTACAACTTAAATCACAGAATTTGATTCTCGGCGCAAAAGTTCGTAGAATAGTGTAGAATAAAATAGTGAAATAGTCAATAAGGAAATATTTAAAATTTCGATTTTATTTTTAATTTAAATTTAAAAATTGTATTTAAGTACCGGAAATTATAGTAAAAATCAAAGACGAGAAATTTTGTATATTTTTCGATTTTTGGGGCACGTTGGGGCACAAATTTCGAAAATAAAACTTGAGAAAAATATACATTTATTATGTTGTATTCTTTGCGGCAGAATCTAGACGTGAATCGAAGTTCATCTAAAATAAACTTTTTTTTTATATTTTCCATTAAACTCATGTGTATATAAACATGGTTATATCTTACTAAATTTCACAATTTTCTATATCCATGCTTATGATATAATAAATGTACTAGAGATATACATACATTTTTTTAAGTACTTGTGAACCACTTATATGGATAAAATCGTATCTTATAATATATTATTGGACAATTTTTCTTAGAATCTATCATAAGTGGCAAATATAAAGTCGAAAAAAATTCGTCTACATATCAGATTTTTCTTTAAACGAAATTGCCACATCTTTTATCGAGCAATACATTAAAGAGTAAAATTTTGTCTTTATTGCAAAAATTCAATGAATTATGGCTCTCCTTCTTTGGTATGATTAATTAAAAAAAGTTAATATTGTAAACAATTTTTTGTATAAGTCCAAAAAATGCACATATATTTAGCAATGCAGCATTTAAATGATATATTTAAAATATATAGAAATTTGTGAATAAAGAAAATTAAGTTAGGATAAAAAAGAAAATTGTTTGACTACAAGTGAGAAAATTAATCCTCGATATTTAGCGACTTAAACTGATAATTTATACAGCAGTAATATCTTTCAAAAACAGATTAAAAGTATATAAAAATCACTAAGACATATTTTATTTTCTATGTATATTAATAAAATTGCTAATTCGACCGATCAATATAATTTTAAATGTTCTTAAGACTTTAGCTTATATTTGGAATGTGTTATAAATGAAAGAAAATTGTTTAAAGCATTCACGATGTTTCTGTCAACTATTGATTCGATACATTTTATCATTAAAAACAATCTTTCTGAATAATACCCAAATTTATTATTTTCATTACAACTTATGTTGACAATTTAAATACTGTGACTCTAGGCAAACAATTATGTTTTCTAAAAAAACACAAGATTGATTTACATCTTTTGCAATTTCTTATCTAGAAAGTAAAATAGCAGACTTTATGAATTTCGATAATATATATTATGCGAAAATTCCCAGTAAGTTTTCACATTTAATAGTCATATTATTTTTTATTTTTGCTTTTAAATAAAAAGCTTTAAATATATAGAACATTTTTATATTTATGCATATATGTTCTGATTTTTTTTATATGCTTAAATGTAAAATAAAATTCGTTTTTTCTTGACTAGGGTAAATTTTCATGTCAATAAAATTTTATTTGACTTTCAGTATATATTGTTTTGTAGCCGAAAAATATTTAAGGCTATTTGTTTCAACTTTGCATAAATCTTTACTTTTAATGACAATTATTAATTGTTAGCACCTTGTAATTTACCTAATTTAAGCATTGATTCTGAAAATCATTTAACGCATCCGCAGAGATGTCGTACAGTGCGTATTAAAAAATTTATTTCTCCTGTAGATCGATTTGCAATTTTATCGGAGGCTTTTAATGATAATTTGTTATGTAAAAATTGTAAATAATGTAAAATTAATTTTTTCTCTCACAAAATAATAAATTTCAGTAGAAAGACATACAAATTTAGAGCTCCATAACTCTTTACTCATTCAATGCAGCAATTGTATTTTAAAAGTTCTCGTGCTAATAGAGAATGAAGAAAAATTTAATCGGTCGATTTTTTCAATGAGCGAATTTAATACAAATGTTCAAATTCTTGGTATCTTGACATACAAAATTTTCTCATATTTAATATTACTATCCTAAAATAATCAGTGCTAATGGGGACATTGCCTTTTTGGAGATATTTATATAATTCTTCGAAATAAATAAATGATTCCTTCTCCGAATCTTTAGCGGAAAGTAGCAATTTATTTCTCAATTAGACCTCTTCTCCGAGCGTCAAAAACGTACTGTTTCCTTTTATTGTAATTTATGATTGGGAAAATTTTGTGTGATATAATATATACTAAATATTGAATATTATTTTTTTCGAGAATTATTTTAATTTCGTGTAAGCAAAAAGCAAAACGCTATAAAGCTTTAGCTCTTGAAAACCCACACACTTTATTGTGAAGGAGAAAGTCTTGATATTCCCTTTCTATTTCTCTCATTAAATTGACGACGGTGAAGCGTTTTTTACACAATGCTGTTTCATAACTTTTAAAATTTTTTCTGGAAATGTATGTTTATAAATCGCTTCTTTGTGGATCATAAAAGTTGTAAATTTAGAGGTATGGAACTTTAAAATAAAATAAAGCATATAAAAATCGTGGTAACGGCTTCAAAACGATAATACGTTTTCAAAAGAACCGAATATCCTGTTATTTAAACAGGTACCCGGTTATTTTAATTTTAATATAATATTTGATCTCTTCATATGAAATACATATCTCCAATTTTTATGATGCAAAATTCTTCGGCTATTCTTCTATTTCGCAAAACCCATTTAAAGATTAAGTGGATAGTGAGATCGGTATTTCAAAAAGGGACAGGAAATCCATATTTATTTATAAAATTTTTAGCTTTATGACACATTCTGTTTCGGCATCACTGAACATTTTCGTTAAAAAAAAAGTATTTGTAAAAAAAACACACTGCATACTCGGGGCATGGTCGTACATAAAAAGTATTTTAGTCTATTGTTATTATTTACCGTTAGTGATTTATGATCGTTAGACTGTTTCTCGCTCGTTATCCATCGGTTGATGGTTAGCTCTCTATCAAGAGATGTAAGCACTTTTTTTACTACTTAAATACAAATTTGGTACAAATTAAAAAAAAAATTTGATTAAAAATATATTATTTATCATCGATTTATAAGTAACAAATAAATTTATTCTTCATTTCTGCAAATATATAAAGAGCAAATTCTGCATATACAATTAGGTGACCCATGAATAAAATACTGAAACTTTTTAATACAATTTTATGATGCTTTCTATGAGAGTTGACAATGGTCGGCACTTCATAAAGTTTCTGTTAATCCTTTGATTGTGAAAAATATATTGAAACGGGTGAGCCGTTTTACGTGTTTTTACAAAAAGCAAATTCATATTAAAATTGTTCCGGACAAAAGGCGAAACAAGAGTGCTTCTAAAATATTTCTTAACTATTTTTACTTTGGTTTCATGAGAAAATTTAATCTTGACTGTGGACTTTGAAATATTTTATTATGACTAAAATTAAATCTTTTTTAGATACAAATCTATAAAACTTACAATATTTATCCGATATTTTAAAAATATTTTAACTATAATAGTTTTGTAACAAACTAATTTTCAAGTGCAAATCTTAATCTTATTTTTACCAGTAAAGATATAATTTATCTGGCAGCTGCTAGTAAAATTATATGATTAAACTTTTTTATATGTAGTAATATATATCATTATTTATTTACATGCGATGTATAAATGAACGAATGTGTACGACTGACTGGCCAAATTTTACTCTTTTCCCCTCCCTATGAATATAAATATTGCGATTAAATAAACAAATAACAATTATTCATATGTTTTAATTTTTAAATATTTTATTTGTTTTTATAATTAAATACAATTTTAGCAACATATGAAAATCATACATTTTAGTTTTTAATATAAATTATAACTCTGTGTTAGTTATAGTGAACTAAACTCATCAAATTTATTCTCCAGATCTTGCTCCTTCTGACCACCATTTATTTTGGTCGATGCATCACTTTTTAGACGAAAAATCTTCCGAAAGATATTGTAGTTTAAGCTTTTGAAATTATTTATTTTATTTTATTTAAAATAATAAGATTTATTTGGTTATTACATAATATATTTATAATCAGGATATTTATTTATGTAACTAGTTAGTAACATTCATTTGAAACTATTTGTAATACATTTATAACAAAGGATTAGAGGGTAAGCTTTTTGCATCTCCTAGTTTGGAAACCTTTTCCCAAAGGCTTCTCTAGCTATTGTTTAAAAGCGTCGGAACAGTATCGAGATTTTATTAAGTGAGCAAATTAATTTTCTTACTTAATAATGTCAGGTTCTTCTCGGCAAAACCGAGCATCATAGATGCTTAATTTGAAATAAAAAAGTGGTTTATAATAATTATTAATATTATCTAAATTACAAGAAATCGTAAAAACGACGAATAAACAAATACTTTTAATATATTTTTGGGAGTGAATTAATGGAATAGATTTTATCCATTATACCGATGTTAAATTACGAGTTGTCTAGCTTTTTAAAATATATGTTTACTTCCGCTCATAATTATTATTTTTTTATATATAGTTGCAGCAAAAAACATTTTTATGTTCTGAAAAAAATAAAAGTCAGAGGGGTCAGGTCTTTTGAATATAGAGCAATTGGAAGAAAATATAGTGTATTTTAACGGTTGTTTGTACCGATGAATGAGTCGGAGTGTTTTAGTAATGGAACAGGATTTGTTTGTGTATTGTAGGTCGTTTTTTATCAATGGCGTCTCGTAACTTCTAAATGAGCACAGTTTTAATCACCGTTAATGGCTTTCCCCTTTCTAAATAGTACATCAGAAAAAATACTGAGCATTAATAAATGAGTATTCTGAGCATTACTCACTGTAGATTTTTTTGCTATTTCGATTGAATATTAAATCGAAATTAAATTTAAGCTTTTCAATTGCCAAATATTAATTATTGAAAAGGAGTCACAATGTTTGATTATTTTGATTAAAAAAATTAGATAAACACGTCTTTCTTAAACTTTTCGTGCTCGGATTGACGAGGGTAATTAAAGTTAATTTTTGCTTTATTTATTAACTTATTATGAAGATAATAATGGATTTTAAATAGTGCATTACCAAGTATTAAAAAAATAAGACTATAAACATCTCAATTTATAAACAAATATATTTTACATGCTTTTTCTTGACGATGTTGAAATAAACATAAATCTTTCACCATAACATTTGCAAGGTTTTCTTTCATATTATTTTAATGTTCTTGACTTAACAAAAGTCGCATAATGAACAAGCTCTATTTCTCGATGAATAACATGACGCATTTGGATTGCTACATTTATGAAACGAACAACTGATATAATTATCATGCGATTCAATAGATAAACTGTACCATTATGTATGACGTTGTGCACGTAACATAAAGCACTGTTTCAAATCAATATAATTATCTAAATAGAAAATAGTTAAAACGTCACTAAAAAAATAACAAGTGAAACTTCAATACACGGTTTTAATAAAATGGTGCTACCTCTCACATATACCGTGTTTTAATAATTCTATTAAAAAAGTTTCACATAAAATATTTTTTACGGTGTTAAATTTGCAAATTGAACCATCGGTGATTTTTAACTTTCAATTGACATTATCACACATGCAATCAAAAATCAACACGAATTTTGTTACACATTAGTCGGTATATATTTTAATTTTACGTGTATCATATCTGAATTTATATTAATTAATTTATATTAGGATAGAAAAACGCGTATATTTTATTTTATACCCGATAAAAAGTAACGGCCCTAGCATACTCCCCTGAGGAACTCCAGCTGAATTTTTACGCGGGATCGGGTATTCATTATTTAGTGAAACAAATAGCTTCTATTTTTTAGGTATGCGCGTATTAAGCGGGGCAGATAGTTAGAGGTTTTAATTTTGTATAATTTATGAATCAAACCGTGTCGAAAGCTTTTTCTATATCTAACAATAAAGGGCTTGTACTCTTTTTCATATTTAAATTAGCACATATATGTTCCGTTAAACTTTTAAGTTAATGTTTTGGTTAGTGATATTTGTTGAAGCTATACTGTAGCTAATACATTTATACATAAATTATAGGATTTAAGATTTTTGATAAATTTTAGCGTTTTTTAAATGGATTGGAAATATTTAAGAGATAGGCAGGTGTTTTTTTATTTTTATTAAATAATACATGCAAATTTCATAAAGTTGTTTACATAATCAACGTGTTATATAATCTATCAATTCCGGGATTTTTTTAAATATTTTAATTTTTAACGACGTTTAACCCTTTGTTTCATAGTGTTGCAAATTTGCAAAAAATTCCAGTGACACTTAGAATTTATATAAAATAGTTTGAATTACATTTTTAATATATATTTCATGCATTTTTTTATATAATGACTATATAGAGCAACACTTAACCTTTAATATTTTTTTCGACAATAAAAAATCATCAAATCAAGGATGAAAATTTATCGCTTATTTTATATATTGAATCCTTATGACACGTATATGTTAATATTTTTCTTATTGATCTATTTCCTTCATTTTATAATTTAGAGTGTTTTAAATATCACATTATTTTAGTAACTAATACTGATCCGTCTCAATTTTTCATAATTTTCTCGATCCGTATTTTTAAGTAAGCACATGATATAAATAATGTATCTAACTATGCTTGGTAAAGGCGAAATTGCAAAATCGTAAATTGTATGCATAATTTTTAATGCACATTTTATTATTGCGAGTATACATTTTATTTATAATGTGTAAAAAAAGTGCAAAGTTCATGAAAAGCCATTTAAAGCTTTAAGCTTTATCTGACTATAGGAGAGAAATCTGCCTTTATTTTTTTTTTTTTTTCAATTGTACTAGTTCACTGTTTTTGCAGTTTAATGTTGTCTTACATATTTTGTAGCATCTTGAAAGGTTGGCTCTCTTAAACAATGACACTTCTTATAGATAGAACTTTAAGCAATTTTAAATGACCTGAATAACAATATATACTTTTTGTATAAATAATTTAAATTTTTGCGAATTAATAATAAATATTATCTTAATTATTATTATTATTATCAGTATATATTACTATATATTTTTTTAAATAATATCATATAGTATTATCACTAGTATAATATTTTTTTAAATATTTTTTGATAACCACACAATGAAATGCTTTGGGTTTGTGAGAGAAAAATAAAAGTGTTGTACGATCGATACTTGACACACCCCAACCGAATATCGAGCTAACCTTTTAGACGATGTTTAATGTAGTAGCTGGGTTCTTCGTACGTATGTATATACATATATGTACATACATTTATAGAGAATATTATATTAGTATCAGCAATTACTATGCATATAATTTTTAATTATATATATTTTTACGTTATATAAATACATAAATAATAATTAGGATAATTTTCCAAAATAGTATAAAATAAAATTATGTGTTAATTTTGTAAGCCTCAAATTTTAAATAGTTTTAATTAAATTTATGCCATTTTACATATACAATTAAATTTATTGCGTTTTTGGTTCGTTTTATTGATTAAATAAAAACAAATTTATTTGTATTTGGATTTACATAATTATTTTAGAAGATTTGATTACAAATACCATATATTGAAAATTTCTTTTTAAGCTCAAGATTCCGAACTACCGCTTTCTTAAATTCCGACAGTCATTCATATTCACTTTTGTAATTATTATCTTGTATATTTTGCCTTAATAATTAAATATATAATTTTATATTGCAATGAGACTTCATATATACGGATTTTGAGAAGGCATTCAACAAAGTTTGTCGTGGGTTATTATTAAAAAAATGTTAAACATCGATCGCTCGGATGATTTAACTTGGTCATTTGAGCGATCGTAGACAGTTTGTAACCTATGATGGCCGATTATCGAAAGAGTATTTTAAGCAAAAAGCCATACTGTGTCATTTTTTTTGATTTTAGTAGAAACGTTTTAGCTATAGAAACTAAAGATCTTGATAGTGTAGATTCTGCTATAAATATTTTTTATAAAGAACGCATTTTACTTTGACGATCTATTAGTTATCAGCATCCTATATTACACTTAAGTTTGCAGCATTTTTGAATTAGGATCTATAATAGAAAATCCCTGAATATTTGTAAAAACAAAATATAATTCAGATTATTTTTTTAGATTAATCAACTCTAATTAAAGGTAAGCTGAAAGTTTATAAATGGTAAATTAGAAGCATTTTAAAAAATATAAATATATATTCTGCACTTAAATAAATATTTGAAAAACCCTACATTAACTGCAGATTGATCCCAAAAAATATATACGCTATAATTTTTTGCTATTATGGGAAACATATAAAACAGGTTGATAGTGTCTTAATTAGCGCTTGTCATAGAATTTGATTTTATCGCAGTGTAAGTTTCATATATAAACAATGTATTTTATTGTAGTGTAGTATTGTAGTACAGTATTCTTCTGGTTTTTATTTTGCATCAATCAGAATTCGAATTTTTTCCATCGCTATAAAATTGCCTATTGATGTTACTCACAATGTGCTTAACGCTTACTTATAGTATCTGTTCTCACCGAAAGCCAGATAGAAAAAAATATGGCTGCACACATAATTCACCATCATCATTTTTTTACCTACTTGTAAATTTAAATAATTTGTAGCATCATTTTATTTTTTTTTGCAAACAAAATGCGTTGAATTGAAAAAAATCGTTTAAAGGTTTTGACCTTCTGCGAATTCTGAATATTGTTTCAAATGCTCTGGTTATGATGATATTATTTAAAGATGCTTCATTATCTGATTTAATAAAAAAAATAATTTACACTCCATTCTGATTTAATAGCATGATATGATAAATATTTATAGATAGTTAAATAAAAACAAAATATCGCATATTTTTGCGCAACGTACCAATGGAATGCAAAGCAATAAGAGCACCATATATGTTTTGCAACTCCTTAACAATTTGTTTCGAATTATTGCATATTTTAAAAGAGTTTGAAAATAGTAAATCTATTCTTAACTCACGGGCTGATTAAGTAGGATAAAATACGCAGCGGGCCGAATTCGGCCCGCGAGCCGTAGTTTTCCGACATATTCATTAGAGATCATGGAATGACGATTTTTATGTTTAAAATATTATGACAATGCACATACATTTTTTTAAGATCATCGTTGAAGAGTAAAAATTTTAATTATTAACAATTAAAAAACATAATATATATTATATTTCTAACTTAAATATTTGTGGTTAATCATTAATTATTTTGATGTAGCGTTTATTTCTGTTTTAATTTTTCACACAATAATGTTTATGGTTTTATTGGTTTTTAAGTATGATTATGATTGATAAAGCTGTCAAATAAAATTGAACATAGAAATATATATTTCAGTAATATTAACATATTAATAGAAAATGTTTTTACGTATCAACGTGTTACGTAAGAGCATATTGCTTGTTATTTTAATGAAATTGATAAATTCATTATTGTTAAAATATTAAATCGGTGAAATTTGTGTCTTGGAATTTTTCACAAAATAATGCTTAATGGTTTTATTGGTTTTTAAGTATGATTATGATTGATAAAGGTGTCAAATAAAACTGAACATTTATATTGCAGTATCATTAACGTATTATTAGAGCATATTTTTGGCTGTTTTATTGTGAAGATTAATTTTATAATTTTTAAATTATTTTGTCCTGGCGGTCACCTGATATACTCCACTTGACTTATCTTTTGTGATGAACATATAATGGTATTTCATTGTTAATATCGTAATAATATTTATCAGAAAGTAAACGCCTTTCATGTATTTTTTTTCAAGCATTCTATATTTATTATAAGTATCTATGATTTTTTTTATAGAGTATACATATGTATATAGAATTATAGTTGATTGGATTTATTACCGACTGCTGGTGTAAAGCATATTTTTGTTTTATTCCTATGATTTTAAACTTGATTAAACAATTTTATCGCAGCAAGAAGATTTAATAGGATTAGGTAGCAGTGTTTTTTTTATTGCTGCTGCAGATTTACGGCACTTTATATTTTAAAATTTTATTAGCAAATGCCAAGGCTTTATTTCCTAAGCATTGGAAATGTACAAAGGTCTATTTTAAAAAGGGTGACAAACTTCGCAGCGTATTTTGGAAATTATATCCTTTTACACAACAGCGACGAAATCTTTTAATGCAGAAATATAAGTAGAAGATATACATATATATTGATTATAAAAAGCCTTTGACAAATTTTGCTATGCATTATCAGTAATCAGCAGTTTCTCGTGATTCCCTGCTTTTCTCATTATATATTAATGACATAAATACGGCAGTTTACATTTACATTTATTTTGTATGCCGATGACTTGAAACTTAGTTCCGAAAAATACCATATTATATCATTTCATCTCGTTAATATTGTGAGAAATAATACAATATATTCGGTATTAACTTACAAGGGACAAAAATTGTGTTGAGCAGTCGCTCGTGCGTGGTGATAGGAACAGTACGCTTGTCTCTGTTATCGATCGCCTTGATCGCATAAACGATAGGAGGTAGCGCGGTACTGTTAAACATCACTTCATATATTCGCTTATGCAATCCTATCGATCGATACACATGCCCGAGTTTTCGTCGTCGACACTGTTATTTTATACAATAGACAGTGGTCGAATGCCGCCCAAGTGCCGACGCAAAGCATTGTCTCATTCGCAGAGATAAAATTAAGCAATTAAGCAATGTTAATGAATTATTTTCTTAGTTAGTGGTAATAAAAGCTACTGTCATCTAAAACTGTTTTTACGAAATAAAAAAAAATATTTCAAATCTACATAAATACTTATTAAGTGTTTATAAAGTACTTTATATTGATATGTATTATATAATATAAACAGATATTCTATAGCTTATTCGATTTAAAACTTGACTAGTTTTCATATGACGTTTTATTGACTTTACACACGAAACGTGAGTAGAAAAATATTGTTTCTGTAGCATAAACGCATTTCTATTTACATAAAAGTATATAAAACATAGCAAAGTCAATAAAATCCAATTATAAGTTACCGCAAATGAAAAAAAAAAAAACACTAATTGAAAAGAATACATAAAATACATAAAGTTAATTATTATTGTATTATATTTCTATAGTAAGTAATAGAACACTTTATTCGTAATTTTCTTATAAATAAAATTTTCATTTGCTCTTAGGTAATTTTATTATTATTATTTTTATCGTGAGGCATAAATTTTTCAATATTGCCTCCAGACGTTTTAAATAGTAGAAGCAGTTAAAAGTTTGCGGCAACCATGATGATGACCATAAAATCGAAATTCGAAACGTCGGTAAATGAGATAAGATCAGGAAAAGGCGCGAAAAATAAAAGTAGCGATACGCGAGCCCTACTCAGTAACGTGTTGAATTCCATATTCAATCTATCAATATATTGAAGGTCAAAAAGATGCGAGATAGAAGAGAGCGATACGCAATTCAAAAAGATACAGAATTCAACACATTATTTAGCTTAATACGATGTAAGGGATTGCGTATCGCGCCTTTTCTATCCCGACGTTTCGATCTCCAATTTTGGGATCATCATCTCGGGCGATGCACACTTTTTTTAATTTGATTGCAGCTAAGGAAGCAACCGGTGCATTAACTTGTGATTAGGTTTGCTTTATTATCATTTAATAGTATTCGATTGCTTTTCTATAATATCTAAGAATGATTTTATCTATAGTGTTGATTGTTTAAAAATTTATATAGAAATTTTCAACATAAATGTTGTTTGGCAAAGTTGATTTTGAAGCAAAATTTATTATCGTGTTTTCATGTTCTATTTTTGTGTATGAAATTCTAGTTTCTCAGACCATCTAAATATATAGTTTGATATATTCTTTCTGATTTATTAATTAGTTAATTATTAATATATAAATTAAATGCTATATCTAAATATAATTTTTTTAATTAAGAAAGGTTTTATTTTCTCCTAATATTTTTACGAGATATTACTGAAAATATATTGATGAATATCGTAATCTTATGAATTGAAATAACGAATATATAATTGAGTATCTTTGCCTTTGTTGTTTTATTTTATATGTTTTTTAGATAATGCAGATCTAAACTCAAATTATGGAATGCGAATTTAAACTCTAAGCTAAGCATAAGTTAAAGCGTTTCGACAGTTAATTTTAAAATTTTTATAACTTTGACTTGACCGAATCATTTTTAATAAATAAAATTGTTTCTGTATATATTCAATTTTTATTTTAGAAATATCTCTAGTACAATTTAAAGACTTCTCTACCTGGTATCTAATCTTATTTAAGAGAAAGGCTTTTAACGTATATGTCGTATTTGATTCGAATCATGGATTGAATCAAAGTCGACGCAGCTGAAAAGTCTGCAGCGGCTGAGATAATAAAATATTATATATACATATGTATATATATTTATATATGCATTTTTAGTGGTTCACGAGTATTACTATTTTTGGAATCTCGGGATTCATCACGATGCTATATTTTGGCTGCCATAGTCACAAATTATCCGTATAAGTATATATAAATATATTTATATACATACATCACCGATTTTTTGCTCTAGATTGAATCAAAGACGACGCAGCTGAAAAGTCAAATTGGGTTTTATATAACTTTATTTATATTTGTTTAATGCTATACGAGAAACATATTTCTGAAAAAACCGCAGTAATACAGACAGATAAAAAAATAAACATAATTAAATATTTATGATATATATTTATTATTACTGTCAAATGTTAGCTGCAAGTTTATTTTTGCAATGTTAATGAACATATTTTTTAAGCACATTTTTTCTTATTTATTTCTTATAAAAATGACGTCTTGATTCAATTGTAAGTCAACATGAATAGCACATATTCTGAACTACGATAAGCTTTGAATGGAACACAATGTATGATATTAAAGAGTCAGATAGATATAGGAGATCTTAATATTACGTTATTTCAATGAATAGTGTAAGAAACACCAAATATTTTCCTTCTTGGAAAAACTGATGTCATATATCAAAACATACTTTTATTACTACTGTGTTTATATTGAGATCTTTTTTTATATATCGTCAGGAATTAAGTATCTATTTTCAAATGAAAGTTACATTATTTTTTAATTTAGTATTTAATAGAACTTATTAACTTTATACCATGCAATAAAAAACTTAATAGTAATTAATATCTTACTATTAATTTTTGCTTAACCGAAAATTGGACTTTTACGTAAACAAATTGTGCAAATATTAATAAGCTTTAATATATTTTTATGCAAACTATTATATAAGAATTATTAAAGTAGCACTTAGTATGAATGACAAACAATTTTATTTACAATACAACTTCATGTTACTTTAAATGTGTTTAACTATTTACACTAGTAGATATAAAACTTGAAAAAGTATATTGATTTCATTTTCTGTGTATCAATACTATTTCAATGTAAACAGAAGCCATAAAACGAAGGAGTTTTAAAAGTTAATATCTAAATAAAAAAGTAAACTTTAAAAGTATTTTTCATGTTTATGTGACTTGCCGATAAAAAAACCTTTCGTATGTATATTATATATGTATATAATAATTTCTATTGCCAATAATAGAAATAAGAATCAACTTTTTAAATTTTCAAACGATTAGTCGTTAGATGATATCATATAACCACATTCACAATTGCGTAACGGATCATAGATTAACAGAAAAACTCGGCAATTATCGATTGTTTTGTGTTAAGAGAGTACACCTTGTATTACGTGAAAGTCACGTGTTCGGCACAAACGGACGCTTTTAAACAGTTTAGTTAAAAATATAAGTAAAAAATTAAACTAACCTTGTTGACCCATTCTATGTCAGCACTTTCGTTTAGCGACTCTTCGGGACCGTAGTCCGCCAGCACTGGCTCACCCTTGAGACTCTGTTTTCTTCCCAGCATTTCGTTTCCAGCAATGTTGCTATTTTTTACCTACACGAAAAATAGTTACGAGAAATTAAGTAAAAAGTTTTAAAAGTTGCAAAAAAGTCGACTTTGCATTGATATATATATATAATTTTAAATATAAACAATCAACTTACAGTACAATTTTTCGCGAAGCTTCATGCCCGCGGAGAGAGAGCCGCGCGACCGTGTTATCAATGTAGGACTCAGCTTCAAACACCCCCTATTCACGAAATCCAACCCTTACCGCATGCGCAATTCAACGTGTCGCAGCTTCTCAATCTTCTCGCTGGCGCATTTTACTTTCGATCCGTTGGCGCAACGTTCAAACGTTTCTCAAATACGAAAGTGACTGTAGAATCGTTCAAAATCGCTCACTTTCAAAAGTTTATTTTTCAGAAGTGAATCGATTTTAGGTATCATCGATTTTGAGAACTACGGGTTCCTTAAGGGTCGAGGGTGACGCACAATGGTACACAAACCCCCTCACGCACCGTCCCCCACGCACACTTTCACTCGAGGCCCGTGTAACCTTCAAGGTTAAAGCACCCGAGAAGCGTTCCAATTTAAAACGCTTGTTTTAAAAAATATTTTACATTGAAAAATTAGATGCAGATGCAATTAAATTGTATGAGCACATTCCGCTCTAAATAAGACTTATATTTTTCTGCGGTGATTTAAATTAAACTAAATCGAAAAAAATCGCAGAGGACTTGCCGTCATTGTGCTACTAATATGTATATTAAACATGCTATAATTAAATTGTAACTATGAAATAAGCTTTCCATAAAAAAATCAGAAAAATGTGTTAGCTTCAATAATATACTTTTTTTATTTATTATTATATATTATATATAATTAAAATAAATAAGTTTGACTCTTAAAAAATAATTCATAACCAAAGTTAATTTCTGTCACATGATGACAATTTTTGGGATTTACTATTGTATATTATTACGGTAAATGCAATACGAAATTGAATATGCTTCAAATATAAAGGCATGCATTTTTATAAATAAACACATTCTAGGTTATAAATTTAAAATACGTCTTCTTTTTTTAGGTTCACGTATTCCAGCAAACTGCTTAATAAATTGACGAAATCTTCTTCAGGCGTCACCAATATTTTTAACGGCTTTATAAATGTTGTACCCTTCCCAAAATTAGTTATACGATTTTTCGTTCTCTCCATCAGTGGCTCTAACTGTTTTAATCTATGAATTAGACCTTGATCCATTGTTTGTAAATAGAAAAAAAAACATTATGTTTACGTTTTCTCTCTCTCACTATCGCATGAACATAATTTATGTAAATAAATTTCGCAGAAAAAACAAAGCGCAGCCAAATAAAAAAAAAACACTGCTAGAAAATTTATTGCCTACCATTCACCGCCAGCAATTAATTGTTAGCAGTTTACAGCTGCGTCAATTATTCGCATAAATAATTTATAGCCTACAATGATCTCTAAAATATTGATTGCTCATTATAAATTTCATGTCTGTCATACGCGAAATAAAAAAAATACAGATATTGATACACAACCGGTTTAGTTAGCTATATTATATTTCTACTGTAAAAATTGAGAAACGTTTATTTTTGTGTTCAAACTTAATAAAATATAATAAAAGTTAAAAACAATTAGGGTTTATGTTTGAACTGCAAATGAACATTTCTATACTGTCAAATATAGTTTAATAGACATTTAGCCAATAATTTAATTTTTTTTAAATACGTCTTGATTAAAAATTTAATGTGTTGGATTTGCCACTAGTTAATTAGTTAAACTGTGTATGCGTGGCGGTAAACTGCTGGCGATTAATTACTGGCGGTGAATTATGGGCGATATTTTAAATATTGACTAGTAGGATATAAGTTATTTTTTTCTTCGTCTATTAGTTCGTGTGCTAGTTTTATTTTGCAGGATAAATATAATTTTATATTGTTATACTTAAAATACTTATTCAAATACTTCTTGTCCTTGATTTACGTGATAATCAATTGTTTCAGAATCACATTTAGATGTAAAAATAATTCTACATAATTTATTAAAGTACAAATTTTTATTGAAATATATTGTTCTTTATTTTACTTTATTAATTAGTGTGTAGCATATTATCGCAAATAGTTTTTAATTAAATTAAAATAATAACCTATTTTTTAGATTAAACATTGCTATGCTTGCTCATTTTATTGCTGTTCTTTTGAAAAATAGTATCATTTATTGGATTTTAAGTTTCATCAAAACCTTCAGATTTAGATACAGTCGTTCGTTATTTTAATATAACTGATTATAGATATTGTAATTTTACTTTCAGCATCACCAATATTTTTATCAGATTTGTAAATGTCATGTTAAAATTCTTACAATAATCCGTACGTAATGCTTTTTAAATGTATGTATTTGTTAATTAGTAGTTTTATTCCGAGAAATATTTTTTTTATTATTGTCTATTGCATTGACAATAAAATATTATATTTGCATAAAATTATGAATAATAGTTTTTAAAATGTAAATCATTAACGCTCTTCGATTAAAATTACATATACCGTGTTTTGGAAATATTCTTTAATTCCTAAACTTAGATACTCTAAAACTTTTTATTCCTATTGATACAATATACTTCTAGGCGCAGCAAAAATTGTAAAGACATGTATAAAAAGTTCTTAAAATTTTATTTATATTTTACAACATACATAAGCAAAAGATCGCGATTGCGTCCCTTATTCTTGAACGCTCCAGTAAATCGAACCATCCAATTTTTCATAACAATTTTTTTATCTCTTACATAAAATGATTTAAGAGGTTTTGGAATTTTTTCAAGGCAATTAGATTTTTATTATAAAATTAGAAATAATATGATTTTATAATCTCTGCTACATTTTCACTAAGTGTTGAAAAGATACTCTTTTATGGATGACTCATTTAGCATTTTTAAACTAATATGTGTTATAAAGCTAAATATTTTATGTATGCTCATGCAAAACGAAAAAATTTGAGGATCAATATAAATTTTATTTTATATCACAACTCTTGCTGTTATATAAAATATAATTATTCAAACTGACAGCTCTCGAAAACACTCTTTTAAAACAAGCCATTCTGTTTTTCAATGTATTTGCTAAACACGGATGTTTTCAGCGATTTTAATGATAAAATCCGTAACGCATGTATCTACATAAATAGATGCGTGCACCATTGCACGCCTGAGAACAACTTTATTCATGCGCCATGAAAATAAACGGGTTGTTTAAATTGAAAATATACAGTTGACTATCGATACCAAAAGAGCACTGTATTTTTATAAAAAGTTGTTTTATTTAAGTCATAATACACACTCATCTAAATATTTAGCTTTTTATTGACAGTATTCCAAAAACTCTAATAATTGTTATATAAATAACAAATAATAAAAATATAGACATACATTCATATATTCAATACATATTACATACAAAGTTTTTGAAAGGGAAAATTCATAAGGCATGAGAGACACTTTAAAGGTTTTAATTACTTAGTGAAGCTGAAGCTATTTTAAATCTAAAACAGTGGGTCGTCGACCTTTCAAGTCTCGCAAACTGCAAATGCAGTTAGGTTTTAATCTTAAATATATGAAGCGCAGAGCAAAAAAATATTAATTTTTATTAAATAATAATACAATATACATACAAAAGCTCATTATACATTATAATATATTATAAATTATATCAACAGTATTAAACGACTTTTGCAGTTATGCTATGTTAGGTTTAGTTGGGTTAAGCCGTAAATTTTCTGAGTTTGTTATTAATTCAAAATATGCAATATATACATATATGACAATACATGCATGAATGAATAGTGGATAAAATACTTTTTGTGATTAAAATTAAACTGTATTGTACGCTAAAAATAAAAGCTATTCACATGTATGCAAGTTTGATCACCTGCATGCATAAACTGTTGTTATAATGTGTGTACCAAGTACTAAACTTTGACTGGTCGCACTATAGAATACGGACTTAAATGCCAATCTCTCTAAATTAATAATGAAGCTTCTAGTTGCTCACAAATATTTTAGTTATTAACAGCTTATATATTAAAAGTTATTTGTAAACATTTTATCGACACCGTATGCTTTATAAAAAAAATGTGTAATTTTTTTGGACAAATATTCTAGTAAAAAATATTTTTCATATTTATTTAAGCAAAGTATTGGTAGCTTATTGATACGCATCAAATAATCCATGACAAATTAAATCAGTGATTGCGATATTTTTTATTGAATCATCAATCTAATTTTATTGTATAAAAATATTAATTTAATACAAATCATTTTATTATAAAAAATGTCAGTTATTTGTTGTAATGTATGGCGATTTTTTATTAAATACATTAGTAAAGCATAATAAAAGACACAGGCCTAAGCTCTAGGTGTGTACCTTTCAATTATACACACCGCCAACTTAATCAATCAGCTTATATAACCGATTCTGTTTAGCTCGAGCGAATGCTGAGTTAATTCGATTAAGCCAGTTGGGGGGCGCAAATTATACTAACATGTAAATTATATACGGATTCAATCTTCTATATTATGGTATACTTCTCAGTTGTTTCAATATTAAATTCTTATTTATTAATAAACCACTTAACATTGAAAGCATTATGGATATTGGTGTTATTTCTTAATTAAAAATGTAATAAAAGAGCAAAAGCGAAAAAATTAAAATCAAAATGTAAAAGCTCCTTAACTTTTTATATTGCTACTCTTGATATATATTGTTTGCTTATTATTAAGGGCACACATATATTTAAATAACTCTAACTAGTTGTGCCATATAGTTTTACGACCCAGATATTTGACTCATTTTATAAAATGTTTGTAAAGCATGCTATTTTTTATTTAATAAATATATCCATTCTTGAACAATGAGCGATTGAATAATTACGGCAAATATTATAGATTATTTTTATGTTAAAGTAAAACTAATGGATAATAAATATTGCGGGTAAAATAGTTATATAATAGAATGCTCATTAATTTTTCTACATACAACGCGAATCTTATATAAATACGTTATTATAAAAAATATGTTTTACAACAAAATATCAATGTTGTATGAAAAAAATTCAGGCTTTCATTCGTTATGCATCAAAAGAAAGTACTTAATTTTTTCCCTATAAATAAATTGCAGCGTATAAAAAGTTTTTTTTTATGAAACATTAAAAGTGTACAATGTATAATTGTTCATTTATTAAATTAAAATTATTTAATAATTGAAATTCATATTAAAGTAAATAAATTACAATGTTTCGCTACACTATGCTCTGCAGCATCTTCAGGAACATAATTAAAATAAATTAAAACGTAAAACAATAAAAAAAAGCAATTGAATAATAACCGGTAAATAATTAATTGTTTTCACGTAAAATAATAACCGGTTGATAGAAATTAAAACATATCCAAACACAATAATTGCGGGTAAAATAATTATATAATCATATATTTTTCATTACTATTATATCATACCTTATTAAAGAAAACATGTTTTTCAACAAAATTTGTTGTATGAAAAATATGCTTCCTTTCATTCGTTATGCATCAAAAGAAAGTACTTTAGATTGTTTTTCTTATATAAATTGCAGTGTTTATAATAGCTTTTTTGCATATATTTTTTCCTGGAACATTGAAAGCTTACAATGTATATTTGTTCAGGTAATAAAATAAAATAATATTTATAAGATATTCACAATGATTAATTTAATACAATTATTTTTAATAATTGGGTTACGTAAAAAAACATAGTGTACTATAATTTATTTTGACGTTTCGCTACACTATGTTCTTCAGCATCTTGGGGAACATTTTTTATTGCATATTTTGTATGAATTTAAAGAGGTTGAAAAATTAGGCAATTGAAAAAACCAGAAAATAATTCATTATTTTCACGTTAAAGTGAAATCAGCTGAAATTAAATATATATGCTTTAAAACATATCTGAACACGATAATAGCGGTAAAAATAATTATATAATAGAATGCTCATTTTTCTAAACATCTCGTATCTTGCATTACTATTATACGTTATTATAGAAAACATGTTTTTCAACAAAATTTTAATGTTGTATGAAAAATATGCTATATATTATTAGTAATGCATCAAAAGGCAGTACTTTAGATTGTTTTTCTTATAAATAAAATGCAAAATATACACTAGTTTTTCTTATGTTTTTTTTTCTGTAACATTAAGAGTCTACAATCCTTGTTTATTTATTAAATTAAGGAGTATCTGTTTCCGCAATTTTGTTTCACACAATTTTGATGAATTAAAACATAAAACGTAATATTTCGTTATCTTATATTAAAATATTTTTAGCATGTTTATGTTTAATCTCGCCCCTCTATCTTTACTATTCTTAGACTTATTAATTCTCAAAAAAAAAATAATGAATCTTTCTGATACAAAGTTAATAGACAAATAATGACATGCAACTCCTAAATTAAAATTTTCAATAATATCCTGATCAACTTCTAAAGCATAGAGCAAATAAACTTTTAGAAAATAAACAAAAGTTTAGAAAGATTGAAAAAGTTAGGGAAGCATTGGTCTGTAATACTGCAGGACGTTGCTTGAAGATTGAATCGCAGTTTTCATTTAATTACTTAAATCAGTGTTTTAATAACAGCAAATCAATCTTCATATATCTTTGCAAACAACGTGTCTGCAACATCGCGAACCAATCGATTTCTGTGAGGATGGACAAAGATTGAAAGCTCGTGCCATATTGCGATTGAAAGCTCGTGCGAAGAAAAAAAAAATTGCCGCAGAGGGAACGTAGAAAAAATTGCAAAATATTTGTGTTTCTATAAAAATCATAATATAAATATTGATATATACAAAATTTTAGGCAAAACACAATCGTCAAAAATTATAAAGTAGCAATTAAATGGCATGAAATAAAAAAAAAATTGACAATCTATATATATATATTATATATTTCAATTTTAAGAATATTTATGATATATTTAAAATAAAAAAAAATAAATTAGACGTGTCCCAAAATTATACAAGAAAAAGTTTCTGTACCCTTTCTATCGATGATATCGAATCGGGTATTTTGTGTAAATACACGTAAACATACTGCACACTTGGCTAGTTTGTAACTTTGTTTATATGCATTTTTATTCGTTGAAACAGGGCGACTCAATAAAAATAAATAGATTTTAATGCTATTTTTAAAATATTGTTATATATAAATAAATATTTTTTTTGTAGTTTTTTGCGATACAAATATAATTTCCCAAACTTTGAATATCGCTATTAAGTTAGCTATTAGAGCACGTTTCTTTTGCATTTTCAGAAACAACTTGATTTCATCTTTAAATCATTTATTCTCGACATCTAGCGCAGGCATTATAGAAAATTGAAAGAATCGTGATCAGAATGAATGAATTATTTAAACAAACTTCCCTTATTTCCGTTTCGTTTTACTACAGCTGAGGTTTTTATACATTTAATATTTTTCTCGCTTGATTTACTATAAACTGTTATTTTATTTTATTTGATTTGACTTTAGACTAAGTCGTAATAACGGCATTTATATAAAATAACCATGTCTCCATTTATGAATATTCACAAATTAGAAACATAATTGAAATTTTTTCTATTAAAAAGTTGATATTATAAAAAAAATGGACGTCTGTAGTTGTTTTCTATTGCCTTTCACACTTGATATTTTTAAATGATAGTGGTTTGAAAATATGTATATGAGACTATTTTACAATAATAATAGCGTTTATACTTTTAATGTAATATTAAGCTGAATTTCGCGTAATTTTGGTAAAATTTGTTATAATAAAAAGTTTGTTTATAAAAGTTTGTTTGTTACAATCGTTGTTTTAACACTTTTTACGGAAATGAAAAAATATTTTGAAAAATTCGCGTCGCTTATTGATTAAGAGCAAGAGACGAGGACCACATTTTTTTTGTATTGCGATGTTGGTATTTCGATCATCGACGCTCATCTATTGTTATAAATATTTACTATTAAGAATATAAATCTACTTTATAGTTTTCGATAGTCGATAGTTTTTTTTACTAAGGCAAAATTTTTCCGGTACTTATATTTTATATGTGTTTCTATGTGCGTTTTATTACAGTTAGTATCTTGTTCGTCAATTCTAAAAAAACTTAATAAAAATGAGCGCATTAAAAACTACATTAGTTCTTCTTAGATATATAAAAACATCTTTAGCAGAGGACAGCTTAATATATACATCTCGTAAAATAATCATAAACCCGAATTAGATCTATGTAGAAATTGCTAAAATATATTATTACAAAAATCATAAGGGTGTAAAATATTTTTGAGAGGTATGTCTATTAAAAAATACTAATGGAAATTAGTTTGGTTTACAAAATTTCTATTTTATCACTGTAGAGGTGTCAATTGAAAATAAGCTATTTTTCAGCATTGCCGAGTGTTACGATCTTATGAACGATAAAATATTCGTTTATACTTGAAAAAATCTTAGAATGAAACTTGTTTACTTGAGAAAGTAATTAGTGCTGCTCCAAAATCCATGGCCTTTATTTTGTTTCGAAATGTGAGACAATGAAACGCTTCTTATAAACATAAAAAATGTTTTCATCCGTTTGAAAAAGATTTGTAAATAGTATTTTTATCGGCCGTATCTACTATGACCAAAATTCATGGAATTCATTTGTTGAACAGAAAAAAATGTTGGAATGGCTTAATCTTTATTACCGTTTAACGCTTTTCTCAAAAACAAGTGTGCGTCAAATTTTTTTTGTGAAGTACATGTTACGTTTTTGTATTTGTTGTTTCAAGACGCAAATATTTTATTTCAATCAGGTCAATAGCTCGATTGCGGTAAATTTATATCTATTAATTTAATTTATATGCAAATCCACACAAAACAAACGCTGAGAAAAATTCAATCTTCATGTATAACAAATTCGTTCCAAATATAATTAGTTTTTGTATATATACAATAAAATTATTTACTTAAAATGTTCTAACAATATTGCTAATCTTAATTCTGGTGATTTGAAACAGGTAATGTGACGTTTCTGATCGAAAAGTATGTACAAATAAATTGAGCATTTTCCTTTCGACGCGATCACCGATAATTAATTAACACACAAAATTTAACGATTATGAAAGTAATTATTATTAACCAACAATTATTTTATTATTAAATTATATATAATAGGCATTTATTTGATTTTTGCCACAAATTGATTAAATCAATCGGTAAAAACATAATAAAAATTACGATTAAATTCGAATATTTAAATACAATATCCATATTTTATTTAATATTCAGATAGTTGAAAACTATTTTTTTTGGGATAGAGTCTATTTATATAATTACTTTTTAAAGTTGCTTATATGTGTTTACGGTCAATCCGAATTTTTTAACGGTGTTTTATTTAGTGTCTTAATGAGTCGCGATCGCGTCCTTAATTCTTTAAAAGAAAATTTTACTTACACACCATCCAGATTCCTAACGATCTTACCGAACACAAATGTGTCTTAGGCGATAGTTATTTTACAATATGCATTTAATACATCTCATGTAAAAAAAAAGTTAATTACTGTAGTTTTTGTGTAAAATTTTAATATTAAATGATTTTAAAATGAACGTTATGTATATGTTAGAAAAAAAATAGAAAAAAATTGATACCTGAAATTTGCTGTTAAAATATGTGCGGATAATAAATTTATTAAATACTTTCCATGAATGGCAGATTACGCGGAAACTGTATAGTAATTAGTTTTGAGGGATTTTGTTATAGGTTGTATATTTATTACATATATGACACACATTTGAGTTTATGAACTTTTTTTGTTCATATTATATATTAATGATATAAATAATAAAATAAAAAAATGTAAAAAAGTAGTAGATAATTTATTTTATAAATTAAGTATAATAGAAATATGGTTAAAAAAAATGTACTTAAACTAAATTTATGTTTATAATTATATAAAAATTACTATAGGTAATTCTATAATATAAAGAGTTGATAATATAAAATATTTAGAAGTAATTGTAGATAAAAAAATACTTTTTAAAGAGCATTGTAATTACATATAATATTAAAAAAATAAGCGTATTATCCATAATGAAAAATATGTTTAGTAAAAACACAAAAAAAATCGGGTTATTCCTCAAAGAATATCTGAAAAAATAGTCTCGAATCTATCCCAAAAATATTTTTATAAATAATTCATTTTAATGAAATATTATTTACATAAAATATAAATATACACCTTAAAATATAATTTATTCCTGCAGGTGCTAGTAAAATTATTTAATACATTTACCTTTTTATCTTTATTTATTTATATGCGATGTATAAATGTTACAGTGAATGTGTCTTTTTCAATAAAGTTTTTTTTTTTTTTTACTAGTGAAAATATATTTTAACTGAAATGAACTAGTGTAATTATATGCTGCTCTAGAATATCTATGAAACTCTATTTGACAATTGCTAAAGCTCATTTTCTGTTCAAGCCCAAATCTAAGTTAATGAAAATTTAGAACTTTCATTAGGTAAAGGCAAAGATATTTTTTTTAGAGCAAAATAAGCTAATCTCGCATATTGCTTCACATTTTATCTGCATTTCGATATTACACTATGTTTAAAAAATATAATAGCTATCTTTACTGATATTACTGTAGATTTCTGATATGAAAGGACTGATCGAAATATATTCAAACCAAATTTTGGTCAATAGGAGAGCGCAAAAAACAATTATCACTTCTCAGAAGTCGAAAATCCACGTCAAAAGCAATAAAATCGTGTCGGTGCCGTTGCAGTGGGAACGCTCGGTAACGAGCGTTCCCACTGCGACGGCGCCGACACGATTTTATTGCTTTTGACGTGGATTTTTGACTTCTGAGAAGTGATAATTGTTTTTTGCGCTCTCCTATTGGTCAAAATTCGGTTTAGATGTGCTTCATTTGATTTTCACTCATTGAAAAACGTAATATTGTAAATAATCGTAAATAAAATTGTAGCTTCTATTTCTCCATATTTTGCATCCATACTTTCCATAGCTTTGCAAATATTGCCATATTTTTTTTGGTCTTTTTTTTGGTATTTCCCTACATTTTTATGCTTTACTCTTAAAAATAATAAAAATAAAAATAATGACGACATATTTTTGTAAACATAAATAAATGAAATATTACGCAGATTGTCAATGTTTATTAAACAATATAAATACTGTAATAAAAGGTGCCGGAACGCAGTTCCACCGCGTTGCATAACAAAAAACCCTGTTTATATGAATGTTTATTTAAATTTTGTTAAGTGTAAAAGTAAGCTAAATTAGCAAAATAAATAGGTTATTATCGTTGATACTTAATATGTTTCACTTTATATACATAATTCCAAGATACGATTATCCACGCAACGTGAAAATTGAGACATTGAACTCATGAACTGCTTTTATCCTGAAATAAGCATTATATCTCTATTTTGTCGCACAGAATAAAATTTGGAACGTTTGTCGCAAATGTTTCGAATATTCCTTAAACGATATTTTTATTTTATTAGGATTATATAACATACCTTTTCGGACATGATATGCATTTTAACGTTTCTGTGCTTACAAAATATACACGTATGAGTGATGAAGTTTACGTGTCAGACTAATTGCATTCACGATAGCATCAGTGCCGGTCTTAGCTACTTAACCACCCTTGTGTAATAACCACGCTTTTGCAGCCCACTTATTCCGTATTCCATATGGGATAAAATATAATTAATATTACCCTAATAGGCAAAACATGTGTTTATTAAACATATTTTATTTTAATAAAAAATAATAGTTTTGCTTGTGAAATTATTTTTTACCTTAGTAAAAATCACTAAAGACTTTAAAAACAGGATTTTTAATTTTAAACTTCTGCAAAGTGAAATATTATTTCATCCACTAAAAATCTCGATATGCATCCTACAATGTTGATCAGTTTATTAGTATTTATTAGTAAAATATATGTGATATTAAACGGTTTGCTTTTAAAATAATTTATAGAGACTTATATTATGAACAGTTTTATGGAGCATATATGCACTAATTTTTTATATGAAAAAGAGTGCGGGTTTTTAATTTTAGATATAACAAAGCATAACGGTTTGGTATACAAACTATACAAATATAAAAGCTCTAACTATCTGCTCCGTTGTTTCACTAAATAATGAACACTCGATACAGTATTCATTTTCTCAGGAAAGTTTGCTCGGATCGCTTTTCTTGATCTTCTATTACAAAAAACAATTATAAACTTAAATACATATTAATAGAGGTGAATTAAATTGTCAAAACAAAGACAAACTATACCACTGGATCCTTAAAATGAACAGGGCAGTAATGTAGGACTAAAGGCTAGCTCCAAAATCATAAGCGAAAAAACGAACTTTAAGTTCAAATTTAATAAATACGTTTTGGTACATACTCTAAAAGGCTTGCTGATACTTAGGTAGATATTTAATTGAAAATGGGTGCTAATTAAAAAAAATAGAATATTGATAAAAAAACAATTAATCAGACTTTTCAATGTAATACCAGTAATACTATTTTTTTCTAAATTGCGAGTAGTTATCCAAAATAAAGCTGTACAAATAATATTTCATGTATATTTTTATAATAATATTATAAAATAATACCAGCAATCAAAAATCATTTGCATACAAGAAAATACTAAAAAACATTTCTTTTAACCACACTTAAAAATTTAAATATAAACACAAAATGCCAAAGCATATATTGCTTTAGAGACTGAAAACCGCATATCAATGGTTTCCGATCTCTAACTAAATGTAATTAAATTAGAACTTTTTTATTTCGTATTTTTTAAATTAAATTTTTCAACTTTAATTATAAAAAGTTACTTTAAAATATTACCATTAACGTTTTATTTAATATTTATATTTTATTATTGTATTATAGCTCATATTAAAATTGTAAATATGATAAATAGTTATAAATTAGTTTTATGTATTTTATTAAATATATATTTTTATTAATGTGAAATTAATAATATAATTGTAATAAACTTTTTATAAAAATGAAAATAAATTGAGCGTAATTAACCTTTTGAGTAGTGAATTAATTTATACACATTTTATAATTTGTTAGTATATACCTGAAAAATAATTAATTCAATGTATTTTTTATTTTTTTATATTCTCAGTCAATTGTAGATAATAATCAAGTTTTTACTACTTTTTTTATTAGTATGTTTTAATAATTTATTTAAATTTTATTATTAAATCAAGTGCTTCTAAAAGTTTTGATAAAATTAAAATAAGATGTGTTTTGCTATCTTTATATATTTTATATGAAAATCATTAACATGGATTCGAATTAAAAAATATATTATATATGATTATATTGATTATTAAATAACATGTAGCTATCTGTGGTATCTTAAAACAGTTAAATATCAATCACCGTACATGTACGGCGATACCTCTCCTGCGGCGTAACAAAAATAAAATCTCAATATTGTGTAAAAATAATTAAAATAATATTTAATCCATATATTTTAAACTCTGATTAATTACTAATTGACACAAATATAAAATACAAATAAAGTATAAAAAGGCAAAAAGTCACTCTAATTTTATTCGATCGGTGATTTATACTTTTTTATTTTCTGTTTATGTTACATATTATATGTATGTTTAGTTAAAATTTCTTTGGTGTCAAAATTAGCTATTATGCTAAATAACTTATTAAAAATAAAAATAGATACTGGGGTCTTTAGGAATCGATTTTATCTCTCGTTCAGTCGGTGATATATTGTATGATACAGGTTGTTCCATAAGTTTTGTGCGGGTTAAACGTGGCAAAAAAAATAAAACATGCAAATTTGTAACTAAAATACATTTTTTCTATTTTTTTTACCATTATTTCATTAATTTGTTTGTATCCGTTCTGAAAAATAATTTTTGATGCAATAAATTATTAAATGTCGTTTTTGTGAAATAAAATACTTTATTTCACCTAAAAATTTTTGCAGAGATCTAAAATTATGTTAGTTTGAAACAATGTTTATTGATTTTTTTTAACACATGAGCTTATTTGATTTATAAGAGCAGATCTGTTATGGTCAGAGCCGCCTTAAATTATCTGAGCATACTAATTGTCTGTCCAGAATATATCAATGCATAATTAATCATGACCTTTATATTCAATTAAATGCATAACATTCGAAAATAATATAATTTTTAGGGTTGCAATTGCTAGATGATTAGTGTTTTACGTCACATGTTTTTGTAAAGAATCCACCTTTTATCTCTAGTAACAACACGACTAATAACATTTTTTCTCTTCAAAAATCATTAATGATTAGCATATTGAGAAACGCCGTGCGACGTTTGCCTCAGACAATTCATGAATTATTCATACTCCATAAATTGACACCTTTCATAAAAAAATTTAATGTAGGATATATGTTGAGCTTTTATATGAGCTTCCTTACCGTGAATTTCTGATCTGCTTTAATGGTTGCCTAATTACGTAAATTTTAAGTAGCAAAATTTTAAAATAATTTAATTGCATCACTTCTTATTGCGTTACAGATAATTTTAACTGCTTTTTGCATTATGACCGAATTGTAACTCATATAGTTTAATGTAGCTTAACTGAAATTATTTTATCTTCACTGCCATTATTAATAGAGTTAAAAATGTCGTAAAATACACTGAAAGAACTTATTTATAAAAATAAAAATGTATAGACTTATGAAACAATCTAAATTTATGTTTTATTTTTGGACACAATGAGAGTAAAATGTCATTATTTTTAATTATATTGCTTCTTCGTAGAAGTTGCTGCAGATAAAAACGCAGCCATATTTTCTCATAATCATAAAAAATACAATTTATTTTCTCTTAGTTGTTTAAAGAAGCTGTAGATATTTTATTTATATACATTGGTCGTAATTCATATATACATTGTAAGGTAGCTATAAATACTTTAGCCAGACAAGACGACTTACCCGATTTATTTGAATGTGTATCGCTTTACGAATACTACCGATGAATGAATGAATAACTGTTTACTTGTTTTATTTGGGTACAAGGTTACGACAATGGTATTGAAGGAAAAATAGCAGCTTCTAAAAACCAACCTTTTTTTATAATATTATATACAATACATGTAACTGGTTTATAACAACTTTTATGTTATATTATTAAGCTTGTTTTCATGATTGTGATTTATAACGGAATAATATCATCAGCATATAATAATTCTCGGTTTTTCAAACGTGAATCCCGGGAATCTGGATTATAAGAATTATAAAATTTTTCTCGTGGGAAATCATGGGAAATTTGTAGAAAAATTCAAAAGGATCTTATTGGAATGATCGCGTTGAATGTAGCAGATAAGTTGTATAGTTTCTGAATCGAACCGTCATATCATTACATGTCGAAAGCTTTTTCTATATCTAACAATAATTTTTCATATTAAATTAAAAATACTATTAAGTTGATGTTTGCGAAAGCTGTACTATTTATTTATAATCGCATTCCCCAGAGATTATTTTAAACGCATAAAAAAAATACTAAATAATCTTATGGGTTTCATTGTATAATTAACAACATTTTTTTAATGTTATCAATATCTATCATATTTGATCAATCTTTATAACAAATAGTACTAATAAGCTGTTTTACATATGAAAGCAATACAAGGTCTGCATGTTTAATTTAACATACATTATCTAATTCCTGGAATCTGAGTTTGCTAACGTTTTCACGAATAGAATAAACTGTTTTGAATGCAACATTTAACAAACGTTTTAGCATGTTTGTAAAATTAAATAATGCAATGTTAGTTGGTTTAATTATTAGCTTAATTTAAAGAAATAAAATATAACGTGGTTTAGTTGTAAACTTATGTATACTATTTTAACTTAAAACTTTTTTTGAGATAAATTTTCGAGCTTAACCACTTTAACGTTGATTTAAGCAGACTATTAATAATATATATATATATCTTACATTAAATAACATATAAATATATATAATAGAACAGGTTTTATTGCATTTTCTTGCAACATATTATTTTCGCAACGGTTGTTTTTAATTGTTATCATTTTTTTTATTAGCTGTGGGCAAAGAATAATGTTGGCATAATAAACACTAACCGTTGCTCACCGCAAAAAAATATACTTTGAAAATGAGAGATATAAAATTTATACTCAGAAGGTTCATTTTAGGGATAAAAAATGTCTATGTTTCAGTCTTGAATAAAAATAGATTTACTAGTTGTAGGAGTATGATTGATAGATTGGAATGGATAAATCTTATTTTATTTTCTGTTCATGTTAATATGATGTATTGTATGTATATTTAGTTAAAATTTGTTAAGTGTACTAGTTAGCTTTATTAGTTAAATAAATTATTAAAATAATACTTGTATTATACTGTGCTTATATATTAGTTGTCTTGCATGTTCCACTGTTACTAACCTTTTGTGTTTCACCAAAATGAAAACAAAATCTCTCAATGCAGAAATTCAAGTAGAAGTCATGAAAATGGATTCAAGGGTTAATATTGAAAAACTTCGGATGATTTAACTCGATTATTCTTGACTTATTTGAGCAATCGTAGATAGTTTGTAGCTCATGGAAAAAATTAAACAGACGAGAGTAATTAATTAATTTTATTTTTTAATGATAATGAAATACTTTATTTAATACGTAAAATAATAAAAATAAAATATGTAACATTAATTTAACAGTAAAAAAAGTATATTTTATAATATTTATTTACAATTGCTCATATTTACCGCTTAAGCTTTACATTATCTAATATATACTTGCATGCATAAATAAAAAATATTATTAAAAAATAGTATAAAAACATTTTTATAATTTTTTAGCATTATTATTTAATAAAAAATAAATGCCTTCATATACATTTTTAATGTTCTACCTTCGTCAAGCCGAGCCTTAAATTAGTGATAATATAAAAAGTCACATTAGAAAGCACATTAAATAGGTTTATTATTAAAATTTGCATTATTTAATATACATTTTTTTTAAGATCGTTTTCTAGCTTCTGATTTCACTGTCTTGTAGGCATGTTATTTGATTTTATGTTATAAAATGTTTAGGCAAACTCATTCGAGTGTTTTTATCAACATTTTAAACACATCTTAATTTACGATATATATATAATAAGTAATCATATGTAATTATCCGATAAAAAATATGATTCATTTACAGCGAATAACAGTTAATATAAATTTTTTTTTGACATAATTCTATATGATTTTATTTATTTATTTTTTAACCTGAAACAAGAAACGTTTCATTATGTATTATTTTACTAAAATATATTGTCTTAATACAAATAAAAACGTTTAAAAAAAATAAAAGCAATAACACGGAGCTTAATCGAAAACTGAAAACAGAAAGTTATTTTTTTGGAACGAAAACCGGAATCAACCCGATATTTATTTTTTTAATTAAACAGAAATGAAAAAAAAACATAACGGTTCGAAGCCTTAGTAATAATACAATGTATTGTTTCATTTTGCCATTATTAATAAATGGGTAACCTCTTGACTATGGTATTAATTAAATTGAATATATAAATTCAATGACAATGGAATGTCACATTTTCTCCAAATCTTCAAAAGAAGTTATATGAAAAATATATCAGTGAGAGACATAAATTAAATTATTTTGTAATAAATATAAATAATAATAAATGTACTTGTATTTTGAATAATAATTTTTATGTAAATATTATTCAGGTTTAAAACAAGACACTTTTGTTGACAAGACAAAATTGCTTTGATATACGAGTGTTTTAAATAACGAGCAATAATTACGCTCGTAAGCCAAGTTTTGACTATATTTTTAGTCAAAAGTTAAAAACAATCGATATGCATAACAGTTGCCATAAAATCAGGACCTGCCGATTATTTCATATTTAATTTTATAAAACCATGCCGTGATAAACATACCAATGTATATATTTTTAACTTGCTGGAGCTGCGTTAAAGATTTAGATTTATTCTATCAAATCTGTGCGAAAAAATATTTAGCATGATATTAAAACATGCTTTTATTTCCCGAGTCATAAAATATAGTTTTGTATTTTTTAACTCCTTATTCTGTTTTATATTTATCAAGCTACATCTAAATTTCATTGCCCATTTTATAATTTGTGGCTTCAATATTTATTTATAATTATTTTCATTTAGATTTAAATTTAATTGCTTGGATATTTCGATGCGCTTGTTTATTACACCACCTCCAAATTTTTCAAATAACGGGAATGAGTTTTTTTCTGACGTCATATAATCATTTTTGATACTGATTGTAATTTTATTCGAAGCAACATTTTATCCTTACCGGAAAAGCCTGCATGATTTTACATGTTGCTCTATATTGTGTTAAATTTAGTCTTGATCTATGAGTTGATACATGTTAATGTATATTTAACAAAATTATTAACGTAGCTTAAGAATATAAAAATGCATCTGAATCGATACATAATGTATAATATGTCTTTCCATATCAATTATACAAGATAATAAAATTATCATTCAGATAAATTATTTTTTTAAGTCATAACATATAATTGAGGTTAACCATTATTAATAAAACGTTAATATTAAATTTATGCTATTATAGGGTGTGACTATTTAGTTCACTGTGAAATGTAATACCTGAGATCTGAACTGTTTTGTTTAATCATTGTTTCCAAAGCATCATTTTGCATCATGCATAACAAAACGTTCGTTTAATTACTTCTTATGTCTAAAAAATTTGATATAAATGGTTTAAATATTGATTATCTTGACTTAACAGTCTTTAGAGTTAATATATATATATATATATATATATATATATATATATATATATATATATATATATATATATATATATATATATATATATATATATATATATATATATATATATATATATATATATATATATATAAATAAATATTTAAGAATATTCCTATAAAAATAAAACAGTTATGCTGTATATCTAAATATACTTAAGTTTGTAAGCATTAAAATTAGGTTATTCTCTTCCAGATTTATATTTTATTTTATTTTTATTACAAATCTGATTATTATGAGTTGACAGGTTTCTGCAATGCGGCATAATGGCCATTATTTAAATATTTTTTATACTGTGAAATATTAAAAAAAAAACATTTATATTGCACACCTAAAATGTATGAGGCTTTGGTACATTGCGCAAATCAGGAAACGATAAAGTTTTAAGTTGCAGTTTAATTTAATTATGAATAGGGGAAAGTTTTATTTACACACATGGTAAACGAAGACCCGATAGGCTTTGTCTGTAATCTCGTACTTTCAGATGGTTTGATAATAAACTAAAATAAGCAATGTAGTTATTTAGTTAAATACTAATTCAATTACGCAGTGATTTGAAATATTAATAAAATATTTTTAAAACATAATACGATGAAAGCATGTTAATATTACAAGCTTCCTGCGAAATTGCCTTTTTGATAGCTCAGAAAAAAGACATTTACGACAGGAGAAGAATTAATTAAGTCTAGTCTTGCAATTGTGGTAAACGGCTTGAAAATGTTGACTTAGAAAAGACAATGAAAAACATTGCATTATTTCGCAATTACGAATGTGTCAACATATGCTCCATTTACGGAAATAGTTTTTTACCGACGATTAAAAATTGTGTAGGCTTTTCTATTACGATTTGGTTCTGATTTTTTAATTATGTATTAAAAATAATGTTAAAAAATGTGATAATCTGTATGGGAAGGGATTAGGAAGTCTCGGGTTATTAAAATTCAGGGAAAGCGAGAGATAATTTTTTCAAGTTCCGGGTTGATTCGATACTATAAAAATTATGTAAAATGTTTTTGTGGTATTTTTATTAAGGAAAAATACATATTATTTGTAGAAAAGATGAGTACATATGTACGTTGACACAAATGATGCAAAATATTATGTTAGATATTAATTTAACAAATATTAAAGCATATAACGATAAATCAGATAACCTATTTCTTATTTTCGTGATAAATATTCCCGCCGTAGAAAATATTAATTGGCTTTCAGTTAAAATATGATTTATTAAAAGCAATGATTTATATATTAAATATTTTAATTACATTGTTATAAAAACATATTTTTGAAAATACGGGTGCTAAGCTTCTTTTGAAACAATATCGTCTTTGATCTACCGCTTCTAGATGCCTCCTAAATTTTTAAAGCAGGGACCAAAGTACCACTTTCTAATTTATTGCAATAAAATATATTAATCATTATTTTTTATTAGTTATCCAAAAGAACATTATGAGAAAAAAGTGCGTATTTTAAATCTGTTTGTTTAAAATGCGACATATTTTTATTGTGATTAGTGATTGTGATTGAGGTGTGATTTATTTTATTTTAATGATCGCCATTTAATATTTATTTTCGAAAGATTTATTTATGTTATGTAAATGTTATATAAATATTATGGAATACAAAATACGTAAATACTGCATATTTTTTTTAAATTATAGATTTGCATTTTTAAAATAAATTATGGTATATCTGTTTTTAGAATTTTTAAGTTTTTTGTGTCCTTTCACTGATGTGAGGTAATAAAAAGTGATAATATTTAGTTATACAATGAACTAAAAAAAATATTTATCATGTTTATTTACTAAGTAAAACATAAATCAAGTTGAGTCTAAAAAATATTTCAATTGGTATTTACTTTAATACCGATTATTTCTTATTTTAATTACTTTTCTCTGAAAAATGTTTTTTTTTTAAAAAACATTTTTCGTGTAGTTTTTTCAAATATGTTTTATATTTAAATATAATTATTGAAACTTACTTATTGCTAATATTTAACACCTATATTTAGTGAAGCATATTTCGTGAGATTTTTATGGGTAAAACTATGCATGAATGGAGACAGAAATGTATGCAAAGAATTTCATGTTTGCAACACCTGCTTTTGTTTTTACTTCACCAGCCATCCCTATCATAAAAATTGGCCAGTAAACCACGCCTGCGCGGTCATATCTCTGTTTCTTAACATTATCGGTACCGTTAAAATTACCTGAAATAAAGCAAATGTATTTTAATACATTGCATATATCGTACAAATTTTTTTTTTTAAATTTGCACTGAAATCGGGTTAGGTTTTTACTATGAGATGTATTTCCCGATAAATACATGAATTAATTCCCTATAAAAGGCTGCAGTTTATTTTCCGTTTCTATTTTTAAGCTATGTAGGCATTGTCGTTTTATAGTACTAAGCAGGTTAAGAGTGAACTCGAGCACTGCAAAAACAATGATTCCGGGCCTCATGACAAAAATGTCATTTTATATATTTTTTAATATCGTGATATTTTTTATTGAATAAATAATAATAATTACGAGCTAACCATTTTTATGCTACAAATAGAGATTTTTTCTGAAATATTTTAATTAGGCATTAAAATTGTCGAAATATATCAACTCATAATATTTATTTGATAATAAATCATGTTTTATTTGCTGCTCAGTGTTGCCATATAATGAACTTACAGTATTATCAAGCGCTTATATTAAGACTTTATATAACAAAGTCGAATAAAGCACATCTAAACCGAATTTGGCCCAATAGGAGAGCGCAAAAAACAATTACCCCTTCTCAGAAGTCAAAAATCCACGTCAAAAGCAATAAAATCGCGCCGTCGCCGTCGCAGTGGAAACGCTCGTGACCGAGCGTTTCCACTGCAACGGCGCCGACACGATTTTATTGCTTTTGACGTGAATTTTTGCCTTCTGAGAAGTGATAATCGTTTTTTCGCTCTCCTATTGACCAAAATTCGGTTTGAATATACTTTGATCAGCCCTCTTATGTTAGAATTCCATAATAATATCGGTTAAGATAGCTGTAATATTTTTAAAACAGTGTAATATCGAAATGCAGACAAACTAAAACTATAAATAATTTAAGAACTTTCATTAGGTTAGGTTTGGGTTTGAACAGAAAATGGATATATATATATATATATGTATTCTTGCAAATATATATATATATATATATATATATATATATATATATATATATATATATATATATATATATATATATATATATATATATATATATTCTTGCTATGATTTTTTTCACTCCGGCCCCACAAGGAGAACGGACCTTAAAAATTTGTACCCCCCCCCCTCCCATTTTAATTGAATTCAATCAATTTAAATAGTTTTTAATACATAAAATGTACAAATTAAAAAAAAAAAATTGGTATTACCGGTATTTTTTTTTTGTAATAACGGTAGTACCGAAGATCAATTTTTATCTTATTACCGTTATTACCGGTATCGGCACTACCGGTATTGCAATCAATAATTATAAACCACTATCAATACGATATTATTGAATATTTTGGTTGCTTATTATTTATTTATATTATACAACAATTTTTCAACCGAAAATATGACAATATAATCAGTGTTTTTTATTCAATAACTACGACGATATCCGAAATTTTAAATAATTTCTAGCAATGTTTGAACAACTTAAAAAATAGTTAATTGGGGTTAGTAACAAATTAATTAAACCATTGAGACGTATATTTCTTATTTATTTGGGTATCAGAGTTAAAAACATTTCTTACTATAAATTTTGTCATAATCAACGGTAAATTAACAATAATTCTATCTCGACGTCTAGTATTTTTATGGCAGCGAGTACTTCAGAAATATATTTACAATACGCGAAAGTTTGATATATTTTCTCAACTTCGTTAATAATATTTTCATCAAAGTTGTACAATACAGACTATTTATATTAACTAATTCTTTAGTCATGTTAAAACAGCATTGACTTGAATAAACAGCAGCAAATAAGCAGTATCTGTAAAGCCAATAGTTCCAAAAGTGTACGCCGCGGCCCCCAAAGGTGGCGCGCCTTCCTTGCAGGGGCGCTGCAATCAAGTTTATAATTGATAAATATTGACGATTAAAATATGATTAGATGCGATTCTAATTCCAGACATACATGAGGTGTTATACTGGGAAATAGAAAATATATAAATTTTACTACAATATTTTAAAATAATAAAGATAAGACATACTGGTCCATTACGGTAAAGATCATACAAAATATTTCAAATAATAAAAACAAGTCTTAATTGAAAAATAAAAAATAGCATATTATCAATGTGGAAATATGGCAGGCAAAGCATTAAGAATAGCTTAAAAAAATGGTATGAAAATTCGATTGATGAAATAAAAAATGACCCAAATGAGACATGGAAAACAATAAAAAATTTAATTAATACTACTCAGAGAAACGACATAATAAATATGGAAATTGATCATGAAATCAGTATCTTTAGAAGAAATTCACAACATAATTTATAAATTAAAAAAAGAACAAGTATGTAAATATAATTAAAGAAACTTGGGAAATACTAAGAACTAAATTATATTATATTTTTATCAACATTTTTAATACATACATAATGTCACTTTATAATAAAGATAATACTTTGGCAATTTAGTAACAAACTAGTTTACACTACACTCCGCTTTAAAAAACAAATGTTTACATGTAATAAAATGAGAAAAAAATATTGCAAAAAGCGTCACTGAAGATGCTGTTGAATTATCACAGCGAAATGCAAAGCAATAGAATAATCTCATACGGTCATCTCTCGCAAATTTTTAACTTGATATACACCCATTCTGCTATAGTGCATTTTCTTAATTTAAAAAGTTGAAAAATAATAAGTCTGGATTAAAATAGACAGCGGGCCATAGTTTACCGACCCCTTTCATAAAGCAATATCGCTCTAAGTCTGTTTACCAACTTAGGATGTTTAATTTCCTATGCATGGCTACGATTTTCCTACACTAATATTCTGATTTATTAGTCTCGTCGGGCTTAAGAAAGATCGATAAATAATTTCCATTGAATACTGTCACCATATGTTTTCCGGTGCAAACTTAGTTTCAAAGCATGTTTTGGATTATACTATTAAACAATTTTCCTGATCTTTTCTGGTTATCGTAAAGTCGTGGTGGTAAACCTAGGGCACGCGTGCAAGAGATGGCACGTACGACAATTAAGTTGGCACGTGACCGATTTACAGATTCAATTTTTTTTCTAATATATATAGTTCATGGATATGATTCCAGACTCTTCATTTTATATTTTATTTTATCGTACACATATATATTATTATTATCCTGGCAGCACTGTTATTGACATTATTTTTTATTTTTTGTTATTAGACGTAAAATAATAAGCGTAGATAAGTTTGTGCAACTTTAACATTTCATTGATAGCGGATTTTATTTTAAGCATTATTCGTATTTAATTATGTAAATATAATACGCTGCTTTTTACAAACGGGAAAAACGATTTAATATGCGAATAAGTTTTTTTACCAAAAAACTTAAGGTTGTGATAAAACTGTCTCTCGATATATTTAATATATAATATAAACATTGAAATTTTTATATTCCTAATCAAAAATATAAATTCTTAATTTATTGAAAAATAAAATAATGTTTTACATTTTAATTATTTATTTTATTGCAGTAAAAAATGGGATTAAAATACAGCATTATAAATTACATTTTTTTGTACTTTGCTTCACTAGCTAACATTAATTCATTAAGAACAGTCTCTTGATTATTATAAGTTATCGCAACCAAATTAAAATAATAAGTACATATTAATTGTGAACAATCTATAAAAGACTTACTATTTTTTAATTTTTGCTACAACTATCTGTTCCTTTTACGTAAAATATACGATCGATTTAATATCACTTAGAAAAGTGGCCTACAGCTTAACTTTAAAGCCACCGTTTGCAAAGTTCGACTACGGATACTTTGAAATGACATTAAAAACTTGGAATTGACATACTAGATAACACGATGATTAAACACCGTACTGGAAATTGCATTTAATACTTAACAAACATCTTTAACACCTGAACATATTTTAGGTATATCATTACCATTTAAAAAAACGCTTAAATTCATCTAAAAAAAATCCGATGAGTTACAGCATCATCCCGTTATTATTTTAATTTTGTAAAATATTAAAAAAATAATCTTTGGGGAGTAAAATTATAAGCGAAAATTTTCCGCTTAATACGCGTATTTAATATTTATTTTATACGCTTAATACGCGTATTATATTTATTTTCTACGCTTAATACGCGTATACATAAAGAATAAAAGCTATGCTGTTTCACTAAATAATAAACACGCGATACTGCATAAAATTTCAATTGGAGTTCCTCAGGGAAGTTTATTCGGGCCGTTCCTCTTTATCTTTATACGAATTATATCACAGAATTAATAAAATATGCTGACATGACAAAAATATTCATACGGTCTTAAACCAATCGCAAATAAATTATTATGAATATTTGGAGGTGTGAAAAATTAAAATCAACCATAATTTATAGATAGGCTATGTTACTACCTATAGGGCAGTATCATGACTTACACCTGAATTCAAAGCTTAAATTAAATAAATAAATTGCGAAACTTTGTTTTAAAGAGCATGCCGTCATTGCGACTTTTAGACCAATATTTAATAGAAAGAGCATACATACCGTAAAAAATAAAATCATTTTTTACAAACAAATAATTAGACCTATCTTAATATAGCTTATGGCTTGCTTAAATTAAATTGTGTATTTGTTATTTGTTGTTATTTAAATGCCCTAAGTTTTTTTTGTTTTCAATATAATTATTTTAAGTTGCTTATCTTCTATTTTATATTATTAATAAATGTAAAAAATAAGAGTACATAATGTTATAAAACGCTCTTACATTTAAACATTATCTGCTGTAACTAAAATTGTAGAAAAAATTATTTTTAATTTAGTTCTAGATTTTTAATTTCGATTACAAGGCACAGACTCATTGCGATCTATTTCATTCTGTTATTGTAAAAAAAATATATTAGAAAAAAATTGAAACAGTAAAAAAAATAGACCATGGAAAAAAAAACGTTTTATGTCTCATTAAAAAAATCGTAAATTTAATTGATAATCTGTTTATATTTCTTGACAGTTCACTTAAAATATTTAATAGAGTAATTACCTGCAGGTTGTCGACCACTTTCGTAAAGATCGCGTAAATACAGAAATAGCCATGTCTAGTAAATAAAAAGAAAGTTTTATTCTTGCAAGATAATATTGCAAAACACGTAATAAAAAGTTTACGCATTAGGTTAGGAAATCATGTCTTATAATTTCCCGAAATATCTTCAACATATTTATAATTTTAAAATGAAATAAAATTATAGAGAAAATTAATTGGGTTTTTCGTTTCTAACATTTTAGAGTCTAATATTTTTTTTAATTAAGCAAATGCGTTCCAATTTATTTATTTACAAAAATTAGGTTTGATTTATATATTACTTTTTTTCATTTTACAAAAAACACCTAATAATGCCTTGTAAATAGTATTTAGTTAATACACTATTATATTCGTTCATCGTATGATATTTCTCAGATATGAAGATATGATTTTCGATCGCATGTTTTCAAAAATCTCCTTGATATTAATGTTAAAAATAATTATTTAGGAATAGTACTAATTTAATAAATCAGTGATTTTATTGTACTTTAATGCAAATATTATACTAATATTGTTTGGTTACTTATCTATAGGTTACATCTTTCCCTTGCGTATTATTTTATTGCTTGTAGAAGGTCTCTTTTGTTATATACAATTGTACTTTAAATATTTTTTTGGAAAGTAATATAATCGCATAGTATTGATGATTAAAGTATTTATTTAATCCTTGCAATGTATAGGCAAAAACTAATAAATATATGAAGTTCGCGAATAAGTCAAAATATTCACACGGAATTATGAAAATTTTTATATTACGCAACACAATGTTTTCAAATTTATATAATCTGCTAAATTTATAATTTATTTTGACATATAAATTATGCATGTAGCTTATAAGAAAACATAAAAATTACTTAGATCGTTTTTAAAATTAACCGAAACTATTAAAATTGACTTTTGAACAGATTTTTGCCATTTAAAAGAAGTCATGTTAAGTAACATTTTCAAGTATTTGATTAAATTTTTTTTTTTTATTCCCTGGAAGTATAGAATTTTGGGTTTTAAGATTTTAAAAATATTCATTGTATTAGAATCTGTATTTACAAACAAAATAATTATAGTCAGTTGTTATTTGTGGCTATAATAATTATGGATTTTCAACTCGGGAATTCAAAGATTTTTTGCTGTCTCGAGTTCAGGAAAATTAAAAATAAATAGCCCGTGATTCTAGACATTCCGTCTCAAATTTTATTTATTATAAATAAAATCTGTATAGTCGAAAACAATTGTAGTTAAAGGATCGGCAAAATGACTCGGTTGTTCTTGTCACGTTGCGTCGGCAGTGATAAAAAAAAAATTTCACATTTACCGATCAACGAAAAATATTGTGAAGGAAATAGATAATGATTTATTGTACCAAGGGATTATGTCGTCTTTGTAATAAAATCTTTCGTCGTAATTTATAAAATATCTAACGAAAAAAAGTGCAGAAAAGTAAATATTTTTACATTACATTATATAAATACGATGCACGTATTATTCCTAGAATAGTTCGAAAGAATTCTCCTTGGGTTGATTCTATTTATTGAAAGCATCAATTTGTCTTTTGACTTCCACCAAATACGTTTTTCTCGTACTGTGGATTTCTAACTAGAAATATTTTAAGCTAAAATTACTATTTATTTACTTTACAGTACGTACAGTATCATTTTTATTGTTTAACTATTTTCTTTGTTAATTGTTTTAGCCTGTAATGAATAATAATCAATCCGAAGTGTGAAAACATTTCAAAAAGGTTACACAAAAGTAATCAGCCAATGTATCCACTGTCCAAAGCAAATCTCTTGTAAGGGATCAAACACGATTGGATTGGTAAGACACTTAGAAAGAACTCATCAAATTAACATCGACAAAAAACTCCGGAAGTGACCTATATAGAATCAAAATAAGTCCGCCATAATTATCAAATTTCGCTAAAAGAAAATCACTTTCTAAAATTGTCGCCTGGCTCACTGCTGAAGATTTCTGTCAAAGCTATTACAAATAGTGTTTTTAAAAATGAATCGATCGAATTAAAGGGTTATACACTGCCGATGAATCAGTCAGTTTTTACAAAGACAAAAAAAAAGAGATTATTAGCAAAATAAATAATCTAAAAGAGTTGGATGCTCGCTTCAGCATAACTATTGATGAATGGACAAGTTTATAAAATAAAGTATGTTTTAATATCGTCGTTCCCAGTGAAAACAATATTTTAAAATTAAGACTATTCTTCATATCAGAAAGATGTGATTTTTCTGCAGTACGAATAATTGTTGAGAACCGTTTGGAAAAAATCGAAATTATTTTTAAAATGGACATTGTGAGTTAGTGCCATGAAAAAATTTGATCTTGAGAGTCTTGTCGAAAAGCAACTTTGCCTAAATCATGTAATTAATCAAACTATTATAAACGTTTTATACCGTGCATAAATTCCAAATGTAAAACTATGTTTGATACCGAGCTTTAGTAAGACATAATGAGACTCGAAAAATAATCAAATTACTTCGAAAAAGTACAATTTTATAAAAATATGTAAAAAGCGAATTTAATTTCGAGCTTAATTTATACCGTGACATAACGATATGGTAAAATTCTTTGATTTCCATAATCGAAAGATTTTTTAAATTACGTTATTGTATCAGAAAATCTTTAATTGATCCGTCATGCAATATAATAAATTTGTATACATATGTATACACACAGATAATTTAAGTTAATTGTTTAACATCGATTTTCAATGTCTCATATAAAAATTCAATATCTCACAAAGAAAAATAATCAAAGTTCTTAAGTGCAAGAATTTAGCGGGACTTTAAAAAATGTGTCTTGAGTCCTCGGAATTGAAAATTCCTACTGGCAAGCTTGATCTCTCAATTGATCACTCAAGCAAATACCACTGTGACATCTGTTGGTCGAATTACTAACTAGTTTAAATTGTAACTCAATTACAAACTTTGCTTTATTAGCAATCGAGGTACTATGAAAAATATATCACCATGCATATTAATAAAAAAATATAACACCATAGATAGTTTTTGACAAATGAAAGGTTTTGCATACTGATTAATACGAGCATGTAAAAATAGATCGAATTTTGCTACTAGTTCTAAAATAAAAAGATAATTAGTGTTATTTAGAGCAGATGTCCAACCCAAGGCCCGCGGGCCGCTTACGACCCAGTCAATGATTTTGTGCGGCACATTTTACGGCCGAGTCATTAGACATAAACGGTACAAAGAATCGTAAAAATACGTATAAGTAGCCATCTTCGTCTTCAGAATGTGCACTTAAAAATCTGCAGGTATAAACTACCGGAAAAAATATAAAATAAATTGTTATAAAATGGATGCATGATTATGGACTGAAATACAAATCTAACTGGGATCAACACAGATGGCACAGCTTCAACGATATACTGTTAAATTAATTTATTAGCAGAGAGATGCTATAACAAAAAACTTATTTTTTGAGTTTAACAAAAAAATTAAGCTGTCAATAATAATCGTGAGACAATTGTCAATAACAGCTGTTGCTACTTTGCAAAAAATAATATAATAAGACCTTTTTGGATTATCGAAAAATAAAAATAGCTATAAATCAGGAGCGGGTTTGTAGATCACCAAAGCAAAGATAAAACCGCCGGCCGGTTAGAATAATATAAAATCGCAAAAAATTGTTGATTATTCAAATACTTTCGATCTTCTGAGAAAGTATGCATTTTTCAAACAAGTATTTAATATGAACCATTTGATGTCAGTTGTTGTTAAAACAGTTAACGCAATATAAAATGGGCATTTGAAGCATCTGCAATTTTAAAAGTATTTTTGATTTTGAATTGAGATTATAAAATGCTTAAAAATATTTTGGAATTTAAAGGAAGAAATGCAAATTTTTATGAATGAAAATGAACAGGATGTTCCTGAATTATACGATGAACAGTAACTTTTTGATTTATGTTTCTTTACATAAATTACAATAAAATTAAACGAGCTTCAAGGTTAAAACAAATTTAAAGGCAAAGCTCAAACTTTATGAAAGTCAATTAAAATCATGGACATAAATCATTTTCCATTATTATATAAATTGAATAGTGTCAAGAAATATTTTTCTAAATATGCGCAAGAAATTAGTAATTTATTACTGAAATTTCAGGAATGTGCGGATCATAATGTCCAACTTGTTCTGCTTTTATTTGCTCCTTTAGCTTTTTTACTTGTAGGTTAACATGTAATTAGGCATTCTCATTTCTCGAGAATTCTCGAGAAATTTTGATGAACGAAAAAATGTGTGTAATACAGTAAAGTGTTGCAGATACTTTATTACATATTATTATTAAAATAACGCTTTAAAAACACATGCCATCTAAAGTAGAATCAAACATCCATGTTCTTTTTCTTGTTAAAAAAATCCTCTCATTTTGTATTGATGTTGGTTTAATCGACAACAAGGCTTTGAATAGGCACTGTAAATTATTTGTTCTCTCGCCCCTCTTTTTAAACATTATGAGTTCTTTTCCCATTAATCTATAAAACGTTGGTTTTCATACACTACTTTCTATAAGGCTGAAAGAAATTTCTTTCTCTAATTGTTGCGCCAATAATATTTTTTTTTAATTTCTTAAATGGATTCTAATGATTTAATGAAGTAGCGAAGGTCCTTAGAATTATCAATGGTTAATTTCTTTCCCCATTTAACATATTTATGCTTTTAAAGAATAATTAAGGAAGTCATTATATTTTGACATATTAATTACTCATTGAAATTTCGAGCTAAGCTCAAAATTGATATTTTACAATTGTTTTAGCAATTTTTTTAAGACCCCTCCGGCGGTCTATAATAACCGTGAGACAATTATCAATAACAGCTGTTGCTACTTTACAAAAACAATACAAAAACCCTATTTCGATTATTGAAAAAGTAAAATAGGAGCGGATTCTTAGATCACCAAACCAAAGATAAAGCCGCCGGCCGGTTAGAGTTATAGAAAATCGCAAAAAATATTAGTTATACAAAGTCATTTTTAAACACATTAAATATTATTATATTATTGTCTATAAATAGATAAAATTGATTCAGTAAACAAAATCTTTGTAAATTAATTTATTTATTAGGAACATACTTTTGTAAAAAAAGATTGCAAAATTCAGTTTACTTAAAAATTATTATTAATGTCTGTACTTCTCTGCATTTTCATTAGTTCAAATAAGAAAGAAGTTTTGCCAAGCATTAAAGCCTTTAAAAGGTAACGCTATAGCTAGAGATGTAATTTTTATATTTCATATCTGTAAATATTTTACGAAATAAAATATTAGAAATTTTATCATTAAGTCATTTGAAAATGCTTCAGAAAATATAAATTATATTTAGTGTATATTATCCATTGGACAGCGACGGTAAAACCATTTTGGGCATACCTTTATATTTACAATATTATTCATTGGAAAAAATCATTAAATGTCAAGGTGAGTTTTGCAATGAATAAAACTTATTCTTATAACTTCTGCTTTTGTTACATTTTTAATTATGTTCATATATAATATAATTTTTTTCATTAATATTAGCTAATAATATCAGTCGTGTTTTGACCGTTGATACCTGAATAGGTATCTTGTTGTAATAGCGTAGTCCATAACGTCTCAGATTAATAACTCTGAAGTGGCGGGTTCGAACCCCGGCAGCGGCACTAAAATTTTTATTTTATAAAAAATGCGAAAAAATATTTTTTGCTATTAAAATTTAATTTGCTGAATCGCAAAATAATAATTAACATTTAATAGTGATTTATGGATTATATATTATCTAACGTTTCACAGTAATGAATTATGAAAATAATACTGACACTCATTATTTAAAAAGCACTCAAACTCAAATAAGAGTGTACGCATCCGATTAGAGAAACATTACAGAGGGGTTTGAGGCAACCGCTAACCCTAATCTGGCCCTGGTTCCATTGCGTCTAACTGAGGGCTAACTGTTCCAAAAAGCTGGCGCGTCACATGGTCACCCAGTGGCGTGGTAGTGGTGCAATTTGGTGTGCGCACTGGCTCCGACTCTGTACGCGTGCTCCGGGAGAGAGAGGGAGTAAAATGGCTTCCGGCACAATCTCATCTGCGAAGATGCTGCTGCGGCCAGTCTCACAGCCTCTCTCAACAAGGATACACCATCCGAGCGCTTTACAACCGGGGGGTGAGTTTGTTTTCGTTACATGACGTCACGCGCGCTTATAATCGAATCTGACTGCGCGCACGGTTCGTAAAGCATGCGGTATCTATACTTTCACTACTGCCCTACTAAATGCACCATAAGGGCTTATTGTTGTTTTTGTTTCGAAACCGAAACTTGAATATTAAAATGAATTTTCTATTTTATAAACAGTTGATAATATTTTTTAAGTCAAATGATTAATGATGTTTTTATTGCTCTCAGAATATTACGTATAAAAATTAAGATTAAATTTTCAGCGAGTCAACAAACTCGCGGGTGAGCAATTCACTGAAATAAACAATATAAACGGTCTATTGAAATATTTATCATTAGTGCATTGGCCGAACGGATATAGGGGGAAGTTCGTTTAATGCGTCAACGTTAATATATTTAAATATTTATGATATAATCTTAGTAATACAATTTTTGTTTTCTATAAATAAATATTTTAAATAAGTGTCTTAATAAATAAATAAAAATATAAATGAACGTTTAACTTTAAAAAATATTAACATATTCCCAAAGACCTATATTTTAATTTAAAAAAATGTTTAACTAAAATGTATTATATATTATTTTTAATAAACGTAACATTTTTTCGATACACAAACCAATACTATTAAATTAAAGAAACAGGCAAAATTTACTAAAAATTAACCAGTTTATTTTATAATACAGAGCGAAAAACTATATATATTAACACTAGTAAATTTACGATTTATTATTTTCTTAAAGTAAAGTAAATTTTAATAGTCCTTAGATATTTTTTATAAATTTTATTAAGAAACTACTGCTTTTTAAATATATCAAGTTTATTTTGACACGTTAATAACTTTTTAGATCTACATTTAAAATACATCAGCAAATCAAATAAATCGTCAAACTTCACTGACATTTTCAAAATATAAAGTTGATTTTAATATATGTATATATTAAATATGTATATTACATTATTCATAAAAATTTAATTTAATAAAAGCTTATCTTGTTACACAAAATAAAAAAATCTATATACAAATACTATTTATTTTAAAATAAATCACGAATTGATTTTTTTTATAAGGTAGTAGATTTTTTACAAATTTTATTAAGAAAGTACTATTTTTTTAAGTATATCAAGTTTATTTTGCCACGTAGATAATTTTTCAAAAATATTCTTAAAATACACTATTAAATAAAAAACCGGCAATATCAACTAGTTTATTTTTCACGTATGCCTTTAAAACTATCACATTATTAAAATATATAATTCTATACAAATTTATTTTGTTACATAGAACGAAAAAAATTGATTTGAGAATAAATCATTTTTTCCGTACTGTAATAAATCATATAAATTTGCTCACGAACAAACAATTTTTTATGGTAAATTCAGTTTTAATGATATTATAGTAAATATTTTTATACAAATTTTACTAATAACATATTATGTTGTAAACATATATCAAGTTTATTTTGCCATGTAGATATGAACGTAAACGTAACTAGCGTATTTTTTTTTAATAACTTTTTTAATGTGGAAATAAAAATCAGTTTTTATTGATATTACTATAAAAAACACATTATTAATATATAATTTAATACAATATATTTTGTACCACAACAAAATTATATGTAACTATATTTAATTTAAAAATAAGTATTTTTTTCATACTGCAACAAATCGTTGATATTTTACTTAATAACACAAATTTTATTAGGTTAAAGTAAATTTTATTTTGCCGTAGATAATTTTTATAAATTTTAACAAGAAACTTCTACATTTTAAAATAATATAAAATTTATTTTGACATATTAATAATTTTTTATAAGTATTCCAAAAATCATATTGTACGAAAAAAATGTATTTGAACACTATATAATTTTTCTGTACTTCAACAAATCATTGATATTTTATTCATTAACTAACATTTTTTTAAGGTAGAATAGATTTTATTTGCTCGTAGATATTTTTCACAAATTTTACTGAGAAACTATTTATTTATAAAAAAATATCCAGTTCTTTTGACACGTAGATAACTTTTTATATACATGATTCAATTTAAGTAACCGTCAAACAAAACTAGCGTTTTCATAGAATAAAGCCGATATGTTTAATATAATTTTATTCATGGTTATTTTGTAACACAGTGAAAAATATGTAACCAAATACTTTTTAATATAGGAATAAGTATTTTTTTCTCACTGCAACAAATCGTTGATATTTACTTATACATTTTCATTTTATTAAAGAAACATAAATTTTATTTTGCTGTAAGCAACGATTATTTTGACACGTAGATAAGTATTTAAAAAATTATATTGTACGAAAAAAATATATTTGAACACTATATAATTTACGAATAAGTAATTTTTCTGTACTGCAACAAATCATTGATATTTTAATCATAAACAACCATTTTTTTAAGGCAGAATAGATTTTATTTTTCCGTATATATTTTTCACAAATTTTACTAAGAAACTATTAATTTATAAAAAAATATAAAGTTTATTTTGACACGTAGTTTTTAGCTATTTTATTTATATACACCGTTCAATTTAAGTAAGCGTCAATCATAACTAGCGTTTTCTTAGAATTAAGCTAATATGTTTAAAATAATTTTATTCATTGTTGTACAGTGAAAAAATATATAACGAAATATTATTTAATTTAGGAATAAGTAATTTTTTCGTACTGCAACAAATCGTGATATTTTACTTAGAAACACACATTTTATTAGGATAAAGTAGATAATATTTTCCCGTTAATATTTTTATTTAATTTTCTCAAGAATATAATTTTTAATTTTTAATGTAGATAAATTTTTAGAAATATTTTGTAAACAAACATACATTTATCATTTTCTTATGATAAAGCGCAATTTTAATAATCAATTATTAGTTAAAAGCATTTTTTAACATATATAATTTAAGTATCACTCATAATCTACTACTTTATTAAAAAATATAATTTTAGTTTTTAGCACAGCGAAAAATATGTAATTTACGAATAAGTATTTTTTTCTTACTGCAACAAATCACTGATATTTTATTCGTTTATCACGATTTTCTTATTGTATTGTAAATTTTATATGCCATGGATATTTATAAATTTTTTTATTAAGAAACTACTGATACAAAAAATATCAAGCTTATTTTGACACGTAAATAACTTTTTATATATATTCTTAGAATTAACTATTAAATTTAGGAAAGCGATATTTTACATGTTAACTAATTGATATTTTACATGTTAACTAATATTTTCTTATTATAAATTAGATTTAATTCTACAAATTTTACTAATAAACTACTAATTTATAAAAACAATTTTAGATTATTTTGACATATATTATAGATATGTATATACATTTTTATATATATATTTTAAATACAGCGTTTTCTTAGAATGAATAAAAAAAGATTTACATCATGATAATTTTTTCAAAATATTTTTAAAATACACGTGTATATTTAAAAAAATAAGTAAAATTCAACTAAAATTTTATTAGAGTAAAACATTTTTTTTTGTAGAAATAAAGAGCGTTTTAATAACTTATATTACTCTTTAATTACCAATTTAGTAAAATATATAGTCTTATTCAATTTTATATTGTAGCAAAAGTAAAAAAACATGACAACATTTTTTACATACTGCAAATTTAAGTTAATTTTAATTTGCTATAGATATTTTTCACAAAATTTTCTATGACGCTACTACTTTATAAAAATATTGACACTTACGTAACTTTCCAGTTATTTTCCTAATATATACTATTAAATTATAGAATTTAAAAAACAAATAGCTTTAAAGTATATTGTAATATTACTATTTTTTAAATAGTTAAAATATGCCTAATTAATTATACAAATACATTTAGTACATACATATGATATATTGATTTAATAAATAATTTAATATAATTGATTTATTATAAAATATGGTATTAATCTAAGTTTTACAATATATGTATATTCTGTAAAAAGTTCTTTAAAAGTAAAGCTTTTAAGTTCTCCTTATAAATTAAAATAAGTCACAACTGGTATATTTATTTTAATAATTTGTGTAATACAAAGCAAACATCGACGCCGTTGTGATTAATAAGCATTTTGCTTCTACGATATATGAAACGATAAATCTTATTTGCGTTATTTATTGCTTTTCGAAGTTCATAAATAATGCACATCAAAATTCTCGGATTTCGTACGCTCCTGTAGTACATACATATGTTTTGTGATATATTTTAATTATTAACTTACATTACGTATTAAAGAACACGTATGAAAACGCAAGTAAACGTGAAATATATAAAACTTTAATTCGAAGATTACATTGAAATTATACAAACAAAGAAAGGCATTGGAGAATCGAATGTTTTGCCAAGTATTCTCGAATCGATAAAACTGCGGCTTTTTGTAGGATGGGTGTGGAATATTTATGTTTTTGGAAAAAGGCTGAATTATATATTAATATATTTTGCAAACACTTATTGATTTTTTATTTAAAAAAAAAACAATTTTGTGCTATTTCAATATAAAACAATTATTCTTTTCTACGTGCAGTTTAAATGCAAATATTCTCTAGCACTTTAATTCAATTTGACTATTTTTAATCTAACTTTAACCTTTTGCTTCACGACTTTAACCAAAGCGTAATATCAAGTAAACCAAGGATTTAATAAGACATTTTTCGTGAAACGTTTATCCAAATCTTCGCTAGCTTTAGCAATGCTATAAACGGATTATTATTTATACCTCAAGCTTACATCTAACGGAATCCGTGATTAATAAGATTATACATACAAAATTATAAGATATATTATACCATTTGTAGGGTTATTTTCTTGAAAAATATTAAAATAAAACGTTAAAATTAATTTAAAAAATAATTTAAGATAGGACTAAATTGATGAGAATAAAAAGCTGCAAGCTGGTTAAATTATTAGCTATTTTTATTTGTAGCTACAATATAATTGTGAATATTTATTTTATTAAAATGCAATCTTTTTGCACAATTCCTTCTTTCTCATTTCTTCCAGCAACTAGGCACTTGGGGAAGGAAAAATAAAAATAACATCAGAAAGTCTCTTACTGGAGGTTTTTTTGTTTAACAATTAACATAAAATTATAGTATGTTTAATTAAGTTAAATTACAGTTTAATTCCAATCTTATTATAAGTACTTTGTTAGTAGTCTTATGTTAATTAAATTTTTTTGTTAAATTAATATATTTACAAGCTAAATTTTATGTTTAGTTATAACATTGTCTTTTAGAAAATTGGTAAGGTTTTATTCTGTTAAAATATATTTCCTTTATTTTTTTAATTGTTTCTTAAAATTGATATTCAAATAATATGGTTCACTTAAAATGAATAGACTTTTTTCAATCGTTAACTTAGTTTAAGTTAAATTCTTTTTTTTGATTGTTCGAATCGGTATTAAAAATTACAAACCGCAAGTACAATCACAATCGCAGATCGCGTACTATCTCAGTCGAGACTGAGATAGTACGCGATCTGCGTCGCGTTCTTGGCATTCTGTCTGACGGCTTGTAAGACTGTTTCATGTTTCCCGACCCCCAAAGGGGGTTAGGTTATATTGCATTTACTATGCAAATTTTTGACTTGAACATAGATATTTAATGATTTTTATATGTAAAATTATTTTATCGCTTAATTTTATTATTAAACAATACATACGATAAAAGAAAACTTGATATAAGATTTTCATCTTTAATAGCTTTTATATATAAATATATTCTTTATGTATAAATTTTTATTGATAAAAATATAAATATTACATAATTGAATATATTTTAATCTCCCTTATATTTAAAAAAAAAATTTTTATAGACTAATTAAAAAAAACAGAGTAAATAAGTTTATACAAAAAACAATAGTCTTTCAATAAACTGTGTTATTTAATTTACGAAGCCATAAAAGTGTACAATAAAATCACTCTAAAGTATTTCTTGTATACAAATATTACATCGTGTGAAAATTCCATTGATTATTCAAGTTATGGGTAGACATTAAAAAAAAATAATCTATGTATATCTAGATTTAAATATAGTGTAGATTTGATTTAATATTAACTCTTTACCTAACCGATGAATAATATATTTTGGTAGATTTCAATTTGATTTTCATTCTTCATATTTATTTTTCGTCGGGCAAATAAAGACGGAGCCGAAATGTCGGCTAATAATACAAAAAAAAGAATGTCGGGGGTGAGATTCTTATTTGTATATATTATATATAAAAAAATCTAGAGAGTTGTTGAACAAATATTTTTTTTTAATATTTATGGAATACATATTTATTGGTTATTAATTTTGATTGTATATTAAAATAGGTATTTTTATACTTAAAATATACCAGTAGGTCCGAAATGTATTTGAGTCAAATTTAAAAATGTTAGAGTAGCTTTTGATGATAAAGTTTTTCTCTAAAGAACGCATTGTCTTATTTATATCACCCGACGTTTAGTTTTGATTTATCGCAACTCCTTTCTTTCGTATAAAATATTTATATAATGTAATATATATATTTTATAAAAAGTCTGATTTTTGCATGAGGTAAAAATAATGTATCTGTATTGTAAAAATTGTTAAACATTTAAGTGATTATGTTTTGGAGATGTTTGTGTAAATCAACGGCTAAAAATTTCATGCAGTGAAATATACACAATACAAAATTGCCCGAGGCTAGACGATTATTTGGTTCAGATATATTTCACAATTAAAAGAACACTTTTAAAATTATTATTTCCGCTATATTAATTAATTCCAGCAGTAAAGCGTAAAATATACATATTATTTTTATAAATTGGTTTCCAAAATTATAAGTCTATTTATTTTAATTATTTATTTTATACAGAAAAACACAATACAGTTAAATTATTTATTTAATTGACTCTCTACCATCGGTAGCAAGATTTATTCTTTAGCGATTTTTTTAACAACTATTTGGCGTAGCTTTTCACGACAAAAGATTAAGCCAACTAAGCACCATTGATCCACATAAAATTACAGCTACATAATCTATATAGAAGTTTTCTATACGAAAAATAGTTTAAAAATGTAATTTTCTAGCTGTGTGGAAAGTCTTTCTTTATTTGCTTTTGCTTTTAATAATAGTTGCTCTATTTCTTTATTGCTACATTAATGTGTCTCGTTGTTGACCAAAGAAATTTCAATTAAATCTTTATCACCCATATCTTTTCCACGTATTTTGGAAGCCTTCACCGTTTACGGAACGTAATAGATTAACGATATCCGTATAATTGGCAATATCCGTATGAAATGTTTCAATTTTAACACATTCTGACCATAGGAATTTCTAAAAACTGTTTTAGCATTTCTAAATTTCATTTCATGGTTAATGTATAATTTTGTCAGAATGCACTGAAAAGTTTTCTTAAAGTAGTACAATTTTAAAACCAAACGGTCATATAATTGATGGGTTAAAAAATGTTACTGTAAATTGGTGACCTGGTACATTAATAATATGAATGTTGTAAACTAGATTATATAAGCTTTAGTAACACGAGCTAAAGTATTTTTAAAAGCAGTGGCTTAGTTATTTTATCTTAGATCTTTAGCGGATTTTAAGACTTGAGTTGTTAATCTTTTCCGTTTACTGTTTTAAAGGATATTCTTATACAGCTTTCATATCAACAGTATTTCACGTCTAGTTGTATTTAAAAAAAATGAGAAACATTATATTTTGGTACATGGTTTGTCATGGATAAAATATATAGCTCTATAACTGACTGTGTTAACGCAAATATGGTTTAATTAATTTTTTAAATAGTATTTTTAGGCTTTGTTGCTATTTTATTTTAATTATTTTTCACATTTATGCAATACATATATTTTATATTATTTAAATAATATTTAAACCTTTAATTTATATATGTATATATCTATAGTTTTTACGAAAGTGCAGCGAAAACTTTATTTTATATAAAGAAAATGCAAACGTATAAAACAACTTTTAAAAGTTGGGCATTAAAATTTAAAAGTTTGATTTTACTGATGTCATAATGATCATAAAATAGAACCCATTGAAAGTTGATAAATTTACTTAAAATCTTTTTTAGCCATCAATCACTTTTTTTAAGGTAGACATATGTGCATTTTACTAATAATTTATTATTTACATATTAATAAGAATGACATATGACGACGCAAACGTTATCTACTGAGTTAAATATGTCATGTTGATTGTGCAAGGCAACAAGGAAAGTAAAAAATCACAATTACATCGCAGTGAGTCGCTCACGTCTTGAATAAGATATGATGTTATTTTGAGAAGCTTGCAATAACTGAGTTATACCCTAATTATTTTTATCTCTACACCCTCTATAATTTATTTTTTCGAATCATCCCCTACACATACTCGTAATATAAATAAGGGTAGATTTGGCGCTCCGATCCACTGTAACCTCGCGTTCTGTGAAATTACGACAGAGCAAACAAGCCACAAATTAAATTACAGTTCCATTAAGTATTTCCTACGTAAACTGTAACTTGGTCTGGAATACAAAGAATAAGAACAGAAAGAGATATAAAAAGCGCGTCTATAAATTATTCATCGAGCAGTCCCGCCAAGTCGCAATACATACGAGTATAATTTTAAATCATCTATATATGTGACATATGAGGGCGTGCCTTAAATGTAAAGAATGACCTAAAAAAACAGCAATTAAAACTTATTTATATTTTTATGTATGCTCAGTCTCAAAACCAGTTTCTTGTTCCTTAAAACCTAAGATAGCCGTTTATCACGATCATGTTTTAAAGCAAATTTGAGTTAAATGGAACTCAATTATGTGAATATGTTAGATATGTCAACAAATCATACTTCAATTCAGTGATTTTCTATATTGAAAAAACACTTGTATTCTGCTTTTTTCTTCACAATATTTATATTTATAGTCAATCTATTGTAATATTATTTTTAGTCCATCTACTGTTATGTTATTTTAGCAGTCTTTAAAATAGAAGCCATACTCAAAAGTTTTGTTTTGTGTAATCAGGCAATTGAATTTAATTTAACAATAGCACCATTATATTATTTTAATTGATTTATCTTGTATAGCTAATTTTTTATACGCTAAATAAATTTAAGTAAAATATAACATAAGCATAAACACAATTAAAAAAAATACTTTAATATTACAATTTATTTCGCAAAGCACAAAGGTGTTTTTTTATTCCATTAAGGCAGCCCGCTACATTTTTATTTTTGCGGATTGCTCTAAAAATATTATTATACAAATATTCAAATCTCCATACAATATACATATTATTTAAAAATCTTCTTTATTTCCAGTACTAAATCTATGTACATCTTTATCTATAATTAAATAATATTATTGTGCAACACTATTATATATGTTAATAAATTAAATAAAATTATATTGCAAAAAATTTGAGCAATGAGAATAGTTTTAAATAAAAATAAATTTACATATAAGTTAGAAAATAATATGTTACTAGAAAATTTCAATAAGTACTTAACCTCTTATGCGGTATCGCCGTACATGTACGGCGATCAATCTATCACTGTTTTGAGGTATCCCATATTGTTATATATTTACATATATAACTGAATAAATATATATTTATATAATATTTTTTTAAATGTAATTTGTTTAAATGAACATTAAAAAAAATATGTTATATTAATTTTATAAAAATATATTAAGAGCCTCTGAATTGAAATAAAAAAATTCCAATTAAAATTTATGTAAAATAAATTAACATAATTTATTATTAGAAAAGTATTAAAATAAAATATTAAACTACACTAATACAAAAAAGTAGTAATATAAATCAAATCAAGTATACGTTGAGAAACATTGTTTTTTTATAAAGTAATTAGCAAATGTGCTTAAATTAATATACTACTCAAAAGGTTAATAAAAATAAAGATGTACATTGATTTAATATTAGAAATAAACACAATTTAAGGATAGTTAGGTATTAGAAAATGAATACGGCTATTTTAATAATGTACAGTGTGAATTTTGATAATCATAATCTTAGGACAATTAGTAAAAATAAAAATATGACGGGTTACCTTAATGGAGTAGAAAAACACCTTCGTGCATTAAGAAATAAATTAATATATTAAAGCATTTTTAATGGTAACAATTAGCTAATTAATAAATATATAAATTAATCTTAAATATTTCTTGAATATCCAACTAATCCAATTTTTTTTGTAATGCGAGATTTTTAAGAAAAATGTAATGCAACACAATGAGTCGCTTCTTTTTAACAAAACAATGATTTTACGTATTCGAAAAACATTTGTAAATAGAACGTTTTTCGAGGTATGTACTATGACTGAAATTCTTAGAATTCAAAACATAATGTTTGAAAGGCCCAACCTTTATTATCGTATAGCACTTATTTGAGAAATAGGTGTGCGTTGTTTTTTTTTGTGTAATTCATGATACGTTTTTGTATTTGTTGTTTCAATACGCTAAGATTTTATTTGAATTATTTTTAATATTTCAATCGCAGTTAATTTATTTTATTATTATTTTATTATTATTTAATTTATATGCAAATCTGCACAAAACAATCGTCGATGCAAATCCGATTTTTATGTACATATATCCAATTCATTCCGAACATTATTAGCTATTGTATATACTTTTACAATAAATTTGATAAAAGTATGTATATAAACTGTTTAATTAATATTGCTGAATTTATTCTGGTGACTTAAAAATGCTGTCTTTGATCAAAAAGTACATAAAAATAAATTTAACATTTTTCTTTTGACGTCCACATCGATCATTAATTCACACAGCGTTGTGTGATGCATATTTTATAAAGTAAATATTGAATAATTAAAATAAATAATTATCAAAAAAAAAATATTCTACAGGCAGTTATTTTATGTTTTGCAATTGTCCAATAAATAATTATCGATAAAAACTAAGAAAAAATTCGAGTTCGAATACCTAATTCATAATTGAGACACATGATCCTGTATTGTCAAAAGTTGGCAAGTGCTCCAGTTTTAGTCTTGAATATCAACTATACTTCTGATTTTTATTTCATTGACTCAATACGCTAGGTATCTATTTAATGGAGCATCATAAAAGGTGCGCAATACCAAATTATTCATAGGCATTTCTCATGATTAAGCCATTTGTTTTTTATTTTTTTATTAATCACTGTATTAAAGTATAATTTAATTTATTTTAAAATTACAATGAATTGATTTTTTTCTTCACTAATTCATTGTGCACTTGCTATAATATTTATAGCTTTGTTATAATTAAAATTGATGTGCTTAATTTACTACGGATACTTATATATCAGGTCACGAACTTTGGTATATTTATGCAGTCAAATTGCTTTCGTAGCAAGTCAACGATTTTCGCCACAGGGTACAACGTTTAATTCATGGAAAAGTATAAATACATATAGCTATTCAGCGCTTACACGAGGCTGAACTAGTTTTATTTGGTAATAATTACTTCCATTAAAATCCTTATTATGTCGAATACTGGAATCCGAATATAAATTATGTCACTAATGTCGATTTATCACACAGAACTATTTAATAAAAATATTTAAAACTTTACCTTACAGTTTTCTAATAGTATTTTTTTATCATCGATCCGTAAAAATATTACAGTTATATGCATTATTAAACCAGTGCTTAACTAGAATTACTTTGGTAAAATATATCATATTTTTCTTCGTGAAAACCAGTTCTGAAGTATTAATTTAATTATATTTCAATACTTTGAATATTTACAATGTAAAGTATTTTAATCGCACGATAGAAAGTACGGTCTATGAAAGCACTACGATAAAACAATGTAAGCGGATGGTTGAAGTATAAGTGGCTTTTATAATCTTCTCAATAGTCAACATAATATTATCCTATTTAAAAGAGAAATAAAAATTGAAAAGCGTTGGCGGGGACGTTAATTAATATGCATCATAATATGAGTTTTAGAATAAAAATCATACTTGATTTTAATGAAAAAAGTGAAGATTATTTTTTTGCACTTAACAGTATTAGCACAAATGAATTTAATGCTTCAAAAGCCAATTGTAATATAAATGTAATAAAAACATAATTAATGGAACATTTTAAATACATAATTTTATCGAATTTATTATATAACCAATATCTTTGAGTTTGATTGAAAAAACACGTCTAGCATCCGTAGGTGCTGTCGATTAAAATATTGATCGAATGCACAATATGGCACTGCAAAGAAAGTCGAGAGAGCAGATTTTACATCAACGCACTCGCCCATTTTAAAATATGTAAATGAAATATTTATACAAACAAATATTTGTTTTTTTAATACAAATAAAAAATTTGATACTAGTTTTACTTCGTATATCAAATTGTAAAAAACTCATATTCGAACTTTTAATCAAAGATATAAAACAAATTAGTATTAAAACTATTATTTATTTATTAGTATTAAATTATTATTCACTATTTATTTATGTATGTATTTTTAATACATAGAAATATAAATAAAAATGTGTTTTGAAAAATGTTTGTAAATTTTAGTTTACTTGAAAAATATTTTTAATTTAAATTTTTTTTTAATTAATAGTTAATTCTTGATATTTTAGTCACACCAGCTCAGTAACTTTCGTTCACTATTTTTCACCGATGCAGTAATAAATTTAATATTTATAGCCATGACATACATTTTAAAATAAAAATATTATGATCTTTAGATATACATTCTTGCTATTTTTGTTTGAAATACGGTTGTATATAAGGTAAACCATTGCGATTTCAAGTAACGAGGTTATCAGTCAATTTCCTTAACCGTAGCTATTCCAATACGTTATTTCACGTCGGTTATTCAGTATATAAGCTTTCTAGCTGCAATGTATCGAATTTGCAAAGCTTCCGGGTAAACCTCAATCACTTAAAATTTCCGGTTATGTTTATATTCATTTATAAAGGATTTTAATCATTTTATATCAAATACTTTGAATAATTAAAACGAGTAAAGAGTAATCATATAAATTAATTGAATTTTTAACTGCTTTAAATCCGCTGTAATGATAACATTGTTGATATTGTTTGATAAAATAATACCCAATTAAAATAGATTTTATTTATTACGACATCAGAGAACCATTCATAACATACCTTACAGATATGGCAATTATTTAAATAAAAATAATTTGTATAAATAAATAAATCTCTTTTTATCTCATAATACTGAAATATTGGCTCACTGAAATTAAAAAAAATATTTTACACATTCAATATTTTTTTATTTTTGAATATGTGTGACGTGTCAAAATAAAAGGTACCTAGCAGTTCATAGTAATGATGCTATATAATAGAGAAGTGACCGTGCCTTTTTTATGATAAGGATGGCTGGCGAAGTGAAAATAAAAGTATATTTTGCATACACGATTCTCAATATTTATATATTTTTATTTTTATTCAGACATATTTCAACCTCAGTAGTCCACGGAATATGCTTCACTAAACATATGGGTTAATTATCAGTAATAAGTTAGTTTCAGTAGATATATTTTAATTAAAACTTATTTTCAAAAATTGCGCGAAATGTATGTTTTTAAAAAAAAAAACATTTTTAATAGTAAAGTAATAAAAATAATTAATAATAGGTACTAGACGATTTAATTATTATGTGTTGTCAAATCTTTTTTATATCAAACTTAATTTATATTTTATTTAAAAATATAAATATTATATTATTAACATTGAAAATAATTCAATGCTATTTTAACTAAAGATAGGTTGTACAAGATGCTATAATTAAAATGTGTGCCAAGGTTTTACTAATTAATAAACATGGTGAATCATGCAAGCGGTTATTTTAATTAAAATAATAATAATGACAATATCGGTATAGCGATAATACCGGTATTGACCTTTTTTTTTCAATAATACAAGTATTGAAAATTTCTGTATTTTTACAATCTTTAGTCATATTCGATGTTTTCATGGCTCTCTTGAAATATTTATAAACCTTTATATTTGTTTAACATAAGTTTTAATGCATATTATTGGTTCTGCCATTTTCAAAATGCGTTGTCAATACTTAGCTATTAAGCACAAACTACGCTTTCAATGTGGTTGACAATTAACATACGCATCACAGACAACGGTACTATGAATTTATTCATGAAAATAAAGGTTTCCGTGTATTAAAATAATTATTAATTAAGTTAGCTAATTTTAAACTCGGTTTCCGTGCGTAATGAAATCAAAATAAATAATTTGCGCTACTAATTAATTTAATCGTTTGGTTATTATAAAAGTGTTTCACTTTGATTATAGCAATTGATTGCTTTATATAATTATCTTGTAGTAGTAAAGTAATTAACGCTAATAATTAACTCTAAATATAAATTTTAATCTCAAAAGTGGACCAAAGTTTATTTTTCATCTGGCTTCGTTTCCGTCGACATTGGGATGTGTCCAGAACAGAAGAGCAATTTCTCCTTGTGAAACTTTTTGCCGTCTACGTGAATTAATCGAGTTTTTTTTCATTTGGCAGATTCAAAGCGAGCAACCCTTCTCTAGCAAACACCTGAGCCCAAAATGCCGGTTATTTACGACATTGGCGACGCAGACAGCGGACCACCCTCGGATCAAGATGAGCTAATTAGGCTGGAAGAGAGCGATAGCAGCTCTGATTCCGAAGAAACACCCGCCACTTGTTCTGCGAGAGCGTCTCTGAACAGAGAGACCACAGACACTAACGTCGAAGAGCTGGTCCAAGATGCTCCAGTATTGAAGGAGAAACTTGACTTTTGCGTCACGGGATTAACACTGTCCCTATCGGCCACGGCTCTCACCATCATCTATCCAGCGTACCTCGGAACGGCCACCGCTGCATCGAACTCCTACGTAGCTCTCCTGTTCCCTTCGAGTAGCTGCTTGTTCCTGCTCTTATTAGCTGTGGTTACTCTCAAATGGCTGAGACACTTTGATGGATGTGTAATTACTCGCTGCTCCTTGCCCATGAAGAGGTAAGTCAATATTTTAATACCGTTGCGCGATTGGCTACATAATAGCTTGCGGTTATTAGTAAATATAATATATAAACATTTACCAGCACTAAATACATATACTTAAAAGGATGCGTTTACATAAAATTTATACATATTTACCATCGTATTTTATATCCCTTCAATCAAGTTATTTGAAAAGTATATATTTATGTTGCTCAACTTTAAATATTTTATCTCTATGTTTATATTATAAATTCAACTTCTATATCCATGGAATGCATAATAAAAAATATGCAAATAAATAATTAAAAAGTAAAAGTTCGTATAAGTTTGTACATAAAAAGCTTATACAGATACCATACCTGTGAATTTCTCATTAAATATAAAAATAAAGGTCCAAACTGTTTTACAACAACTGAATTATTTAACATTGAAATTTTCTCTGAATTAAATTAATTAAAATTAGGTTGTATATTTCAAATTTATTAATATGTTTATCAATTAAAATTAGTAATGAAATATTTCTATGCTTCATTATTTTCTTTATACAATATTTCTCATATTCATATGATCTGGCCCATTTGACTGTCATATGTTACCACAACTTTTTTTATGCAAAAAAGTTGGATTAGTAACAGCTTGTGAAAACGAAAATGTAAGATTCATGCACAAAACAAAAATGACAGTAGTAAAACACGTCACTTTAAACTGTTTACGAAACGTATTTATCCGGGGAGCACAGACCCTCTACAACGCGTCATCTGGCAAAATGTGGCGTGGCTCATAAGTATGAGCGTCTTTAAAAGCACTAAAAAAAGTGTCATATAAATACGATTTCTATATTTTAAAAATGTTTATTCCAGCTTTTTTATCCTTTTCTAAAAGTGGTTCCATGAAACGTTTAAAATTAAATTCCAAAAAAATGTATATTGTTTGCGAAAGCACGCCACATAGTGGTCATTGTTAGCATTTATTTTCTATAATGACAAACAACGACATATCGTTGTTTAGCATCTAAATGCTTAAGAAAAAATTATATTAAATTCACTACAATTAACAATACAGACTTGTGTTAAAACCGCTTTACAATTAGTAAATGAATAACTTTTTTTAATTATTAGTTATTAATTTAGATGCAAAGTAAAAAAAAAGTTTTTTTTATTATTATTATGCGTAAAGTTACAGATTTAAAAATTTGTAATAATGCTTAGCAATATTTCGAATCCTGTTAAAAAGATTAACGTAATTTATTTTATATTTAAGATTATGTATGTGTAATATTACATTTATTATTAAATTTAGATAAATAGATTGGGACAACAATGTCACGACATTGTTGTCCCAAATAAAGCGGTATGTACATCAATCTGGTTGATAAATAAAGTTTTTTATTTATGCTTTGTAAAATTTGCAAGGCTATGGATTAGAAACGGGTGAAGTGGAAGCTCAAGTCAAAGCAATTAAGGTTCTCAATAAAATATTTACATGATTATCAACTATAGGAATATTTTAATATGTGTTAGAATACTTGTAAATATTTGTTCATACTATATAGAATGAAATTACATTTCTTATATTATAAAAAAATTTATATACTTGCGTAACACAGGTAGTCGGTTTTCTCTCAATATACCCAAGTGACTAGGACCGCTCTAAAATCCATGGTCTTTGTTTCGAAATGCGAGATAATTCAACAAAAAAATGCTTTTACGCATTCGAAAAATATTTATCGGTGCATCCACTAGGGCCGAAATACGTAGAATTCGTTCATTGAATTAAATAAATTGTTGAGAAGGCCCACCCTTTATTAATGTTTAACGCTTATTTTTAAAACAGGTTTGCGTCGCAATTTTTTGTATTCGTATTAGATTTTTGTATTTTTTTATTTAAAGATACAAAGATTTAATTTCAGTTAAATAATTTGGTTGCGGTTGATTTCTTTTTACATGTTTAATTTATATGCAAATCTAGATCCAATATTTATTTTAAATTAAATCTTCCGTTGTAACCAGACAATAGCGCATTTTCTATAAATTAAAATTTGTATGCCGCTGATAGGGCTCGAACTCGCAACCTCAGAGTTACTAGTCTGACACGTTACGGATTACGCTATTCTGTCCTTTTGTGTATCAAATTCGCGCTAAACATGTGTGTACAACAAATTCTATACAATTATATGTTTAAAGTGCTCCCATTAATTTTGTGAAATTATTCAATAACAGCTAAGCTTAGTTATTTATAGAATATTACTCTCAAATTAAACGAATCCGAACTCCCAATTCATAATTTAGTACGCAAGATTTAAATAAATTAATACATTTAATACAAAAATATTGTATTAAATACGATTAATCTATTTTTTTTATTAGAGCAAATTTTAAATATAAATTACAGAATTACTATTCTATTTATAATTTATCATCATTTTATTATATATTTTTTTAAACCTTGACTATTTTTAAATATGTATATAGTGCAGTTTTTTTTAATTAAAAAAAACTTGTACTATAAACTATTTTTTTTATTTTAAAAACAATTAAAAGAATTAAAAACAATGTAACATAATTATTAGACATAGATTTGCCTCCCCGATGGCGAGAAAATAAGTTTTAGAATAAAATATATTTTGTCATACGCGACTGTATAAATTAAATAAAAAAATAATACGTAGTTAATATTAGATCATAGAGTAAAAATTTAGGAGAACAATTTTGTAGATGAGAGGTGATAAAAATATTGTGTTTAAATTTTTCTGAAGTCGTAACAAGAGGGTCTTGCAATAAGTAGATTATATTGTAAAATTAAACCTTTTATTATTTGATTACAGAAGTTTAAATTTACCCATACAACGGCTAACGAAAATAATAATTTCATATGTATATCTTTATTAAATTATACATACATATAACGAAAAATTTATCAGTACTATATCTGTACATACATATAAATATGTATGATTCGATAAATAAAAAAAATATAAAACATGCGTAGAAAATTTGTATAAATTTATCTTAAAAAAAAGACGACAACTTTATGTATGTCAACAACCAGCTAAAATACTGCGGTATTTGTAATTCAAATTTATCAGTAAAATATTTAAAAAAATGCGCTGTGCGTCCAAATTCACTTTAAATATTTAATTACTAGTAAATAATTTATTTTTAAATTAATAGAATTTACCCAATGTGCGATATTTATTCTGGAAATTTTCGGAAAATAGAAACTTAAAAATACTAACTTTTTGTTATTAAGAATTAAATTAATAAATATTTAAAAATAGTAACGATGCATCCCAATGTACCTGCTTTAAATCCGCACTATTACTTGAACGCGTGAAAATAATGTTGTACTTTATAAAAACAGGGATTACGTAATTATTTAAAATTATATTTTACATATATTAAATTAATATAAATTAATCATTTCTATTACACATTTTTTTATATATTAATCATTTTTAACCCTTTTTAGGGCAAAGGCCGAAATTAGTTAATATATTAACCCGTCGCGTTAAGGTCCAAATTTCCAATAAAACCCATAATAAAGTCAACCTTAGTTAAATCTTAATATATTGTCGAGAACGTTCTTTGGTTAATAAATTGCTCTATCGACGTGAAGTTTCAATCAAGGTGCGTGTCATAAAATTAACTATTGACCGTCAGTGCTTGCACCTGACAGCTAGCGAGCACAGCTGTTTTGCGGTTTTCGAGAAAATGTATTTTAATAGTTATTTAATAAGGAATCATAATATATATATATATATATATATATATATATATATATATATATATATATATATATATATATATATATATATATATATATATATATATATATATATATATATATATATATATATATATATATATATATATATATATATATATATATATATATATATATATATATATATATATATATATATATATCGCATAAATTAACAGTCGGTAATATTTTAACGGGACGTTGTAATGTCAAAATCACAAGTCATAGTGTTGACTTTTAAAATTATTTTTAAATATAAATGATCTATTTAGAAGTGTAGTGTTACATATTTTTATTAAGAAAGTGATGTATTGCTTTCATTTTTTTAATCACATGTTAAGATGCTGCTAGAAAGCAATAAAGTTAGTGAAAAATTAATGCGATTCTGTACACTGTTAGCTCTAAAAAAAAAGAGAAAATAATATGTAAATCAGGCTGAAATATTTAGAAAAAAAGCAAAGATATGTTTGTGTAAAAGCGAATTTTAATATCACGAAACGCTTTTTACATTTGAAACATTAATAATCCTTGTGTACTTTTTAAATTTTTTCATCAATTTATAAAGCTTTATTTTTCGTCAATTTATAAAGCTTTATTTTACTATAAAAATCACATTGAAATAAGTTAGATTAGACAAAAAAATAATTGGATATGTCATATTCAAGATTTTATATCTTGCGATCTATGCTCTTACGATCTACAGATTATATGATTAAATTGTTTTATTTTATTTTCAGACAATACAAATTCACAAAAGCTAGAAAATCAAATGTATCTAAGTCAAAACCACTGCTAATTATTCGATAACGACGACATATTAAAAGCTTTAAATAAATCATGCACTTAGTTAATTTTTAACTTTTAATTACATTTTAGTTGTAGAACTTTCGATTCACGAATTTTGCTTTGGCATTTGAGTTATGAAACGTCGACACTTGAGTTTGTAAACTAGGAATTTACTTATAGAATTGTTAAATTTAATTAAATGTGAAAGGTATACCTTTACTATTCAGAATGTTATCCTTGAAAGTTGAAACATACTTATGATTGTAGATATCAACAAAATGTGTTACTTCATTGCCAAGAAACTTAACTCAATAAAATTAGTTATTCAGTAATTAAAAGGATTTTAAATTATAGATCTCGATTTAAAATGCTGTATCATAGCAGGCCCTGAAAAACAATGATTCCGGGCCTCAGGACAAAAATGGCACATTATATATTTTTTAATATCGTGATATAATATCTTGAATAAATATTATTATGTACGAGTCTTTCTATGCTACAAATTAATATAAAAATTAGCTACAGTTGCGATATATTTTCTGAAATAATATTTTATGCGAAAAATTATTCATAATATTTATCTGATATTTAGTCGCGTTTTATTTGCTGCTCAGTGTTGCCATATACTACATTTTCAGTTCAGGTCAAAAGCAATAAAATCGTGCAATCGCGGTAAAAACGCTCGATTATCAAGACTTTTTATACAAATTACAAATTAAACGAGGAACAGATAAACCGAATTTTGGTCAATAGGAGAGCTCAAAAAACAATTATCCCTTCTCAGAAGTCAAAAATCCACGTCAAAAGCAATAAAATCATGCCGTCGCCGTCGCAGTGGGAACGCTCGTTACCGAGCGTTCCCACTGCGACGGCGCCGACATGATTTTATTGCTTTTGACGTGAATTTTTGCCTTCTGAGAAGTGATAATTGTTTTTTGCGCTCTCCTATTGACCAAAATTTGGTTTGAATAAACTTTGATCAGCCTTTTTAAGTTTATAGTAATATCGCTAGGAATAGCTATCATATTTTTAAAACATACTGTAATATCGAAATGCAGATTAACTATGGAGCAATATGTGAGGTGCGATGATGACTGTACTTATTCTTCCACTTATTTCCCCTGAGAGTTTGCTTGGTTTTTATTTTAGACTTGACCTTATAAAAGTTTTAAAACTATAGGTTTTAGAATTTTCATTAGGTTAGATTTGGGTTTGAACAGCAAATGGACGTTTCGCAACTGTCAAATTGAGTTTCATAGACATTTTAGAGCAGCATATTAGCGCCAATCAGTTTAATTATATTTCCGCTAGTAGAAATATATATCTACTGGTGAAAATATATTTATACTTTACTAGTGAAAATATAACTTTATCAAAAAACACACATTTACTGTAACATTTATACATCGGATGTAAATTAATATTGATAAATATGTAAATATATACACTTGCCAAATAATAAATATTTTTTTTATATATAAAAATATATAGCTACTGGTGAAAACGTATTTCGATATGATTTTACTGAAATGATTAATTTTAAAAATTATTTTCGGGATAGATTCGAGACTATTTTTTTTAGGAATAAGCACATGAAACTTAATGTATTAGTAATTTATTTTTCTGTATACAATCCAGTTGTCAAATTATTGATAATACAATCCATAAAAACATTAAATTTATAATATATAATTTAGCTGATGCTGTTGTTGATTTTTCGTTATTTCTTTGCTTCTTTCTTAGGTATTCAATTTGAATTTTCAGTTTTAATACCTAAATTTACTGCTATTAATTTACATTTATTGAATATTTCCATTCATGTCTAATATTTTTTGAACGTTTAAAAAGTAATTTGCAAACAAATTTAACACTAACAGAGCTGCGTTAAGAAACTACAATTTGTCCCTTTAAATAATATTTTTTATTTGGAAAGTACTACTTAGAAAGTGCGTGCTTTTGAAGGCAATGTTCCGCTCCTTTTATTTATTGTGTGTATTAAAAGGTCTGAAGGAATTTATATCTCGAATACATCAGTACATACATCTCAAACAACTGTAGTTTAGATCAGATTTATTATTTTTTTATGAATATATTCTTGCTATGATTTATTCCAGAGTCCGGCCCCAGGAATTTGTTCCCTCTCCCCTCTCTCTCGGTAAACCTGGACGCGAATAACTGTCTGATCTTAATAGTTAAATGCGTTCCTCATAACCAAGATTTATCGCAGACGTCGTTCACGTGTAGAGAGAACTTCCTTCTGAGATATTCAGTAGAAGTTTTTATAATTAAAATGTTTTTTTGCGATCGTATGTCAATTTAAAATCATTTGCATGATAAAGATTTTTTTTACAATTTGTAACTGTCGCTGTTCATTTAGAAGAGACGGTGAAAAAGTTTGTCTACGTTTCGTAAATATAATCGACTCAATGCAATTGAAAAGTTTTATTCATGTTGACGTGAATTTTCTACCATTTGAAATATTTATTTAGGTATCAAAACTTTTACGTAATTTATTTGCGATTGGTCGTTAAAATAACTGTAAATACAAAATATTAAAAAAACAAACACTTTTTATGCCTGAATATTAATGTTGCTTTTCTCATATTTCTTACTCTTCCCTTTCTATGTTTTATCAAAGAAAACTTTGAGAGAAAACAAGTTTTAACAGCATTAATAAGAAATTATTTACGATCGACAATCGGACAATAACAAGTATACTATATTTTAATAACATCGTGAAACTTTCGATTATGCAACGATGAAAGCGTATTTGTGTTTTTATTAAAAACAACAATACTGTTATTAATTGTTTTACTTTAATTATACTATAGATTTAATTATTTATTACTTACTATTAGATTTTTCATTGCGTTCTTAATTTTTAAATATATTTTGATTCGGTTTACCGGTTTTAATTTTAAATATAAACACTTTAAGATCTAGATATTTTATACGTAAATTGAAATACATACATACATATGCATATGACGAATAAATTAACTCCAACATTTACGCGGTCGCCTGTGTGAGTCACGAATGTTTTGAATAAAGACGTTCATTACTCTTTTTTATTTGAGTCACGTATAAAGTCTTCAGAAAATCGTTCTCCGTATTTTGCGTAAGTTTCAGAATAATAAACGAAAAAATAGTCGTCATTCACTTTAGTTACCTTTCAAATAATATTCTTTGATTAAAAAAAAAATGTTAAAAAATCATATTTTTCACTGAACTAACTTTTATTGATTAATGCAAATTTGACCAAGAGTGTCTTAGAATTTTATATTATAACTTCATATATAATACATAAAGAGGAACGGTTAAATAATTTTTATAATTTAGAGTTTCATTCTCAAAGATATTCATAATTAGATTTTATGTTTTATATCTAAAAATTCAATTAAAAAAATAAAAAATTAAAATTTATATATTTATTACATAAAAAAAAGCTTTGTCACTTTTCAAAGACATAGAGCAAAATATGATTTAAATAGAGTGAAAAATAATAATGTGCAAATTATATAAAATCATTAACTTCTGTATTTTTCACAGTACCAAAGTAAAGTTTTCACAGTAGTACAAAACAGTGTCTTGAAAACCGTTTTATTCTTGATTTGAGACTTTATTTTCGGACTCAGCGCATATATAAAAAAATTAAATTATTTTAACTAGAAATAAAAAAAACTGATCCATGACGGTTAATTTTTTTTGTTATTTGTCATCTTGATTTATTGAGAAGCACCAGATGATTTTGTTATAAATTGCTGGGTTTTAATTAAGTTTTCCTATGCAATTAATTTAATGTTGTTATTTTATGTATTTCTTATGAATCTGTTTTTGTAAATGTATCGATAAGGGTCTGAAGTATTCGATGAAACTAAATAAAAAATAAAATATGTTCAAAGTTTATCGCGGAAGGTTTCGAGAAGGGTTTGATGTATTCTAATAAAATTCTCAGTACTTAGGTTTATTGATCAATTTTATAGACACGACATAAAATAATTTGTTATCTCTATAAGCTAGCTGTGACTCGTGTGAAGATCGATATTATCAGTATCTTGACTGACAAAAGATTATGCTAAACAGATCTATTGAAAAGAAATAGAACGGTATTTTGGATCTCGAATCATGTGTCTGTTGTGCTCTATTTGATGGTTAAAAGTAGGAATGACAATAATACCGGTGTTACAGAGAGAAAAAATAAGTCAATACCGGTATTAAAAATATTTATTTCTTTACAATACCAAAATACGGTATTAATCAGTTTCCTAATGAAAGGCATCCCCTGACATTCATTTTATTATTTTATTTATTAAAATGTTATTGTTTTAACTCCCATCCGGCTAAACAGAATTACATATGCTCATTAGAGATCTCCACAATGGCCACACGTTTATTATTCATCACTAACAATCCCACAAGAGCAATATTTTATTCATTGACTGCACTATTTAGTTGACCACTGCACCATAATATTTAAGGCTCGTATTACTGCTTCTGCATCTGTCGATCTAACAAGCATCATTAAAATAGTACTCACTCGTGATTTGTGTCATATAAAAAATTAAGCACGTTTTCCTATAACACAAATCATTATAAATCAGATAATGCCGAGCAGTGAGCTTATTTATTAGAATAAAATTCCTAGAACTTTGCGAATATCCCTCGTACTTATAATTGTAAAAAAAGTTCCATAAAAGCTCTATTCAACAATGTTGATATTGGATCAAGCGAGGCAAAACCCTTGATGCTATAAAATGTATTGAATATAAACTCATCTCATGTAATTAATAATTTTAGTCAATGTAACGCAAAGTAAAACTTATATTTGTTTCAAAGCCATAATGGCATATTCTATACAGCTTGAAAAAAAATCGCTGAACTGCGGCTTTTCATATAATTTTATGTAACAAGAATAGCTCAACTTTTCATTTTAATTATGAGCTCGTTTAAAATGCATCACATTGAATCCCTTTATGTTGTATTATATATTAATTTCGTTTAACCGAGCGTGAAATATCTCTAGAATCTCACATATATAATGAATTATGAACTAGGGTTCTATATGAATTTTACACTCACTGGATGTCGTTATATACGCCTACGTTACTATTATTATGTTATGATCGTTAAAATGCATACAAAGATTATGTTATTTTAATCTTACAGCTAAATATATCTGATTCTTTCGATTGTTTAATTTTAATATAGGAAAAACGTATATAGGCTTTGAAAGATAAAATATGTAACTGATTTAATATTTTGCAATAAAATATTTTATTGAACGAAAATGGCAAATGTGCTACACAACCCATTGCGGTGAACTTCTTGTTTATATTCTATTAATGTTTGTTGCGAAATATTTGTCCATAGGCATATATTTCGCAACAATATCTACTTTCTTCTAATTAATTTTTAATTTTCCCTATTATTACGATATAAAAAAGCTCATATTTTGATCTCGAATCATGTGTCTGATGTGCTCCATCTTAATCAGTTTGATGGTTTAAAATAGGAATGGAAATAATACTGGTATTACCGAGAGATAAACAGTCAATACCGATATTGACATTATCAATATTTATTTGAATGTAGTGATATCAACAAAAATATTAATTTAAACTTAAAATAACACTATAAAAGATTTGCTCGGTGTTTTGCAACAGGTAGTTCGCAAATATTTAGCGTCCATTTTAAAATATTTATTTAAAAAAAAAGGCAAGTGGCTGAGTACATCGGTTTTTTTTACATCGTCGTTTTATGTCGAAAAACTTTTTCTTGTGTCATTGTGCTGAAAATTTTTAAGCCCTAAAAGATGTAAATACAGAATAACTTTTATTAACAATAATAATAGTAGTTTTTATACCGGTATTACCTAAAAAAAACCTAGTCAATACCGGTATTATAAATATTACGGTATTGGAAATATTCATATTTTTTCCCTTAATTTGTAATAAAAAAAAACAGAAAAATAATGTCTATTTAAAGTCAAACTAAATGCTTTATTACTAAGTTTATTCTGTAATATAATATCAAATGCTTGCGAATTTTGCAAAAAATTCAAGAATTCAAGGTTCAGTATATTTGTGGTCTTTATATTTATTTTAAATTTTATTTTACTTAAATTGTCGATATTTATGACCAATTATCTATCTGACTATTTATGAATATTTTGTTTTTAAACCAATAAGGATCGTTTGAACAATCTTTTTTGCATTCAGGTATTTCTAAAAATACTTTATACGCTGCTCCTTTATTGTGCTATGTACGAGTAGTAATAAAATTCAATAAAATGATTGTGTACAAAAATTAGATTAATGCAAACCTTAAAATATCAATATAAAAGTGTAGTTTCGTGTTTTTCAACAGGTAGTTCGCAAAAATTTGCGGTCGATTTTAAAATGTTTATTTATAGAAAAATTTCAAAATATATGAGCATATCGTTTTTTTTACACCGTTATTTTATATGTCGAACAACTTTTTATTGTGTCATTGTATTTTTAAACCCTAAAAAATTTAAATAAATAAAAACAAACAGCAAACTTTTTCTTACACAATAATTATAGTCAGAAGAAGAGTATAAATACCAGTATTACCTAGAAAAACCTAGTCAATACCGGTATTATAAATACAATTATTTTTTTAATAATTTGTAATAAAAAAAAAACAAAAAAAAAAATATTTATTTAAAGTCGGACTAAATGCATTATTGCTGAGTTTATTCTGTAATATATTGTTAAGTGTTATTAAATGCTTGCAAATTTTGCAAAAAATTTAAGAATTCAAGGGAATATTTGTGGTCTTTATATTTCTTTTTTGCAATATAATAAACATGCTGGGTAAATTTTGACTTAAGTTTCCAAAGTTTATAAGCAATTATCTGTCTGACTATTTATAAATATTTTGCGTCTGAAGCAGAAACAATCTTCCTTACACTCAGGTACTTCTAAAAATACTTTATATTCTGATCCTTTATTGTGTTATCTACGAGTACCAATAAATTCTCTAAGACGACTGTGCACAAAAACCCTTTTCCCAATTCATTTAATTACTATAATGTAGGAAAACATATTTTTTAAAATACGGGCGGTAAATCTTTCTTCTTATGAAACAATAAATCATTGTCTTTGATCCTTAATTTTCATAACAGAGGCTAGAGCACCAATCGAAAATTTATTTTAATTAAATATATTTCTTAATCGGGGATCATGTAACATAACCCCCAATTGGTAAATTTCACTTTGAGCATTGTTTTCTTGCACTTTTATGCATAAGGCACATTTTTTAATGTTTGTCAACGATCGTTCTTTGCCATTGGAATAACTTCTTACTTCTTAAGGATCACGATTATAAAGGTGTGGCAATTTTTCTGCATTTTCCGGATCAGATATTAATGATAATCGTAAATAAGTTCTCGCAATACTCTTAAATTCAAGCAGATGCATGGTTTTTTCCCACGAATTTTTATCCTGTATTTATTTATGCTTCAATCTAGTTTATCCACACCTCCCATACATTTATTATAGCGGTGAGGTTGCGGTATTTTTGGTTTCTTCTCAGTTTTTAAGCATCTACTTTTCTTATGGAAGTATACCTTCATGAGTCGATGACATTTTACCACAAATATTGTCATATATAATTTTTAACATCGATATACCACGAATTTATTTTTTTCATAATCTTGTCATCTTTTATTCAAAAATTATTCATACGATTATATCGCACTGTGCCAGTAGCAAAAAAATTCTATCCCTTAACATTTTCATCAACTCAAAACTGATAAAAATTTTATCGAAATAGACAGAATGGTTTGATGGATTATCGATTTAAGAAATATTTTTCATTATGACTGACGTGCCTAATCCCATCTCTTGGTAATCTCCCTCTTGTCTCTCTTGATATATTATAATTCAGCATTGTAGCAATATCTAATTTCGCTACAACACATTGCTTGACTCCAAAACGTATTGGTTTTCCTTTGATCAATTGTTTAAGATAATGATCAACACTAATATTAAAAAAAAACTCCTTCATAATGAACCAATTTTAAAAATATGTATGACTAGTTCATAAATTTCTTTTGATTTATGAATATGGGTTTTGTAACAAACATTTCCTTAACACTGAATAGATATATTCTAGTACTCGCATTAGTTCTGAGGCAGAAAATGATATCTCTACTCACGATTTCATACTGTTTATCTTAGAATATAACTTCAACAAATTAAAAATAAATATTTATATAGTATAAAAATAAGGTCGATGTAGGGCGTATATAATACTTGGCCCAAAAGATAATATTCAGTCTGTCTTCAATTTAAACAAGACTATTTTTAAGTTTGTATACAAATACTTTTAAAGTTGTACCTTACTTTAAATTCATACGTGTCTCATAAAAAGTTATATAAGAATTATTGAAAAAATAAATTGAAATATACGCTTTTGAGATTAAATTTCGAGTAAGCAATATTCAATGGGAAATAACCCAAATAACATTTCAATGCATTCACCCGTTTAGGATATAACCAATTAGTTTTATAAACGCTTATCGAGCATGCATTTAAATGCTTTAATTAATGATTGCAAACCTTCACAGCATATGTGTGAATAATTATCGTAGTAGACATTTACATCACTAAATGTTGAACTTATAATTAGTGGTTCGAAATAATATTTAGTTGCTGAATAAGCTTTGTTTCATTATTTGAGTCATTACCATCGTTCTATTGTAAAATTAAATAAATTTATGTCGGTATATAAAAGAACTTGTATTTTTTAATACTTAAATAACGGTACTTTATTATTAATTCTTTTTTTGTTGTACGGCAATATTATAAGTGTGTTTTTTTTATTTTTGCGCTACACAATAATCTCTCACCCTTTATGAATCTCACGGAATAACCAGAATAGCTATGTAGTATTCAAACAACGGAGCAGACAAAATCCGCTTGCAATTAGTGAGTTTGCTAATCGCAAAATATCCTTTGCCTGCATATTGATTATAAAAGTGTAGTCCAGTGGTGCGCAAATTATTTTTATTTACGACCCCCGTTTTATTAATGCTTTGTTTAAAATATTCAAAGTAAAATTTATTGTATAAATTGCGCTTATGCTTCTGACTTGTCAGAAGTTTGAAAAAAAAGTTTATAAAACAATTGTTTTATTTATGTATGGGCGTATAAATATTTTTTTAATATAAAATACAACTAGCTTTGAAAAGTCAGAATAAAAATATTGATATATACAGTATATTGATTTTTAATTAATTAACTCTTCATTTTTTATTTAAATACATATTCATTATTTACCAAAGTGTTCTCTCAATTTTTATGAAATTATGTTTTTAAATAGCAATCAATTTATATGATTTTCTTTGATATATTTATAAAAAAAAAAACACAGGAACGTGTCTGCGTGGTCTTTGTGCAATTTTGTTTTCCAAAGTATAGGCTTATTTTTAAAAGCTTTGATTTACTGCTCAATGTAAAAATATTTGTACACTCTCCCTATAGACATTCAAATCGTTAACTTATTAAAAAATGTCAACCATGAATCTGAATTTTCCAAACCAGTCTTAATGAATAAATATGCTTACTTTTCTGGCAAAAAAATGTTTCTCAAATCGAAATTTTCAATCTGATTTCAATATGTAGTAATAATGTATCGTGCACATAACTCATCACATTATAGAATAATTAAGAATTTAAATTTGCTACCATTTTGCAAAAAAGTGACATATTAATTTTTTAGCACATATTATAGGGGTGCTTAAGAATTCTATATTACAATAAAAATTATTTAAAGAATTACTAGCCATAATATAATTGTAAGCCTTATAAAAGTTTGTATGGAAGGCCGTTCGAATTATAATACTTAACTTGTTTTGAAGCAAAAAACAATTTTATGACATTTTTTAGCGAATATTATAAGGGTTATTAAAAGTTTTATTCTATAACAAAAAAATAAGTTATAATCTTCAAAACAAATAAATTAACAGCGTTAACTAAATTGCAAGTCTCATAAAAGCTTGTAAGGGGGTCCGATCAATATAATATAAAAAAACTTTTAAAGCAAAAAACTATTTATTTCGATGCGAGTTTACCTTTTGAACATTTTTTATTTGACACACTTTTTTTAGAAATTTGAAAATATAAAAATTGCAAAAAAGTGACATATTTAATTTTTTTGCAAATATTATAGGGGTGCTTAAGAATTCTATATTATAACAAAAAATAATTCTTAGTAAATAAAACAATAGCCATAAGAAAATTGCAAGTCATATAAAAGTTGTATGGAGGGCTGATCGACTTAATGCTTAACTTGTTTTGAAGCAAAAAACTATTTTTATGACATATTGTTTTTAAGCAAATATTATAAGGGTTATTTAGAGTTCTATTATATAACTAAAATTAAATTTATAATCTTAAAAATTAGGAAATACCAGCCCTAATCAAATTGCGAGTCTCATAAAATCAATTTAATATAAAGCTTGTTTTAAAGCAAAAAATTTTTTTTTTAATATTTTATTTCGATGCAAGTTTAGCTTATTAGCGTTTTTATTCAGCAAACTTTTTTGCATGATTTAATCCAACTGAGCTATGAATGCTTAGGTTTTTAAATTTGTCACAATTTTGTAAAAAAGTGACATAATTTATTTTTTTAGCAAATATTATTGAGGTGCTTAAGAATTCTATATTATAAAAAAAATTTAATTCTTAGTAATTAAATAAAAAAAAATCTCAAATGTTATAAAAAATTGTATCGAGGGCCAATCGAATTATAATACTAAGCTTGTTTTAACGCAAAAAAAGCATTTTTATGACGTATTTTGTTTTTAAGCAAATATTATAAGGTTTATTTAGAGTTCTATTTTATAACAAAAATTCAAGGTATGATCTTTAAAATTATTGAATTACCAGCCTTAATAAAATTGCAAGTCTCATAAAAACTTGTATGGGGGTCCAATCAATTTAATATAAAATAAAGCAAAAAAACTTTTTTCTTATATTTTATTTCGATTCTGAACATTTTTCATAAGAAACACTTTTTTGTAAGATTTATTCGTCGAAGTTATGATATCTTAGGTATTTAAATTTGCAACCATTTTGCAAAAAAAAAATACAATTTTTTTATAGAAAATATTATAGTGATGCTTCAGAATTCTATATTAAAAATTCAATTCTAAGTCATTAACACAAATAAATTACCAGTCATAAGTAAATTGCAAATATCAAAAAAATTTGTATGGGGGTCCGCTCGATTAAATATAAAACTTTAAATCCTTATATTAATCGCGATAGAAAGAGTCATTTGCCTAGAAATATTTATTATTGATTTTAATTATCTCCTCTCCATTTGTTTTTGTTTCTAAGTATCCATAAAAAATGTACCTAACGTAAGCAATTATTTATGACATTGTTATAACGTCGGTAGCTCTATAAAGTTGTATAGCAAATACAGGAGAGTTATGTATTATATTATATTCAATAAAACTGATTCTATTGTATATTATGTGATACAGTTAAAACGTTTCTCTTGATAATGGAATTATTTTTAAGAATTCTAATTGGAATATATAATTATATTTATTTTCACATTTTTTATTCTATATGAAACCTTGTTTCGAAAATCCATTTTACTTATTCATACTTTTAGCACGTTTTAAAATAATGTTAAAGATTTATTTACAAATTCTTCATGTTTATTTTCCAAATGCTTTTTTAATTCAATAGGTTCCATTCTTTCATTTGCTTATTTAACCAAGCAATTAACACACAACAGACGTTCTTTCCTATTAACGATACTAAATGTAAATCCGTATTGAATAAATTCTCTTTGATATATTCACATTTTTTTTAAATACCAAATTTCATTCGATGTTATTTGTAAAACATTGCTAATGGATTTATTATTGTTTGAGTTTTCATTTACGGTTTATTAGATGTTGGTCCATCATTCTTATTTGTATTGTAATTATTTCCATTTTCTGGGCGTTGTCTATCTATTTTTAGCATTTATATATGCTGAACGTAATATTAAAACTGAAACAAATTATTAAATGTATAATTTTCTTCTGGATTTAATATTTTTGATCAGATCATTAAGACGTCGAAATTTCCAGATCTTTTAGAAAATATTAAAAAAAATGGTGGCAAATTGTGCATACGTACTGGTCCGGTGATTATAACGCAAATGAAAATTTTGAACAACAAAAAATCTGATCCTTGATTGTAAATACACACATATATATCTTTATTTAAGAATATGTAAATATATATAAAAAATAATGTCTGTATTTACCGCATATATGATTTTAATTTAAGAATATTATGTTTTAAAAACGTGTTATTTAATTAAATAAATAATTTACATTTATTTGCTACAGTTGTACCTTTCATATAATTATATACATTTTTACTTAAAAATAGTTTAAATTGAAAAAAAAATATATTTTACCATCAAACAATCACCCATGTTCAGAATTTTCATGTGCGGAGTACTACAGACAAGTCGCTGCTACTTAATTGATTAAAATAATTATGAATTTTAATAAAACATTGACAAACTAGACGTCATATATACGGATTTTAATAAAGCTTTCGATAAGGTTTGTTATTTAAAAAAAATCTCAGATGATTTAACTCGGTCATAGATAGATTATAACATATGACGGCCAATTGTCAAAAGAGTATTTCACCCATTCAGAGTTTCCTTAAGAGTTCAAACTATGCTCTTAACGTTATTTATTATTGACATAAATACGGCAGTTACAAATTAAATTTTTTTTTGTATGCAGATGATTTGAAAATGTTTAAGTGCATTTGATCTGTACCAGATTCTTATCTATAAAATGATTTAGATTCTCTATAGAGATGGGCTTTCATTAACCGAATTTTTCAAGCCTACGAAAGTGGACTAGAGGACCCGATATTTGAATATATTTGGTCCTGGTGCAACTATTCAATATTTAAGTATTTGGAAACATATTCGAATGGTATTCGTAATACTTTTTATTAAAATATTTTTTAATTAAAAAAAATCACCTCAGATATTTTAAGTAAAAATTTTAAAATCATATAGTTGCTTCAATTCAAAAAAATTATTTTATGTGTTATTTTGTTACTTTAAAAACTTCTCAAATATATTTTAATAGTATTCAAATACTTGATAATAACGAATAGTTAAAATCCCCAGCCGCACTACTGGAGTAGTACATTAGTTGCGCAAAAACTTTTGTGGATTAGTTGTATATGTATATATTAAAATGCTAATAGAACCTGTTCATCCGGAAAGCTTACGTCGACATGCAGTGAAAAGTTTGAATTCCTAAAGCATGTTCATTATAAATACAGAGCCTAAACGAGTATTTTTTTCATTGAAAAAATGTGTAAGATTTAAATTATTATTATCTAAATATAAGCAGTTTTAAATCTTAATTAAAAAAATGTGTATGTTTAGATCCAGAATTGTTTTTGCAATTGTTTGTTCAGTTGTATTATTATCGGCTGTGATTTTTTCGAACAGCTGGTGTCTTGTATTCATGCAGTATTTAGACTTATATCTATCTCCAGTTTGTAATCGATTGTCATAAATTTTATAATGTTAGTCCGGGATCTGATGAATCACAGATGAGGACGTTTACGAAGCAATTGCATCACTTTTTAGACACCCACGAAATGTGTTTACGTTTTTTCGGCGATCGATAACCTAAGGGTAGAAAAACAATAGTATTATGCGTGCATAATACTATTGTTTTTGCGCGCATTCTTTTAAAACAAAGAGTAGTCGTTTTAGCGGTATATAAAAGAGCATATAGATATAACATATTATGTAATTTCATTCATAATAAACAGTATTTTTATGTTTTATAGCATATACATTTATTTTACTAATATAATATAATTACGCTGATCCGTATCGCTAAAAATCAATATTTTTTTATTCATGGCTTTTTTATGAATTTAATAATACATTTAATGCAATTTTAGGAATAGCTTAACTTATTGCTTTAATTTTATACAATTTAAAAAATATAATTAACGCATCTTTCATTTTTTTATCACTTGAAACACCTAAACGTAATATCAAGTGGTGATAATTCATGGTTCAGGTATTTACTGTTTTTTCCATCTTAGTTTTACGCATAAAATTTAAAGATTATTATGCTGCCATCTATGGACTGAATGTTTATATAATATGAAATAAATATATACGGTGTTCATCCTTCTGTTTAAATATTTATAATTTAGATGTCATTCTAATGACCATTTCCAATAAATAACAATAAAAAATTAAAGCTTAGAAAATTAGGCATACACGTATTTCACATAACAATGAAAGAGGAATCTCGTACCCAGACAATTGCGTTAATGATTTAAAATATTTTATTAACCACTTGAAAGTACTTTTATTCCAAAACATAGTACTGCTGAAAAAATCTACTCTTTGGTTGGAAAAGATGCGCGATAGACAATAAGTTCTTTACTGCGCATATTACTAGTGTTCTTCCACCCTTGGGTAATTGAACGCCGGAGTGGCCATCTGCCAATTTTTCTTTTAGCTACTTCACATATGAGTGCAAAAAGTGTACTATTTTGTAAGAGAGCACACAAATGCATACTAACTCGTATTGAACGAATAAGAAATCTGAGCTCATGATAGCGAAATTTTTAACAACATTATTTTGCAAAGTTTATGAACTAAATTTTTTATCTTGACAGTGGTTCATTATATTTTTTTAATAAAAATATTTAATAATTCAAAAATAGTTTTACCGTTATAGTTTGATTGAAAAACAATTTCTTTCAAATTAAAACGTATGGGAAGTGGTTAAGGCGTGAACACATTTAATGCATAACTCTCCTATTGAAAATATATCATATTTTATTTTTATAAAAAAGTGCATTTACCGCGTTCTTCCCTATATTATGTATTTTTTTGACTATTTTAATTTAAAAATATTAAATTATTGTTTAATTTTTTTATTGTCATTAAAAAATTATCAAAGCAAAAATGTATTTATATGACAATAAAAATTCATTTCAGATAATTTATTTTAAATGTAATAAAAATTCCAGAAACTAGATATTTTATTAGTATTCTAGAGACATCTATGCTCGTGTCGTTACACTTATTATAGATAAATATTTGTCGAAAAACAATTTAATATCATTTATAATAACATTGAACCAAACATTATATTAATATTTTATATTTTTGAGTAAAATATAACCATGTTATTATGATTCATATGATTTTTAATTGGTAAAATCAGTCAAAGACCAAGATATGTATCCAATAATTTTACTACTTAATTACATCGAAATTAACATTAGAGTATGACAACAAAACAATTCATTAGTATTATCTACACGTTATGATTATAAATATAAACATTAAAATTTATAGATTCAAAATGAAGTAACAAACAATTTTTTACTTATAATAGCCATTGGATTGATATACATTATTTTTATTAATTATTTCAATATAAAATATATCTCTTATTGATGATATTGATTAATATTCCTGACAATAGATTATGTAATGATATATAACATCAATATATTTATATTCAATTTATAACATAAATAGTAAATAGCACCATTTATTTTATATACACCCACTTCACATTAACGTAATATAATAAATATTATTTTCATATTTAATTATTTATATTCATTATTAATTTTCAGAAGAATTTATGAAATTTGATCTTTTTCATTATTTAATTTTGTGGTATCTATAGGCATATATTGATTTTATATCATATTCCGTTTAATAACGTAACGCGAAAGACTGAACTTGTGTAATATGTTTATGAATCAAGCTTTTAAAGTTAATATATATGTTACTAAAATTACAATGTGCAAAACTGTATTTATTTGCAAGAAAATTGTGTTTTTGATTAAATTCGATCTAGTGAAAAAAACTATGATTAAATAAATAAAAACATATTTTGACATGCAATTGAGTTAGCTGTCATTGTGATAAGATGAACGATGCGCAAAAATAAATCACATCACACGACGAGACTTGTTTTGATATTTTTAAAATAATATGGAAACTCAGACATATTGATAATGGTCAATGGAGACTTTGAACGCGACACACTTTAAAATTTTCTAGAAAAATGTCAGAGTATTGCTTTGCATTTAATAAAATTAACAGATAAGTTTTTGCACTTTGGAAATATAATAATAAAAAACTACTGGTCATATGATAATGAATGTTTATTTCACTGAAAGAATACAATAGCGACAATCGTGTCTTAAAACTATTGTTATGTAAATGTCCATCATTTGTTAGAAAATATTTCTTTCAACACCAGTATATTTAATATTGCACCAATTAAATATTATATGTGTGTAGTTTTAAGTCCAGTTTCAAAATTAGTTCAGATATAGCAGCAGAATGCTTGTGAGGCCACAAGCACGGATCTTCTCGTTCAGACTCGTTAACTTGCGCGATATTTTCTTCGCTTCTCCTGATCTTTAACCGCCTGGTTTTCTACGTATTTTGCATTGAACTACGATTTAATCAAATCATACATTAATTCACACAGAGTAATTGGTAGAGAGCGCAAAATATACGCTGAAAATTCACACAATAATCGTTTTTGTGTAAAGCTGTTTTACGCATAACGTGCGTTATTCCCCCGAGAAGCGATCCATTGCGACTAAATTTCTAAGGACCAAATTCCCGTGAGCCCCCTTTTTGCTTAAAAACAAATATCAAAATAACTTACACGCATCACGATTTGATAATAATATAGCAAAACATATATATTTTACTTGGAAAAATATCATTTATTGTAATAAACTAATTTAATTACACATACAGCAATTTTTTTGTTACATTTTTTCTTAACTTCTGCGTTCAAGTTAAACCAGTGTTTCTAAATCTAGAAAGGTTGTTTTTGAAATATTTTCGGTATCCGTTCTTCTTCAATTACATTTTTTAGGGTTTAAAAATTTTCAATACAATAACACAAAAAAAAGTTTTTCAACATATAAAATGATGATGTTAAATAAAATGCTTAGCCACTTGTAAGTGAGCAAGTTTTAATTTTTTTATAATTATACATCATAAAATGTACGCCATATATTTTCGAACCACCTGTTGGAAAACACCGACCTAAACTTTTATATTGATATTTAAGATTTCTATTAATCTTTTTTTAGGTGAAAATATTATTTCTTATTTTAACCACTCTTTTATAATTATAAGTTTAAAAGTTAATATTAAGTTAATAAGTTTAAATGAAATACTGCAGTTTTTGATATGATTAATATATTACTTAAAGTTATTTGTTAATAAAATAACGTTGTTATAATTAAAATATATTTAAGTTATCAAATACAGTCTTAGCAGTTTCAAATAATAAAGTCTAAAAATAAAATGTCAAAAAAATACTAAATATTCAAAAAAATTTTGGATTCGCCTAATAATGTGAGATGAGTTATTCAAGAACTTTTCTACTAAATCAATATTTTTCAATCTAACTTTACGCAACCATAAAAAAGTATAATAAAAATAAATATAAAAATAAAACATATTAGGGGATATGAAGCCCTCTTAATTTCTTTTTCGGTATAAGTAATTTTCTATAAAGATGAAAAGAAACTTGAATTTAAGTTCTCAATTGCTGTAATAAATTAAGTTTTTTTAATAAATGTAGTTTAAGATTTAATGTTCAGATCTAATCAAAAGATATATTAATTATTTGAGCGGTACCGCCGTACATGTACGGTAGTTGATCTTTCACTATTATTTATTAGTGATTTGACAACTGGATTTAATGCTACAAAATAAATAAATATTTCATTGGGTTTCATGTGATTATTCTCAAAAGAAAATCTAAAAAAATAGTCTCGAATCTAACACAAATATATTTTTTCAAATATGTCATTTCAGTAAAATCCTATCCGAATAAATTTTCACCAGTAAATATATAGTAAAACTATATGTTTTTATCTTTTCTATATATAGTAATATATATATATATATATATATACATATATATATATATATATATATATATATATATATATATATATATATATATATATATATATATATATATATATATATATATATATATATATATATATATATATATATATATATATATATATATATATATATATATATATATATATATATATATATATATATATATATTAACATACTTTATTTTTATCCGATGTATAAATGTTATATTTTCACTAGTAAAGTCCAAATATATTTTCACCAGTAGATATATATTTCTACTAACAAAAATATGATTCAACTTAAATGCGCTAATATGCTGCTCTAAAATGGCAATGAAATTCAATTTGACAGTTGCGAAACGTTCATTTGCTGTTCAAACCCAAAACTAACTTTATTAAAGTTGTAAAGCTAATATAGTTTTAGGATTTTAATTAGGTCAAGTCCAAAATACAAATTAAGCCAAAAGTACAGACAGACATCGCTTTTCGATATAACACTATGTTTTAATAGTATGATAGCTATCCCTACCGATGTACCTATAGACTTTTACTATAAAAGGGCTGATCAAAATATATTCAAACCGAATTTTGGTCAATAGGAGAGTGCAAAATCAATTGCCACTTCCCAGAAGTTTTATTGCTTTTGACGTGAATTTTTGACCTTTGAGAAGGAATAATTGTTTTTTACGCTCCCATATTGGGCAAAATTTGCTTTAGATGTTCTTAATCTGATTTTCAATTATTGTAAATTGTAATATTGTTACCGAGCATTTTCACTACGACGGCGACGGCACGATTTTATTGCTTTTGACGTGAATTTTTGACTTCTGATAATGCATAATTGTTTTTTGTTCTTTCCTATTTATTTGATTTGCTTGTAATATTATTTTTAAATGTCATAATATACACGCTTGATAATTGAGTGTTGTCACCACGATGGCACGATTTCATTGCTTTTGATTTGGACTGGAAATTTATTATATGGCAATACTGAGCAGCAAAGAAAACACGAATTATTATATTAACAGTTAAAACTCCTTTTCACAAGTTGAACTGGCTTTTTTATGATTAATACAATAGTATATTCTAATCCCTCCAATTGTGAATAGTAGAGTGGTTTGATTAAAAATATAATTGAAACGAGTCACCACAAATTATAATATTTATCCATATTCTCAACGTGTAAATATCTTTTTAAATACAGAAATAAAAAAAATTAAAAATTCTCAAAATATTTTAACAATGTTTTTCGCTCGCACACTTTTTCTCAATCATATTTTTTTAGTGGAGAAATGTTATGCAAATTTGAAATGCTCCGTTTCCCGCTTCGGAGCGTCTCTTTATGAGTAATGGCGCCGGTGTCGCCATCAAACGCCAGACGCTTGCAACAACATCGACGCTACAACTAGAAAGGGCGTAAAAGCCACCAGCCAGGTTGTCATGGCAACCTACAGAGCGGACGATAGCCGCCAGACACTCTTTGTTCAACCCTTTCCACCAGTCTGGCGAAATACGCGTCATCAATTTCAGTTCACGAAAAGCGGATCATAACCTTTTATCTCTCTTCGGTGCTCTTAGCTGAGGTCACACAATGACCCGCGATCCCATAACAATTGACCCATCAATTATATATAGATGACCTTTTTCAATTAACAATAACAATAATTGCAAATTTAAAACATATTATTTTTTTATACTATATGGATAAAAGGCGTTAATACAACATTTTTCAATTTAATATTTAAATTCATTAAATTTTTGTTTTTGTGATAAGCTTCGTTTTCGTGTTATTAATTAATTATGTAATGCTAGCGGAAATAAAATTAAATATATGATTAGTTCAAGATACTTCAGAAAGAGTACAAATATCAGTTATAAAACATAATGGAAATATTTATCGGCTCAATTTTTATGAAAATTAAAAATACCTTATTTCATTATTTTTTAAATTTAATTATCAATCATCTGATTTCATTGTTTGTTTTTTTTTATGATGAAGTTACGATTTTTTTGCAATTTTGTATAGTTGCAATTTGTTAACAATGTGTTGAATCATGTTGGCTGTCTATTATATGAAAATGCTTATTAGCGATATCTTCAAAATCATGTAATTATGTAATTAAAACTGCCGCAAATATTGTGTTTTTAAAAACCGTTTTATTATATATAAATTACGCGTTTGTTATATTATTATCGAATATGTTTGCCTTCATTTTTTTTTCAATAAGACTGATTTAACTTTTTCGATTTTTTATTATAAAACATGTTTGGCATAGCTTACTTATTTAAATAGTCGTAATAAAGATGATGGATTAGACTAGCTAACAAATTTACCCTAAATATACATTATGTCTGTTTTAGAAAAAAAGTAGTGGCGATACAATTGAAACTGCGTAGTTAACGATCGTTTTTTTATAAATGACTTGACTTTATTATTGTTTTTAACGAAGCTATTATGTAATAATTGAAGAATAGTTATTTACAAGGTCTATTTTCTGAAAACGTTGCTCTGCATTTATTGTTATTAAATTTTTATTTATTACAAAAAGTTTTTTACGTTTTTTTTTTGAATAGCTGCTATTTATTTATTTTAAAAACTTACCTAATTCTTATCGTTTCGATACTTACTTAAAACTCTTACGCAGTAAAATCAACGGTATTTTCTGCTTACGACGATATTTCCACCTCCGTCGATTAAGCGCTGCGTAGTCTGCCTCGTTCGTTGCATACATACCTTTGATTCTTAATTTAAATATTTCAATGATGTGTGATAAATAAATAAAATACATATATACGTTTCAGACGTGTTTATTCAGTAATGAATTACTCGAAATATTCATTATCAGACATCTCGGTCACCTGTATAGTGAAATACAACATTGGAAAACCGTTCTCGTCGAAACCTTTTTCGAAGTTCACTCCCGTCCTGAGCTTTGGCGGCGGGTTGAATTGCTTGGCGATATCTTGCTCGACAATCGCCAGCATGGCGCACAGCTCCTTGGTGCTAGAAGCGCGCAGCTCGGGAAGCCCGCTCAAGATCTTCTTCAAGCGGAGAGACTGCGCTTCAGCGGTCTCAGGCTTCGCCGGGTGCAACTGCTCCTTGCCGGATGTTGACGCCGCAGTTGCTTCTCCGGGCTCGCCCGGTCCTTCCTCCTCAGCTTCGGGTATTGGCGGTGGCGGCATTCCTGCGTTCGCTTTCGCGTACGAAGGAACAGCTGGTGACTGCGAGATCGCGGGTCTCCTAGACTGTCTGGTGTGGCGGGCAATGCGTACGAAGCGCACAAACCACCTCGCTAGACTGACAGAGGGGGGACCTGTGGATACGTGGTGAGCCCTGGGAGGTATGCGCGCGCAGCTACCTCGCCCTGGCAGCGGGGTGGAGAGGTATCGGCAGACGGGGCCATACACTAATACATACAACATAGATTCGCATCGCGAACTGCAAATACATGCACATCGAAATGCATTTGCGTCACACGTCGATAACACTTGCACGCCGTTCTTCATAAGCAAATATAGTACATGCGAATCAAGTAATTTATTACATGGACACTGAGCATTATTCGATTTTTAGTACATATTGCTATAAAGATAACTACGATGTATGATCGACACATACATTATTCTCAGCTAATTTAATTAATTACAAATGTATTTATTATTATGGTAAAAAAACGAAATCTATATTTAAAACACTGACGCAATAAATAAAATAAAAATGCAATTACAATAATAACAATCAATATTCATATTGATTGTTATTATTGAGAGCATTCAAACATATGAGACTCTTTGTCTGCCATATGGTTGATAATGTTTGAAAAATCACAGGTTTCAAAAATATAGTTTAGAACTTGCTACAATAAGGAGAAAAAATATTGACGTACATATACATTATACATTAAGATAACATATTAGGAGTTGTTTGTATCAAACGCTATGTTTAGAACATCTAAAAATATTTCATCGATCCGAAAATTTAACGACACATATGAACGTTATTATTCTGCAAAATATTTACGGTTCATAAGGGCTTCTCATTTTTCCAATTCTTAGCTGATCGAAATGAAAATACGCTGTTATTGTTCGACTGGGTTTAAGCAATGATTAAAAATAGAGATGTTATGGAGACAGGAAACAGGAAGTATAACACAACACTCACTTCCTTGATTCAATTGTTATTAAGGATAAGAACGCAACGGAAACAATAACATAATAACGATATAAACCTATTTTAATGAACGGAAACAGAAACGATACTATGTATTAAATAATCTTGAAATACAGTTTTTTAATTGGATCTAACAAATCAATTTAAAATATTTATTTTATTTTAAATACTAAAAATATAATTTTATTATAAATATATAACCTTCTTCCTCATTTTAAATCCATTACTAAAAGTGTTGTATGCTTTGATTCAAAATATTCCGAACGCCGTCTTTTTACTGAAGCGCGCCGCTTATTTTCCCTTGCTTCCGAGCCTTCCAAATCTGTTTAACGCGCCTATGCACTATTAAATCGGACCGGTTTATTTTCTCGCTTAGCTGATAAAATGTTGAAATAGCATTGACTTACATTTATGCTACTAGAACATCATCGTCTTACACATTCAGGACTATTATTGACATTGTAATTTTCCGTTTAAATTTTTTTATACTATCTTCGCTATTTACGGATATCTAATGAATCACCTGCCACTTTACAGGTGTTTTAGTGGCATTATTTGCTGAATTAAAAAATATATACATGCTTTACCATAATAATAGGGAACTGAAATAAATGCGTTGTATCTTATAAATCCGACTATGGTTGTTTATAGAGTTTATTTTTAATACTTAGTAGGCCCACCCTTAGCTATATTTTTATCTGTACTAACAACTTGCGGGTGTCAAAAAAAATATAACGACAAATAAATACAAAATTAAATTAATTAGCCTGCAATATTTCTTTAAAAATCAAGTGAGCAATTAAAAACCATAAATTCCTTTGGATTACGGTTAAAACTTCCTGCTAAAATATTTCGGTCAGACTATGCACTTGTAAAGAGTTACACAGCATTTTATGGGGTACCCCATTATTATGGCCAAGGCTGTATAAATTTTGCATAAATTGCTTACTGAGTAAAAATTCAAATTATTAGAAATAATAATATATCCACCGATTTTCCGTCTTTAGATGTAGCGAGTTTTATATTATTAAAAAATTTATAATAATAATATTTTTTTATATTATGTTTTATACGTATGTTTTGAAAATATCTGCATAGTATATAAACAATTAGCTATATTATTTAAATCAATTATTAAAATTATAATAATAATACACATATTTTTATATATAATATTATATAAAGATTAAATTTGCCAACCTGCAAGTTCAAAGGTCAATTCCTGTATTATTTATCTATATAATTTAAGATCAAATACTAATTGACCTTTATCTTGCTTGTATGCTGAACACGGCTGTATTATATTTGCATATATACATATATTGTACATACATATATAATAGTAATAATATATTACCAGTATTTTTTAATAAAATGAAAATTACTGTGTAAAATTTGTATTATATATAGTATGTAATTCCAAAAAGACGATATTTAACATATGTTTTCAGCTAGCATTGTTTTTATTTTTATGTATAAAAATATTTTGAAATTTTGTATATAAATATTTTTATTTTTATTTTATGTATACTTTTTTAATGTTTAAGTTTAATGTAAGTTTAATATAATTCACTTGCTTAGTTGTTTAATACAATCGCTGACTAGCTGACAACACGTTTTCCTTTACGTCGTTCCATTGTCACTAAGTTAATGGCGACAAAAAATCTGAGTCATACTGTCTTTCAAAGAGCATTCGATCAAGTTTTACAAACTGCTTTCTTTAAGGTTGGCAACTTTGGTTTGCCGCAAGGTTTTGTTAGATTTTTATTATCTCAAACAAAAATAAGTACCTCGCTTTGCTTGGATTCCAGACAATGGAGCCATATTTGAAAAAAATATTCAAAATACACAAATATGCTACTTTTAAAAAATCAAATGTTTTTCGAATATGTATAAATGTTTCGAAATATAAAAATTCTTGAATTTAAATGAGCAATATATCAAATAATTGTTGCATTAAAGCATTGGTCATAACAGTGAACACCCCATGAAAAACTCTCTGCAGCAAATCTTTTTCAAAAAAAATATCCAAAGATTTATTTTACAAAAATGCACCAACCACTCGTTTTATGTAAGAAAGTATTTATTTAAATGCACATTTCTCTTAAATTAATTTCATGTTAAATTGCACTTAATTTAATTTCTATCTTCATTACAATCAAATGTATTGTGTTGTAATTAAATAATGAAGTTTGGTGTCATAACGATGGTGCCAAATAATACTTGAAAGCGCTACGAACTAGCGTATTGTACAGAACGCGAATCAGCAATGAATTATTGTATTGAAGCCGAGCATTCTCGACGCTTTATTGTAAACTTTGATGATGTGCACACAAAATCTTTATCTCTGCTTAAACCTGAACTAATATCATTAGCATGGTGATCTAGAAAATATGATAACGTGACACTTGACAATTTAATTTATTGTATCCCCGAAGTAGCGTCTACTAAATAAAGCACAGCGACTTTTGGTTGCAAGTTTAAGAATGTCCTAGAGTCGCGATCGCGTCCCTTATTCTTGTCCGTTCCGCTCGAAAACGCGTCTCTTGCATGAGCCAACCATCTTATAAACAGCGATAGCTATGAGAAGCTACCAAAAAAAATATGTGAGACAATTTGACTAAAACAAAGGCAATTTTATTTATTTTTTAATTGTAAATTTATTTTTTGTATAATAGCCATTATGAGACATTAAGAAAACCTCTCAAGTCATGATGGTAAAATTAAATGTTGAATAAACTTATCTAGGCGAATTTTCCATATTATTAAAACGTCTGCAAAAATGATGAGAAGGATGAGCAAGCTCTTCCATCTCTCAAAGCTGAGAAACGTTGATTTTTGCCATGGTTTTTTAACTACGATTTTTTCTCTGCTGGAATACAATAAAGTTTGAATAATAGAAAGTTAAATACAGTTACCAACTCCATCATTTCTGAACTAGTAAGCGTTTATAGTCCACTTTAAGTCTAATAGCCGTGGAATTATTGTTAAAACTTTTACATGAGGCTTATTTTAATTTTCATGCATACTAAAATAACATATAAACCGTCCTAATACACACGTCTTCGTAAGATAGAATCTGTAATTCGTTTATCATTTATTTAAACATTTATCTATCTGTAATATAATTGTTCTAAACCGTCACTTCCGCTTCCGGACGCGCAAAACTTAAAATTAAACTTTATATGCTCAATCTTTTACTTTGTAAATCGTATCGCTTTATATGAACGGTAGTAAACAAAAGAAATATATATGTAATTAAAATAATAAAAATAAAATTTGAATTTGCTCTGATTGATTTTCGAGACGCCGGTAATACATTCTATTGTTTCGACCAATGAGAAATAAGCATTCAAATACAAAACAAGATGGCCGACAGTAACGTGACAACAGTTTTAAATAATTATTATTTATCAATAAAATGTTGCTACGCTACAATAATTTTCATTAATTCGTTATGTGCGTTGTTCGATTTGACTGAATATAAATATTCGGATTGCAAATTAACTAGGTATGTTATAACTATAAAAATTAAATATATGCATAATGCGGTTAAGGATTATAAGAATACATTAATTAAACTAGATAAACAATCATAAAACAATCTTCGTAATGGAATCTTCCAATTTTGAATTCCTGTCGACGATCTCCGAGGCTGAAAAGTGAGTTTTTCGTTTTATAATACATAAACATTATCACTGCTTCCGATTTAATGCACATATACGTTAGATTTAACTGAACTAGGTACGTTTTAAACGTGAACATGTAATATATCCTTAGTATGTATGAGGATTGAAAGGTAATGTTGATTAAATCGGCGCTGTCGCTTATAAATGTGTAGTTTTTGGATGTTATCTAATAAACGACATTTTACAATGATTATAAATATGTGAATAATCGATAGACAAAATATCTAAGAGTGGTTTATTTTTAATTCCGATGTGGCAAAATATAGGTCATAGTTTTTAATCAATTTTTGTTCTGTGCCATCATTCTGCTTTAGGAATAGCCAAATTCAAGATATTCAGTTATGTAGTATGTTCTTTATCAAAAGATAATACTTAGTGACAGTGACTTCAACATGAGAAGATTCACTCTTTGTTTGTATGATATATATCAATTCAACGATGTAGCCATATAGGTCATAAAATTGTTCTATCATTGCATCTGAAAAATAATTAAAAACTATAAGACCCTTAACAAGAGTTAAACATTGAACAAAGTTGTACTACTAATATAATCTATAAATTAAATTTAAACTGCAACCGAAGAACAAAATTGACGGAAATTAACGTAGAAGATTAAACACATAGATTGGCATCTTCTTCAAAATTGTCGCAATATGTCATATTTGAATTGTTTGCCATACGTGTGTTATTAGATCTATCATTGCTTCTAAAAATTAACGGGTAAAATGTAACTTTTTGTTTACACTAATACAAGATTTTTCATTATTACTAGCATTGTAATATGTTTAATTAACTTTGATATGTATACCTTTAATTGGCAAATCACTGCCGTTTGTCTTTTAATATTTGATCCTAGAAAGTCAATAGTAATTGTGTTAAAATAACCGTGATATATTATTCATATAAACAAACACTTACCGGCACACTAATAATTTATAGCTTCGATTATATTATCTATAATTCCAAATGCTAAATCACTTTGAATCATTTTTAATTGACACTTTGTAAGAAAAATGCTGTTATTATAACATATTTCAGGGTTTATTTAATTGCACAGAACTTTCGTATCATTTAAATCGATACAATTAATAAAATACAAACATAAAGAAATAATACAAATTTATGTTTTTATAGCAGGGAAATTTTTATCATAGTTTTTAGATATGTCAGCTTATACATTATTTTGTAAGGTAATTATTCATCACAATTTGTATTATCCTTCTAATGAATATATTATTAGTATATATGTACATACATATTAAATAATTTCGTACGTATAATATTAGTATTCTTAGAATGTTTCTTCAATTATTTATTTACACGCAAAATCTATTAAAAATTGACAATACATATAAAATCAATATGGAACTTATATATAAAAAGAAAGTTTCTCAAAATTCACTTAAATTTTTAATTGAAATTGACAATGAAAATGTTAATAATATATTTTTCGATATAATACCTAATTGCCTACTATAATATGAGTTTATAACTAATTAAATATAAACTTTGTTTATCATGATTAAATAATTATTTATCCATTATTATTTATTAAAACTAAGAATCCATACAATTTATACTTAAATAAAATATATATGAGTTTCTCTACGGTTTTGATTTGTACATCATCGTTTTATTATTTGATTACATTATATTTTATTTGGCTAGATTTTAAAATAGTGATTAATATTTATTTATTTCCGTAGAATGCGTAAAGCAAATTTCATTTACAATAATCTTAAAGCTACATATTATAAAACAAATTTGTCTCATAATAAACATTATTTTATAATATACAAGCAAAAGAACAATAAGACCCTTTTGATTAATCTAATAAAGTATAAAACTTATTATATTTTTTTTTGTTAAATTCAGTTGTCAATTATACACATATTAGGCCGCTGCAGTATTATTTAATAAATAATTAAAAAAGTTCCATGGTTAAGTAAATTATGCGAATAATCGGTGGACGAAGTCCCGCCGGTCGCCGTTTTCCCCGTGAGTCAAAGTCCGCCAGTGCCGCTTAAATTTGCTTATATTGATTAGGCCTAAATTAGTACTAATCAAGATGAATAGACTTTTTTATATTATGCAATCTTAAATAAATAATAAAAAAACATGTCGAGCCTATTTTTTATTATTTAATATTAGGGTTATCTAATAATAACGTTTATAGCGATAATACTCTTATAGCATTTTTTAATAGTTAGTTAGTTAATAGTATAGTATAATTTTCATTTAATAACCTATTTCCACCTTTTTAATAAATAACTACTGTGGTTCTTGTAATGAGTTAAGCAATAAAATGATCAGAAAAAGACGATCTCATTTATTCTAGTTAATTAAATATTTTTTCTTTATTACAATGCCTCATAGTAAAAACTACATAATAACAAAAATGACATTCTATATATTTTTAACATCGTATTTTAACTTCTTTATTAAATAATAATAGGTACGAGTTAACCCTTTCTATGCTACAAATAAATATAAAAATTAACCACCGTTGCGAATATTTTCTGAAATCATATTTTATACGAAATAATTTAATTAAGCATTACATTTTTTGTCGCAGTAGAAACGCTCGTTACCGAGCGTTCGCACTGTGACGGCACTGACACGATTTTATTGCTTTTGACGTGAATTTTTGCCTTCTGAGAAGTGATACCTATTGACCAAAATTCGGTTTGAATATACTTTGATCAGCCTTTTTATATTAACGGTCTATAGTTATATCGGTAAGAATAGCTATCATACTTATTCTTCAGCTTATTATCCCCTGAGAGATGAGTTGGTTCAATTTTTATTTTAGACTTGACTTAATTAATAATTAATTAGGTTAGGTTTTTGTTTTTTTAAGGACAATTTTCTTTCATTATTCCTTGCTCAAGTAAAAGAGTATTTTTGTCATTAAACATAAATTAACTAAGGCTACACCAAAAAAATTTGAAAACGTGTTTACTACTCAACAGTTTAATATTTGTATTAGGTTTAAAAGATGCTATGAAAATGTGTTTTAAAAAGTTTTCAGAAAACTGTAAATTTTTTATTGATATCAGTTTAACATTAGTTTTTAACGTAGAATCGATACTTTATTATTTATAAATTTTTGAGTGACAATCATATTTTTTACGTATTTTATTGATGAAATCGTGGATATGTTAAAAAAATCATATGGCGCTTATTTATGTATCTGCTTTCACAAGATAAACTTATATTTTAATTCTCTTAAATACATTACTGTAAATTAGTAAGTTTTTTTAATCAAAATGTTAAGCGAATGTTTCTTCTATCAAATATAACTGCATTTCTTTCTTAAGCTCAAAGAGACGTCGCACTTTGTCATCATATTCAGATCCCATTTTGTTGCACAATGTAGGTAGTTAACAATCTATTTTGTAAAGGTCGGCTTTTAATGAGGTTCACGTACCACATTATAGAGCACGTCGTTCAAACTGCGCCATCAGTTCAAATGTCATTACAATTTAACAATGAAACATTGTTAACGTAAAATAATCATTCAATCTTTTAAATATATCTTATCCTGCATGTTTTAAATATATTGCTTGTAGTAATTCAATATGTAGATTATTAATACGGGTTATGGAGAATTAGTATCGTAGAAAATAAAATTGATCCTTGTATATCAAAAGCATTCTATTGTAAATTTTTAAGACGTCTACATCTAATAAAAAAATATCAATTCTTTGCCGTCTCATGTTATTAATGAACAATAGAAACAGCAATGGATTATTATAATTTTCCAGGGAGGAATTACATAGCTGAAAATTTATTTAATAATTCAGAAAAGTTGCTTTTTATTCAGTGGGTGACAGGAGTGATGTAATTTTCCTATTAAATATCCGACCTCTTAATACGCAGCTTTCAGTTACACTATTGCGTAATCACATCCAATGTTCATTGTTCTGATTACATTTTGACTAAGCATTAGCATAATAATTGGCTTCTGCTTTAACGATAATCTGATTTTATCTTAGATTAACATGACTCTAATTATTTTTTATAATTCGGGAAAACATAAATTTGTATCGATTTATTTAGTAGAACTGTTTCATAATTCGGTGGTTTTATAATCATGCAGCTGTACGCGTTTAAATGATCAAGTTCATTCATATTTTAAGTTTGTCACCTAAAGGTTATTTAATAATTCAGGCGATCAGTAGTACTCAATCGATTATCTTCACAGCTTTATATTTATTATATATACGTTTGATCTTCAGCAATTTCTCACAGTCACGTGCGGATTTATTTAGATTAATTATGGTAGAGGAGAAATCTATGCTTAAAAAACGCTTTTATGTAAATATGTTTGTTGCACAACAATGGTCTTTGTTGTGCAACAATGTTTATTAGTGGATGTAAATATTTTAATATAATAATATAGACATACTAACATACAATATATGTTACTGTTACATAAATATTTTCATGTTTACAATTTTGTTAATAGCTACAATAATTTATGGTGAAAGAACTAAAAAACCTTTTACAGTTTTAATAAAATAAAAATAAAATGGAGTGCTATATAAAGTATTAGATTTGGAACAAATACTACAGGGTCTTTAGCATCTAGTGAAAAATATTTTTTGTATTTTGTGTTAAAATTTAAATATAAAGTTGTTTTTATCTTAGTCTCAGATACAAAGGATTAGTTGGTTAGTGTTATTACATAAAATATTTTTATAGTATTTATTGGTATAAAAATGGCAGTGTTCTTTGGTTGTTGATATGTACAGCTCATATATAATATACATGTTACTGGTTTATAACTATTTTTATGTTTACAATTAGTTATTAGCTAAATTCAATAAAAATAGAAATATAAAACTAAACCCTTGTGGTTTAAATTTAGGGAAAAAATTAAAAAACATTTTATAATTTAAGCAAAAAAAATTACTGATATTTTTAGTACATATCATTGAAGAACTGGAATTATTGGTATGTTGTATTTTAGTCTCTAAAGCAAAATGTGCTTTGGAATTTTGTGCTTATATTTAAATTAAATGTTGTTTTTATTGTAGTCACCGATATTAATGGGTTAGTGTGGTTTCGCAAGATATTTTTATAATATTTTCTGGTATAAAAATGCCACTGTTCTTTAATTATTATGCATGTTTTTAAGATTAGTATAAAAAAGTGTATTATATATTATTTTTATAGCTTTACTCCACACCGTTAAAATGCATCTAAATAATTGTTTCAAGATTGAAATATTTTTTTTTTATAAATAGCGCGTTTTTTTTTAATGAATATCGGTCTAAGGTTCGCAATAGCGGCAAACTATTTAGAGCAGCATACGCCACGCTTTCAATTTTTTTACATATACATTCGCGCGTTCAGCCAGTCTAATTATTTTTAATAAATTAAAACTTTATTTTTTATATTAAATATTGGTCTGAGGGCAGCATGGCGGTAAGCCCTTAAGGGCAAAGTTCAAAAATATATTTATTAAATTTAAGCTTGGAGTCCAGGTGTAAGCCCATGTATTTAACCCTTATCATTTTACGTTACTGCAGTATTGGCAGTGTTTGTCTACGTTCTGTGAAAATAATCATTTATGTTTAAATTTTCTATTTTTAAAAATAGTTATTTAGCATTAAAAAAAATGTAATTTATTTGCTGAAAAATTAATAGGTATTTTAGTTTTTAGATATCGTTTGATTTTTTTTATCTAACGGGCCTAAAAAGCTTCTCTGAGGAACCCCAGCTGGAATTTTACGCGTTATCGAGTGTTTATTATTCAGTGAAACAACATATGAACACATTAAGCGTTGCTTTGATTTTGTATTTATACTGTGTCAAAAGCTTTTTCTATAATTAACAATAAAAATACCGTAGACTTTTTCATATTAAAATTAGTGCATATGTGCTTTGTCAAACTATTAATGTGTGTAATGTGTTATCAATAATTTTATTTCCCAAAGATGATTTCATGCGCATTACAATTATTTTACTAAATATTGGTAATTTTCTGATGAAACAGATTTGTAGGTTTTTTATCTGATGAGTTTTAGCGGTTTTCCAGACCGTTGGAAAAAACTCAAAAGATAGGCAGGTGTTAAAAATGTTTGTTAAATAATGAATGAAAATTCCAACGTGTTATCTAATACATTTAAAATTTTCCGTGAGCTAATTTTAATTAATTTTGATTAATTTTGTTTTTGCTTAAAAATGAATGAAAATTCCAAGAATTTTTTAAATCAAGGTTTTTATCTAATCTGTCAATTCAATGCTTTTTTATGAGACTTAAAATTTTCTCTGATTTAAAAAATTGCAATCATTATTTATTAATCGTATTTTTGAGATTTTTCCATGTGCTTTTATAGTCAAAGTCATTCCTGTTGCTTCGATAAGTATTACAACAATTAGCATTGTTATTGGTAGTTTCGTTTTATTTGATTTGGAACAGTCAAGACGAAAGTTATTATATACCTGTTACATTATTGCGCTACGGAGATATTAATAACTTACGAGAATAAATTTATTACTGAAACTTGTCACCTTTTAAATTTATTAAAAAGCTTTGTTCTGTTCTGCAAAATAATTCATTTCAACCTTTGAAACTTGTCGCTTTTCTAGATACATTTTGCGGTTTAAAATTTAATGCAGCTAGATTCGATCAAAAACGAGGATCAGGTATCAATTCAAATTCGATCACCATTTTGATGAATACTTTTAGGCTGATTCTGAAATCGAGCAGTAGGCAAACATAAATAATAATAATAGTGAATAAATTATATTAACGATAATATTATTCAACCTTTTTTTTGTAACTTGCATAACAAAATCTGCATGCATTGTACAAAGGTAAATTTAAATTCGAAAATAAAAAATCTATCAAGTCAGATTATTCAGTCAAAGATAGGTACATATATTTTATAAATATAAATGTAGGTAATAATTTTTCCGGAAAATCTGTGGGCAGTAAGCGACGAAACGGGCGATAGATTTTATTAAGAAATGGCTATTATAGAAATAGGCTTTTAAGGTAACAGAAAGGCTAGTATGATGGCAGATTACTGCTGGTTCTTTCAAAGAGAAACTGACGATGTAGAATATAAGAGAAGGATATATGCTAAGAAGCATTTTTATTTCTGTTTTTACTGATGTTGTTCTTATATATTATTGATCGATTAAAAAAAATAGTAAATATAAAACCTACAATTCTTACTTTATATTACCACAACTTTCATTAAGGTCTTAGACAAAAACATTTCTAGGTACCGATGGGGTCCATACAAACAATAATTTGACTATAATCATGATTACTATTGAGACTTTGAATATGTATGATAAACTTAGTGAAAATAAGTTATCAAGATCTTAGTTACAAAATCTTTGTTGGCAAGTGGAAAGTATTCGTGGCTTATGCTACTTTATAAGGTGATTCATACATTATCATTTTCTTATTTTTGTTTATTAGAACTGGCTTATTACAGATTTTTTTGCGTTTTTCGCAGCTGCCAATTTTGATTCAAAGTGAAAATGCGATTTCTCATTTTCACTTATACATTACATTATAAATGCTTATAATAATATAATATATTTTTGTATATATTTTTATAATATTGATTAACCTGACTTACTGGACTTGAATAGGATGACGATTCATTATAATGTACGTGAATAATCGTAGCACCAGAACATATCCGATTTTCGGGTACCCGTATTTATATTTATGTTAAGTAGCAGAAGCTTTTGTTACTTTATATTCTGTATTTTTATATTTCGAACAAAGTGAAGGTTAAAAAAATTAAGATTTAAGTTCATCGGCAGGCATGAGACTCTGAAAAGTCCCCATACATTTTTACAATCTGCCGATTTATACGCAGATCAGTTTCTTATTATCTGATTTTTAATGTATAATAGTTACCAAAGCAAATCTAAGGCTGATTAGAGTAGGTGAAAAAATCATAAACAATTTTTTGCCTTTCATATACTTCCGACCCCAAAAAAGTATGCATATTTTTAAAAATCTGGCACGGATCCACCCTATTTATGCTGTGTTATTAAAAAACATTAGCGATTATAAAATTTTTACAAATTTAATTTGCACCAGAAAAAAAATGTGAGATCTCAAGTTATCAGCATATTAATTTAAAAATAAAAACATTTTTTGAGAAATTCTAGAAATGAAATATTAGTACAGGGCAACGTAGTTTATGTATATGTTTGCATTATCTACTGTTTAAATTCGGTTTCATAAACCATAAGCAAATTATTTTAATCTGGCACGGACCCACCCTATTTTATGCAGCGTTATTAAAAAAATAGCGATTGTAAAACTTGCACAATTTTAATTTCTCTCAGAAAAAAAAATTGTCAGATCTCATGTTATCAGTACATTTATTTAGAAATTAAAACATCTTAGAAAATAAACACTAGTAACGTGCAACGTAGTCCATTTTTGCATTGTCTAACGATTAGTGCGCTTATTTTAATGAATTATTTGCTCCTTATATTAATAGTTCACACAGAAAAAAATACAAGCACAAAGAGCTAAAAATGTTACACATATTTACCTTATTTTCACACTACTGAGTAATACTTAGTTAATTAACGTACGAACATCCTTGCCTCATTTTTCTATGTATTTTTGAAATAAGAGTATGATGTAATATTTATTTTTAATAAGTATCAAATTTAAAAAAACCCTAGGGTTTAAATATATTGCACACACAAGCGGCGATACATGACACCGTGTAATTAGAAACTTTTCATTGGATGCTGAAATTTTAATTTGGTAACTTTTTACGTGTAATTCCATATTTATTAGTTATTCGATATTTTCTCGCTTGGTTTCTCGTTCCATTTTTTCTCAATTACACGCTGGAAGCGGATAATATTGTCTAGACATTTTATCTTAATACGCTTTAGCTGAACGTAGTGAAAAAAGAAAGCTTTTATTAAATAATGCAGTCTCAAAGATCAGAGTGATTTAAATTCAATAGAGTATTATAATTGTACTATCAAATTTTACAATGAAACAATTATTTTAAAAATATATTTGACATATTCAACGTTGAATCAAATCATTTTGACAAACATAGAAACCCAAAAATAATACTACAAACTCTGTAGAGCTACTGAAGCAGTTAACACGTAAAAAAATAGAGAGAAAGATAAAACAACCAACAGTCGTAGCTAGGGATTCCAATCCCGGGATCCCGGGATCCCGAACGATTTTCAATACCCGATGAGTCCGGGATTATAAAACATAATCCCGAATTTATGAGATTGGTTGATTTATCAAGCACAATCGAATTATTATTGACAACATCGTTATATTTCGTGTACAAACTTGCGCGAGTTGCACGTGTCATCTGTGAATCTTTGAGGCTGTGAGGCTGAACGTGCTTTTTCAGCATCAGGCTGCTTAGGAACCAAAATCAGATCAAGGCTAAATGATAAAACACTTGATGCTTTGATGTTACTTCGTGAGTTTTATTCAAAATAATGTTTTCAATTAATTGTGTCTATGAATGTACATAGGTATGTACATACATTGTCAAAAGTTCATTTTTTTCTTCTCAAATAAATATATAAGACCTTCCCTTTTTTATTTTTATTATATTATTTTCTATTTTAAGTCCAAGACTAAAATTATACGTACTTTATACATTGTACGTTATAAAAAACAGATGTAAAAATATATTGTATTATTCATTTTAAATTCTTTTTATCGATAAAATACCATGAAAATTATCCCGGGACTGGTCCCGGGATCCCGGGATCGACTAATTGCAATACCGAAATCCCGGGATCAAAATTTTGGCCCGGGATTGGAATCCCTAGTCGTAGCATATAAAGCTTCTTAATTTGCAAAAGATTTTGCACTATACTAAAATTCCAACTTAATTATATTTATTTTTTTAATTTATAAATTATATTTATATTTAAAAAATCACGATAAAAAAATATGCAAATAATACTTACAGATGATTTTGGATCACCAGGTCATTAAATGCTTTTAATCAATAAATACCAATTAAAGATGTCCTCTATTTATTGTGATAAAAAGTCTGTTTTATAATTCTGTATTATAAAATATATTATTTGCTTTAATCAATTTTTAAGAATTATATTAAGCAAACTTTCGTTTATTGTCTTTGAACAATTTGCCATCATCTATAATTCTCATATATGAATGTCAATCTCGTAATCCTCACCATTGTTTGATTTACAATTACTCTTTTTCTGTGATAATACGAAGCAAATATTAAGAACATATTTTATTATGATTTATATAATCATAATTACTATAAAATATATATATTATCATTTAATGATTTTCTTAGCTACGTGAATTGAACTACAAATATAATAAATAAATACCAAAACCATTTTTTGCTTTTAATCGTATCGTTTATTTACTGCTCCCTGATAGTGATTATTTGACCATGCTTTTGAGTACCACCACAAAATAATGAAAGCGTACAAGTTGACATTTAACGCGTGTACAGGTAGTGTAATTTCATTTTTACTTCGTAGCCTGAATATCTTCCACAAACAACAATCGTATTCATTGGAAACGACGCGTCTATTGAAGCGTTAAAAGGGTGTTAATATATACATATATAATAAAACTGGTTCATAATAAAATACCCTGAATTATAAAATATACAGTAAATATAAATAAGCAATACAATAATTTAAAAACATAATATTTATATATTATATTTTAAAGTGCGAAAAAATAAATAAATAAATATAATAACACGTAAAATTCTATACTATCATATTACACTCGGTTAATCGTATTATTACGTGACTGAGATCATAAACGAATCCTCTGAGCTCTTTTCATTTGAAATTTATCAAATGTCTTGCAATATATCGGTAGATAAATAAGCTGTTGAGCTTATCTGCCCCCATAAAGTTATCTAAGTATAAAGTTCAACTAGTGACGTTAAAACTAGTAATAAATCACCTGATTTATAAAATAAATATAAACATTTAATAGGAATTTTCCTCGCATATTAATTTTAAAGCTATTTTTCTCTGAGGTGTTAATTTATACATATATATGCACAATACAAACTTTAATTTGTTTTAGTGTTATACAAAACAATGCATTGAATAGGTTTGATAATATTTTAACTGTGAAAGTTATCTGATGTAAAAAATCAAAATATTTTTATAGTACATATTAATATATGTATTCTACTAATATTTAAGAATATGTCAATATTTATAAAAATAATTTATGTTTATAGCACATGTGTTAATTTACTATATGCAAATTAAAAAGTTTTGATAATATTTTAACTGCAAAAGTTTAGTTTGCATAAACGTTAAAGCATATATATTTTGTATCTGATGTAATAAATCAAAATATTTTTATAGAAAACTATAATATAATACGTTATTATTTATGAAATTATCACAGGTATGATCTTATTTATAAATATTTTGCATTTGTATGATACTTACATTTCCTAATTCTTAATTAAAAAAAGGGAAGAATATAAAATATTCGACAATGTACAATTTTTGATTGTGCAATTATCTGATAGCCCTTTTTAAGGATCGTAGTGACAAATCAGAAAACGATGAAATTTTAAGCGACATTTATCAAAACTAATTGCATAAAAAATAAACATAAATTTAGCGACTTGTATTTAAAATATCAGTTAATATTATCCATTCTTGTGACATATTTTAGGAGAAAAATAATAAAATTTTGGTCCTTCGATTTGAAAAATATTTTACTTATAAATGTGTCATATTTTTAACAAGCAGTGCATTCATTTTCATACACTAAATGTGTTTTTAAAAATATTAAATAAATAAACAACACTAAATTAAAGTGAGGTACTGTTTAAATTTTGCTACAAAATAGTAATAAATAATGTAAAAAAAATCATAAATATATTTTTTATTGCAAAACAGATTTTTTTTTACGTATTTTTATCTATATTATACATTATATAATTTTATAGCTGAGTCATTACGTAATGTCTTCTGTTCAATTAGGTTTTATACAAATATCTAACGATATTTGTATGTTAATGGATTTACGTCTCAATAAATTCTTACATAAATTCAATTTTAAAGTTTTTTTTTAATTTGAAGTCATTAGTTTCAATTTTTTTTCATTAATAATATATTCGATACGTTTATTGATAACTTTTATTATAAATTATAACTCATTTGTATCTAAAATATTTTGTAATTTAATACAAATTTTTATATTACATATTTTAAGAGAAAATAATAACAAAATTTTGGTCTTTCGATATTAAAAATATTTTACTTATAAATGTGTTCTACCTCATATTTGTCTAATAGATCATTAGTTAGCAAACATTGTATTATATAATCAAAGCAATCGAAAAAATCAGAAGTACAAGAAATCCATTAGTTATCAAAACATTTATATTTAGATCGGTTTTATAAACCCTTTGATTCGGTGTTAGAGCTTCTAAAAAATTAAAATGCTGCTATACGAATTCACTTTATTTAAATGACATTGCATATTTGCCAAAATTCTTTAGCAACTTTAATAGATTATTTTTTTATTTGCAGGACAATGATCCTAATTTATTTCAAATAGGATTTTTTTTTCAACACAATAAGTTCTGCGTTTGAGGCAGAACTTATTGTGTTGAAAAAAAATTAGATTAAATAGAATTTTTAACTGTAAAAAAACATGACATGACATTGATTATAATTAATCCGCATTTAACAGCTTCTTTTAAATAAATATACTCAATGCCTCTTATACCTTTTTTTAAATACACAGAAAAAAGTGTTCAATCAATTTTAATACTTCGGTTAATTTTGAAAACGGTCTAAGTCATTTTAACAATAAATTTAAGCTACATGCAAAATTTATATGTAAAAATATATAAAAATATATATATATATATATATATAAAAAATACAAAATTATATAAATATAAAAACATTGTGTTGCGTAATATAAAAATGTTTTTTAATAAAAAAAAAAATGCAAATCTTTAAATATCTAGAAGGAAAAGAAACATGACTTAGTTCATTTTCATAATTATGGGCTCATATATTAAATACATTTTATATTATCTAATAAATTCTGATCCTTTGAATTTAAAAATATATAATTTGAAATACAAATATGAATCATATTTTTCTGATTGAATGTATATAAAAGTATACAAACTCAATGTTAATTAGATGTATTGTATATAATGTGTGTATAGCTATAATTCAGTATGATATACAAAGCTTTCAATTTAAAAGGCGTTCGGATGCATTCATACCGTTGCCAATTGGTATAATCTCGCGTATTAAGGGCGCAGTCAATTTTGATTTATTGCTAAATTGGCTTAGACAACAAGTTAATACTTTACAGGTTACTGAACCTAAATTTGCACCGTATTCGCAATTGCTATTATCCAATGATAACATTGCATTGCTTCATTGTACAAGTGCATCGACTCTGCAAGCCTGCATGGGGCCGTTAATGGATTGATGGCTTGATACTGAATATAGCACATACTATAATAAAGAAAATTATGTTGTTCAGCTCGGTAACAACGTTAACTAAGCTTTTTTAAAAAAATAAGCAATATTGGATTGATGTGAATGAAGAGCATTTTTAATAATATTTTTAGAAATGCTAAAAAATATACATTTAATATATGTATGATAAAAATCGTGTGATGCATGATTCAAATAAAAACATTACTGACAAAGCATTTGGGCAGTTATTTTATGTGTTTTTATTAAATAGATAAAACGATACGAAAAAATATGTATTTCGAAAGTAGGAATAAAATGATATATTAAATAGTATACTATTATTTAAGTGATATTAAAAAATTGCTATTTCACTCTTTTTACAACGAAAACTGTTTTTCACGATAAAAAATATTTCCTATTTCATTTGTGATTTTTTCAGTCAAGATCACATTAAGTTCACATTGCATATAAACCTTTTTTTACGTGATAGTCAACTATTATAAACTTATTAAATATTGTATTGCGAGTATATAAATACTTTGAAAATTTACATAGATTATTTTTAAATATACAACCTCTTTTTGCTCCAATGTTGTTTAGTTTCAATTACTATTGTAAGATACGTTTTTTAAAATGCATATAAAGGGGTGCTGCTCCAGGCGTTGAACTCTGACATTATCTCAATCTAGATCTTTGACACTTTATTATCTCAGTTGAGGGTCTACATCCACCGGAGATGTTTGTCATCAACTTCAATGAGTCGCTTAAATCAGAGCTCATTTTCCATTAACAAATTCCCAAGACAAAACTTTATGAACCTAAGATCAACTTCCAGTTTAAATATTTTATTCTTGCTTATTAAAAAAAATTTGGTTAAATGCAAAAATAAACTGAATTTTAAACCATTGCAGTGAAATTGATATGATGTAATACTGAAAAAATACAAAACATAAGTACTGTAAAAATACATCTGATTAATTGATTTTAATAAAAAAATCAGCAAATTAATTATAGGACTGAAAGATGTTTTGTACAAAATTTTGATAATTTACTTTTATAAACCAGACTTCACTCTAAAAATATGCAAGTCTTAATTTAATTTTGATAAAAAATGATTTTTCAATAGATTAAAATAATTACAAGTTTAACATACGATTGACTAATAAAAGAACTGGGTGTTAATCCAGTTTTTTAATTTTATTTTTTAGAAAATTTTGTGTTTATCATGATATAAATATAATTTTGATAGATCATTAATTAAGTCTTCTTTAGTATAAATTTAGTAATTAGTAATTGAAAAATAATTTAGCTATCATGAAATATATTGATTTTTAGCTGTGAATTTTATTTTTATTGTGAGCTGTGATTTTTATCAGTTAGGTGTCTCACTAATTTACATTTATTAACAAATAAATATAATTAAATCATTTGTGTGTCAGAATATTATTGCCGCCGGATTCTTTACTTTTTTAAAGCAATTTGATTAATTACTTTTTTTATTTCTGTCTTCAAATTTAACCTCTTAGCTATTTTATATTAGAATATAATATTTGTTAAACCATCTTAAAAAATATTTGTATATTAATATTCTTAACTCGGATATTAAATACAAACATATACAAAAAAAGTCTATGCATACGAAGCAGCATCGCTCTTTTTTTTTAATAAAATACAAGTTTGATGAAATGAAAACATTTGTAGATTAGTAGTGAATAGTGCATGCAAAGCGATGAGGTTGTTCAATACACAATGGAATATATATTGCAATTTATTTTCAGCAATAGAAGGTTTTGTTTGAAACGGTGCAATGCGTTAAAAAATATAATTTGTACGTAAAAATATTTTCGAGCTAACAAAATTTCACCATTGAATTTCTGTCAAATACTTTTCACTCCGCTGACTCGTGTCTAGATATTTGCATCGTTAGCATTAAGCTCAACTTGAAAATCGTCAGAGCATTTTCAAACTCGACACTTACTAATGTGTGTCGAGCTTTAAACTGCAAAATTTTCGCTCTACTTTTTTCATTAAATACGTGAAAAATAAGGGGATCTAGAGCAAACTTCTAAAAAGTTTATGTTGGAAATTATTTATAATAAATTTAGTTTATCGACAAATCAAAACGTCAAAACTTTTTATATCACTACATTTTTATTTATTGTACGCTAGCAGTTTTACATATAGTTTTAGGAATAGATTTTTATGTATTATATTTTTGAAAAGCCCAAATAAGCGATGGAGGAAAAATATGCAACAGGCAAATGCACGAGTGACTCAGTCAAAACATTTATTTATATATGTATCCATTCACTTTCTATGCACGAAAGAACTTGTATTATACCTTTGTACCTTTTGAGTCCAAAACATTTTTGGTTTATACCCACGACTACAATCGACCATTCTTGTGGTTATATACCGCAACAGTGAGTTCTCAAATGTCTCAAAGCAAAGAGCAGCGAAAATATACATATTATTATTTAAATTTTATTTTTATTATCGTAAAATAAAAATAAAACATACATTCCATAATTTTCTAAAGCCGTATAAAACTAAGCTAATGAGTACCTCATTTTATCTATCGGAAGTAAAAAACAGGACTAAAAAAATATCTTATGTATGTAGATAATTAGTGATTTTTTTCACAAGCAACTTTCCAGATCTAGGATTCTTTCTGAATTATAGTAGCTATAGAAAGTGGAAAACATGACAAAAATATACATACATATTATTATTTTAAAAACCAAAATATGTGAAATAAATATACAAAATACAACACAAGCATTTCGAATTTAAATTTAATTAATAATTAAATTTTAATCCAATGTATTTATTTTTATTATGTGCATATATAAAAAAATATTTGGGTAAATTCTACATAATTCCGAAAAAAAATTTTTTTTTAATAATTCAGAAAAAAAAACATTTTTTAATTAGAATCAATTCAATATCTCATGTGTTCAAATAAATAGTACACTGAATTAGGCTGGAGCGCAATATAATATAAAAAATCGTAAATTTTAATTTTCATTTAACGTGTATACTCGTTCATGGGGAGTTTCGTCCGAATCGTAAATCAAAGTCAATTGGATCACATATTTTTACCAAGTATACTCGTTCATGGGAATTAAACTGTTTTAATGTTATTGTTTTTATCACAGATAAACAAGATTAGTTGGTTAGTATGGTTTTGTGAAATAATTTTATAATATTTTCTGGTACAAAAATGAGAGTACTTTATTTTATATGCGCATACGGTGAGATACATTTCCTTTGAGAGTGAGAGTGAGTGTGGAACGCGTGTATTATATAATATTCATATAGCTTCGTCTAATTAATTGTCTATCGATTAACTTTTTATTTTTTATAGTGAACGCACTGTTTCTATTTAATTTTGATCTTGCAATAAACCCAGTGAGCATTACAATGTAATGTAACTTTATTGCTTGTATTTGAAGCCATTTTCGATTTATTTTCATGCCCCTTGAATGTACATAATGCACAATAAAAAAATCTACAAAAACAGTTTATAAATATTTTTTATTCCCCTTTGAAGTACTTTACAAAATAATTCAGCAAAAATATTTTTATATATAAGAGCAAAAATATTTTTATATTTAAGAGCAAAGCTTCAAAACATGTTTATAATATTTATCCAGGTGTAAACTTAGATACTTAATGCTTGTTTTCCATTATACGTTACTGCCCTGTTCAATTTAGAAAGGTGGTGGCAGTGTTTATCTACATTTTGGTTGTTTCTACGTTAATATATTTATAAAAGATTTTTGTTATCTATTCGCGATTTTATCGTTAGCGTAAATAGATTTATGGGATATCATTCGTATTGATGATAAAGAGAAACAGCCAAATTTCTCTAAGAAACTCCAGCTTAAATTATGGATGGAACTACATAATATTGATTTAATAATAAAAGGACGGAATAGCGTAGTCCATAACGTCTCAGACTAGTAACTCTGAGGTTACAGGTTCGAGCCCCTACAGCGGCACTCAAATGTTTATTTATAAAAATGCGCTTTTATTAAAAAAAACTGGCTCTAGCCGTGACATCTATTGATTATAAATTGTATAGTACATAATAATTCAAAATTAATAATAGAGATGTCACCAATTCTGCTGTTAATACTTTGTAAATTTATTATGTATGATTGACTTACTCAATTGGTACTGATTTGCCCGTTGTAACGCATCGGGCTTACGCCTTGCATGTTACAACGAAAGATTTAATTAAAATAAATATTATTTATGTGGTCAATATGATATGATAACGTATAAATAGTTTTCTCGGTTTCAAGAATTACTTGCACACCAAGAATCGTTAGTATATATATTTTTATAAAAAAAATTTTAGGCCTTTCAAATTATGTTTAAATATAAATCTTAATGGTCATTATAAATTAGTGTATTTTAAATATTTGATTTTCATTTCTTAATTCTTGAAAATTATGCTTTGGTACAAATCTTAAGAGTCGCGTCGACGCGTGTACTAAAAAAAGCTTCGCTTCAAAGCATCATTTTATGAACAAATTTATTAATATGAATCAGTTTAGTGCGCGTTTTTTTATCGTGCGGCAGCAGGAACGCATACTAGAAAGCAGGTCGCATTAATCAGTCCGTAAAACTTACAATTAATATATATATTTTTATTAAAAAAAATGTCTTAATCCTTTCAAATTATGTTTAAATACAAATCTTAATGGTCATGTTTAAGAGCTTACTAAAAAGAACCGCATTGAAGTACTATTTTGACTATACTATACTGTAGCATTAATCAGTTTGTGAAACTTACGATTAATGCTTAAGAAATTAATAAATAAAAACCATTCCATTTTATTGAAATTACTAATCAAGTTCTAATTTTTCAAAAGCACATTCGTTTTTATCTTGAGATGTCTCCTCTATACTGTTGATATTAAAATATACACTATTTCATACTTATTCTGTCGTTAATGAAGCTGTTTCAGAGAAGCATTAAATTTTTTTTTATTGAATACGCATTAGGCAAAACCCTACCACAAATAAATAAAAGCCATTTCATAAATTACACAAATATCGAAACATTGCGAAGTAAATCAAAAGCCAGATACATATAATGTGCTAATGAGGTACTTTATTTTTCATTTTTATTTAATTTATTAGCAATTATTGTTTATGTCAAAATATAAAATGCAAGGTATGTTCGGAAAGAAAAAATATTGAAATTATTTCTTTTTTCATTATTCAAAATAGTTCATCAGTGACACAAAATGGAATATTTTCATGTTTTACGTATTACTTAAAAATGAGCTTTATTAGACTACTTTTTCAAGCTTTGTGAAAATGTCTTTCAACTTACTTTTAATTTGATATTTTCCTATAATGATCGCAGTTCGTTAGGAATCACCATTTAAATAGTACTTTGGTGTTTCTGGGGCGCTGTTTAAATAATTATTTTGAAGCAACGTTGCGCATAATTTTAATAGCAAGCCGTTGAATTTATTGAAAATCCAATTTAGATGCCATTTTGCTACATGCATCACGTATATTTATGCCAGTTGAACGCATGCAGCCTTTTGCAGGGAACTTTTATATATGTATGTATGTGCAATAGTTGAAAAGTTTGCGTACCACTGGTTACTGTGCAGCGATGTGGGTTGCATATAATAAGGATCCTAGAGTGTAGGGTACATGAGAATACGTGCTCACATGTGCTTAAAGAAAATTACATTAATAATGCGATTAAATCTAGAAACGCGTAAAGTGTGCGCAGGTTTAATACAATTTTATAAATAAGATTATAAAGTTGAGCTTCTAATAATATAATAGACTTATATACAATGCTACACAGACGAGAGGTAATGCGCGAGCAACGAAAATAAAGCTGATAGCATTAGAAATTGTTAAAATATCATTAAATATATTATAAGTAAATTTGTTAGGTTTCAGTATAGTCTTTTATAAAGTAAGATATTCTGCTGCATAATATTTTTTTTTTTTTTTTTGTAATAGTCCGCCAAAATTACTTATTATAACTAAAAAAAATCAGACTGTAGGATATTAAAAGAAATGGTGAAATTCAGATCTTAATAGTATTTCGCATTTATATATATAATTGTGAAATACTATACCCTAATAAATGTGTTATATAAAAAATCGTGAAAATATAAATAAAAAACAGAATAAGCTTGTTGTTTTTTTAATAATTTTTTATTAATTTTTTGGTATACTGTCAAATAATGACTTGCGGGTGGACGGAGACAATTTTCTCCATTCCATCTGCAATTTTAATTTTTGGTTCGCTATTGGGCAACATTTTATTTTAATTATGCACATAAATGCTCTATATAATTCAAATCTAGCCAGTGGTCACCAACATACGGTCCGCGGGCCGAATCCGGCCCGCCAAAGATTTTCATCCCGCCCTCCAAAAATTCATGATTTCTGCATATAAATAATTAATATAGGATATATTAATTCCATAGAATTTGTTTACTTGGTTGTGAATTCACGGCAGCTATATTTCATTTCAAATAAGTGGACCTAAAATTTTGTTAAAAAATATTTTTTATAAGACCAAAACTTTGAAATTAAAAATGTTAGCAATAAATAGAAGAGACGACAAATGCACCTATTGTTCCTTTGACAACAATCGAATTAAAAAAATTACAAATCACGAGATCAAATTAAAGACAATGCAGCTCAAAAATCTGAGATGATGTCCTTAATATAGAACGTCGAAATATCGGCAAAAGAGATGAGAGGAGAATCATGGCAATGAGAATTCTATTTCTTGTCTGTTATTCTCTCATAATATGATACTGTGATAATATATTTTTTTTTATATTAATGTGCGCAAATTTTTGTTTGCAAATCACCGAACCTTTTTTATATGTATACTCCTCACACATACATTTATAAAAAAAAAGTTACGGTTGGACATAAAAGAATGTTGTCATTGTGAAATGTTTGTTAATAAAAATAATGAATCGCCTTTGGGTAGAAAAATATGATATAATACATATGTATACTACATTGTATAATATGAGCCCTGGGCAAACCACCCTCTTATTAAGCGCTTAAAAATAAATCTCCATTTTATGTCATTTAAATAAAACAAACAATAAAATATTTTCCGTTTTTTGGACATGAAAGTATCGGCAAATAAAATAAGCGTAAATCATTTTAATCAACGTATTAATCAATCAGCTTTTTTATACTATTGATATAAAAGTTTTTTTTGATGTACCTAATATTAATAGTTATCAGGTCAACAATTGTGTGCTTCCATTGTTTATAATTTCATAGTACGTTATGTGTATTACCATTTCTATTTATAAGTAAATATTATTCGAAATATTCTAATAGAGATTTTCTCTACCTTTACTCGTTCATTATTGACTATATTATAGTCTCGTCTCAATCAGGATAGAGTAGAATAGCAGCATTATATTTAATAAAGGTTTTCCTATTAAAATAATTGTTATATAATAGTTGTTATCATATTTGATTAATACCGTTAAATATGTATTACTAAACAACAAAAAAATAGTCTATTTCAAGCAGCTTTTCATTTTGATTATATTATTAAAAAGATTAGCTATGAACAAATTATAAAAATCTGTAAGTTGTGTAATCAAAACAAGAAGTTTACCACTAGCTTTTAATTTGTCGGGACCAACCCTTGAGCGTGAGACTAACTTGTCGCAAATACTTGTAAAAGCCTAATTAAACTAATTGCTATAAGTGTTTGCGACTTGCAAAACAAGTATTAGTCACGTCGGCGTTATACAAGTGTACGTGCCGATCAACTATTTTTGAGCAGATATGGCCACTTGAAAATTAATTCAAGTAAATGCCAATCGCTGTCTATATAGACAAAAAAATGCCTAGCTAAATAACAAATAATTTAAGTAACACAGTCTGTTTCCGCCCCGAAGTTTTACATTGGTCAAACGGTTGAGTGTAGGAAAGAGCTAATAAATTCCAGTATCTATATAAGCACAAACATAATCGCGGCTCTTACGTTAACAATATACTTCAATTTGCAACTTTGTTAATCAGTTACATTGACTCAAAACATAAGAGAGCTTAACAAAATTTCTACAATAATCAAGGGAGCTGCCGTTTTTAATTTAACGCTGAAATCTAAAAGTTAAAGCCAATCTTTTGAAAGATTAGGTGTCTAGATTTAAATGTATCTGTACTATTACACACATTTTACGTAGTTACAACAGTTTCAATGATTAGGTGTAAGTCATAATTTTAATGAATATCTTAATAAAATTAAACTACTTAGCAAAACAATGAAAGGTTGCTTAAAATATAATTTTATTAAAACAAGGGGAAGAACAAATTAATATTGTATCCTACAGGACTGATGAATATCTTATCATTTATGTGAAAATATTAGAAAAAATAATTGAACCCTATCTTGTACCACATAAACAATTTGGGTTCGGTACCTCACTGTCGTGAGGTACCGAAGCTAGCAAGTGTGCGTATACCGAACCCCAAACTTTTTGGGTTTTAAATATTATTTTTGCTTCGTTTTGTGTTTTTTTTATCTATTTTTAAATTCAATGGTTGAAATTTGATATTAAAACTATTGTGATTTACAATATAAATAGAAAAAAATCGTATGCGGTTGATCCTAGTGTATTTTTTAGTATTACCGCGTTATTGCGTAAATTTTCGCACTAAATAGACAAATATTTAAGATACAATTGGTTCAAATGGTTCAATCTAAATTAAACTACAAAAAAAAACATTTACAATTCATTTGACAATAAATTTACAACTTAGCTACATATTTCCAAAAAAAATTATTAAAGCTATTTAATGATAAAACTAAATATTGTGTATCATTTTTCAAAATTAGGTTTACAGTTTAAATAAATAATAATTATAAATATGTATTTATTATTATTATTATTATTTATTAAATTTTCTGTTGCAACCTGACAGGTATAATCCCAATGCGTTACAACGGGGAAAATCTGTACCATCTGAGTAAGTCAATAAAATATAGTGAAAGTCTGGGAATCGGTTACATCTATATATATATATATATATATACATATATATATATATATATATATATATATATATATATATATATACATAATAATTATAATTATTAATACATATATATATATATATATATATATATATATATATATATATATATATATATATATATATATATATTAATAATTATAATTATTATGTGTAAAATAATTTACAACCAATAGATATGACTACAGCTTGGGCCGTTCTTTTAATATTTGCGCATTTTTATAAATAAAAAATCGAGTGCCGCTGCCGGGGTTAGAACCTGTAACCTCAGAGTTAATAGTTTGAGACGTTACTGACTACGCTAAACCGTCTTAATAAAATATATAAACACATAAAATACGTAATATTCGTTTTGTGTCGTTTTATTTAGCGTATAATGTTCTATAAAAAAAAATCATAGATCTAAAAATGCAGGACAACATATTATCAATCTAAATTCCCATAGTTTGTCACATTATAAGTTGAAGGACGATTTTATTGATTTGCTTTGTAGAGAAATATATATTGAAATGCAATAAGCAAACACTTAATTAGTTATCAAAGCTAATAGGATAATCACTTCGTTTCCTCCATAGAATTTACAGATTAGAAAACACGTTGATTAACAAATATCTTAAACGCGTACCTCTCCTTTAAGTATTTTCCAACTATTTGTAAAACCACTGAAAAACCTTATATTTCGATTAGTTTATTATCGGCATTTAATGACATATTATTAAGCGTTCAAATTAAAGTTTATGAAATTTAATTCTTAATGAACAGTTTGACAACACATTAATTTAATATTTTTGAGTATTTTACAACTGTCTGGAAAACTGTTGAATTAAACTGATATAAAAACCGATAAGGATCCTACAAATCTGATTACTAATCGCCTAATCAGTTTATTTCCATAATTTCGAAAAATATTTACAAATAAATAAATTTGGCATTTAATAAATAATATATAAATATAGAATAAATGCCAAAAGCTTCAACAGCGAATATAATTTTATTGCATATTATTGACTGAATATATATTTTTTTCACTGCTTGACACGCCTTAAATGTTTTTTTCCACATATTTTCGATTATCAGTATCACGTGGTAAATTTTCATAAAACTGGATTGCTACTGGAAAATATTTCTAAGCACACATTGCTTAATGATTATTGACATATTTTTTGTGTTAGACTAAACGTATTGATATTAATCGCTATAATAATGGCTGTTTGATAGATTTAATTTTATCAAAAGCCGAGTGAACTGTGCCTGATCCCTTTGTGATCGTTCAAAATGCTTATAAGCAAACACACTGTTCACAGCTTCCCATCGAAGCAATATACTAGAAACGGATGCGGATATAACAGCCGGATGAAAGCCGATTTGACATTGCAAGCCGCATGATATAATAGTTTACCTATACTCTATTTGAAATATATGCAATATATGTAATGGTATTTTTGAATTTATAATATTTATATCCCTTAAATATATCGTAGTACAATTTAACTCTATACAACCCTAAAGGATTATCAAATCTATGTATTTACTTGGCTCTTAATCTTGAACACTAAGCGAACTTTCAAGCCGATTATCTCGAACGATGGTATTTTAGGGTAAGATCCTAATACTCTTTACACCCCATATCATAATACAGGGATGGCACAGTAATGGCATTAAATTTTATTTTAGAGTTTTTCGATTAGTTAAATTTAGACGATCATTATTTTTTTTTACAATTTTTATTTATATTAAAATGTTTTTGTTTTTTAACAATAACAATTTCGAAACAATAGACAGAAAAATAATGTTAAAGAAATTGGAGAGTATAGGTATAAGTGATATAGTTTTAAGATGGTTTAATAATTACTTATATAAAAGAAAACAAAAAGTTAAAATAAATAATGTATATTCTGAAGAGAAATTAGTGTCTTATGGAGTACCACAAGGGTCTAAATTGGGACCATTGTTATTTGTTTTGTATATTAATGATATAGTTAATAACGTGAAAAAATGTAAAATTCATCTATTTGCGGATGACACATTAATGTATTGCATAGGTGATAACATTAAAGAAATTGTAAATAATTTAAATAATGAATTAAGTATATTAGAAATATGGTTAAAGAATAATGTACTTAAATTAAATGAGAATAAAACTAAATGTATGTTTATTAATTATAAAAATGTGTTAGATAATAGTACCAAAATAGTAATAAATAACTCTAGTATAGAAATAGTGGATAATATAAAATATTTAGGAGTAATTGTTGATACAAAATTAAATTTTAAGGAACATTGTAATTACATATTAAAAAAAATTAGTAGAAAAATAAGTTTATTATCTAGATTAAGAAATATATTAAGTATAAATACAAAAAAAATAATTTATAATAGTATAATATTGCCCCATTTTAATTATTGTGCAACACTATTAAATATGTTAAATAAATTAGATAAACAAATGTTGCAAAAATTACAAAATAGGGCAATGAGAGTAATTTTAAATAAAAATAGATTAACTAATTGTAAAAGTATGATTGATAGATTAGAATGGTTGAATGTTCAAGAAATATTGAGTATGAATGTTTTAGTATTTATATATAAGTTAGAAAATAATATATTACCAAAATATTTTAATAAGTATTTAATAAGAAATAAAGATGTTCATAAATATAATACTAGAAATAGAGAAAATTTAAAGAAAATTAAGTATAAGAAAACGAGTACGGCTAGGGGAATTATGTACGGAGGTTTTGATTTATATAATCGGCCACCATACGTTACAGTTTGTAACGTATGGTGGCCGATTGTCAAAGGAATATTTTACCCCTTCGGGGGTTCCTCAAGGATCCAATCTGGGACCTCTGCTTTTTGTGTTATTTATTAATGACATAAATACTGCAATTAAACATTCAAGTTTTCTTCTGTACGCAGATGATTTAAAATTATATAAATGCATTCGATCTGTTGCGGACTCCTTCTCTCTACAAAGTGATTTAGACTCTCTGTGTAGATGGGCTTCCGTTAACCGTCTGCCCTTTAGTGTCGGAAAGTGCCATACTGTGTCATTTTCTCGATCCCGTTCGCCATCAGCTTATTTCTACCATCTCGGTGGTAACATTTTGACTAGAGAAACTTCCATTAAAGATCTCGGAATCACTTTCGAGAGCAAATGGAGGTTCTCTCTACACATACACGACGTCTGTGATAAATCTTCCAAGATGCTCGGCTTTGTTATAAGGAATGCCTTTCACTTTGACGATCCGTCAGTTATTCGCATCCTCTATGACACCTTAGTTCGTAGCATTCTTGAATCGGGATCTATAATTTGGAATCCCCGAATAGCCAAATATTCCCTTTTAGTGGAAAAAATTCAAAAAAGGTATTTAAGATACCTTTACAAAAGGACATTTGGTTATTATCCGTACTTATATCCCAGCGCCTTTCTTTTAGGAGCGTTGGGATATGATTCGCTGAGTTCTCGCAGAAAGCTGTATATCGCTAAGCATTTTTTTAAATTACTAAAAGGTGCTGTCGACAATCCAGCTATTCTCGAGGAATTCCAGTTTTGGGTTCCTGAACATTTTCGAGAATCACGATCGAGACCTCTTTTGATGACCGTTAGGGCTAGGACATCCGCACTTGCCGACTCGCCTATGGCTGTGGCCATCCGGCTCCTTAATACGCTGGCATTACATATTGACCTATTTAATGTCAGCTACGAGGAGCTGATCCGGTTTATTTCATTTAATTTTAATATTTTATAATTTTTTTGTTATGTTTAAGTATTTTTATATTTATGTATATATACTTTTTTTTTATGTTTTATAAATTTAAAATTTGTTTTCGACCATCGTGGCGCATTGGGGTAACCTGTTAGGCCACGATGGTCTTAATTTAATCTAAAATAAATAAATAAATAAAATAAATATAATAGTCTTCCAAGAGAAATCCGAAACAGCAAAAATATAACGGGTTTCATAAATGGAATAAAAAAACACCTTCGTACATATAGAAATAAATTATAATATTAAGACTTTATTATTGTATATTTTCATTTTTTCTTTCTGTTATGTATTTTTTATATATTTTTATATATGTTTACTAAATTTGTTAGATGTAAAGATTAGCTATTAAGCTAAAAAAAAAAAAAAAATAAAAAAAAAAAAAAAAAAAAAACAAGGATCTACATAAATAATAACTTTTCGATGTATACACTCCATTGTAGCATTATATATTTGGCCCCCTTATAAACCTTTATACTACAATAAACAAATCGCTATGTGCGTAACTGATAAAGCGACTTCAAACACAAGCTTCTGTGATAAAAATGAAAATTTTATCTGAAAAAAAAACATAAATAAAACAGCATTGCCTATAATCGTTGACGCGCCCTTGTAATTTATTTGTCTGCAATGGTACTATTTTTTTGTAAATAGAATATGACGCTCCGTAGCTAATTTAGTTTTATGGCACACGAAAATCGTAAAAAGGAAATTGGAAAATCGACGGAGAAACATCAATTAGAGTGCCCCTCTGGGCGGTCGTTGTTCGCAACCAGAGGTTGGGAACCGTTCGCGACAATAGATAAAAAGTTAATTGTATATGTTAAGTGAGTCTGCTTAATCACAGGTTCCTGCCGCCAGGTGGCATAATTCTAAGAGGCCGTCTCTATATAAATACTGTATTGTGTGTAGTATATTAGGGTAAAATTAAAATACATGAGCTAAACCAGCTGTTAGGTGTATACTATTATTTATAAATACATGGTTAGTTATCCGATGTTATTTGATGTATTTATATATCCGCATGGGCGTGAGCTTTTGCAAATAGAAGCTATGTTGCATTTAAATGATATTTATGGGGTAATTCTGATACTAAAGAAAGTATTGAGGCATTGATTGGTAAGAATAGACAATAATTATATTAAAAAAAATTGCCATCAAACTAAATGTATTTACATTTTAATGGTATTTTAATAGTCAGAGTTATTTTTTAGTATTATATAAAACAGATTCGATATTTTGATTTATTAGGTTTTTTTGAATAGGTAAATTTCAATAATATAAATCATTTTAAAAACATACTAATTATATACACTATATATTTTCATATTGATAATTTGTAATTAGCAGCAGTATGATAATTTAGGAAAAAAAACTATTTTTCTTTTTACAATTTAAGCGAAAGAAAAATAAATAATATAGTCAAAAAGATATTAAATTAAATGATAATTTGGGAATATGTCACTAAAGATTTAAAACTATTGATATGTTGTCTTTAAACTATAAAACAATATGTGCTTTTTTGGCATTTTTGTGTTTCAATATAAATTCAAAGTTAAACCTAGCACATTGTTTTTTTTCAAGCAATCTATCATAATACTTGTTTATGATAAATAAGATGAATCGCATTTTCTTGATTAAGAGTTTCTATTTCATTGTTATATTCCCACTATTTTGTATCAGCATTAGTATATTTATTATTTACGAATTTTCTCTTGTAACCGGTCAAAAAGTTTGGAATAAATAATTAAGGATTAAAAGTTAAACTTTTGCGCTCATCTATGGGGGCGACCCCCCAGTTTGTAAACTTGTCTAAAGAGATTATTATTTTAAACAAATTATAATTTCTTTACCTAAAAAATTGCTAGCTTTTATAACGCTCAAATTCCATATTACACTTTATTGATTATTTTAGTACTTTTATATGGTGGATCTTATTTTATAATATGTATCATTGATGTTAATAACTTATATGTGTGAATTTAAGGAAATAATAGGTGTCATTTATTATTATGAAAGAAGTAGACGATGAACTTATTAAGATATTACAGAAACTTTTTTTTTATATGCTTCTAACGAGCAATGGCAAAAAATATCTAGAGAGCTCTTATTTATAAAACATATATTGAAAACACTGCATATGTTTAGATTTTTTTGTGTAAAAATTATACATATTGTTTACTTAAAATGTTGTTAAGTTAAATTTACTTTACTTGCAATTGAATGTAAATAGTTAAGAGACATTTAATCGAAAACGTCAAAATATACGTGTATACGTTTTTACACTTGAAAATACATTTAGATTAGAACATATTCAACTTCTCAAAAAAATAACGATGTATTCTATATTTAAATCATGTTTTTTAGATAGAGTATCAAATAGATCGATTTAATCGTATATGGATATATGTATAATGGTGTGTTTTCAATCTCTCCTCTAGTACGTTTTTAATTATCTTCAGAGTACTAAATGATATTTTATCTTCTGCTACACTTACAGATAGAGGTTAAAAAATCGCTGTTTCAGTAATATGTTTAAAATATTTTTTTTGTAATTCTGCCAGGATTGTGAATACAATTTAGCAGTATTAGATTTTTACAATTTCGTCACTTATTTTATTTTAATATTTCTTTAGCAATAATTTTGCCTTAAAAATCTCTTAAGTTTTCATACTACATAAACGCAAAAGAAAATTTAATTTTTATTTGATAATTTTATTAAAAATATTCTTGTTCTTTTAATCGATGATTAATTTACAATTCTTAAATGATTTAATTTTTAGCTATGATTTTTTATACTTATCAAGAACTGATTTACATGTTTTTTTAACTCTTTGAGTAATGAGTTAATTTATAATATACACATTTGTTAATTTATTACTATATATTATACGTAGGAGTGTTATTTATTTATTATTATTTAATATTGCATTTATAGTAAATTATTATAAAAAAAATCAGTGATTCTCAATCTAGTATTGCTTTGATTTATTTTACTACTTTCTTGTATTATTATGTTTTAATCATTTATTTTAACATTTTTATAATATTAAATTTCGGTATTTATTTTACATATTTTTTATGTATTATTCGTCTTTTGTGGAATGTTTTTGAGGCTCTCAATACATTTTTATAAAATTATTATAAAATATTTTTTGTTATGTTAATTTATTTCGTACTTAAAAATTTATTATTATTATTATATTGCCAAAACTATACGGCACTCAGGTAGCAATGACGTGACGTAGGCTCACGTAATGACGGTGGATGGTGATAATGGAAAAAAATGATCAAGGCATATAAAACATCTTATCGATCTGGAATCAAATCAGCATTGTATCAAAATTTTTGGCCTTTTTATCATCCCCAATGATCGTGATTTATACAAACGAGCCACAAATATTGATAAATTAATTTTGTATTCCCATTAACTGTGCCGTAATTAAATAAGGTGATTATTACAAAAACTTTTAATTGAATAAGGAACTTCGTAGAATCAGCTCTTAACCCAATCACTGCAAAGGGGATATTAGTATTACAATCCTGATTTTGTTGTAAATGTTAATGCTCTATAAACATTTATGGCGTATAATAGAGAATTTATATTAAATAACTTTTTCATTACAAAGTTAATAATCGCTTTATCAGACATAAGCGTAGCATTTCTGCGAGTAAATCCTTTAAAACCAGTTTTCATTGTAGTGAGGAATAATAAAACATAAATAATAATATCGATATAAGCTTCTATACTGATGTTTCTCAAACTGTGTTCCTAAAATATATTAATGTATTAAGTTTCAATTGAAACAAATAAATATTAAACATGATCGAATTACAAATTCTTCTTAACGGTTATCATGATTTTTCCAACACCCTTTGGTCTACAATGCTACAATGTCAGTGTGATTCATTCAAACGAATTTTAATCCATTTTGGAAGCACCACATTTCGATTTACTTTCAAAAGCCACACAAAATTTTATTCCGTTTATGGCGATTCATATTTATAAATAAATTTTAAACATCAAGTACGATTTTGAGAAGCTTAAATCGCGTAGTTTCTCAATACCGAATTTAATTTCTGACTTTATATTAAGTGCTTAAACTAAATCTCTTTGCTCTCATTCGATTAATTTTCAAATTGTCGCCTAACCTTGACCGGATTGAAACTTTTTTCTTATTGAATCCCTTGCGGTTCAATTTATTTAATCACGAAAATATAGATTCTTGTCTATTATTTATATATTATTTATTTAAGGTACATCCTGTATCCGTTCCTGTCAATTATACAGAGTAATCCGATTCGAGTTTCCTATGTTCGCAACACTGTAAATCAGACAGCTGTCAATAATGACGCGTGTTCAATGTGTCAAACGCAGGGACGTCGTTTATTTTTTTTCAGGGAGGGCGGCAAAAGTTAGTTAGTCAGTGGTTGTTTTTTATTACATCGATTTCATTCACATTCATAGTATTTCTCCAATCAAATTCAAAGGGACGTCCCTATTTAGAATTCAAATTTAAATCAATAAACTCGTGCTGTTGCTGTCGCAGTGGAAACGCTCAATTATATAGCGTTAATTTAAAAACTTTTAATAACAATATTCCGACTTGCAATAAGTGAGAATCTAATAAATCATATTTAAACAAAATTTTGACCAATAGGAGAACGCAAAAAAACGATTTTCACTTCTCAGAAGTTAAAAATCCACATCAAAAGCAATAAAATCGTGTCGGTGTCATTGCAGTGGGAACGCTTGGTTATCTAGCATGCAAACTAAGACTTTTAATACCAATATTACGACTTATAATTAGTGAGAATCGAATGAAGCGTATCTAAGTTGAATTTTGATCAATAGAAGAGCGTAAAAATCAATTATCTTTTCTCAGAAATCTACGTCAAAAGCAATAAAATCGTGCCGTCGCTGTCGCAGTGAAAACACCAACACGATTTATTTGCTTTTGACGTGAATTTTTGCCTTCTGCGAAATGATAATTGTGGTTGCGCCCTCCTATTGACTAAAATTCAGTTTGAATATACGTTGACCAATGTTCTCATATCAGAAGTCCGTAGTAATATAAGTATGAATATTTTATATTTTTAAAACATAGTGTAATATCGAAGTGCAAATAATCATATGTTTAAACTTATTCTGCCGCTTATTTTCCCCTAAAATAAATATTTTAGACTTGACCCTTTAAAAATTATTAAACTATAATTAGTTTTATTAAGTAAGGTTTGGGTTTGAACAAAAAAGTGACGTTTCGCAACTTTGAAATTGAATTTTAGTGTAGCATATAATTTCACAAGCGCTTATCAGTTAAATTATATTTTCGCTAGTAAAAATATATATCTTCTAGTGCAAATGTATTTGGACTTCATCAGTGAAAATATAGCGTCATTGAAAAATACACATTTACTGTAACGTTTATACATCACATGTGAATAAATAATTAAAAGTATGTAAATATATATAAGCACTTGCCAGATAATTAAATTTTCACTGGTAAAAATATAGATCTACCAGTGAAAAGTTATTTTGATACAATTTAACTGAAATTACACTTTAAATAAATTAACTATGGTGTAGATCAAAAAATTCTGGTTTAGAATTTTTTGCTTATCTTTTTTTTCAGATTTTTTAAGAGGGGGGGGGCAAATGTTGGTCAGTCAATGGTCGTTTTTTTAATATTACAATTTCATTAAGATTCGTAGTATTTTATTGACTGAATTTTTTTGGCCAAATTAAATGGAGGCCAGCAATATCGTATTATTTAATGCCGTTGGAGCAACTAAAACCCAACATCCACCAAGTTAAAACCGAGAAAGATATCAACAATCAAAGGTCCAGAGGTTGCCATTTTACTGATATTATTTTTCATAATTAATGAAATACATAAAGTATTAGAATAATAAAAAAAATCTGAAGATATATTTATTTACATTCGTATGTTTTAAAAAAAAATCGGGACCTGAAGTTGGATCACCCTTTATAAATTATATCCATAAGCTTATTAATGTATTTAAAAAATTTACTAGGACTACTGTTAATTAAAATAAAACATTTGCAAAATAATAAATATATGACAATTGATTCGTCAAACTCTACAATTTTTATTATATGAAATTAAATTTGAACGATTTTTTTTGAAAAGGTTTACAACCACCGCCCCTTTTATAACGCTGCCTAAGTAAAGGCGGTTTCATGCCTAATATGTATACTTCTTGAAAGGTTTTGATATGGATCTGGGAAGGACAAAAAAATGTTTACAAATTGTTTATAAATTAACAACATGCATTATTTTTACACTCAGATAAGAAATCTTTCTGAATATGTAAATGCCAGTTATTTGAAAATATGCATACTTTCTCGGAAGATCGAAAGTATTTAAATGACCAACAATTTTTTGCGATTTTCTATTACTCTAACTGGATTCATGGGTCAATCTATTTCTTGCACTGTTTCGACACAAAAATGAGAATTTAATACAAATAATTTATTAAAAAACCTTTTGCGAGGAATGTCACTTACATTAATAAATAGCCTCAGGATTGATAGTAATAATATGATAAAAATATAGATATCGAATTTATAAACGCACGATACTATTATACAATTTATATGAATATACTGCTAAGTAACATCTTCACAGTGGGGAATCATTTTCAGATGTGACGCAAATTATTGTCAATATGTATGTTACGCCTGCGAATGACATTTATTACACCTGTGATTGACACAGAATTATGTTACGCCTAAATTAATATTATGGGTTTGTGTTTAATGTATATATATGTATATGTATTTATTTGCCGCAAGCATTTATGTACCAATCTGCGCTCTTAGTTATATTTTTATTGTAGAAATTATATGTGAATATAATATGAAAATGTAAATAGGTTGTCCATCGGTGCTTTGAGCTATGCAGTCGGAAGTACTTTGGTGGTATTGGCTCAACTTCCCGGGAGGGTACCCTGTCATCTGCAGGATCCTGTCAAAGCAGTCATCATATTGTTCTCGCTCTTGTACTATTTCTTTTTCTGCAAAAGGAGTGAGTATGCTTCGCGTCTTAATCGCCACCTCTCGCCTTTCCATTAAACTTTTGTAATTTGTTTGGTTTCCTTCGGTGATTAATTTTTTTTCAGTGCTGGGATTGAGAAAGTTGTTCGCTGCGTCGGTGCTGGCTGTGGGATTATTTATTGCTGCCGATTACGGTCTGTGTGACGAGTTCAAGTGTAGAGGAATGGTGGCGCATATTGGTAAGCATTTATTATATTTTTTTACTTACACTACTAATATATAAATATAAAAGCTTTTAATCATTTTTTTATTACGCCTATTATATTTATGTATATTTTTTTAAATCTCAAACTATTATTTCACTAAAAAAAAATAATATATGCCAATGACCTGGTACAACATAGCCCAGAAGCAAAAACTTTAATTAAAAAAAATAAAATAGACATTATTTATATTATTAAAAATCAATGTTCGTATGTGTGTTCTCTATAGACTCAAAAACTACTTGTCTGATTTTGCTGAAAAACTTACAGTTTGTTCCTATTAATGCAGGAAGTGTTTAGAGTGTAGTTTAAATAAAATCTGATAGGTTACTCTGCTGTTTTTATAGTGTTGTCTGGCTCAAACGCGCTCGCTATTTGACGCCATATATCATAATGTCACATCACCACCGCGTATTTTTATTTCAAACCCATAAATTAAGTTTTAGATGCTCATATCAATCGTATTTTTATTTGTTTAAGCATTAATTAATTTAGTTTTAAATACTCGCATCCTGTTACATATAACCAATAAATTAAATTTATATGCTCGCCGCCGTTTTAATTATTATTTAAATGTATCTCAAATTCTTGGTATAATGACATTATACACTTTCGTCTTCACGTAGGTCAAACCCGTGTAAAATATATATAAATACTTTGTAATAAATTTAATAGAACGTATATTTTATGAAATAATACATTTTTTGATATTCAATTGTTGAATATTAATTGTGATAATTGTTGTTGTTGTTGCATAGCAATGCGACCTTAACGACAAAATATCAATTGCATTGGATCGATCATTGTGTGATTTACGTGGAAACGAACAGCCATTTGGTGGTGCGCTAATATTATTAGCAGGTAATTTTCGTACCTGTTATACCACATTCAACACCTGCTAATGAACTGAATACGTGTATAAAAGCATCAAATTTGTGGAGATACGCGCGTGTTCAATTGCAAAACAATGCTTCTGCAAAATATTTTGCAAGACAATTATTGGATATTGGAAATGGATAGATTGATGAATCAACAGGCTGCATTTATTTTTCATTGTTGGTATTTAAAATTTATTATACATTTTTTTTTTAAATTAGTATACAAAAGTGCATTATATATTATTTTTATAGTCTTGTTTTAAATGACTTGCATTATAGGAAAAAAAATATAATTACTGGCGTTACTTCACATTAGACAGGCATATGTTAAAATGAGTCTAATTATTTTTTTATTAAGTAAAATTTTATTTTTTATAGTAAGCGCGCTTTTATTAAATATCGGTCTAAGTGCCACAATGGCTAAAAGCCCTTTAAAGCATACTATGAATTATGTTAATAGGCATAAACCCAATTATTTTACGCTTGTTTTCCAATTGCCGTTATTGCCCTCTTCATCTAAAAAAGATAGTGGAAAAGTTTTTCTACATTTTGTGGAAATAATTGCTTCTGTTTTAATTCGATTGATTTTTATTTTTCACTTCTTAAGATTTCATAAGATTTTTGTAATTAAAGTAGAATATTGCTTTTGAAATTAAACTAGAATATCGATATACAGTGAAATCTCTTTGTAATGAAAACCGAAATAACGAAATTCTTAATATAACTAATCCTCAATTTGTTTAAGACTGATCTCAGTATAACGAATTATTTTGATCCGAATTTAAGAATGACGTTACAACTTGACACAATATTTTTCCGAATTCAGTACGTCCTTGACTTGGCGAGTTTCGGATGTGTTCACAAGCTAAATTATAAGTGTTTCACCGACCCTCAAACTATTTTTATAAAACATTTTTTTAGCAAATTTTATTGTGTTTATTACAGTATTTTTAAACATTTTTTGAGAGGTTATTTTGATGCTGTAGTAATTACATTAAATATAACGAATTTTCAGTATAGCTTCACTATACTGAGATTTCGCTTTACTTTTTGGTTTATAGTAAATAAATAGATAATGTTATATAATAATTGTTGTTTAAAAATCAGTTTAACTTCTGTCTTGGGTAAATCACATTTTCCCAATAAATAAAACCAAGTCCTTTATAATTTTTTGCATTTTTTTATTTTCATGTCTGCCTTATATTTTAATCTGCAAAATTTAAAATTTATTTATTTAAAAAATATTTTTTATAAATTTCTTGCAATTTTATTTTCTGTTAAACCACTGCCCTCTTTTCATATCCAGAGAAGAGCTATTCTTATCTATCAGTGATTTTATCTCATGAATTCTTCAAGAAAGACACTAGCTTCACAAATATTTCACGCTAAATTCTCGTCATTCTATTTTTAATTAAGTCAGATTTAAATGAATTCACAGATTGTTCTTAATGCAATATGAAACTCTTCAGATTTCCATAAATTTTTTCCTGAATCATTATTTAATCTATTATTATCTTCGTATATTCATACCATTGAGTGGTGGCTGAATTAAAAACCATTGGCAGTACTAAATCGAGGAACTTCTTACTAACTACTTGAGTCACCAGTAGGATTTTCAATCGTATATTTGAATCATTCACCCGATTTTCTAATGTAATAATTACTTGAATATTCATTTATAGCTTTTCAAATAAAGTTCAAAACAAATCTTTAAATAAAACAATTCGTATACTTGAGCAATACCGATTTTTATCAATATACCCGAGTGACTAGTGCCGCTCTAAAAAGCATGGTCCTTTATGCGCCTGTATTTTATTTTGCAATGAGGAGCTCATTCTTAACAAAAATGCTTTTAAGCCTACAAAAAACATTAACGAACAGAATGTTTATCAACCGTATTTACTATGACAGAAATTCGCAGAATTTCTTAATTGAACGAAAAAAATGCAAGACAATAAAACGCTTTTTCTCAACAAAAAAAATGCTTTTACGTCTGTAAAAAACATTTATAAAAAAAAAATTATCGAAGTATCCACTATGACCGAAATTCGCAGAATTCGTTCATTGAAAGAAACAAAATGTTGGCAATGCTCACCTTTTATTATCGTTTAACGCTTATCTCAAAAAAACGTGTGCGTCAAAAATTGTTGTTTTAAGGCGAAAATATACCATTTTAATTTATTATTATTTAATTAGAGTTATTATTTAAAAATTGTTTGCCAGAATAATTAAGCTCTGGAATTTGTGTGTTACGTATGGCATCATATTCTAGAAAGAATATTTTATGTTCTTCACGTTATTTAGTAATACCATAAATCAGGCAAATCTCAATTTATATTCTGCTCTATGATATCTATTTCACTTCCACCTTTCAGTGATTTCTTAAGCATTTATGATGCTGTAGTTTCGTGGATAGATTCCATTATTATTATTCCACATCCTCATGGATTTATATGTACCATATTTATTGAGCTTTTTTAATCAATTATTATATCAAAAGAACTGATTCAAAAGAAAGTAAACAACACATTTTCAGTATTTACTTTTATGTAACATATAGACCTTTTATAGATGATAAGGAAGCAATCTCAACGTCGAGGATAATTGATTTATTGGTAAAGTTAAAAAGTACCTTTAAGAGAAAATTAATTGAATAACTCAATTTAAATAGATCATTCGATTGGTGCAGAAAAAGGAACAGCAGTTGAGTGAAAGATTCTCGACTATTTTGCTATATTATATTTGCGAGGCAGGCATGAGCATGATAAATGATAAGCTATACTAATACATGTAAAATATATATGATATATTAGCACTATAGCGATTTCGTGGAAAAAGAATCTATCTACAAATAACTCGATAGTAAATTTTAATCTAATATTTTAAAATTCCAAAGTTATATTTTATCTATTTAATCATTTCAATTAATTTATTTAATAATAAAATTTAACGAATTTAATTGTTATAATATATTTTTTGTAGTGTATTTAATCTTGCATAAAATGCAGTTATTAAAATTTCAAAATGGTTTCATCTTAAAAAAAATAAGCAATTAAATGAAAATATAGAAAGCAAATAAGTCATTGGTATATTTGGCTTGCAATATTTTTTATATTTTATCCGTAAATATTTTTACCTAGTCTTGGTCTGGTACTTTATCAAAAAAAATATAGATTACAAGAAACGAGACCACTATTGAAATAATGCAAAATAAATAAAAATCTCAGAGCTTAAAATTTTATTTTTAATACAACCATATTTATTGCTCCGTCGATGTTTTAGTTTGTGATTTATGTTTATTTAAAAAAACAATTTTTTGGCAATAATAGGTTTGAGCCAAAAATATTTCCATACTAATCAATATTGTTTTATGAATTTGCTTATTTTTGAGATTAAATGTGAAGAAGATAGAATTTTATATTCCCAGTTACTTTAAAATGCGCAAATATTATTTCTATTTAGAAACACTATTCGTAAAAACTACTTTTAGATAAACCACAAAAAGTAGAATTTTCCATGATTTAAGGTTCATTCTGAATTTGAACAATTTGTTGTTTATGATTCGCAATACTCAATAGGGCTCTTAAACATCTCTAGAGTGCCGCAAGGAGTAAATCTTGGTCCATCTCTGAATCTTTATTTTAAATGCTTCATGCTTGTTTTCTTACCAAAAATAAAGATAACGCATTTTAAATACCTGGTTAGTTTAAATACCAGACTCTTGGTTAAAAATAAATATGCAATTTTTAATATGAAATTTAACATTTATTTAGTGATTTAATAACATAGTTAGATAATTACATTTTTTAATAATATACGCAATAAATAAAAATAAATTATATTTCAATTTAATTTTGAGACCATGGGATTTACTATTAGTTAATTTTAAGCAGACCCGAGATTTGTTTGATTTAATTTAAGATACAATTTGTTTTGCGTCATAATTTTGTACCATTCGCTCTTAAGGCGTTTAATTAATTTTAGCATTTTACTTATTATTATTTTTCATTTGCAGAAGGAAGCTGGGAAGCAAGGACAACTTGGACTGTATTTTATCTGATCGGATTGGGGCTTTTCACGCTACACTTCACCATAACGGAAGAATATATTTCGCAAAGACCAGTGGTGAGATTTCAATTCAATCATGTATAAACGTAAATTAATCCTTTAAGTTTATCGATATGAACTATTCAGAGTTATAGCATAATTCTAAAATGGATTAAAAAAAATCGGCAATGGACTTTCATTGGTTAAATACAAATCCGAAATATTGTAAATTAAGCAATCTAATTCTTGTTACTTTATTAATTGGTAATTATATATACATAATAAATATAACAGTAACGTTTTTTTTATATAAATTTTAAACAGTGAATGATCTTTCATTTAATATACTATTAACGTTGCATATCGTTTTAATAAAATCGCCTATACTTGATATTAGTTTATTGTGGCAAATGCGAGATATAGTTTTGTGTTTCAATATGGCAATATTGTTTGACGTAGGGTTTCTCTTCGAAGTCCTGCAGGCGTTTGAAATTCATGTATAGTTGAATGTTGTAGATAACTTTGACTTGCTTGTTATGTACAATTTCGAGTGTGCTCTATTTAGTATTACAACCGTTCATCAGTATTGAGTGTATGGACCTTTGATTCGGTGTTATTGAATTTATCATCTAATTGTATTTAGCGACTTAAGTGTAATTGACACTATGGTTATTTCATTTTTAAGGCAAGATGTTCAAAAATACCATTGGGTATAAAAAAAAACATTGCCTTTATAAGGTGTCATTAAACCAGCTTTATTATTTTATTTATATATTAGCTAATCTCAAAATCTATATCGATTTTAATGAAACAAAAAGAAATAAATCGAACGTTTATTTTTATTTAATGCTTTAAAATACATTTTATATCTAAATATATAATCTGCTCATAACATAAAATAATAAAGGTTTCGCTTTAAAATATTCTGATAGCTGTTTCTTGACATCATCTGCATTTTATTTATTTTTTTATTTCACAGATTCTTTTTTTTTTCTTTTGATTTTTTCTTCCATCAATCAAAATATATAATATTCGGGTGGAGCAAGGTCTAAAGGTCTAACATATCATTTTTTACTGTAAGCCTGGTCTTTTGTACATGATCTTTGAATAAACACTAAATGATCATGAAAATACGATAAGCTTCAATATGCAGAAACTCTTGGGATATAATTTATGTTGAACCCATACAACTTGTCTCCAAACCTTCCAATCTTTTTAATGTGTCTATGCACTATTAAATAAGCTTATGGATAATTTGGGTATGATATGCTTTCATTTCTGTAGTTAGGACATCATCTATAAATATTTTTGATATTACATTTTTTTTTAATTGCTGTATTTACCGAATTTTGGTGCATTTTATTCGTCATCCCGGCAAGTGCATAATGGCGAGCCTCCAACTCAACACGTGCGCGAGACATTTTTTTTTTGCTTTTATTTATAGAAAGCAATATTGAGAACATTTAAAAATTAGAATTCATATAACATGCAATTTTGTATGAATTGTTAGCTTGTAATCATGCCCCACATTTTAGAAAAAAAATCTTAGCGCTCCTCTCAATTTAATAAAATACTTTTAAATTGAAATATTCTCAATAGTTAAAATATGATTTTCTTCGGAAAATAAATCGCATGATATTACCAATATAAGATTTACTTGTATTTATGTTTATAAATGTATTTGTTGTGAATTCGATGAATGTCTATCAACACAAAATTCATCAAATTGTGGTGGTATCGATGAAAGGGTTGTTTTGCCACCACAAAATGGGGTCGATATTTCAATTTAATTGCAGCTAATGTAGAAAATCCCTTTTCACATAAATATGATGTTACGAATAACAACAGCACTTGTATAGCTTTGTTTGAAGATCTCGCAAAAAAATTATATTAATTCAGTCTCAAATTTTTGTGTATATCAAGTATCAGTTATTTGTTTTAAAAAATTTGTAAATCCAAATTGTTGACAAATAGATGCTGATAACGATACAAACCTTTTAAATAATTTAAAAATTGCATAGTACACCATAAAAAAATGTTAAAAGTCACTTTAAAGTGGAAACATGTCGAACATATTTTTCTTTTAATTCCTGATTTCCATAAAAATGTTTTCTTTTTATCATTTCGAGTCCTTGCAATGATTTATTTAAAGCACTTAATCTTATAAAAATATAGTTTAAAAATAAATAATTTTGCCTATTCCTTGTAGTTATTATCAAGAGAAAAATCGCAATTTTTCCTTTTAAGTTCAAGAGCCCTTTGGATCTCTATTGTACGAGACAGTGATCCAAAGAGCTAAAAGCATGTCTACGTATCGTATATACTCGTATACATATTATAAAAGCAGCTCTTTATACATAATTTATACATTTAAATGAACAAAAACATCGTTCATTCATATAGAAAAAAACTCTATAATCTAACATATGTTCATATAATCTTCACAAATATAGTATATTTTTTTGTAGCATACAAAGAATATATGTAGTATATAATTGCCTTTTAAATATGCCGATATAATTATTAAAATAGTCGAATTCTAGTATTTAATTACCGTAAAGGAAAAAATTTAAAATATACGCAATTTGCTTCTTAAAAATAATTTACAATTTATTTTATATAAATTATTACTAACACTTTAAACCATAATTTTTATATAAAATTACCATCAAAGATAAAAATATTATACACATAAAAAATTGTTTTCGAAATATTCTGAAATAAAAACATTAAATTGCCGTTGTATACATTTAGCAGTTCATAATTTAAAAGTTTGCGCAAATTTCAATCCCTTGGGTTTTAAATCAACAAGGGCTTACTGTGTCAGATTTATAGTTAATGTTATGCATTGCTTTGGAATATTTTATAAGTTTTATTTTATCACGTATCGTTTTTTAAACATTTATGTACATATACAGCTGTGGACAATTAAAAGTTGACGTGGCGGTTCTTATACGTTTTTTTATTATTTTATCAACACATGCAATTTTTACACGTTTTTGAATATATATAAGTGTTAACTTTCGTTTTCCGTTAATACTGGTATTGTAAACTTAGAAATGAATAATTGCGTCAATTATGGGAAAGGTGCATTTTTTTCGCCGTCCCAAAAAGTGCATAATGGCGAGCCTCCAACTCAACACGTGCGCGCGACATTCTTTATTTGGTTCCATTTATAAAAAGCAATATCGAGGACATTTAAAAAATAGAAGTTAGTGAATAAAACACATCTTAACAAAATTATTTTGACGTAATTTCACCTTTATTTTTGATAATTTTTTGTATTCTGCTTGGCATCGATTAATACAGATTTTTATTTTTTTAAGATCGATCTCACACTTCCATGATATGTTTTTTCGGTTCGGCTAAATTTTTTTCTTAATTGTTTTATGATTGCATATAAATTTCCATCTGGGTTCAGGTCGAGCCATGTAAATATTGTAATTCCCAACTCTTTGAATTGTGTAATCTATGGATAGAGGATTATTTTGGTGAAAGCTTGAATGTAAAAAATATAGCTTGACTCACAGAATCGTCTTGCAAAATTGGTTAAGCAGTATGTTGCGAAAGTTGGAATAAAGTCATTTCATTATTTTTGCATTCATGGTGCCCTTGCCGAAATTTACGAAGCCCAATCCATAGGCTGTCATGCACCCCCAGATCATTACAGAGTGAGTGCTTGATGAATCGATGATTGCATAAGGGATGAAATCTTTCGATTTTTTTACGGCGCAGTCGCTGAAACAGCTTCAATTTGGATTCGTCAGAGAAAGCGACTCTTCTCTAATCTTCAACGTTCCAATGGCGATGAGCTTTTGCCCATTCAAGGCGATTCTCGTAAATAGTTTTTTTCTGGGTTTCAGCTTCAACCAAACGTCCATTCACTGTCACAACTTGCAGTTTTAGTACCCTGCGTTAATGTATAAGTGTTTTTTGCACGTGATGCCCTTAAAATATGTCGCCAAATTTAACGCGCACGTACGTGACTTTCAGCGAATGTGCAAGCCAGTCAGGCGGAACAAAACGTTGAGTCTCAAAAGCTTAATGTTGCTTTATATTTGTTCCTGGTAACATGACATATTAGCTTACGTTCAACGTATATTGGTAGTGCGACAAAGAGAAGCTATCAAAAGGTTAATGTTCGACTGCACGATTATTTCATCACTAATTTAATACAAACGTACGTGACTTTGAACGAATGTGCAAACCAGGCAGGTGAAACGAAATGTTAAGCCTCAAAAGCGTATTAGAATTTAACATTTGCTCCTGGTTACATGACATATTATCTTTCGTTCAATGTCTAAAGTCAACGTGTTGACCTGCTGTTTGTTAATATGGGATTAAATGTATGTATCATAGTTACACATTCATCTATAATTTTCCTAGCTAATGCGAGACTTTATATTATAAACTGGCAAATATTCAAAACACCACCACTGAGCATATATACGCAATACTGACTTCACAGCTATGTATTGTGTAGTGTTCTTTCTCGAGAAAAATCGAGCCAAATCGAAAATTCTCATTTTATAAGACATTATAAATTAAATTTGTACAAATTTTAAAGCTTTTTAAATATTATCTGTACTCAAATTTATTCTACTTAAATTTGCTGAGCTCAAATTTTAACAGATAATTAAAGATAAATAAATATAAGAAAGCAGACATTGATGTCATTAATTAAATATTTGCGAAATCCAGAATCTTTCACCAATAAAAAAAATAATGAATAATGTATGTCAAATGGGGAAAGAAACTATTCGCAAATTATTTAATGGCTCGATGAATTCTAAGGACACTCACTACTCCATTAAATCATTAGAATACATAAAATCCATTGAAGGATCAAGAATTAGAGAAAGAAATTCCGTTTATCCTTACAGAGAGTAGTGTGAGAAAACCAACATCAAACGACAGATTAATGAAGTAATCATCTTAAAATAATTTACAGTGCTTTTTGTCGATTAAAAAAATATGATGTGTGAGAGGAATTTTTCAACAACCCTAATTTTTTTTCTGTGTGTCTGATTCTATTATGGATAAGATGTTTTTTCAAATGTTATTTTTAAAATATATGTAATAAATCTAATATATATAAAAAAATATATATTAGATACATATAATATATATAAAAAAAAATATATATATTATTGAAATCTCGGGATTACTAACTGTTCTATATATATTTCGGCTGTGATGCTCCAGCCATAGTCTCGAATTTTCCGTAATTGAAAATTAATTAGAATACATATGTCTTCTCTTATTACTTATATGCAAAAATAGGGCAGGTTCGAGTGTTACAAATTTGTAAGCAATTTTTCGTAATTCCCAGACTCCCAGGCATGAACCCGCCTTTACTTATGCAGCGTTATAAAAAGGGCAGTGGTTGTAAATCTTTAAAAAATATTCGTTGGAATTTACTTTTATATATTAAAAAATATTATATAAAATTTTTCAAGAAATCAGTTTTTTTTTTTGAGAAATGAGAATTATCGATTTGAAATATTTTTTGAGAAGAAACACAAGGTACACGTACCCCACTTTGCATAAATACTACTAAACAGGTGGTTAAAAATTCGGGTAGCTGTGCTAATTGGGGACTCAAATGCTACTTTTCTTGATACTATCCTCAGTCTCCAATATAGAAAGTGATGCCGGGGACCATCAATTATAATTGAGCTAGTAAGCTGGTTGGTAAGGGTTATGCTTGATCATAAAAAGCGGATGAAAACATTAAACATGAGAACAAAAGCGAGTCTGCTGCGGTGGCTCGAACCCACTGCATCTATGTTACCAGTTTCCGACCTTGAATATGTTTTTTATATTATGTAATTTGTAATGAGATATAATGAAATTTAAAAGCACATCATATTTACGGTTCTGTACTTAAAAATACATTATTGTACAATAGCAACAGTAATAATATATTCTAGCCACTGTCAACAAAACTGCATCAAGTTACAAATACGAATATCTCTACTTCATCTTGTATATCTCAGATTTTTTTTAATTCTCTTCATTAACAAAGTGTACATCGCTTCGCTTGAATAGAGGCAAATTCAAAGACGCTACGAATTAGCGTATCGTACAGAACGCGAATCGACAATAACATATTGCAGTGAAGTGGAGCATCCACGACAACTTATTGAAAATTTTGCGATATATTTTTGCTTAAAACACTTTAATCTAAAATACAACGTGATACTTTGCGATGTTAAAAGGTAGTTGACTGTCGATCGTCCGCCTCCACAGCGACTCCAGATCTTTCTAAAAGAGAGTGAATCGAATTTGTGTTTATCCCAGCCAAACAATGTAACTAAATGAGCAATAAAATAAAATAAATATAGGACTTATTAGGCTAAATGTATTTTATATATAATATACATGTTTCTATGTTCATATATTTATAAATACATATTTTAAGATTAATGTGTATTTGCAAAACTGCGGTCATTTATTGTCAAAATTGTATAAATCAATCAAGTGCGAACTGACATTATGTATTAATGTATTACAGTTAAATTTCTTTATGTATTTCAGGACGATACATTTCCTTCGGAGTCATTCTTAAGCACAGTGTCAAGAATCGTATCTCACAACGAAACATTTGACCAAACCCAATTGAGAAACTCTGATTCGACCCAAAATTTGCTATTCAACGATAAAGGTATCATAATCAAATTATTTTAAATATTATTTTATATTACAACACATTTATTAACTAGGAAAATACGAGACGAAGCTCTGCATTTTAATGTCCCTTTGGGTTCAAACCATCACTTGGATATTTATCTTCATATCTGGAGCTTTGGTCATCATAGCGTCTATTGCTACGGTATGTGTTAGTTTTAATATTTTCTTTATAAGTTTAATTAAAAAAATATTTAAAATGTATCTATTGTATCACTAGGGTATTTACTTACCGAGAGGTACTCTGACAAACAGCACACTAACGGGATTGATGTGTCATTTGCCGCATTTTAATTCAAAGGAATCTGTTCATCATTCTGTCAGCTCGATACCAGTCAATGGTAACCCAACAACCGATGGTCCATTTACAAGGTATTTCGTTTAATAAAACTAAAATTAATTTTTGCAGCGTCTCTAAAATTAATATACAAAACAAACATACAGAAGGATACGTTTCAAAATACGCGTAAAAAATGTTGTTATTTATTTATATGCCTTATACGTTTTTATAACATAAGTAGTAATGAAAAAAATCAATGTGTACTTATTCATAAACATACAATGTATGTTTACAGCATTATATTGTTCATATGTATATGTACATTATAAAGCATAATAAAATAAATAAATTATTATGTTGGGAAAATAAATTATTATATTTAAACAAACATTATAAAGCATGATAAATTAGAATATTTATAATTCTTACTACTGTCTTCTAAAGCGACTGCTTTTTAATTTTCACAATCGATAATTCAAAATCGCTATCATTTTCACAAATAATAATTAATTTTTTAAATGGTTAATTTAGCAAAAAACACGCTGTGGTTATAGTTAAAAAAATTACAACTAAAATTCCCCTTTTATTTTAAGTTATTTCTTTATAATTTATTTAAATATGTTTTATCACTTTCCGAATTTTTAGAGCTCTATTAACATCTATATTTATTTCTGTATTTTCAAGTTTTTGGCTAAATAAATTACTTTACTCATATTTCTAGCAGTAAATAAATCTGATTCTTCGAAATCACTGATAGATCCATTCTTAATTTAAATATTACACACCTACAAACTAAATATTTTTAATATATTTCTTTTCCATCGAATAACTCCTGAAAATCATTGTCACAATAAATATTGAAAATTCATTTAGCAAGAAACCCTTTATGATTACTAATGTCAAAAAATTTGCAACTTAAGTTACCCTTTTATTTTTAGTTATTTACTTATGAATTTCTTCATATTGTGTATTAATATTTTTAGAGCTCTTTTAACATCGATATTAATTACCGTATTTTACAATCTTACTAGCAGTAATATCTGGTTCTTTAAATTAATTGATAGATCCACTTTTAATTTCGAGGTTACAAATCTAAAAACTAGTTATTTCTTTTTCACCGAATAACTCTGAAAAATTAAAAATCATCTTCTAATGAATTCAATATGCGAATAACATTAACAATTTTTTTTTATCTCAACAATTTCTGATCATAGCTATTGTATTTTCAACAGACATTTAAAGTTGTTGTTTCATAAAGCTTAAAAACAAGCTGCAAACAATTTAAAATTAAATATTTTATTAAAATTTCCGAAATTTCTGTTGAATCATCCTCATCAGTCCCCAACAAAATATGTCTGATATAATATTTTTTAATTGATGCGATGATGTCTTGATCTAACGCTTGGATTATTAGGTGGTAAATATGAAACTTTAACATTGGGATGCTGAATGTTATTTATTTATTTTATTAAATCTTCTTTTTAAACCTGACAGGCGTAAGCCTAATGCGTTACAACGGGGTAAATCTTTACATCAAATATAATGGATACCTACAAGTAAGTATTAACCACTAGACTGAAAGTCTGGGAATCGGTGACATCTATATTAATAATTATAAATTATTATGTGTAATATTATTTATAGCCATATAGATGTCACTGCAGCTGGGACCAGTTTTTTTAATAATAGCTCATTTTTTTAAAAATAAGCTATGTGAATAACTAAGTTTTTATAAGCTCTCTATTGTCATTGAAACTTTTCTGTTGGCTTTCCAATGTACCAAAATAGTGTTAATATTTATATTAAGACGGTTTTAGATTCATTGCTGCACAATAAAAACGTCATTATATTTAGCTCGAACTAAATATGATCCTCTAACATTTTTTCTTCAAGTCAGTAGTATATAATTTGCTATGATTTTTTTTTCAATTATCTCTTTAAATTAAAAAAAATGTATCGCTCCTTTCGCATCAGTAAATCCAAGTTCCTCTTTGACTGTATCGAAATATTGTCCGCAGCGTACATGTACTGCCGTACATGTACGGCGGTCGAACTTTTACTGTCTTAAAGTACCCCAAATAGTTATATATTTACATATATAACTGAAAAAATAATATTTTTATATCTTGATTTAATGTGAATGATTTTTAAAAATAATAATAAAAATATTTTATAATAATTTCATAAAAAAATATTGAAAGCCCCTGAATTAACAAAAACATAAAAAAACGAAATTTAATGATTGAAAAGTATTAACTAATACAAAAAATAAGTAATAATAATCAAAGCAGTTAAATGTCTATAATTTAGGATGAAAGTAATATAAAATACCATTAAAAATCCTTTTGGAAAAATACGTAATATTTATTGATTACTAACGAAAAGTATGATATTTTATGAGCTTTTTCTATGATTTTAAATATGATATTATGGCTTACACATATTTATAGTATTTTTATTGTTCCTAAAGTAGATTTGTTCATTCCGTGATACTTCCATTGATGATATTTTTATCTAAAATTATAATCTTCGCGTCTAAAGAAATAGTTTGTCTCTTGAGTTAATTTTTTAGTACATGGTGCGACATTTTAGTGAGCTTAGAATACAGGTTTTGATAATGATCAGACAATGAGGCGTCGAGAAGACGATGTGACGACCAGTAAATGTCGAAACAGTAATGTATTTTTAACACAATTAGTACAATCGCGATGTTTATAGCTTATCTATCTTAACCCTTGGTAGACATTTTTTTATAATATATACATATTTTTTTATTGAAATGGAATTTAATTTAAAATTATTCAAGAATTTTATTAATTTATTATTTTATTATATTATATATGTATATATAAAAAAATCCAGATGTTATGGACATACGAGCTGCCAGTAAAAAACAGATATCCAATACGTGTGGACAAAGGACTCCAAAGGGTTTATGTGATTCTTATGGTTTTATCTCATTTTTTTATGGATCAAGAGATTTAAAATAATCTTTTACATGATTGATTAAATATTTCATCTCTGCAAAGTTCCCACCTTATTTATTGATAATGTGTAATTTTCTTTACAAATAATAATTTTAACTTATATCATTATCTTCATCTCCTTCAATCGATACATAATTATGACATAACAAACTAATTTAATTTTAAAAAAATATTTACAAAAAAGTTAATAATTTATGAGTTCAGATTTGATATAATTGTATACGTTGTTTGAATTATTTAACTACCCTAAACTTTTAATTTCAAAGGGGTTATACTTTTCCTGTTGTCCTTAGATATCTATGAACGTTGTAAACTTTAACCCTTAAAAACCCAAGAGTCGAACTCGTTTGCGTGCTGGTCAACTTTTAATTGCTTCTTGTCGAGTTACAATTGATTTTTTTTATTTTCAGGATCTCTGAAAAGTTGCTGGAATTAGACATTCAGTACAGTAAATTGCACGAAGGTCGCAAAGCTTTCAAGCAAGCGAAAGAAGATCAAGTAAGAGCAGACTTGAAGTCGAAACGCAACCGGAACCGCAACGCAAAAGTAGAAAAACTAAATAATGAAACTTTGCATTCGATCTTAGCGAATACCACAACAACGCCAGACTATCCCTCGAAAATTAGAGAAAAGAGAAATGCTGTCGAATCATTGGCATCTGGATACAAAATAATAACACCGACTATGTCAATATTGAAAGACCATGTTATCATGAACAAAATAAAACCTTTATTGCTAGGGCACATTATTTTGAATAAGACGGATGCGAATATTTTCGGGCATCAGTTGTCAGCGAATTTAGATATGCATGGGTCTGACGTGGAACATTATTATAGGAGGGGTGGTCAGAATATTAAAGTAAGCGAGTCTGACGAAGAAGAGCCTCCCATAGCAAAGCTGGATCAGGTGAAAAAGTATATTAAGATTGACAAGAAGAACGCTAAGGTAAAGAGTAAAAAGATGAAGAAGACTCATAGGAGGCACAAGAGGTTTGACGATGAAAGTTATTTCACAAGGAGTTCGAACAGTTCCAACAATACTAACAGCAGCAAGATCGACGGAGTTGATGGAAACTTTGTTTATGCCATAACTAAACTTGACAAGAACGAATGTCGTAACACAGCAGCTTATGGATGGGTTGTGGTGTTAAGTTATACCAGCTTCTCGATCAGTTCGATAAGATTCCTGAAGCTGTGCCAATCTTCAGTGTTCACCGTTGCTATGATGACACCTGCGTTGCCTATGGCTGGAATGTGGTGGGCCATATTTACCCAAAACTCAGGTGAGAAAAATATATCCTTGGTGATTGAATATTGAAATTAAAAATTTTACATCTAAAGTGAAATCTATAATTTTTACTTAAAAATAAGCAAAAAATTATATATATAATGTGTTGTCGAATTTATTTCGTATAAAAAAAACTGTTGGTTGATATTTTTATTCCCCAAAAATTCTTTTAAACGCATAAAAATATTTTTTCCCATATTTCAATTCCAGGACATTTTTTATTTTACAAGCTTTTAATACATTTTTTAATTTCCCGTGAGCTTATTTTGTGAATTAGATTCACATCTATCGCGGATGCTTTTATTTTTCTTATTGATATATTTACTTCGTTTTCAGTTTCAGAATGTTTCAAATTTTTAGTAAGTTCGGGCGATACAAAAAAAGCGTCAGCTAACATTTCTTCATTGTCCTGATCTGTGTCAGCTATAGTTTTTAATATAATTATACATACTTATTTCTCGATTTATATTAATTTTATTTGCATAATACAGATAAATTAAGAATTACGTTTGCGAAACAAAAAGCACTGGTTCAATAAAAATATAAATAAGAAAAAGTGGCGGGGTTCCTAAGCTTTAAATTAATTACAAAGGCGATTATATTTATTGTTTGCTACAAAACTATAATGGATAATAAATTTATCATTTTTAAAATAGTCGTAGAATAACAGATATACTAATATAAATATTATATGTATATAAGAGAGACTTATTTGTAATCAAAATATATAAATTTAAAAGTCCACACTCAAGATTAAATTTTGTCATGGTGGCAAATAAATATTTCAGAACCACTCTTGTTTTGCCTTTTGTCAATTTAAATATATGAATTTGCTTATCGTAAAAACACATGAGATGGCTCACCCGTCCCGCTATATTGTTGACAGCATAAATGTGTTTCTACTATGTGTCAAAAAATTAATAGAAACTTTGTGAAGTGCTGACCATTGTTAGCTCGCGCGGATTATAAACTTGGAAGCATCATAACAATTTTAATGAAAATTTTCTATTTTTCTATTTATGAATCACCTAATTGTACATGCAGAATTTGAACCGATAATAAATAATAATTACCTACTCAAATATTTTTTTTGTGTAATTAGTATCAAAATTGCATTGAAATACTACTACGGTGCTAACCATCAAGCGATCATAAATCACTGACGGTGAATAATAACAATAGTTTTAAATATCGTTTTTTTTTTGTACAACCGTCCCCCGATTATACTTTGTGGATTTTTTGCAAATACTTGCATTTCAATTTCTTGTTTGAAGATGCCGAAACAAAATGTGTTATAAAACTTACATTTTAAAACAATACATACTTGTTAACGCTTTAAAGTAAAACTGTAAATTAATTTTCTAAATCGTTAATGCAAAAGGTTTGAATAGATTGAGCAAAAAAATGTTTTCTTACATTTTTTCAGGCGTATGTTTTAACAGGGATGGTGTTAAATCTACGATAAAAAGTATTGAGTATTCTTTTATTGTTAATAAGACCTTTTGTCAAAATGAGTTGTTATTTCCTATTCTTAAATTTGAATGGTGTTGACCGTGCAGGTAAGTGAACCTCCCACAAAATAAAAATCGATCATAACCAGTCTAGAACAGTACTAGAGAACATATAAATGTAAAGATATTAACATATAAATTAATATTTATCTGAAACAGCAATAATAGGTACAGACTGCTTTGTTTTTGAACCATTACATTAAATACTTATTACACGAGTAATCCATACTCTTTGCAACTAAGTCTTTAAACAATTCATTATTATTTTTTATATATTATTAAACGATAAAAAAACATATTTGTGAACAAATATTGCTCTATAATATAGTATATGTGCATGTATATTTTTAGATGGAAACTTGATTGTGGAGCCTACTATGAGTGGAGAGCTGATATGTTCCATGCTAAGTCTTCCCATTATTATTTTGGGATTGACTTTGCTCTTCAAAGCTCAATTGAACCAAAGTTTTTGTGGAAAATCATCTCGAAAAGTCAACAATCAAAACCTGACGGGGTAAATCGCTTTTTAAAAATATTTTTCCATGCATATTGCATAACACAACAGCTGTTTTTAAATTTCAGATTAGTGAAAATTGAAGATCACATGTACTATCCCGAGAATGGTGTGGAAAACGAATTGAAAAGATCTCACACTCAGGATATTTAAAATGTTTAAATATTCTTTATGTTTATTTTTTTTTATTATACTATGTTATACAATTTAGAGAATATAATACATGTTATATTAAATATATATTATGTTTATATATATATATATATATCTATATATTTATAGGAATTCCTGATTGTTAGTAATCCCGAATTTAAGGAAATGAGCGTAAATTAATTATTAAAAAAATACATTAAACTTATGTCTGATTACAAGCCATCCAATTAATGTTAATATTAGTAGAAATGTATTATACCCACATATGTTGAGCTGTGCTAAGAATTGTCAACAATTATTAAAGCACCACAGACGTTGCCTAACTACCCCATATGTAAAGCTCAGCATTTGTGTACTATATGATATAAAAAATGCCTAAATGTGTGTCGTTAAAATTTGTATGTTGAAGAATAAGTACATACTATTATTATTAGTATCGTTCATGCATCAAATTAGAGTATGCTTTCTTAAATTTTATTGATATACATTTTTTTATTTTTTTAATTTGCGCACAATTAAAAACCTTCGTTATTATAGTGTTGTAGAACAACGAAAATATTATTTAGCTTATTTAATTAATGTACGCATATATACGTATATACATATATAACAATTATAGGCCTATTATATGAAACTATTACGATTCATTTACTCTAAGAAATTATATTATTATTGTGTTGTCTTGAATGAATACAAAAATATTTATAAAAATACTACGAAATCATTTCAATACTATACACAATAATTTAGTTATATATTATCATCATATAGAAGAAAAATATACCAAATTAAATGTTGTTTTTTTGCGTTTCATTAATATTTAAGATGAAAAATATATAATACATACATACATATATCTTGTAGTAAACCATTATTTTTATATGTCTAAAAATAAATAAACATATTAATCAACCATTGTGTTTATTATTATATTATTCTAACTATAAAGTATGTTTTATTATTTTAACAGAAAGGGCTCAATTCACAAATAAATAAATAACTGTTGAATGAGTTATTTTATTTAAAAATAAATCTTTATTACATTATTAACAATATTATACTAAATTATCAAATATATTTTAAAATTTAACTATTAATATTTTACCATATAGTATATACACTTAAGTAATTTATTGATAAATTATCGACTTAAGGTTCTAATAGTGTAATTTTTGGACGGGTAAAATTTTTGATATAAGAGTCTCTACAATAGAAATAAATTCTGTCTGTAACTTTTAAAAGAAACGATTTGTAGTAAAAATCATAAATCGATTAAAAATTATAAATGTTTAGTAACTTTTTGATACATAGCAATATATAAGGTAATCTCACTAAATCACAACCAGCATTGTAGGAAAAAAGCTTACAAATTTTATTTTATTTAATATAGAATTAAATATCTACTGGAATTACACTGTATTTTTTGCAAAACTTATTAATTGTAAAATTATGTGTTATAAGAAATTGTAAAATTGAGTTATTTTTTTCGACCATCTGCTATACATATATATTTAATCAATATTATTCCTAATAATTAATAAATATTTTATGTTTAAAACATGGCATCTTATTAAATATAAGACATACGTATAAATAGTAGGCCATATTACTATAGAAAAGGTATTATAACAATTGACAGCAAACAGAAGAATAAATGTTTTTAGACGTTATCCAATTTTCAAACCATTTCTTAGTAGATTTTTTTTTTTTATAACCGATGGTTTTAAGCAAGGAAAATAATATTTTAGAAGATTATATCTAAGTGCATCTTAGTTTATATAGCCCATTTATCAATGGTTTTAGTATTTAAGACAAATAAAAAACTATGACATTAAAAACTATTATTTAAAAATAAATAAATATATCTGAAATGTTGGAACATAAGAGTTTTAAAAGTAGAATCTTAGGAATTTGTCTAATCAACGAACGTCAATAATGTCACAAAGTTATTTTTTGGGACATGCCTGTTACAATAAGATTTCTATATCGATATTTTTATTGCACAATAATTAAGAATCACGTTGGTTTATAAATACTATATCTTTATATTCGTATGAGCTGTTTGCATAGACATAGGTTCTGGGCATTATTAAAAGAATCTGAATCTGATGCAAGACGGCTCAGTCGTGCTAATTTTGTGAAAAGATTAATGGATCTCTCAGTGGAAAGAAAAAAAGTGGATTATAACAAATTAACTATGTTCTAAATTTGAAAATGTAAAGTGGGTTATACCGTTAATCTTGCTGTTCTCTCTGACATTATGTAAAATTTATGTAGATGATTATAATTATTGATTTCTGGTAAAGAATAATAAATTTGTTGACATGATCATTATAAAATGAAGTATCAGTCCTTGTAGCCATAAAAATTAGATGCTACCGATTGAGCATCACCGACCGAACAAAATGGCGACAAACAAATACGACTAAACGAATACATAATATTTCCGAGGTTTCTCTTTTTGTTAATTTGTTTTGATTATTTATTTTTACGCTCATTTACAAGGCTGCTCTTTTTATTTTAATTTCAATGAGGTTCGTCCTATTAATATTTTTTTGATCCTCTTTGAAATCTATGTGCCTCATAAAAATAATATTTTTGACATTATTTTTGGTCACGCAGCACCAAAAGTTGATACTGAGTGTTCGGAGATCTCTTTGTATTACATTTAGCTAATGCAGACGTGATCCATCTCCATTCCTTTTACCTTAAGATTAAAACTCAACCCACCTTAGACGTTGCAATTTTGTATACTCGACAGCGTTAAGTTATTTGTTGTTGATGAACCCGCTTTTCATTTTTCTTCTTGTGTTATACGAGTTCAATAATTTCATTACAATAAAAAAACTGTTTTAAGAGTTTCTTAAAGCCTTTTAAGCGCAAATCTCACAAAGAATTTTATTTCAACTACATTAACGATCCATGGTTTCTGGGGATCTTCTAATAAAGTGGAGAGGTCGGAAATAAATTAGTTTGCGCACCACTGCTCTATTTGTATTTTGAATACGTTTTAATTGATCGGCTCAGATTTTTATGACTGATTAAAGTCTATACTTTAAATTTTATAACAATGTATTTATATTGACTTAAATTTTCTAAAGAACTGTCCACCGATCTATATTATACATAGGTACATCAATAATTGTTCTCATGAGCTAAACATGTACAAAAAATATATACTACTTAGGTGTATATAAAACTGAGAGCTGCGAATATGATTTTATAAGGTAATTGTGTTGGATCTTAAGATCGAGTCTTCGCTGTTGTGCCGAGTAGCAGTCGTTCGTTCGTTCAGGTTCTTCTTTCAATGATCTCCTAATGTTCCACTACTGATAAGCTTTGAAGAATTGGTGTCGAAGATAATTGAGAATCAATCGCGATGAATAAGAAAGGAATTCGATTTGAGATCAAATGTATTGTTTTAGGTCTCAAGTGTCTTTACTTTAGGCACGGGTTTGCTTAAATAGCTGTGGTAATGTGTGCTTAATAATAGCTTTTAAGAATTTGTGATTATTGTTCAATACTAAGTGTCATGCATGATTTTTATATACTTTTCTGCCCTATTCTTTTGTATGGCAGATTACTCTCATGTTGCTTAGAGTTAATTACTTATTCGACAGTACTATTTCCCTCTTCAATATTTATATTTCGTTGTTAAAAGTTATATGATGTTTCATCTATAAATTAATCATTGAGAGCCCCTACAATTGTCTAGAATATAATTGCTTCAAATTGAAAACAATAAAATCAATGACGGAGCTGTTATTGCCTACCGCTTGTTACACGCATGATAAATGCATATAATACATACCAAATAAAAGTCATTTTTAAAAAAAAAATGTAATTGTAAAATAACATTACAAAGTCACATGGGTCTATTTTTTATATAAAACAAATATTTTAATTTAAGATAAAAAAATATTGGAACCAAATATTTTAATTAAAAGTAAAACACGTTCGAATTCCAATTTGCAAAAAATCTTGTAATTAAATGTAAAAAGTAATTAAATGAAATGTTTTAATTGTAACTAAAAAAATGTTCATATTTAAAATATAGGTGTTAAAGAAATGTACAAAATATTTTAATAAGTAAGAAATGTTCAAATTAAATATTTTAATAAAAAGTATATAAATTGAACTTTTTTATAAAAAAATATTTCATAAGTATAAAATATCTAAATTAAATATTTTAATTATAATTATAAAAAAATACAAATTATAAAATGTTCATATTAAATAGTTTAATTAGTAAGAAAAAGTTTATTTTAAACTATAGATTTTAATACCAAGTATAAAAGTAATGTTCAAATTAAAATTGCTTAAATGAAAATTTTCCAATGAGTTTAAATGAAAAGTTTTAAATTTAAGGTAAATATTTAAATTTTAAATATAAAAAAATCTAATTAAATTATTTAACTGAAGATAAAAAGATTTGAATAAAAGTAAAAAATTACTTAGCAAAATATAAATTATATATAAGTAAGTAAGTAGAAATAAAGTAAATTATAAGAAGTATCATCAAATATGGCTCATTTTCTCATACTAAGCTGAATGGCTCAGTACTATATATGTTGACAAATGGAGCTTCAGGTCCTTCTTGAATCCAATTGCTGGGACTATAACCCACACCCCTTTCAACGACATGGAAGGTGTATGCTGGACGGTCTACGTCAGATGTATTAGCATTGCTCTTATGGACAATACTTCCATGCAGAAGAACGCAGTCGCCTGTAGAAAATTTAACATTTAGAAACACATAAAGTTAAAAAATAATACAATCAAAAGAGAGCTGCAATTAACTTAAGACAGTTTTTCAATACAAATTTTTCGCATCAGTTCGCAAAACAATTGCTTATAACTCATTCATTAGTAAATGCTTTAGAAAAAATAAAGACATCGCAATCTACCGGTAGCTAGTGCATATTATTTAATCTTTTATTAACGAAAGTAAAGATACAAGACTAATAGAAATGGATGCGATTGTTTTACTTGATCACAACACTGTCTTTACTAAAACGGCCGTATCATTAAGGAGCTTTATTAACAATGCAATGAAATATCTAGAACTTTGGTATTAAAAACCTCGTTCTCAAGCTCACCTAATGCATCGTCCATGGTCACTATGTTGAAAAATAGATTAAAAGGTGTTCTAAAGCTATTACAAGGCAATTACAAAATCTTTGTATCCATACTATTCGAATATCCCTGGTATAACAAATACCTTTCTTTACTGGCAACGGCTCAAAGATCGACGTCTGGTACGTGCATTCGGGCCTGTCGTATATCAACAGATTCTTCGACGTTTTGTCGGGATTTCTTATCAGCCTCCTATGCACTCCCGAACGATGAGAACCCTTCGCTACCCACAGGCATCCATTCTCGACGGTGGTATCCTCCAACGCAATCCAAAAACCATATAGACTCTCGGGCTCCGTGTATAGGTACGTACCATCTTGGTGAGGGTTAACTGTAATTTTTTTGTATGTTTTACCAATGTTTAATATAAATACATGATAATTATTCGACTAAATCAAACCTGCTGTTCCAACATGTGCACTTTTGTAAATGTACATGCTCTGAGCAACAGTAGGCTCACGCAAATTCAGAGCATGAACAACCTGCTTCACTCTTAAGGTGTAGGTGTAATATTTGAACAACGGTACGTGCCAATGCAAGGCATGTCCCACCTAAAATATTAATACAAATTGTTGATATAAGAATGTTTTGCAAATATGTATAAAAAATAGGATACCTTATTGAGTTTACGCTGCCCCGGAATGCCATTCTTTTCCAGGAAATATCTTACTTTATCATTGCTCTCGATAAAGTACTTATCTTCATGCTGAAATATTAAAATATTATCATTATTAAAAATGCACTAAAATATCATGCAACTTATACAACTTATTTCAATTAAATAAACACTAACTGATAAATTAAAAATAAAACATAATATCAACTCTTACATTACAGAACCATAAATAAAACATATTCTTTTCTCCAATGTTAAATTGAATTGCAACAGTTTATAAGTTGTACTTCAGGATCATGATGAACATATAGTCATCCCCATTGACATATAATCCCTTAAAGGTTTATCGAATAGCAGCAATTCCATTGTATTGCTGATGCTTAATTGTGTACCTTAGGAACCGAAGAACTATACTATATTATTTTTATTTCTTGCTGTCGTTGGATAGGATAATTTATTTATTTATTTATATTTATAATCTACAGGCATAAGCTCAATGCATTTTATAAATTATTATGTGTAATATAATTTATAATCAATAGATGTCACTGCAGCTATTAATAATAGCGCATGTTGCCGGGGCTCGAACCCATATCCTCAGAGTTATTAATCTGAGACGTTACGGACTGCGCTATTCCGTCCTTTTATTTATGTGTGAATATAAAGAAAAAATATTTATATCTAACCTGACAGTCTCCGTCGGCATCCGTCGAGAATATGCTCTGGATGTTTTCAGGCATATCTCGTTCCAATTTATCTCCAGCCATCCTCAACTCGTCCACTTCGCGATGCGTCAGGAATTGCTCCAGCACCACCACTCCGTCCCTCTCCATCTGCTCAAATTCAGGTGAATGGGTTAAAAAAATTCTAAAGATGGTGTAAAAACTCAACATGCATTTTTAGAACGAACACGTGTGAATCATTGATCCAAAATAGTGGAAACAGCTGGCGCGACTTATGATCAAAATTCCTCGTGGGAGACACATGAATGACACATACCAGTTGAGGCGGATTCTATTTTTGGTCGATGTCACTTCACCAAAAGGACATGTTGTTTAGAATTGATATGTGCCCAAAAAACTGGTAAATTAATTCTAGTAAATCCCATACGTTTAGGAAACTACCTAAAAGACAAACTTTGATAAAGTTTGAGATGCATTTATGTGCTGACGATACTATGATGTGTTTTAAATGTTGGCTATTTTTTTCTGGGTTGTTTCGCTTTGGGTCATTCTGACGAATAGTATAATGCAGCGATGTCCAACTGGCGGCCCGCGATTTAAAAAAAAATAAAATTCAAGTTATTCAGTTGACATTTTAACATTATCGCACTGCGCTGTCAATATTACGGTTTCTTCCAAGGACATCATTTGGGGGGGGGGGGAGCATTTGCCCCCCCCCTTGAATTTGTCCAGAAAAATGAATTTCATTAAATAAAGTCTTATTGAAATGAAAATATTAAAAACTCTTGCCCCCCCCCCTGATTTTTTTTTTGCTTTTTGCCTTCTGGGAAGGGATAATTGTTTTTTGCGCTATCCTATAAAAATTTAGTTTAGATATGCTTCATTCAATGCTGACTTACTATAAGTCGTAATTTTGTTATAAAAATTCCTAATATGAACCGAGTGTTTCCACTGCGACGGTGACGGCACGATTTTATTGCTTTTTACGCGGATTTTAAATTTGCCCAGATAAATCTATGTAATTTAATAAAATACCATGAATACTAATGAATTGAAAATATTAAAAAAACGAGCTGAAATTATGTTCCTGCATATGTTTTTGTTGCTCGAACAAACACTAATGAAAATTTTAAATATTTGCTAAATATAAGTGCGACTAATATAAGAAATTTTCTAGAACAGTGGCAGATCGATTTCTTATTTAATATTCAAGAGGAATGTTTAGATTCTATGGATGTGTTTAAAAAATACAACTTAAAACGCCATTACGTATCAATGCATGAAAAAAAGACGAGAATAGCACAAGTAAGCAAGTGAAAATTACAGCGGAATTATCATACTATTTTTTTAACATTGTAATCAAATATCAGTGATTGGCTTTGTATCTCATAAGGTTTGTTTAGAATTGGGCAAAATCAAAAAAGCCGTTTTTTGGTGTAGAATTAATAAAAATGTGCTATAATAATGATACAAGTCTTTGTTGTCGAGGAAATGGTTAAAAAAACAGTTTTAATTTATCATCAGAATGTAAGATGACGTGTAGAATAAATCAATATACATATCATTAATAAATTAGAGAATATAATCAATAATTGCTGCTATTTTTCTGTGGCTTTGGACAGAAGAAGGTACAGACATTTATGATCCAAGGCAAATGTTTTTTTTTATTAAAACTATAATTATTCAGAAAAATTTCGTTCATTACACGAAACAACAAAATGGTGGTTTTTACAATTGTATCGCTATTGATTGATTAATTGACGGTACTATACTATATTTGCGTTAACACAGTCAGCTCGAGAGCTATCCATTTTATCATTATTCATAATTGAGAAAGAGATGGCAAGTTTACGCCCCTACTCTAAAACACACGATGCGGATATATGTAAGTTAAATATACTTTATTTGTATACCCTCATATATAATATAGAAACTGTATTATATATTTTACACTTATAGTTCGACTTGCAACAACAAATATTGATATATACATGAAATAAATTGTTGCCTTACAATAAAATCCATATTTTTTATTATTATAAATAAAATAATCTTGTTCTTAATGATTTTTTAGTTACCTACGCTTTTCTCTCTAAACGTTATCAAAATAAAAAATAGCATTTATAAAATTATTTAATAAACTTTAGTTACATGCAAAATTATATACTATGAAATCAGCGATTGTAATTTAATGCATAGTTAATATAATAGTTACTATTTATGCTAAATACAGTTTCAGATACCACTATTTATAAAATATGTTTGGATAAGAATAAGTTGTTTAAAATAAATATAGCACAATAGAGCTGCCTCATTTTTTTTATTGCGCAACCAAATTATTTTTAGCTAATAATGTTTTTGAGGCGTGAAAAAAAATATGTTGTTTTTATTGATGGAAAAGTCGATTCCGTTTTATAAATATAGTGTAATAAATTAAGAAAAAGCCCTACAAAATAACTTTGTCCTAACTTTACTGTGTTACAAATAGCAAGTTTATCAATTTTGACTGACCTTAAATTATAAACACAAACGTGTTGTTTTATATTAATATGAAAATGGTTATAAATCAGTTACGTGTATTTTATATATATATCATAAGTATAAATAAACGTATGCAGAGTATTCCGACTGATTTGTAGTCGGAATTGGTTGGAATTAATTCATAACATACCAATATATACCACTTAATGAACAAAGAAAATGGAATATGGTCGCCATATTGGATTTTCACAAAGGACGCAATTTATTTTATTTTTTATAATAAATGCGTGAATTAATGCAAATATATTTATAACATTATGTTGCAATGTAATATATAATAAAATATCTCGCAGCAAAGATAACTATTTTTTCTTATATCTGATCTGATGGCATTGACAAAATAAAAAGCGCAATTCAATTCTATAGATACATTTAATACACTTGCTATAAAACTAATGGAAAGGTGCTATTGGCGGTCAAAGAACTGCGCTCGATCAATAGATAAAGTAAAAATAATAAAATAAAACAATGACATATTATTGACCTATAATTTGAACCTTTGAACTAAATAATAAAAACGATGCAATTTTACAATAATTACTTTAAACAATAGATTTACTTATAAATTACGATTAAATATCCAAGTACGAATATGTGTAATTAAAATGATAAGATTTGTATTTTGATGATCGTCGCTGTGTGGATGATGTTTTAGCGTTTTTCTAGAAGGCATTTCTTATCTTCTATATATTGTTTGCTGTGTACAGAAAATCAATTAAATTTATGACCCGCTTTCTGGTTAGTGGCCAGAATAGCTATTTTTCAACTTCTAGTCATGAATGTGGAGGCGTTTCGTTACTAATATAGGTGCGTTGCAGATCAACGTATGTGGTATAAAGACGCTTGCCAAATTTGATCATTCAGGTGTTGGTAAACAATTTTTGTATGTATGTATAATACGCGGCGTAACACAAGCAGATTTAGAACTATGATTTTAAATTCTATGTCAATTTTAATATTGAATCTAAGATTGCCAGCCAAAATTAACAAAGCTAAAACATTTCTAAATATAATCTAATACAAATTTTTGAGTGTTTACAGCAAGAATAGAGCAAGCAACAAGTACATTATAAAGCAATTAAAATCATGGCTGAGACATTAGTGTCAATCGACAGTAATTTTGACTGTGACATTTGACCGAAAATGGCCTCACTATTTAACTTTGATAATATAACATTTATCTACAATAGTTGTGATACAGCTGCTTCAATTACTTGATTGTATCTTGTTGCCGCTAGTAACTGGTGGGTGTTATTCGCATATTCTTCATCAATAAAAATGATTGAATAAAGTCTCGCTGCTAACATATGTTTTATAATAAATACATCATAGTACAAAAAAAATAATTAAAAAAGATAACATTACCAAAGGTCTGAGCTGCCTCATAGTCGCCACGGTGAATTATCCCACAGAACTCTCTGGAAGATAAATAAATAAATGAGTGTTATTTTATATGATTTTAAAATAAATATATAAAAATTTTTTTTTATAAAAACAAATGTATTTTTTATTTTTAAATTTATAATATGTATTTATTTAATTTATCAATATTAATTTTAATTAATCAATCCATATTGTTAATTGAAAAGTTAGTATAGGAGCTTACATGGAATAACCTGTCGCTGCCACTACGTTCGCAACCAAACTGACGAGGTGGGATTTTCGTGCACCACTTGTCTACGTCATCTACGAGCAGAAGTTGATAACATTTTTATAAACGTGTGCCAATAAAATTTATGGTTCAAAAAAATTAGTACCATCAATAAAAATATGTCATGCTTACAAATAAAAAGTAAAGATTAAATTTTTAATCTAATAACACGTTTTAAAAAAATGATTAAACTTATATTTTTTTATGTATTCCTTTTTAGAGATGTTGAAAGCTTAGTTTATTTTTGACAATAAGTATTGACAAAGCATTTTGGCAAAAAAAAACAGAACAATAAATTTATATTTAATTTTGCGTTAAAATATAAAAAATGTGCAATAAGGTATTAGTACCATTTTTTTAGAGGCTCTCGAAAATATCGTAGATGATGAACAAAATTAGGACATTGTCTGTATTTTAATTTATTTTCATCTATGGAGTGTTGTATTGATCGAAATAAATTCTAGTCCAAAGGAGCAAGATCTGGAGAATAAGGTGGATGAGAGAGGTGGATTTATCGAGTGTAGAACTATAAGACTTCTGTTGCAACTTTCCGTGCAAACCACTGATCCAATAAAACTACTGTTTTTTTCTGACTATGTATAAGAGTTTAATAGGTATACATCATACACACAAAATAATTTTTAATACATAAAGTAGGATAATCAATGTCTTTTACGACAATTCTTTTCGTAGAACACCCATTTCATATCTTCGGTTATCAAATGATTGAATCGGACTGGTTTAGTTTCTCGGCAGTAGGATTTGCTTTCATTTCTGCAGCCAGGACATCATCGTATATCTTTACTGGCTATTTTTGATATCGCTTTGTTCGATATGCAATAAATCTTCTACCACTTAACAAATATTTTTAGTGAATGTAGCTGCTAATATTTTTTTAAGAAATTCATATAACATGCAATTTTGTATCTCATTTCTCATAATCTATTTTGTGAACCATTTTTTTTATATATTGGAATCTGTGGTCCAGATGTGCAGCAACACTGATATAACATAAAACGTACTCAGGTATCATCGGGCAAAACACGACTGACTGTGACTTAATATGTATTAAAAAAAATAAAATATGTATAATCCAAACAATAAAAATAGAAAAAAAATTTATGTAATCCATATCTTTCTATTTATTACTTAGAAAAATATGTAATATTTTATCATTATACCATAGGATGTTTTAAAAAAATATTGAATATTTTTGCAATACAATCTGCTTGCTCACTTTCTAATTATTCGTAGCACATTGGTTGAAAAACTCTGGTATTTTACGTAATTAAATACGTTTATATAATATAATATATGTGTACTGTAATGATAAGCGCTGCGATAATCAAGGGTCAATTAATAACATAAGATTTTTATTTATAGCATATTCTTAGTATATCAAAGACTAATACTGTGAAATTATTTACTTATTGTAACGCCATTATATGGATGATCTAATGATCTAAACTCAAACGGTAAAAATAATAGTAATTAAAGGATAAATGTTTTCCACGTTTAATTATTGATAAATTGGCTAACTTAAATCTCACATCTCCAGATGTGAGGATACGAACTGTTTAACCTATGAAAATCACATGTTTGCTAATATAATTTAGCGCGATACGTAAGTCTTCACATCTCAAAAAGCTAAGAAACGCGTTGAATAAATCCGTTAAAAATTCACAACACAAATATATATATATATATATATATATATTTGTGTTGTGAATTTCTCGGGATTCGATTTTTGCTTACATGTATTCTATATTTCAGTTACGAATAATTTGTGATCATGGCCGGAAAATCACCGCCGAAAATAGAATACAAGTAAGTATTCTATAAAAATCAAAAATATGTTTATTTATATTTCTCTCTCAATATGAAGATTGAATTCGTCGAACTTTTGACGTCATAAAATTTCCAACAAAAGACTTGGTTTATCAGCTAACGCCGTAGCAGAATTAGCACACATATGGAACGAAAAATGAAATCAATCTTCTATATAATATAACGAATTGATGCTGATGATATTATTTTATAGAACCATCAAACATCAACAAGCCAAAAAAAAAACTATGCGTTTTGGGATTTTGATGTATATTAGTGGCGTAGCTATGGGGGGCGGGCTGCCCCGGGCGGCATTTGCTTGGGGGCGGCATGTTCGCGATGCGATCGTCAAGTGTGGTTCTTAACCATGAATGCACTAAAACATATATAAATCCACGAATAACAAGAACTTAATAATAACCAATTTAATATTTTTAGAAATGCTGATTTTATGATCAAAATTGTTTGTAAAATGATGTTAAACAATACATTGACTATTATAAACAAATATACTGTTATTTACGCTATATAATTATATTTGAACGGACATCAATAAAACGATTTAAATGGACTTTGTTACCAATAAATGTTAACAAATGTTCAGATTTCCACTTTTAATAGATTTTTTCATCATTGTACCGAGATATTGTATATTGATATATATTAAGCAGTAATAAAAAATTTGTTTCAGCCCCCGAATCATTACATTAACCAGACGATCAAGAATTGTAAGAGCGACGATTTTTTTTTAATTAATTAAGGCCATATAAGTTCTAACATATATAAACGAATAAATGAGTCTAGTTAAATAATCATATATATTGCACAAACAAACGAATGAATTTTTTTTTGATTAAAAGTATACATTTTTTATTTAATAAGAATCAAGTATTATTAAAATAGCGAAATAAGATTATATTCATTTACGTATGTGACGGCGGCAGAGGAGAACAGAAGACAGCCCCAAAAGCCATCAGATGGAGTGCCAAGCGACGCGACACAGATACTCTCTCAGTTTCTTAGCAACAGGATGAGGATGATGGGTGACGTGTCCAGAAGATGACTCAGGTATTTCAATTTCCAATACATTTATACCTACATGCATATATAAAATCATTGTTTCATACAAAAATGCATAAAATTCAGACCTCTAACAAGCCAGAAGCAAGTCTCTCCAATAATTTAACTTTAACTACGTTGACGATTAAAGAACGTCTATCCATGGACCGCGACAAATATTAAACAAAATGGTGGGTCGGAAATATAAATAGTTGGCGCAATTAGCTAGAAAAAAATTAGTAAAAAAATTAATATGATTTTGAATTTTTTTTACCACATGATGATTCGGAATTTATTATTGAATTTTTTAGTTAATATTCATTATGAATTTAATTTTACTGCTCAATATTTCTTTTTATTTTGTATGATACTTTGATCAGCACTTAACGAATTTTTAAGAGCATTAGATCATCCTTTCTTTAACGAATCAAAAAAATCATAATCAAAGTAAATGGTAGCCAGAAGAATCATGGTCTGAAAAATAAAGTATATGAGAAAATTGATAGTCAATTTCATCACTTACAGAAAGATTATGGCCAATTTTTTCGACCTACAAAGCAAAAAATTCGCAACGTAGTAAACAATTTAAAGAGAGACAAATAATCTGGGGGTGCTTCTTATATTCCGGAATGAAAGGTATCCACTTCATTGACAAAACAGTGAATGCGATAAATTTTAAAATGTTCTTGGAATATTTTTTCATCTGCACGTATCAAATCATTTCTGCACCCTATCATCGAATTAAATATGAATTAATATGTTTTATTGGTCAATTTAAACATAACAGTAAAAGTGGGATTAAAACAGTAAATAAAATATTTTAGAATATATGGAAAAACACAGGAAAAAATCGCAGATCTACCCTGAAATAGTCTTTAACTAAACCGATAGAAGATATCCCAGAAACCATGTAGCAGCAGAAAACCTTTTTCTCTGACAAAGCATATTGCCAACTACTCTGTGTATGTTAATAAGCAAAAATCTGTATATGCGGCTAGGAAAATTCTCATGTGATTCACAAGAGAGCTTTTTATGCTCAAACAGTGACTGTTTGGTGCACATTGTGGTCAAGCGGCGTCATTGTGCTTTACTTTCAGTGAGTTTAGTTCCATCAAGATTACGCAATTTGCTACATAACGAGTGCAACGTTAGATTTTTTGCGTGAAATGTTACTAGGTCACATTATTTCACGTTTTTGTAACGTCAACTGTCCACCAATATCATGCGATTTAATGCTTTTTGATTTTTTTGTGGTTCAAAAATTCATGTCTACGCTGACAAACGTTGGAGCACCTAAAAACCAACATCAGAATAAAATCTAACTGTATTTTTGGCCATGTAAAAGTGTTTCGTAATTCACAATTCTTTAGCAATCCCACTATACACACAAAATATTTTTTTTATATAGTGAGCCTGGTTTTTAATGTAGGTTTCGCTACTTGACTTTTTTTATAATTACTGTCTTCTATGACGATTGCTTTGTACAATACTTATTTCTCATCTCTGGTAATTAAATGAGCATATAAATACTACCAGCTTCAAGATCTAGAAGCTCTTAGGATATGCAGATACGCGCTGACTTATTTTCTTTGCCAGGACATTATCGCTTATATTTTACTGTCAATTAAAAGAATTGTATACCTTTTTCAATACTCACGGATAGCTAATGAATCATCTACTACTTAACAAATGTTCTGAGTGACTGTGATTGCAAAAAAAAAATTAAAAAAAAATGTTATAGCTTACACTGTATTCAATTATTAATACTATAGTATAAGATACATTTTCATTCGTTAAACAAAATTAAACTAATTTTCATTTCAGATATAAAAGTCAGCTCGCAGAAAATTGGTTGGCGGGCCGCGTATTGGGGATCACTGCGTTAAATCTGAGTGCAGGACACGCTGCATCTCTTCCGTCTACTGCGCATACAACTAACGCACAGTTGCATCATACAATTACTAGCGGAATCGATACAGCTATGACCTAATTTATGGATAGGACACCATATTTTCTGGTGCGCAGGCTGGCTCGTCCTACAAATAAACATTATTGACCCATCGGAAGTGCACAATGCGATTCGTCCTAGACAACGCCTTTCGCTCATAGAGACATATACATATAATATATCTCAATCTCAAAGTATATTTATAATATAAGCTGAATACAGCACATTTTATTTTAGATCCTCGACGTCTGAAAAACTTCATTGCAAGAAACTCACAATGGAGCTTATATGCCACAAGCTCGTGATATGACAATACACCTGTTGCGAAATACGAAGCATGCGCCCAAGTTCGCGAAAAGCTTTATCAATAGGCCTGTGTTATGATACTTTCAGGGCCGGCCGAGGGGCGGGATATACGGGCGAATGACCGGGGCGACATTTACTCCAGATTTTTTACCTCTTGCGGCCATCTGTTTCAGCTACTCGAAGGTAAAATTACGAAATGAATTATAAACAAAAATTTCCGTGACGACATTTTTTTTATATTTCTCAGAAAAAAATTTGGACCATGGATACTTTTTCCAAAACTTTTCTTGAATTTTTGTTATAATTTAGAATTATAACAAAATTATTATGTTTCATAAAAATGTTCAGAAGCTAAGCCTATATCGAAATAAAATAAAAAAAAAAATAGTTTTTCGCTTTAAAATAAGTTTTATTTAAAATTGATCGGAACCTTATACACGCTTTTATGACATTTGCAATTTCCTTAAGGCAGTTAATTCCTTTCTTTTGAAGATTAAGAATCGAATTTTTGTTATAATATAGTATTCTTAAACACCACTATAATATTTACTAAATCAGGGACGTCATTAGGGGGGCATTGAGGGCATAAACCGCCCCTTGAATTTGGCCAGAAAAATGCATATTAATAAACCTTTTGAAGAGTAAGTTAATTTTGCGTATTTTACCCTAATTTATTTAGATTTTTTTATTTATTTTAATTTTATATTGCATTTATAGTAAATTATTATGTTTAAATAATTTATTTTAACACCTTTACTTTTTTATTTATTTATTTATTAACTTTATTTACCGTAATATAACTTAATAGTACAATAAACAAATTAGAACTAAACATACATATAATAAAAAAAAGACTTAAAATTATAAATTATTTCTTAATGCACGAAGGTTTTTTAAATCTATTTAGGAAACCCCCTACAGTTTTATTTTTGCGGATTAATTGCAGACAGACATTGCATCTCAAATATTGCTCTATATTTTGTCATACGATATCTATCTGTGTATTTAAACTGAATTTTGGTCACAAAGAGGGCGCAGAAAATTATTAATGATAAATAAAGCATCTTTTCCTGAAAAAAGCATAAATGAAAACAAAATATATTTAAAAAATGTCATATCAGTAATATCATAACCAAATACATTTTCACCGGTAGATATACATTTTTACCGAGCGACACCGAAACGATTTTATTTCTTTAGACGTAAATTTTTGACTTCTGAGAAGTGATTGTGCTCCTATTGACCAAAATTTGGTTTGAATATAGTTTGGTTTGAATATCACTTCTCAGAAGTCAAAAATTCACGCCAAAAGCAATAAAATTGTGTCAATTTGATTGTTTTTGACGTGAATTTTTGACTTCTGAGAAGGGATAATTGTTTTTGGCGTTCTTCTAAAATTCAAAATTCAGTTTAGATAGACCTTATTCAATTATCACTAATTATAACTAGTAATATTGTTATAAACATTCCTAATATGAACGATAGATGCTATCGCGTTACAACTGCGATAGCGTCGACACTATTTTATTGCTTTTGACGTGGATGTTTGACTTCTGAGTAGGGACAATCGTTTTTTCGCTCTCTAAATGGTCAAATTCGGTTTAGATATGCTTCATTCATGTAAGTCATAGTATTGTTATAAAATGTCCTAAAACCGAGCGTTTTCACTGCGGTGGCGAAGGTACGATTTAATTGCTTTTGACGTGTATTCTAAATAGGGCGTAATTTGAAGGGTAGGTGGAGGAATTTTCTTTCACTTGAATTGTACTAAAGAAACGAATGTCATTTAATGAAATACCACGAATCTTAATGAAATCGAAATAATAAAAACATGACCACTGTCTGATCAAATTTTGCCCCACCCTGGAAAAGTTGTAATGACGCCCTTATTTTTTAGTACGCTACAAATGCTTGTTTCTATTTAAAATATACCATATTCCATTGATTATTAGACGCAGACACCCAAAACATTAAAAGTTTTACATATTTTATAAATTTTAAATTATTTATTTATCAATAATGTATTGAAAATATTTATTTATCATATACATAATTAAGCTAACGAGGCGCATTTAAGTGCTTTCATGTGTTTTCTTCGTAAACTTGTCAAGTGTCTTGAATACCACACTTTATTTTCTTTTCTTGTTCAAGGGATAGCATGATGTGTCTTTTTCAATTGCCCTTCGTACTTGAGATATGCGTTCTCCATTGAGATCACATTCTTCCATGATAGTCAAAAATATGTCAAGATGCGTCATGCATCTTGACAAATTTTTGATTGTCAGTCTTTTCGATTTGAAACAGCTTCTTCACTTTCATTTAACTCTTGTTGCTCAATTAAGTATTTATTTGACAGAGGTATTGAGTGAGATGCAATCAACTCATTATCATATTAGTTGTTGGCGTCCAAGTTTAGTTCATTCATTAGGCTAATTATTTCATCTGTGATAGTTTTCGGAGCTTCTTCAGAATTTATAAAATCACTTATCATTTGTGGGCATAATTGTTTCTAGGAACCTTTCATTGTTGACTCTTTTATTTCAACCCACATATTGTTTATTGTGTACCATATATTAAAATCTCTCAATGTATGCCCTCATTATTCTTTATAAAAAGAAAAACTATACAAGGGATATGTAAAATTAAAAAAAAATATACTGTACTTAATTTTTAAGTGAGAAAAATAAACACTATGAACAATTTCTAAAATTCTGTTGCACTAAGTCAATATTATATTGTATAGCCATTGAATATATAATATAAGAATAAATTAGGTAAATAAGAATTTAATTAGTACCACAAATTCTCAACAGATGTCTATGCCGTTTAGCAAATTATTAAACCTAATATTGTATCCTATATCAAATATAGCAACAGGTGTCTAAAATAAATATAAAATAATAACCAAATATATCAACAGATGTCTATAGCAAATATAAAATAATAAATATATATTATATTTAACTTAAAAATCCTTTCAACCTGAATACTTTTGATATATTAATAATATTTTATATTTTATGTGAGTTGTATAAGCGCTGATTTAAAAATAAATTTAATGAGGTAATTTTTTTACAAAAGTTATCTCACTAAAAATATGTATCATATTACATATTAAAAAAACCTAGCTATAAAATTACCACAAGTCATTCACTAACGAATAATTGATAGACAAGCCTATTCGTTCAGTTTTGCTTGTCGCATACTGCAACCTTCCGTCATCTGAAACAGTGGCGTCGAGCGGGGATACATATTAATAAAAAAATTTACTTTATTTTTTAATAGTAATAATATTTAAAGTCTCATGGCCACCCGTGATCGTCGCAACGACATTAGTCGCAAGGTCACGCTAAAGCTTTCAAACTAATTAGTTAATTAACAGGGCGACTGCAATTTGGTGTGCAAGTTGTGCGCCGCACAAGAGCGCTGCAAGGTAAGGCCGGTAATAAGAGCAATTTATGTACATATATTAAAGCAATGTATCTGAAATATACAAACGTCGCGGCATAAACAGGTGTAAAGGCATTCGTGCGATGCAGTTTTTCAGCTTGCGTCGGCGCTCAGACAAATGGCAGTAATTTCAATATGCGTGCGTCAAGTGTGTTTCATAGGCTATTCGAGCGTTGATCCTAAGGAGTCCAAATACCCGGTTCTCGGATACTTTTCCATTACTTAATCGGGTACCCGGTTATGTTTCGGGTATTTTTGGTCCACTATTATATACTGACACAAAGATATAGTTTATATTATAATATATACGTACGAAGTGTGATCAAAAAATACGGTGAATGTTTTTTTATAGCAGCAGCTGCTGACGCTACAATCATTTGAAGTAATAAGTCCGTTAGCCTAATCCGTTGAGATAGTCAGTGTCAAGTTTGAGCAAGAGTTTCAGATCTGTGTTTATCGTGTCTGTCGCGCATCGTGGATTTCAAACAAAGCGTTGACATTAAGTTTTGTTTTAAATTGCAAAAAAGTGTCAAAGAAGCTCATGAAATTTAATATCAGTGGTCTTTATATATATATATATATATATTAAGGACGGAATAACGAAGTCCGTAACGTCTCAGACTAGTAACTCTGAGGTTGCAGGTTCGAGGTCCGAACTGTCGTGTCAGAACTGCGCCCCAACTGACACTAAAACAATCAACGAAAATATTTATTATTTTACAACCGTAATCAAAGTATCTAAAATATTATCTTATTGAACTTACTCCATCGATTATTTTTTTGATTAAAAATAAAATAAGAAAACAGTGGCGAAAAACTAAATATCCGCAGAAGAACTTAATTAAACAAACTGACTAATTCGCGATAAAATTCAGAGCATTAAAAATGAAACGTGTTCGCATAAACTTGAAAAATTAAAATCGGCAGATAATTTATTATGGAAAGTTACTAAATCGTTTAAAAATAAACACCGTTAAATCCGGAAAAATCATAGTTACCACGAATCAGTTCAAGGTAAAGATGTTAGCTTATGTTTTTTCTGCATCGTGTACTCTTAAATTGAAATCGAAGTAAATAGGTCGATAGGAAAAATGGAAGCATTCGCGGTAAATAAGGATTTTATTCGCTAAGTAAGTTTGCGGGAAATTTCCAATGTCATTAAAAACTTGTTTACATAAATTAACGGTATTGTATTTCAATTTTATCAGTAAATAAAAACGAATTACAGGGAGGTTTGTGTTCAGTAGAAATAATAAATAAATTTTATTTTTTTAATTAAATTATTAATAAAAATAATATTTCTTTAGATCCACTATAATTAAAATTTTCTTACTTACATAATATTAAAAGCATTTGATTTAAAAACATTGAAAATGTTATATTTGAGAATGAATATTCCGTCATAGCAATACGTAATTAATTTGTTTAAATTGTAAGAAGATTTTTTTCCCTGAAATTATAACTACTAACGTTTTATTTAATATTCTTATTTTTTTATCAAATTGTAGCTAAAAACAAGTTGTAAATTATTATATTATATAATTATTATGTTTGTAAAATTATTTAAATTATTGCAATAAACGCATTTAAAAAAATATAAAAAATTCCCGTATTTTTTCTGGTCGTAACGCGGGCTTTTGTGTGGTACCATTCTTGTTGATGGAACATTTTAGTCATTTTTAAGAACAAAACCCCACAATTTATACATTGATGATATTATTTCGTTAAAAATCTCAAGTTCTTTTTCATAAGAACAAGGTCAAGTAACAAATTGTTTGATGTTATTTTGCTAATCTAAATCCTCTGTTTAAATTACAGAAATTGAAAACATTTCTTAAATCTTAAAATCAATTACCATCTCCGATGTAAAAATAATCAATTTGCATTTAAAGATTTATGTTTTTAGAAATTAAATGGATCTCATATATATTAATAGAGGTGCCACATTTATACAAAAGGTAATAAAAAATATAAAAATAAATTACGAATGTGCGAATCAAACACAATCCGAAATATATTTTCAGTATGCAGTAATTATAAAAGACAGTGTTTTTAAATTTTAATTGTGTCTGAAAGATCGGAATTAGTGATAATTAAACAATTAAAATTCCGATCGATCATCACAGATTAAGTCTACGTAGATTTTCTTAATCTCACGGATGAATGTCGTAATGATTAATTAAAATCGAGCTAGGTCGTACATATCTGGCATTTAAAATGTTATATTAATGAGCTATTTTTAGCCCATAGAAAATACATTATATATATTAAAATAATAAAAAATAAAAAAATATTTGCTTTAATTGAATTTTTTATTTTTATTTTTTAAATAAAAAAATAACTCACGTGTTTTTTTACAATTTTTAATCCCGACTGCTTGAATGTCAGCGGCAGTCCTGTTAATTTGTGTTTCTTAAATAAAATAAAATAAAAACTAAATTAAAAACCGTCGTACCTAATCCACTTTTACTAGAAATTAGGAATACACTTCCTACAGAAACTTCCTTCAGAGCTACGCAGAGACAACCATCAGAAGTCTGAGAAAGCAGCCGCTTTCTACTTCAACCTTCCAACCAAATCCAAGTAATTCAACCCGATATTCGAGATGACTTGCATGTATATAACTCATCATTTTAAAATATATAAAAAATAAATACGCGCACCGCTATGAACCGCACATTATATTATTTTTACAAAACGTTCAATTTATGTTCAATTTGAAGGCATTCGGTTGACTTTTGAAAACATGTTCATTCAATAGTCATGCGAAAATTTCGATTAGGTCTGTTTCGAGCAATTGAACTATATATCAATATAATTCATTGAAAGGAAAATTTTGCTTTGGCAATTTCCATCGTATTTATAACTAGTAAGCTTTATTTACCCTTTTAATTCAATATAATGGTATTATTTATTTTACAGAAAGCAATAATTGCTTTCATTTGCATTTTCTTTCTATATATTTAGGTATTTGATATTGTTTTATTTTGGTCGTCATACTTACTACTCAGTTTAATTACTTTACAAATCTTATGAATAAATATTATCTTAATACAAATTCACGAACTAAAAATAAAATAACTATTAATAATCTATGAACCTTGTAATGTTTTTTTTTTGTATTTATATAGATACAAAGTTAGCCTTTTATATTTTTTTATTAAATTCGCCACTGTTCAATATTATATTTTGCGATTTTTATTCAAAGATGGTTAAAAAATACCGCATTTAAACTAAATGTATGTTTATTAATTATGAAGATTTATTAGATAAAAATATAATACATGATTAATGCTTAATGTTTTTAATAGAGTATTTTATTAACTATTTACCTTTTTAGTGCCAACGAAATTAGGCGATGTAGCAAGAATTTTTTTTGGCAAATACAGATGATTTTATAAATATATTTAAAAAAATATATTTATAAAATACAAGTAAATTTACAAAAATCATAGATTAAAATTATTTCATAATTTTACAAAATAAAATACAAAACTAGAAATGGACACCCGCGTCCATACGGCACTCAAATAAATAAAATATTAGAAAATGCGATAATAAAGGATAGTTGAGTATATGTAAACGAGTACGGCCAGGGGTATATTATAAAGTGTGAATTTATATAATAATATTCTATAGAATATTAGTATTTTTAAATAAAATGTAATGGGTTTCCTCAATGGAATAAAGAAACACCTTCGTGCATTAAGAAAAAAATTATAATATTAAAGACTTTTTTATATTAAATTTTATATCTGTTACGATATTCAGTGTATAAAGAATTAGCTATATGAGCTAAATAAATTATTAAAATTTAATTTAATATGCTTTTAAAGTTTTTGTGTATGTATAATAATATCACTCTACTACACTGCCCTTTTTGGTTTTATACAAAACTCATTAATCTAATGTTAGTTGTGAAGATAAGTTGTGTGACCTAGATGTTAATACAGAGTTAAAAATATTTTAAAGTGTAACTTTGCTCGGTTCGTTTTGCATCAAAGTTAATACAGAATACCCGGAGCTATATTAAATTGCACTTAAAACTCAATTACCCATTGCATGAACTTATTGTGAGGCTAGTTTCTCTGGCATAAATTTAATTGTGTAAAAGTTTAGTATCCATTACCAGTGGCACTTTTCATAATACAGCTCAGAATTACAAAGAAAGATATAAACAAGTTTACTTGTTATATACATCTATGAAAAAAATAAAACGCGCCTTTCATTAAAAATTAAACTATTGCTTAAAAATATGTTTATATAATAGTTAATTAAAATATAAATTATTACTGTGCCGTTAAATATATTTCATTATATAGCATATGCAGTTTGTAAGTAAAATATTCGAAACAGTATTAATTGCAAACCATTAATTATTCAACAATAACTTAATACGGACTTGCCCCACTTTCAAAATCAACGGATCACCTTTCAAAGAAATTGTTGATAAAACGCACGAAGAAATTTAAATGGTTATAATTGATTTACAATGCAAAACCGAAATTTAACAATATATTTCAAAACGACGATCTTCCTAATTTTTGCAAACATTATTTCCCATTGGTAATTAATAACTAACTATGATAGGCGAATGGTAATTTAATTTATAAGTACTTATCTCTACGAGCAATTGTTTTCTAAAATTAAATTATTAAGAACAAGGATCAAAATCTTATTTATGGCGATAGGCTCAAAAATTGCATACTGGTTGAAATATCTATGTTCGATACCAGCGGATGCTAGATAAAAAAAATGTTGAGTTTGCACTTTGGGCTCACGTACTTGACTAAGCATATTGGTCTGAAGATATTGATGTTCAGTTCAGTTCAGAGCACTTTAATCAGACAACTGATTCGTGAATTTAGAGAATACATTCTAAAATTTGCCACTTTTCGATCCTTCAAATTGAATTAAATTTTGTTACAATATCTACAGAAAATTTGACTGACGTTTGTGAGGGTCCTGAGACTGACATTTTGAATTAATTATGTGAATATATGTATGTTTGTGGGGACGTACGTGTGTCTAAATAATATATGAGAGCGAATACGACAGGGATGAAATTTGGACAACCCAAAAATGGCAAAATAGACTTACCGTGAGATGAAAATTTGGAACATATTAATCTATTAAAATGATATAGTGATAATAGCACATATCAATAAACTTTATTATACAACGTATGTAATTTGTCATTGTAGTTTAATATCATCTTTACGTTATTTATAAATATATATTACAATATTATTAACACATTAGTCTAGTAATTAAATGATTATAATTCTCAGATGTAATCGATAAAATTATGAAGAGAGAGAGAATTCTAGTTTCATATTTAGGAACATTGTCAATTAATTCATAGTAGTGAATTACGATGAAACTGGCGACCTAATAAAAATGCGACCTCGACATACAACTTTACGTTTAATAATATTTCATCTACACGTATGCCCTGCTTCACGGAGAAGACTGAGTGCCTATTATTGCTATTAGTACTCCCGTGAATAGAGGTGAGATAATTTAATTCTGGAAATTCACTTTTATGAATTTTTAATATTTTTTTTCGCTTTTACTCTATGCACATGAGTGGGTCAGAATTAATAAAATGTCGTTAAAAACACTCTACAGCAATTTTCCGAGGGAACTTGGGGCAATTTTTCATTAATTACTATTGATGCTGTACCATATATGATGAATTCAACACCTATGGTACTATATTGAATAAGTCGTATCAAATTATCCCGACGTCTATATTATAGGTTCCCTATTATTATATCGGTATATATGTATGTATGTAAAACATCCTTATAATTTTTATTTTTTAAATATTTTTTTGACAGTATTTAACCGTTAAAAATATTATATTCATATTATTTATTATTAGTATGTATAATACATTATTACACATTTTTCTTAAAATTACTTTATAAAAAGCACATATCATATAAAGTGGATTTAGTTGTTTTTGTTAGGAAATTTTCATCCGTGGAAAAGTTTCTTTCGTTTGTATCGATGTTGGCTTAATCGACAACAGGACATCAAACAAGCACTGTAAGTTGTTTGTTCTTGAGTCTGTCGATTCAAACACTTTGAATGCTTCCTCCGTTAACCCTTTGTAGTCCAAAGTTTTTTTTTAAATTGTTGCCCCAAGTCCAAGCCATTTTGAATGAATATATTTAATCAAATAATTTAATGATCATTAAATATTAAAAAAAAATATTTTTTCTATATTATATATTTTTTTATTTATTTATTTATTTACAACTAAATTTTTTTTTTTTTTTAATTAAATAAAATTTAATTTATTTTATTAAAACATACAATTTTATTATTTATAAAAATTGTTACATTAATTTAATATTATATATAGGAATATTTATATATTAAATAAAATATTAAAAATACGTTTTATTTAAATTAAATTTAAGATATATTATTTGCTCAAATACGTGTGGGCGAAGCACTTTGAAAGGGTTAATACGCAAGTTGTTGATTTTCTTATTTAAGTATAGAATGCTTGATTTTTCTTTGTTATTTTATATGCACTTTCAATTGTTTTATTGTTATTACTTTTCCTCGAGATTTAAAAATAATAATTTTAAGCTTCTTTTATTTGTTTCAGTAATAATTTTAACGCTACTTTGTGTGCAGTAGAATATGTGATTTCATTGATGGCCCATTATTTGGAAAAAATCATTCCAATCGTCGCTTCAGTTTCAAAAATTCAAACATGTCTGCAAGGTTAATTTTATTCATGTTTAACCATTACTTATTAAGGCAAAAATCTAATTAACAGCAATCTGAACAATTATTTTGAGTTCGGTCTTGATCCTCAAGATTCAGAATCATCAACTTGAAATATGTTCATATTTTCTGATATTGTTTTGGATTTTTTGGTGGGACCTGCGGTTGAGAATCAACTGGATTTTTTTGTTTATAAAATAAATAAAAATAATGTCACATTTTTGTAGAAAAAATGTGACGTCATTATTTTTATCAATCGCTACACACAAACATTGAGTAACAATTGCTTTTGAAACATTACTGTAAAAAAAGTGCCGGAACGCCGTTCCACCGCGCTACATGACAAAAAAAGTCCTGTGTAAATCAATTATTTTTAAATATATAAATATTAAATTAGTGGAACTATTTCAAGAGATTATTCGATAAACGCAAAATGGTGAGCGGTGATTAAGGGTTATTCGTTTAATTGATAGGATTTGTTATTTGCCACCCTTGAGTTTTGGAGCCTCTCGAATGCACACGCAGGAACCTTGACCCGCGCGCGGTCGTGAATCGTGAAACACATCCTCCCTCCACTCATCTCTCTCTCTCATTGATTTCCCGTGGTGTGTGCGACGGGTGATTTTGTGTGCGATGCGTCACGTTACGTCAGAGGGACGTGCGCGACGCCGTAACGCCGCCGACGACGCCCGTGCGAAGTGGCGTCGCGTGACGTCATTCATTGAACAGCTGCCTGGCGCCGCAGAGGGCCGCTGCCATGCGCCGTTCGCCGGCCGCCGCGTTGGCGCGAGTCAGGGGCGCCCAACGCACGGGCGAGGGGCGGAAAACTATTTTATTACACCGGTAAATAGAAGGGAGAACAACTTAACATCGGGTCAGTTTTGATCGAATTTAAAGTTAAACAGGTATTTTACCGTTTATCTGTTACATTCGATGCATAGTTTTACAATGTTTGCACCGGCTGGAATCATCATGTTGCATTAGCTAGTAATAAATATATATTGTAAAAAAATATGGTGGCAAGTATCGCTTTTCTCCGAGCGCTGGTGGAGAAGCTGGCGGAGGGTTGATGTCAAGTAGATTTTCATATCTCTGAAGCACGTTCCTCTTGCTGTCCGCCGATGTCTGTCTGTCTCTGAATTTAGAAAGCTTTCTTATGAATCATACTCATGCATCGCCCATTCAGCCAATTATCATTTATCTAGCTAATATAATTAATTTTTAATCTAAACAAATTTTAACTAAACATACATTTAAAATACATATTAAAAACATAAATAAAAAATATGTATTTTATAATGTATTTTAGAAACCCGCTACAGTTTTATTGTTACAGATTATCCTATGAATATAAATAAACAAATTCACACATCCGTACATAATTCCCCTGGCCGTACTTCATTTTTTTATTTACAAAATGTACGATGCACACAATAGTCATGCAGCTTCAGGCTTGTAAGCTCGTAAACTTTTATGGAAGATCTTCCACTTTATGGAAGATCTTTTCACAAAATCTTCCATAAAGTGGATGGACACAGCTCCAATTGCTGTGCACGATGGCGAATCGACTCATTCGAGTCCTCCTCAATACTACGCTTCACAGCAGAAACAACTTATTCGATGTACGACGTCTCTGCGGATGCGTATTATGAATTAGAGTATGCATGATGCAAAAACGATCCATGGATCACGATTTGAGAAATTTATTGCACAATTTGTAAGCGTTATTCTGGCGAAAGTCTATTCGTGGTGAAATGGCAAACCAAACTGAACACAAATCAGTAGTCAGCTGTAAAATTGGCTGTCGCTGGAAAAAGTGAAACCAAACCTCTAAAAAAACACTCGTTATTTTAGATGATTTTTTGTGTTCATACTTAACATATTTTTCAAACCTATTAATATGTAATTACAATGTACTATAACATTTAATTTTTTATAACTTACAATTATTCCTAAATATTTTATATTATCAACTAGTCTTATATTATTTTAATTAATAAACATACATTTAATTTTATTCTTATTTAGTTTAAGTACAATATTTTTTAACCATATTTATATTATACTTAATTCATCAACACTTATTTAATATTATCATCTATGTCATCCTCAAACAGATGTATTTTACATTTTTTTATATTATTAATATATAATATAAACAGCAATGGTCCCAATTTAGACCCTTGTACACCGTGAGATATTATTTTCTCTTTGAAATACGCATAGTCTATTTTAACTTTTGCTTTTTTTTTTTAAATAATTATTTAACCATCTTAAATCTATTTCACTTATACCAATATTCTCTAATTTCTTATACATTATTAATCCAAGAAAACTGTTCCAAAGATTGTTATTTTTGTAGCACAATTAAACAATTTTAAAGCGTTGAGCGGTGTTTAAGCGTTCCATTTTAATTAATGTGTTGTTGCAAACTAACAAATGACACGTTGAACACGCGTGATTATTGACAGATGTCTGATTTACAGTGCTGCTAACATAAGAAACTGTGTAAGTTAGAATACCACAATAAAAAAATCATTTCCTCCTTTACCTTCCAAAGTATAAAATCAATGTTCATACTACTTCACTTCCGACTTAACATCCGAAAGTATAAAAGCCTTAGTGCATGCCTTTGATCATCAAATTTAGTCAGCAAGCTTAATTTGATCTTTTAGATTTCACAGCATGAATGATTTATAATTTTTGGAATTTAAATATATATGTGAATTAAATGTTCACATCTTCATAATAATAATATAACTGTACCTTCTGAAAATGTTGGTGCTTGTGAATTACATTGTGGTGTCTAGTGTGTTTTAATTAGACGCAGTTCAAACTGTTTGAACAATGAATATTATGTTACCAACATATTACATAATTTTGTTGTGCTGGCTATTTTCAATTTAACACAGAGCATTATATTAAAGTGCAACAATGTAAATTCTGTTCACTTACAGCTTAAATAATGGTGTTATTGTATACATAAAATAATCTTTTCGTGTCTGTGACAAGAGCGGTTTGAACTCTTGACGTGAAGAGAGAAGCGGTTATTTCTTTGAAGTTGGTCAACCTGTTCTTACAAACGCAGATATTATTGTATTTTTTTTCTACGATTCGGGTATAAATACGAGAGCCCGACGCTCGCGTCTATTATAATCAGATGGAACACAATGATGGTGATGCAAGACTGCTTTTTATGAATAAACTGAAACGGTTGAATTTCAGTGATCTGTGGGATGAAGAGTAATTATTGCTGTTGGGGAGTTTACAACTTTACATCCAATTTTGATTATTGTAGAAAATAAATTACATGGATTCAGACTCAAACTTTCAGCTGGAAATTAAAAAATAAATATACAAGCAAAAAGACAATACAATAATGTAAAAATTCAGGATCTCTTTCCAATCAATAGATTAATGACTTTTTAGTTTTTATTTAAAGTCAGAAATGTTGAAGACGAGTAAAGAAATTATTCTCAGGCCATTATATGATCACTTGCGAGTCCATTATTAACATACAACATTTATTAATTTTTCAACAATTGTAAAAATAAAAAAGGTAATGTAAGAAACTCAACATTTTATGAATCAACGGAAGGCGCATTCAACATATTTTAATTAACTCGACAGCAATACTTCGATATAAAACAAAAAAAAACTTTTTTGCGGGCGAAAAATTCCTTACAAAAAAAAACAATGTATTCCTTTTTAATTGATTTAAAAAAAAATATTTTAAGAATAATTTTGTACGTAACATGTTTTAATCAATAATAAATGTTTCATCATTCTTCAAGTTTTTGTTATACAGGTGAGCATGTTTTAAATCGCTTCTGAGCGATAACATGGAAAATCCTTGGAAATTTAGTCGCAATGGATCGCTTTACGGGGGAAGAACGCTCTGCATAAAACAGTTTGACAACTACCGATTACACAGCGTTAATTTAATAAGCTCGTGGCTCAGGAAGTTTGAGGATAATAGTTTAATGTTAAATAAGAACAAAACCAGATGGCTATGGAGCAGGAGAAGCGAAAATAATGTCGCGCAAGCTAATGAGTCTGTACGAGAAGATCCGAGCGTGTCGACTCGCAAGCGTTCTGCTGCTATAGCGATACTAATATCAACTTTGCAGCGAATTTTGAAATTGGAATTGCAACTACACGTATATAATATCGAATTGGTGTAAGATTGAGAAACCTGACATACATCTAATGTTGTAATAATAACACCGGTGGTAAATAAAATGTTAAAAAATCACGTAGATGTGACACCAAATGGCCTCTCGCAGCCCAGATTTTTTTAATACCTCTTGTTTTATCATGTATTATCCTAAAAGTCGTGTTCACTTAAATAAACCAGTCACAATAACTCAACTTAAGGTGAATACACGTCAAGAGAGCCAACATCCCACGCGTTTTGTGTCATGGTGCTTAAAATCTAGGTGCCAGATATGAGGAATGCTAGCGGCGGAATAATACACATTTAATCGACACTATTTTTACAACATAATTTTCAGTGATATAAACATTTATTATCATTTTTTTTTAAATTAATTTTTAAAAGTGAAAAAATTATAGCATATTTAATATTTTAATTGTAATAAGTTAATATCATGTTTGATTAAATTTAAGCATTCTAAGATAATTTTAAATCGTGACATTTTTAACTATTTCTATAATATTAAAAAACTGTTACAAGAGCTTAGTAATTTTATGAATAATGAAAGCTTAAATTACATCCCTAGACAATATTTAATAGTGGTTGAATATATGGAAATGCAATTATTCCAAGAATCAATAATTAATATGTCATAACATGAGCCGTACAAAGAAAAAGCTGAACTTGTGGCAAAGCCCTAATTTAGCACTTCCTTAAATATATAGCACTGATAAATGTTTCGTTATATGTATATATATAAAAAAATATAATATATAATTATTGGTTAAGTAAAATTCAATTTTCACAAAAGCTTATATTTTTGTTATTAAATATCAAAAGCTAGATATTTATGATTTAACTAATGCAAAGACCCTATTGTTTCAAAATCAGGAGAAATCTTTACCACCAAAAAACGCTGAACTACCCTTATCCATAAAATTGTTCTCTCTTTTTTAACTTTAAATTTTGACAGCCGCTTGTAGCTTAGTTTATTTTATTTTATTTCAAAAATTATTTTTCTCACCTTCAACAAAAAAAAAACGTTTTTTCTTTTGTCTTTTTATAATAATTGTGTTAGTTTGCATAAACCAATTACTTAGTTTGTCGTAAAACATTGCTATTAGTTTAAGTATACTAAAAGATTTTTTTTTTGTCAAAGTGGCAATTATTAGGATAATTAACCCATTGAAAGCAACGGTGTTTTTAAAAAAATCTTTCTCATATTATTCATCGGTTCTTCCTACACATTAATATAATTAAAATAATTTAAAAACAGCTTTTTGTCATTGCAATACTATACTAACTAGGTAATAAGTTCACAAATTAATTTATATTTTTCAAGCATATAACACACAACAGTAATTTTTGTTAATATTAATTTTATATCATAACGAACGATGATATATCATTGTTTAGCAACCAGAGAGTATCACGTTATTTGTTTATAGTTTGCTAAATGATTTATTTTAAAAAATTCGTATATAAAGCCGTTAACATATTTTTGCAAAAATTCATAGTTAAAAATTTTGGCCATTCAAGTCTCTCGTATATTTGATCTCATTGTTCACTGATAGACTCATTAGCATACTAGCAATATAAACAGTTATGGTTTTTGTGTATATTTCCTCCGATGTTGTTTCATACTATGAAGCTGCAGGTAAATTAAAAATATTTTAGTTGCTTTATATTTTTTTGTGCTTCTTCTAATTTCTTCATGTTTTCAATATTTCAGGTTCTATACAACTAATGGGCATGACTTCGCAGTGAGACGCAGGTGGAAACTTGTGAGTATTTTATTAGATTATATTACACATTGCGGCAGACCATGAATGGCATGATGTTTTCTCCGAGCGGTGGTGGAGAAACTGGCGCTGGGATGTTATCCGGCCTTGTTGGTGGCGTGACAGCGGGTGTACAGCGGAAATTGATCTATCACTTACGGTGCTTGTATGGTAAAGTCCCTCTCAGGATGTGAGCCCCTGTGAGCCAGTCTGATAGTCTTTTCGAGTGACTGCTTGAGACATGCCTTAAGTACTTAACTTGCTGACAAATGCAGCAATTGTCCAGGCAATATATGTACTCGTTTCTTAGAACAGCGAAAAATAGAAAATTACATTTTCTTGATAGGCATTGTTCAACGGGAATCTTGTGGATCTTGTGATTTATTGCTTCTCGAGACCATTTCGCAGCATAGTAATATTCTTTCAATGACGGAAAATATTATTTATTTGATTCTTTTGGGTCATAACGAAGGCTTTTGTGTGGTACCATTCTTTACGTTATTTTCTTGTTTCCTTGTTGATGGATGATCATTTGCTGTACCAAAAAGCTACTGTTTTTGAGTATGATTTAAAAATGTCAAACATGGTTAAAATACGTAGATATATTTGTGCCATTGTCATAACGTTGAGCTCTGAAATATTAAATATCAAAGTTGTCAACCTGCAATTTGTCCATAATTTATTTTGCCAGTCCCTCTTCAGTGTGCTCTTTTAATTCAATAAAAGCAATGAACCTTTCCCCGATGGAACAATTACTGTATTTTATAATTTAAAGTCCGGTAAATAAGTAGATTAGGTGTCAATTAAAAGCCACGGATTTTATGTAGCGTTATCCAGATGAAGCAGCACAACTTTTATTAAAATTCAATCTAGATTTTACTTCTGCACACTTTAAAAATAATATGTAACAAGTTAAAGTTGCTTAAAGATTCTTAAAAATATAATTTAACATCAACCGTAGATTTAATTGCGCAAGTCGATAGTAGCAAATATAAGGATCAACTTCGAAAAGGAGTAACATTATTTTTATTGCTAAAATAAACATTTTTTAGCCTAAATTAACCTTGATTCGTAAATTGCAATGAGCATTTATCGAGTTATGGGATTAACTTTATTGATATTAACTTATGGTCCTTACTTTTTTAAATACTGTGATTTAATGCTTATTGTTACTTAAAAGTTGTATGTCATTAAAAATGCAGAAACAATCATTCAAGGTACAAGAAAAGTCATGATTTATTCTTAATCTTCTGGTGTCATTTCCGAATCCAGACGTTAATAGTCCTTTTTCATAATTTTTTATTAGCACTATCTAGGGAGATCCGAAGTTTTGAGTAAAAATGTCAGTGTCATCAGCATAACATTTTTTTAATTTAACTGCCCCTTTAGTGTTTCTTTAATTATGGTTTTGGAATATATATTAAAAAACGTAGAAAAATAATATATACCTGTCTGACACTTCTGTCTAATTAAATATCTAATGATTGATACAAATACAATTTTTTTTAATTTTACATATAATTTAGGCCTTTTATAAAATTGTAGTGTTTTAGGCGATCGAATGCTTTCTCAAAATCTCCAAAGCAGATGTTTGGTTTGAGAATTTCATTTAGCTTGAGAGAAAAATATAATGCTAAAAAAATCTTGACGGCAGCAAAAATTAGAACCGGAAAATAATTTAGAGTGATTACAGCTTTTACTGTTTATTGGTGTTGATGTCAGATTCTCATGTCTTATATGTTTGTAAACGCCGCTTTACAGCGGGGCGTACAGGCAGCGAAACCTGACGATTTGCGTCAGTCGGAACCAAACGCTTCAATTAGGCTTTATACTTTAATAAATATCCATTCCGCGCAATACGATACTCAACAAACGGTTAATGATTGCTAAATACGATAATGCTGAGCACAGCGTAGGTGTCGAATAACCCATTAAGTGCCGGTTATTATATCTATATAAAGACTTGAAATAAAAATTAAGCTTTTGTTATTTAAAAGCCTAATTGTATTTAAAATAAATACTATATTATCAGTTTTTTTATACCCATGATTAAAACAGATAAAAACAAAATATTATCTATCAAATGTCAGACTATTTAGAAGCCTGTAAAAGGGTTAAACTTAAGAGAGAAAAAATATATTATTATCAGTTCAGAATCACCATCTAATCTTGACAAATAAATGTTCTAGGTTTTGATGCTGAAGAGATGAAAATTTTCTGGCAAATAGTCACCAGAAAATTTTTTTTTAGATAATAGTTAGTATTGTGGTGATCGCTTTTTAAACCCTCCTTCAAAATATGTTCATACCTTATAGATAAAACGGTCTAGATGGCCACTCTGGCGATTGGTAACAACAAGTTAAAGAACAATAGTAATGTGTGTAAGTGTAGAAAGTATCATTACACAAAGAGTAGTTATTATCGGCGGTATTATGGATGATTATTATCTTGGGACGGATTTTATTTTATGTTTTGCCTCACTTTCGGGACAAGTTGATATCTTCTTTCGTTTGTTTGAATGGTCGTTCATATCTGTAAATTATAACATTTTTTTTTATTGTTTGAAACATACATATGCATCGTATTGATGCGGTTGAATTGAGGATTGTTTATATTTGCATGCCCATTGTCTGAAATATATATTTTTCATATAAACTGTTGTAGTTTTTACGTTGATGAAAATTTTGTGTATGCTTTTATAAAAAAAATTTAATTAAAATGTTTCATTTGACACATTTTTTGTGCAGCATAAAATTTGTTAGTTTTTTCTCACAGAGATATTTTCTTTAAATAATATTATAATCGCGTTGTATTTTATTATCCTTATTTTTCCTTTGAGGAAAATTTGATTGCTGATACTGCGATTTAAAATAAATGTTTCATAAAGCGTTTTTTTAAGCGTAAATAATGCAGCGAAAAATATTCTGGAATTTTAAAATCCATCTGTTCTGAATTTAAGTTGCTTATAAAATAATCAAATAAAAAAACCGACAGAATATATAGTTTCATATTACATGATATGTTTTTTTTTTTGGTTATTTGCATGTCAAAAAAATATTTTTTAGCGTTCTAAAATAATACTACAGACTAAGCATTAGAAAAGCAAAATATTTTTGATATTTTTATTTTAAAATGGATTCTATCTAAATGTTATAGAACGGTGTTAAAATTTTGCTTGAAAGTACTCGCGTTTTGCGCCACGTAGCAATCAAGCCATGACAGAGATCATGTTGAACTCTTAGGATTCAATTTATTTATTTAGATGGTCAAAGTAAAACTACTGCTTCAGTAATTCAAGTAAACTCTAGTTTATTTCAAGTTGAGAACAAATCAATATTAAAAAGTCTGATAACTGTACTTATTGGAGAGTTGTTTTTGCATGCGATACTTCAAACAATACTCGGGAAGTTCTTCCAGAATCTCCGGATTGTTTATATTCTCTGCTTTTTAATTACACTAGGAAGCATATCTCTAAAAATTCTGTTTGAATTTATTGAGAAATAAATATGGATAAAGTTACGTACAGGTATCTGAGAAATCAAGAAGTGAGTCGGATACATTAATTGGCAACTAGATCAAACAGCATGCTCAACGGTTCTGTGCAATAAGTAATTATATAATTGAGAGATATTATATAGTCAAGCGAGAAGATATGTATATTTACATTTCTAAGAAAGCTACAGTTGGAGCTAATACAACTATCCTCTCAAACCGGAAAACAATAGAACAATCTATTAATAATTAAGTCGACAAAGATGTGGCGTAACGAATCAAATCCAACTAAATCTCAGAATATCAATTCTACAAATAGAATAATCGATCCGTTACTGAGAATTTGTAATATACCATAAAATTATATCTGGACATATATTTCTAAAAAAATCCGGATAAAGTGTTAATATATATTTAAAAATAAAGACTATCCACCTATGTTTTTCATTTCTTAGGAAATGAGATTTCTCATGATTTTCTTGAGTATATTATTGTAGATGTAGTGACCCATGTCGATCCTTAACTTTGCCCCCACCCCTATAAAATATTATGTAATACAAAATCTGTAACTTAATCCATGTTTTTTATATTCTACAGGCCAGGTGATAAAATCAGTATTTGTTAAATTGTTATTTATTGATTATACATATGCATTCAAATATTTTTGACAGCACAGGTAACAGGATTATAAGTTTATTTGACGTTGTTTTTTCGAGTCCTGGTTTTGGTATCATTATTACATCTGCTATTTTTTAGGGCGAAGAAAAGTATTCCAGCCTTAATGGCGTTAAATATTATTGCGATAATTTTCATTCATTTTTCCGATAATTTTTAAAATTATTTTCCTGATATTAAGTCAAACTTTGGCGCTGTTAAATATGATTTGTTTTATTTCTTTTACTTTAATTTTTTTAATATTTAGACTCGATTTTCTTTGCATTTATTGTAGTTTCTGTTGCAGGATCATATGGTGTGATTACCTCCTTCAAATGAGCTACAAAGGTATGTACCTTTTTCTTATCACTTCTAGTCCATTTATTGTTTTCGGTTCTAAATGGCGGCGAGTATTTTATAGGTTGCTTTAGCTTCTTTTGTAGCTTTCCACAGCGTGTAGTATTTGCTTTTTGAGGCCGACAAGTTCTTAAAGTAATTTAAATCGTTTTTAGTTTTTTACCGGCTTTATTGAATTTTATATAACCACTTTTTTCTGTTATTTTTTTTTGTAATATTACAGAGGGCTTTATAAGCTGCTATTTGAATTGCTTTTGTTAATTGTTCCATCGTTTGTTGTCAATCAAAGTTTTCCTTGAACAAATCTTAATCTGTTTTATGATTATTTAAGGTCGGAGTTTGTTGTTTGTAGATTAAATTCGTTTGTAATTATACTAGTATCGGAGAATGATATGATGACAGCTCGAAACATAATTTAGCTAGAATTCGTTTTACATCTAAGCCTTTGAAAATGCAAAGGTCAATAAAGTCAGGTAGTTTACCAGTATGTTGGTCATCCTGTGATGATCCATTTCAAGGTGTTCAAATTTTCCACTCCCGCTTTGTACAATGATTTTTAGTCTTGATTCCCAAGCAAGATTTTTGCATTATAATGTCAAAAATGCCAAAAAAACGCAAAGCAAAGTTAAGTTGAGAAAATCGTAAGCGATTTTTTGCCGTTTAAATACATCTTCTTAAAATCATGCATATTATCAAGCATCTGGCACGGACTCACTCTTTTTTATGCAGTGATTTTTAAAACTTTATTTTATTTTTTTAAAAGGGTTCATTAAAATTTTATAAAAATCAGTAAAATTTTCGAGAAATGAGAATTTTTGAGTCGCAATTTTTCTTAAGAATTTTTTTAGAAGAAAAATTAGCACAAACATTAACTTAACTAACAGCGTGTAATTTTATATGCAATTTGAGTGTGCCAAATCTTGATGTACAGTAGAATGCAGTTAAAAATGCTATGGGGGCGTAAGTGTTTTTACGCCCCCACGATTGCTGCGTTAGTTCATGTCACTCTTTTTGCAGAAATAATGTTGATTTAAGTTGTTGGAAAAACTGTAAGCAATTTTTTTGCCATTTAAATATTTCCAATCAATATTAAGAGTTTTCAAAAAAGCATTCAATTTTTTAAACACCATATGCAGTGACTTTTAAAACAATAAAAATAATTCGCCCAATTATTTTTTTATATAAAATAAGGCTTTATGATAATTTAAAAAATCAGAAAATTTTTGATTCGCAATTTTTCTTAAGAAATTTTTAAAAGGAAATATTACCACAAAAATTTACTTTACTAACAGCGTGTAATTTTTACGCAATTTGAGTGTGACAAATCTTGTTGTACAGTAGAATGCAGCTTAAAATGCTAAGGGGCGAAAGTGTTTTTACGCCCCCACGAATACTGCGTTAGTTCATGTCACTCATTTTGCCAAGGTAATGTTGATTTGAGTTGTTGGAAAAATTTTAAGCAATTTTTTTGCCATTTAAATATTTTCAATCAATATTAAGAGTTTTCAAAAAAACATGCATTTTTTAAACATCATATGCAGTGACTTTTACAACAATAAAAATAATTCGCCCAATTATTTTTTTAATATAAAAAAGGCTTTATGATAATTTAATTAAAATTTATGATAATTTAATTAAAATCAGTAAAATTTTCGAGAAATGAAAATTTTTGATTTGCTATTTTTCTTAAGAAAATTTTAAAAGGAAACATAAGCACAAAAATGAGCTTTACTAGCAGCGTGTAATTTTATATGCAATTTAAGTGTGAGAAATCTTGTTGTACAGTAGAATGATGCTTAAATTGCTACGGGGGCGAAAGTCGTACAAAACGCCCCCACGAATACTACGTTAGTTCATGTCTCCCTATTTGCATAGATTTGAGTTGTTGAGAAAATCGTTAGCAACTTTTTACTATTTAAATACTTCCAATCTATATTAAGAGCTTCAAAAAACATGTATTCTTTCAAATATCTGCACAGACCCACCCTTTCTTATGCATACATTTTTAACAAAAAATGGCTTTTTGAAAATTTAAAAAAAATTATTTAAATTTTCTAGAGGAAAAAATTAGAGCAGACTGATTTAAACTCAACTAAGACTTTTTATAGCAAATTATCTAACATTTGTGAGAGAATTAATTTTGGTTTATTACCAAAAATATTCAAGTTTATTATTAAATTTCTGTTGCATATTTTGCCTAATCTGAATCCCAGCTTATGGTAAATATCATAAGCCGCTTTATAGAACAATACAGCGCTTATAAACAATAATTCGTGGCTCGTCCGATAGCCCTATGGTCAGTTGATCCACGCTTAATAAAAACAATACTGACAGTGTGTATTTTTATATGCATATCGAGTGAGAGAAATTTGAAGTGAAGTCGAGAATGTTACGGGGGCGAAAGTGTCTTTACGCCCCCGCGAAGACGGCGCTAGTGCATGTCTCCCTTTTTGGGGGCGTTCGGGACGCGCGCGCGTAAAGTTTTCATTGATTGAAAAGAAAGGTTGAGCGCAGGCGACGCACGCCGTCGTCCCACCCCCGCAAAGCGCCCAGTCCCGGGCCGACGCCCCCGCACGCGCTCCCCCAACCCTTAGTAACTATGATGGTAGCGGCACCCGCGGCCACACCGCAATTCCCTGACGTTTGAACGCCGCTCCCGGAGAGCCTCGCAAGTGACCATGCCCCACTGGAGAGAGACAGCCCCGGCTACCAGGTCAGTGTCTTTTTCTTCCGATTCCGTTGCGGCCCGAAACCTTTGTGTGTGCATGCGTGCGCTCCGAATTCTTGCCGTTGCCAAAATCCATAATACGAGCACACCCCTGCCCGATACATTACCCAAAATCAAACTGCCCCGCGGTCATTAACGTTAGCTTGCATTCTGAACGCAAGCAAGAATCTGTGTCATTTCGTCTTATCATACATATTACTCGCATGTGCTCTAATTTGCTTGTTAGGTTTCTCGTAAGAACGACACTCATTAACGTTTATAGCGCAGCGTGTTTCACTAGCGCCGCGTGACCGAGCCGTGATGTACAGTGAAAAAATTTAAGCTGAAAATGTGATACGAAATTGTGTGGTGCGTGAAATCAGTTATCAGTATATTCAATAAGACGATTTAAATTCAGGACAATATATTTATAAAAAAAAGCAACGTCGATTTGTACACGCCTGCTTTTAAACGCACGTGGAAAAATAGTTTTTGTACAAACAACCAATGTCCGAGCAACTTGCGGTAAAAACGAAAAATATCCAGTTTATGTATTGTGTTTCGAACATTATTAAATGTTAAACTACGTAAACTTTATTTTCTGACAGTTCAAAAAAATACGCGGAGTTATTTATAGACATTTTCCAGTGATGCTTTCATTGAACATGAGTTAATATATTTTCATTAAAATACCTTTTAGTGCAAATTTAATATGACATTTCGCATATCAAGTGTAAATTATTAACTTAAACTTAAATAAAAGTGAATCGATGGATTATTAAATTAAGTAATATTCTTCCGAACAAATAATACGGAAGAGCTTAAAGAGTTAGCAGAGGCACTTCTTGAACTTCGCTTCAATAATAAAGCACGCATGGAATTTCAGACCATGGCATATCTGTCAAGAGATATAAATTCTTAAAAAAAATGCACACTAGGAAGCAATAAAAATGCTGCTAACGTCTTTATTTATTTCATCTTTTCAAACAAGGATTTTACGTAAATCGGTTGAGCCTCAAAGAACCGTAATCCTTATTGTAAACATTGAAATTATACTGTTCCTGTTTCATGTTATAAATACTATCCATTTATAAATATTATATCTTGCTATTTTATTTATATAAAAATGTAGTATAACAAAAATTTGCGGCAATACATATGTATACAGACAGTCCTCGCTTTCGTACATGATTTGTTCCTGGAAATTTGAATATACAAAAGTAGAGCAATGTAAAAAATATTCTCAAATATTTATTTTAGAATAAATACAATATATTACAATTATAAATATAATTAATATGATAATGATCTATTTATTTTATTTAATTTTTTTATTTAGCTTAATAGCTAATTTTTACATCAAACAATTTTTTTTTCCATTTAGAAACACGTTACAGTTTTATTTTAGCTTAGGAATTTATATAAATTCACTACGCCATATCCGTACTCGTTTTCTTATACTTAACTATCCTTAAATTTTCTCTGTTTCTAGTGTTAAATCTATGTACATCTTTATTTCTTATTAAATGCTTTGCCGATTGCATCTCATTTAAAAAATTGTTGATTTATTTTACAGCCCTATTTTTAGTTAATAAATTGTTGACAATTCTTACATAATATGAAAAATATGTGTAGCACTCAAATGCTTAAAGTGTAAAATCGCTAACTTTACTTTTTGCTGAAAATGACTTAGCAATTTCATCTTGTATCTTAAATCCAAATACACAAGATCATTTATTTTCAGTCTATTTAGTTTTTTTGTTTTTACCGTAAAGTTGGCAAAAATGGAATTTAATTTACACTTTAAGCCATTGCTTTTTAAACTATTTTCATTCACGACCCCAGATAAATATAAAATAAAGATATGTAAATGTTTTGTGCTGATTTATGGATTAGGTAACAATATATAATAATATGAAAAAATATAGTTTTAGAATTTGCTTAGAAACAAATTTTAATATGAAAATTAAAAATTGCACAAAAAGTTGTAAAATTGTATTTAATATGTGTCCTATTTTTCATCAAAACTACATTTTTTGCAATAACATTAATAAAAGGTAATATTGAGCAAAATATATGGTGGCTGGTTTATATTATAAGTATACAAAAATTGAAGGGAATAACCGTTTTTAATAAAACGGATGTGCTTTTTTTTACTCCATAACAAATTGGTGCAATATTTGACACTGCTAAATGTAAAATCTCTCCAACTTTTTTAGCGATGAACGAAATCGGGATTTAATATGTGTTAAAGCTGAAAAAGTAATTTCACATAAATATGTGGTGTTGAATGGCAGAACAACACTTGTAAAAAATTCAGTTCTAGTTCAGTCAAGGGCTTTTTTGGAAAATCTAGTTTTAAGTTTGAGCCACTCGAAAGCTCAGCAAATTCCTCTTGAGCTTTATATGGCAGGTGATCAATCTCACTCAAGCCAATCAAAATTTTGAATCCAAGATAACTTTTTGAAATCAATATTTGATATAAAATATTTACTAAACTGTGTTTCTAGCGCTTTTAAGTGACATATAATAATTTTTACGATAAAATTATCGATACTGGAAAACATTTCGAACGAATGTTTTCTACCCTACTTTTTTAAATGTTGATGTTTTTAATAAAACTTTCAATTTTATCATTCAAAGTAAATATATCGCAATTGTTTTCTTGATGAGACAAGTTAAGATCGTTTAATTTCTTAAAAATATCTGACAGATAACGCAGCTTGGATTGCCATAGGTCATTTTGAAAAAAAGCCGCAAGATCGCATTTTTTTCGGTTACAAATATTTCGATTTCGTCCTTTACTAACAATCATCTTCTTAAACTTTGACCTTTTGATATCTATCTTACTTCTGCATGTAATAATAAATTTGTGTAGTGGGAATCCGTATTCTTACAGAAATTTGAAAATAAGCGAATGTTAAGGGAATGGCTCTTAATAAAATTTATAATCTTAACAGCATCCCGAAGCACATCATTCAATTCTCGTGCTATTTTTTTTTTGCTGCAAAGGCCTTTCGATTAATAAGGTAGTGAGTAAAATTTATATGATCATAATGAGCAGCTTGAAAAAATGATTTAAAACATTTAATTTAAATATTTTATATTAAAATCTCGCAACCCATATTTTAAGAAGCCTTGCTTTAAGCCATCGATATGTAATAATTAAAATATGTTGAGGGGTGTTTTCTAACATCAAATTTAATTATTATTTTTATTGTTGTAACATCATTGAGAGTACACAAAAAAAATTGCAAATTTTTAAAACAGATTAAAAAAATGTTAATCAATGATTTTTTCAAAATAAAAATTGGCAAATGTTAGGCTAAATTGTCTGGTACTTGAAGGGTTATGCAGTATTTACGTTTGTTATGTTCTATAATATTTATATACAAATTTAAATAATGTTACTTTTAACATGATAAATCTTTCGAAAATAAATATAATTAAAATATAATTATATAAAAAAATCACGTTTTAATCACAAAAATATCGGAATCATATAAATATGTTTTAAAAAAAATATGTCACATTTCGGATAATCGTAACTGACAAAAAATAATGAATAATATATTTTAATAGAATAAATTGTGCGAGTGGTTCTCATGGCCTCTGGTATAAAAATTTAGGAGGCATCCAAAAGCGGTTGATCAAAGACGATATTTTGTCAAAGACGATGTTGGCCTAGATTTATTGCTTCAAAAGAAAAAAATATACAAAAGTGTTTTAATTAAAATAATTTTAATTAAAATACTAAATATATCGAAACATTAGTTGCAGGGGTTTTCAGGTGCTTTGGTTTTGTTAATCAATTAACATTTTGCGAACGGTATTCGATTTTTTTTCTATTGGTAATACCTGTATTATTGCAACCTTAATATATATTTATAAATTATCCTGCGTACTTAAGATATACGCTTTCCATTGAGATCGTATTATTCTATTATGTTAAAAAATTCGTTCGTATTTTTAACGGTCAAAGTTTTAACAATGGTTTTATCGTCAGCTTCTTCATCACCTTGTTTTTGATTTTGTACCTTATCTAATTATTGTAATCCAATTAAGTCTTCATTTGATAAAGGTGCTGAATGAGATTCAATTAATTCATTAACAACTTCGTTGTTGACATCCAAGTTTAATTCATTCATTGATTAACTATTTCAGCTTAGTGATAGTTTCAGGAATTCCTTAGACATTTCCAAGAACCTTTCATTGTTGATTTTTTATTTTTGACTACTGCGTCTCAAAAATTATATCTGTACTTCATTTCCTTCTTTGTTAATTGTTTTGATTGACTGGCTAATTATTTTTCTTTTATAGTACAGATTAAAAGTAGTTATTAATGTTTGATTCATCGGTTGTATTGGGAAGATGAAACACAAAATTTATTTGGGGGTATAAATTCTGCAATTATTAATTATTTTTTACAATATTTTTTAACAACCGGTACAAAGAAAAGATTAAAACATTAATAAAAAAGTTTTTTAGTGACCCATTATACAATTTCCAGATTTTTTTATATTTATTTTTCAGCGTCCTAGGATTTTCTGCTTGTTAATTTAAAATCAACAGCTAAATTTTTACCTCAGCTAAGTTTATGTCCAGAGGCAACAGAATCATCATTTGACAAGTATGTACGCGCTGGCATATTTTATCAAAACAGGTAGTTTTAACTACATTTAATATAAGATAATAATTTCCATCTGTGATGATATTAGAGAAGCTGGAAATAAATTCATAAGCGCTTTATCTGCACTGGCATTAGGGTTCTCAATCGAATATTAATATAACTCCCTCTATTTGAAACTATATAATATTCGTAAAATAACATTTTATACTATCTCAAATGAAATTAAAATAAAATCTTAGAATGAAACAATTTGTATACTTTTTTGCTAGTGTCGCTCTAAAATTCATGATTATTTATGCGCCAAAATGCGAGACAATAAGACGCTTCTTTTTAACAAAAAAATGCTTCTTACGCATCTGAAAAACATTTAAAAAAACATTTTAACGTTTGTCCCTGCTATGACCGAAATTCGCAGAATTCGTTCTTTGAAAGAAATAAAATATTGGAAAGGCCCACTTTTTATAATCGTTTAACGCTTATCTCAAAAACAGGTGTGCGTCGCAAATTTTTGTGACTTCGTATTATGTTTTTATATTTGTTGTTTTAAGACTCACAAATTCGATCGCGATTAATTTAATTCGAGTTATTTAACTAATATGCAAATTTGCATGAATCCGATCTTTATGTAAATCAAATTCGTTTCAAAACATTATCAATTATTGTATTTACAATAAATTCGATAAAATTATGTATTTAGAATGTTTTATATTTTTTTCTAAATTAATTAAAACGCAGTTGATCTTAATTCTAGTGGTTTGAAGATGCTGAAATAGTATGCAATTATAGCCCGAGTATATTTATTTTGACACCCTCTTTGCTCAGTAACTCATACAGTATTATGTTTTGTATTTGTCATAAAATTAAAAAGATCAACATTAATAAATAATGTTTAAATGATTAAATAAATTAATATCGATAATTCCCGAGATTACGAATTTATTAAAATACTAAGTCCATTCTATATTTATTAGCTTAAAAATAATTGAGAACCCTAACTAGCAGCTTCCTCAGTAAATTTAACTTATGTAAATAATCTCTCATTTTGAATTTGTCAAACCAGCAGTTACTTGTACGAAATTCGGTATCAGAATCTTCTTTTAATTTATTTTTTTGATCTTTATAAATATAAGCTTAAGGTTTTGATTGAATAATCAATATAATTACAGGGATATCCCTTTGACGTTGATCTTTTATCCATATTGTGAGAGATAATTTCTTTTCGTCCATTATAATATTATGTTTTTTCGAAACAATTTTCGATGAGAGGTTTTTACATATTCTTTGATTTTAGTTGTGTTTTTAAACAGCTTAAATTGAACAAACTATCAATTAAAGCAAAAGATTCAATGCTTTTAGAACGCTTAATTATGTCCATCTTTGTTTCAATCAAGTTTATGATATATTAATTTTATGATATTTACAAAATTGAAATTTTTATTCTTTATCTATGCATCATGGTATTAAAAGCTTGTATTGCTTGTCGTCGAATGACTGAGCAGCAATAAATATGTGTAATTTAAAAATCTCTATTTACAACCCATGAGTCATTGTTATTTTTTATCTACTGGCATTGTAAATTTAGGGTTACTAATGAGCATCACCGATTTGACTACTGTTAACAAACACCAAAAGAATATTAGAAATATTGTTGATTAAAATAAGTTAAACAGTTTTTTCAAATGTAAGAAAAAAATGAAAAGACCCATGAGTCAGAATTGTAATTGACTTTTGTATGTAGTAGTGAATCTTATGTGTGCTATATTATATTGTAGACAATTTATAAAATTATGTAGGTTATTCACCATGAGTATTTGCATAAAATGAATTTATATATTTATTTATGATTTTGGGAGGAGCCAAATCTATGCCACTTGTATTCTACAAATATTGCCACAATAATAAAAAACTAGAAAAGTTGTATTTGTAAAGAAAGTAACAAATATTTTAGAATTATTTTTATAATGTTATGATTATTTTTTCCTAATTTTTATATGTATATTTATATAAATATATATATACCTTTATTTCAATCATATAAATAATTTTGCAAACATACTATACATGTTACTGATTTATAACAATTTCGTGTTTACAATTTGTTATTAGCTACAATTTTATAAAAATTAGAATATAAAATATAACGTTTGTGATTTTAATTTTAGGAAAAAAACTAAAACCGTTTTACAATTCAAGCGAAAAAAATAAGTTTAACAATTTAAGTATATTTTATTAGAGAACTAGAACTACTGATATATTGTCTTTAATCTCTAAAGCAAATTGTACTTTGGCATTTAGGGCTTGTATTTAAATTTAAAGTTGTTTTTGATCGTAGTCACCGATACACGAGATTAGTGTGGTTTTGCGAGATATATTTATATTATTTTTTGGTATGAAATTAAGTGTTCTTTAATTGTTGGTACTTGAAGGCTAATCTGCATTTTTTAAGATAAAAATAAAGTTATGTATTATATAGTATTTTGGATGAGTTAGATTTAGGTTAGTATTCTTCAGGATTTTCTTTTGGTTTTTGCTAGACATTTCCTTGTTTGTTTGGTGTTTTTAAATGAAAATCATGTATTCGTGTAAGAGAAAATTTCTCTTCTTCATAACTGGATGCAGCAATTTTTAATTTCTGTAAATCACATTTTTGGCACGTATCTTTACAAGGAGAATGAAAGTTTAAGTTCTAATTATTAACGTATCATATACTTACATTTCTCTAAATAAAAGCCATACATTTTTTTAATATATGAATCAGAAATAAATATTTTCGAACTGAAGTGTGATGAGATCTGGTATAGTGGCTTTCATTTGCTGGAAAACTTAAAATGTGTTCATTTATAACATTTTATCATCACCGGTTTTCCGAGATGATCTATTTTACACCTTTTGGTATTTAAAGTCCGAGAAAATCGTATCTAAGTAACTTATAAAAAATCTTACAATCAGCACCTTTTGAATTTAGTGTTTAAAAAATTTTTTTGGACGACTTTATTTTATTATTTGTTAATGTACTGTACATTTTAAAGTAAATTTTGCTTTGGAATTTTTTTCAGTTCCCCAATTTGTTCAAAATTAAATTTTCTAGAAGAGATTGAAAGATTTTTTTGAGCAGAAAAATTCTTGTTTTTAAAAACTTTAACTGTAAGTTTTGTAGTGTATTCTTTGCCGTTCTTAGTTATGTTCATTTTATGTTTTCTATTTTTTTTTCATTTTCTCTGACTCCATGTCTGAGATTTTTGTATTTTTATAAAAAACGCTTACAGGGAAATCTTGGTGAGATTCATCGGAAAAGTCTGTCTGAGATTCTGAAATATAAGCACTCTAAGGTTATTCTATATCTTGATAAAAACACAATAATTTCACATGTTTTATTAAAATTCTAATATGGGCCAATATTCGTTTTCATTTATGAAATGAATACCTTCCATTCTGAAATATAAGAAGCACTTCAAGATCATTTGTCTCTCAATTTTGCACAGTTACTTGGAAACATTTTTCGCTGCCTTGACGACGAACGTAATGCGCCGATATATGGCTTATATAAATTAATTTTAATTTCATCAGAGTGCCCCCCAATTTATTTAAATCCAAAACTTTTGAATAATTATAACCATTTTTCACCTGTCACGTATAAGAGTGGTCCACATTTATTTATTTAATAAAATCACATTCGTAGAATTATTTGCTTTATCAATGGTAGTTATTTTAAACATTTACTCGATTTTTAACAAACTTTGACATTTTAACTGAAGATTGTTTATAACAAACACGCTGTAAAATATCTAATCTATAATCTTATTAAATAATATACAATACCCTAATGGTTTTTTACGATTCATTGTATTTTTAACTAAAAAATAATAAAGACATACTCCTGAATATGTAATAAATTCTTATATTACAATTATATCTTAATTAAACTCTTATGACTTCTATAAATAAATCGTTGTTTTGCACGCTACTGGTATGATTAAAAATAATTTATATAGATTATTCCTATTTATATAAAAATATTTAAAAAGTACAAAATTAAAAAAATATTGATAGGACGATTTCTGATATTGAACAAATTTTCATTGTCTTTTGAGTTCAACTTTTCTTCATAATAGTTGCTCAAGAATAAGTACATAATGAAAATTATACCGTTGATTTTAAAATCACAAAATATATTTCTAACGAACTTATTTACTACATTTTTTTGGTGTCACTTTATTTAATGTGATTCTTGTGTTATCTTTGTGCCGGATAAAATCTATCAAGTTTATTGATATTGAGTTGCAATATTGTAAGCGACAAACGAAGTACGCTTCTATTCACAACATCAATACTGTTATGAGCTTTTGAGAGGAGATGCATAATTTGAATAAATCCAGATTCAACGAGATGAGCTATAGAAAATGCACTGAAATGAAAAACTTGCTCTCTTCTAGAGCTGTGAAAATGTACTTGTCGTTTCCGTGCTTTGTTGTCGAAAAATACGATCTCAAAGTATACTTGATTTAATGAAATTTATTACAATATTAAGACTATATATTACGCCGTATATGGAAATGTATTTTGCATAATATTTTTCAGATATGCGATAAGTCCTCGATATTTGCCAATCTTTGAAGCAGCCTCATCGGTTACACAAGCTAGTATATTTTCAAGCGGGATATTTTTCTTCATAATATTTTTTTCTTCCCTTTAATTTATCGGTTCAGTTTTAAGCTATCTGATAAAAGAGAATTTTTAAATGCCTTTGTCGTTATCTCGAAATCTAACATATGCCATTAGTAGGAATTTATTATAACGTATATACGATTCACATATTTGCAAGGCGAACTTATGCCTCTATATTGAATAATTGCTCAAAGTAATTACTTGGGTAAGTTTCGGCAATAGTATGTTATTTTGTGACTTTTGCAATTTACTGTTAAGTCTTATTAAGAGCAATTGAAGCATTGTCAATTTTTGTTAAATGCTTATTATACAGTTTTCTTGACTTAAAATAATCTTGAAGCTTTTTAAGGTATTCAACTGGTTCATCTTTATTGTATTTATATATAGTTTCCAAACGTTTTCGTAACTTGCAAGTTTGCATGCTATTGTTTGTTATTATATACATATATAATTAACACACAACTTAATATACGTAAAATCCATGCGTAAGATAATCGATAATATTGTCGACATTTTTTATAAGATTCAATACTCACGGGTAATTAAAAATATTTTTTAATAAATGTAATACATAACTACAAATAAGTATTATCCACTAGATTTTTTAGTCTTGAAATCAGTGATATTTTATTTAAAAATAATGATGAATTAATAAATGTTACTTTGCAGATAAATCAGTTTTTAACGATAGACTGTTTTTATAAAGATAAATTATCATAACAATTGTTTTAACTTTGTTAAAGAGATTTGGGGATTAAAATTTTATAATCTTATGCTGTCTTTCGTCTGAAATATTATTAACATAGCATTAAATGCTTTCATATGTATTTATTAAATGGTCAATCAAACAATTTGTTGTAATAGCAATTTAATACTGAAAATTCACATACAAATTTCGGTCCACCGCACTTTATTGTATATTAATTACAGTACGGTTTTATGATCGTATTATATGAGTGAATGATTTTAACGAATCATTTTCCAGAATTTAAAATTTTGTTGTATACATATGGTGAAATTTATTCACTCAAACATTAGCAATGTAATCAGTTATAAAATTTGTATTTTTTTGCTAGCATATAGTAACACAACTATATGTATGTGGTATATTTAGAAAGTTAAAATTCAAAGCTCGGAAAATATTTGTTTTCAGATTAAACCCAGTGATTTTGGTTGAACCTGTGAACGAGTTTCATGAATCCTTTTAAAAGTCACGGAAGTCTTACGTATGCTCCTTTTCCGCGCGTGAAATTTCCATCTTTGAATAACTATTTCTATTATATTATTCAGATACTACCAAAAATTGTTTTTTAATCTCATCATTGTCAAATAGATATTTATTTTTTTAATGACTTCCATTCACAATTATTATTGTAAAATCGGTTTGCTTTTTAATTTTTTAATATGGTTTCTTAGATTTTATTTTATAGTTTATATTATTGCTATTAAATATTTTTATGGAAGAAAAATAAAACACGAAAAAAATGCACTTGCAGGAATAATTAATTACCACTGGAAACATAATGTCAATTAAGTTATGCAGATGCTAAAAATATGGTTTAATAGCTTTGTATCTATACTATATGATTTTTTTAAATTATTTAATTATTTCGGCGTAGTTTTCTTTACCACTGCATCTCTATCATTAAGATGTTTTATTACATTTAGTGTCATTCTTTTTTATTTAAGCATTTTAAATAGTTTAAAAAAAATTGGTACTACTTTAATCTTCTTGAAATATAGTGCTTTATTATTTGCACAAAAATCTTTGAATCCCAATATTAGCTTTCGTCCACTCGTTCCTTATAACTAGATCCATTAACGTTTTATTTATGCAGCCCTTAAATTTTATCATTCGATCGTTGAAAAAATAGAGTTCACTTCGTCCAGGCATCTATAAGTAAAATTAAACCAGTGTTATATATTCAATTCATACGTATCCCTGCAATTAAATTTTTCATTGCGCTCCTTCTAAATATTTAAATTGCTCTCCGAGTTTATGTTAAAACATTATCAAATTTTGATTCCAAAGTAGATGTATTCTCTTGGAGTTTTCCCTCATCGCTATTTGTAATGTCAGATTATTCGTTATTATTATCATTGTTATTAGTACTAGCAGTTATATGTATAATACATATATTTGTTCCGTCTGTGCTCGTTGCTGCAATATCTGTTTTAACACTTTTTTTCTACATCTATTCATATTTTAATAATTATAAACGATAAATGAAAGTTAAACCATTTATATTGCGATGCTTCGTAGTTTTAGACTTTCATAACCAATAGTTGGAAAACGAAGAGGTAAATTACTATTTACCTCTTCGTTTTCGAAGCGAGATATGTTGATTTGAGAGGGTGATCTCGAGACTCGATTCATTACTAACTCTTTTTTAACGACCTGCTCGCAACCAACGAGAAGCATTGTACATAAATTGTTACAACGTTTTGTGCTTGTTTATTCATACACTTAATCGTTCACTACTACAATTTTAAAGAGAACGAAAATAAATAGAAAAAAAATATTCAGGAAATTGGCGAAAGGCTATCGTTATCTATTACTCAAATATTCTTTAAAATAAAATATGTTTAATATTAAAGTAGGAAAGAGGCATTATAAATATATTTAAAAAATTTAGTTTCTATAAATATATTAAAAAAAAATTTTTCATCTCATCTTTTTTCATTGAAAGTTTTGCTATTTCATTTTTTTTATTGACATTTTTATGATTTTTTTAAGAAAAAAATTGCTTATAGGTTTAAAAATAAACGGATGAAATTAAATCATAATATGTAATTAAAAATCTTTCTCAAAAATAAAATCAATGTTATAAAAAATAACATATGACAATAAAGCTACGCTTAACCCTTTGAGCGGTATCGCCGTACATGTACGGCGGTCGAGCTTTCGCTGTTTTGAGGTATTCCATATAGTTATATATTAAATATTAAATATAAAAACACTTATTTTTAATTTGATTGAATGTAAATGACTTTTATAAAAAATAATATTAAAAATAAATATTTTTTATTAATTTTATAAAAATTATTTAGAGCCTCTAAATTGTTAAAATTGAAAAAATTTGTACATAAAATTACGCAATGATCGCATTTTTTTTCACTGAAGTCTTGCTATTCAATTTTCAGTTTTAAAGAAGAAGTATGCTATTAAATTTAAAAATAAACCGAGCAAATTTTCTTATATGAAATCATAATATGTAATTCCGATTCTTTTTTAAAATTAAAATCAATTTTATAAAAAATAACATATGACAATATAAAGCTACGCTTAATTTTTTGAGCGGTATCGCCGTACATGTACGGCGGTCGATCTTTCACTGTTTTGAGGTGTAAATATAAAAAACATTGTATTTGTAAAATTTTATTTAATGTAAATGACTTTTATAGAAAATAATATTATATATTATTTTCTATAAAAGTCATTTACATAATAATATTATATATTATTTTATATAAAAGTCATTTCTATATAAGTCATTTAAAGCTACGCTTAATTTTTTGAGCGGTATCGCCGTACATGTACGGCGGTCGATCTTTCACTGTTTTGAGGTGTACATATAAAAAACATTATATTTTTAAAATTTTATTTAATGTAAATGACTTTTATAGAAAATAATATTATATATTATTTTATAAAAATTATTGAGAGCCTCTGAATTGATATAAAAAAAATACAAAACCAAATAATATGTACATTAAAAAACAATAGTATTTTTTTAATAGAAAAATGTTTAAATAAATTGTTATTATATTATTACACGCTAATACAAAAAAAAAAAATAGTGAGCTAAATAAAATGCAATAAAACGTTAAGAATCATTATTTTTATTGATAATTTATTTTAAATTAAATATAAAATATTAATAAATAAATAACTACAGAAATATTTATGTAAAAATACGAAAAATAACGTGTATAATTTAACTCGCCACTCAAAGGGTAGGCAAAGTCTGAATTTGGCACCCCCTTAAGATAAAATATTGATCAATGTTTCGTTATATAAATTTAAAAATAAGATAAAGATACACATGAAATTCTTATTTTCGTTATAAAATTAAATTGTCAGGAAAAAATACAGCTTGTGTTAAATAGGCCAGATTTATGTAATTAAAAATTAAAGGTATATTTCTATGATTTACCTATTGCAGAGGCACTCTTGATACGCCATCAGGATAATTTTAATACAGTATCTCTATCACAATGAACCGCAAAACCACCCTTCTCTATAAAACATTTTTACTGAGATATATTTTTTTTTTTTTTATAAATATATGTAAGAAATAAAAATTGTTTAAAATTCTGCATATATATAAAATGTATGTTATGCTGTTCCACGTTAAAAGTATACACAAATTTTTTAATCTATCATGATCCATTGGAGATAATAAATAGTTTTTGACAAGTTTAAATTTATTGAAGGATCGTTTCTCTGAAGCAACGGTTACTAAAATACTTATATGTTTATAGTTTGCTATCAAGTTAAATCGTTCAAGAAATTGAAGTACATCGAAATAATGAATTTTTAAAAAAATATTCATCGTTTACTGCATTACCTGTCTCACTTCTGGCACGTTCATGTCATAACTATATTTAATCCCAAGGTCCATAGGATATCTACTCGACTCAGTTTCATTTTGCGATATTATATTTGAACCAGCAAGAAAGTCAAAATGTTGTGACACCTTTTAAAGCTTTTTAAATCTCTAGTTTAGTTACTCGATTATTGTGTCAACAGCGTCTGTGTATGTTTACTTAATTTCCCAGCCACATTTTAATTGCAATATTTAACAAATTCTGAATATAGAGTGGTTTACATCCAACGACTGCTAAATACTGTTGTTGAAAAGTCTCAATATTTCGCCAAAGATATCCTGTAGCATCATCAGGAAATAATTATTTATTTATGGTACATTTTTTTTCTTGTAAATGCACTTTGATAATTTTGCTTCTTATGTTTATAAAACACGGTAATTAAATTTCGATTTTATCTCTTATATTCTTACAAGTTTATTTGATCAATTAATTTAAAGCAGCACGTAACTTATAAAGGTAACTAATAAATATTACATTATTCGCAAATTTTTAATTAAAATTGACACATGCATTTTTGTAATGCTGTATTAATATTTAACATACGTTCAAACGTCGATTTCATAAATTATTTAATATTGGTACGTTTGTTGACGTTTAAAAAACGTAACGGGTATTTTACGTGAATTTTGTAACGGTTCGATTCTATAAATAATTTCATGAATATGGGATGCGAAACTGAGTCAAATGCAGTGTAATATAAAATAGTTGAAGCTTTATTTGTACAATAGTATAACTAGATACTAAATTATATACTCTGTGGCTTGCTGTAATTAAATAGATTTTAACAGCTGGTTAAGTTTATGAATTATATCACAATCTTTTTATGTCAGTTAGATTTAATTTATTTTTGGTTAATTTAACAAATTTATTTTCATACAACATGCGAATAAAATATAAATGTATGTTTGTACTGTATTTTTATTTAGTCCCAGTCGATAACATTCGCTTAAAGATAGATACTTTACATAAAATATTTTCTCTGATACAATAAATCAATATGAAAACTAGTAGTCTGTTTTAGTTCAAAACACCGTTTTTTGGTTCACTTTTATGCAAATAAGCTTTTTTTTTTAAAGTTAGTAAAAGCATAAAAATTGATTTCGTTATATTTTAATAGCACACATATTATGTATATGTTTATAAAAGATTTTATTGACACAAAACAACTTATAAGTATTTTATAATATTTTTAGTGTTTAAGTTTTATTGAAATAAATATATTTTTCGTGTATTTATCTAAGTCTAATAACATTAATTTGTGTAAATTACTCTAAGACGATTACATTGTCAGTGTATATATTTTTTTGAGTAAATACATTGATGTTTTTCAATTTATATCCGTTGTTCCATTGATTATTTTATTGTCTTAGTTTCCTTTTTAAGGTCTATGTTAAATATAAAGTGTGTAAGACCTTCGTCTTGTGTTACAATTTAAATGTATGTCAGTTTATCGGAAAAATATAATAAAATATCGCGTTACATGGCCAAGTAAAGTTCTTAAAATAAAAATACATCTTTGGAAAATGTGTTGTAGCTAAATACTTTTCGGCTATTTCATATCAAATAATTTATAAAAATAGAAGCTTATAAGCATAATAAGCATAATTTTTCCAACTATGAAAAAAAATTGCATTTATGACGCATTGGGTATAAAATATATATTTTAAATGAATAAAATATATATGCGTATTATACTAATATAAAGCAGGATTTCTGTGTTATCTTAACACAGATTCATATGTGTCATTTAGTAAATTTAAAAAATCCTTTAAGGAATAAAACTATTAGCAAACAGTTTTGTTCTGCGAAAAGTACTAGCTTAATAGTTTAACTGAGCACATATGCGTTATTTATAATATGAATAAGAGTATGGGAATTTTATTGTAAGATTTAGAAAAAAACTTTTTAGACAATATAGCATGACAAATTGATTCATAAACTAAACAAATATAAAAATTCATACCTGATAAGTAAAAGCTATGTTGTTATACAAAACAGTGAACACTCGATCCCGCGTAAAATTCCAGCTAGAGTTTCTCTTTATCTTGTATACAAACGATATTCCAAAAATAAAAAATAGGCGTTTATGTAAGCTGACGAAACAGCTACTTTAATTATTTATTACAAAAAAATATGTAATTAGTGTTGGAAAATTTAAATGGGCTATATATAAAATAATTGTTCCGAAAACCGAATTATTTGTGCATTTGTGTTGGACAGTTTTAGAATGAAAAAAGCATTTTATAGAACAAAATAATAATGTTAATATAAAAGCATTTCATTTAAATAAACCCAATTAATAAAAAAGCAATTATTTTTTACAAAAAGTAGACAAACTCTGCCACCAAAATACTTACAGTGCTTACCCCTCGACTCTATCTTTATATTTAAAAAACATAATTTAGAACTTTGCTCTTAAAGGCTGGCCGCAATTGCGACCTTTAGACCAATATTTTATAGAAATATCACGCTCTATAAAAAAATATTCTCTAAGCAACTAATTAGACCCTTTTTTACATATGCTTATGGTTTTGAGTAACGCCAGTAGTACTAATTTTTCTACATTAAAAGCCATTCTAAGTAATATATAATAAACCTTTTTAAATTTATCTTTAAGCTTTCAAATACCCAACAATTAAAAAACACTGTCATTTTCATACCAGAAAATAATCTTGTGCATTGGTGACTACGATAAAAACAATCTTAAATTTAAATACAAGCAATACAATAAATTACTTTAAAAGTTTAGAAGCTAAAGACACCATATATTATATAATATAGTAAAATATATTTTTATTCTTTTTTTGCATTAACTATATTTGTTTTTTACCTTTTTTTCTTAAATTATAATCACGAACTTTTGGGTAATATTTTTACTTTTAATCAAATTGTAGCTAATAATAAATTGTAAGCATGAAAATGGCTATAAATCAGTAAAATGTATAGTAGATATAATTTATACGTTAAATAGCCGAGTATATTTTCTAATTATCAGTAAAATATTTATTAAAAAATAGACATTTTTTAATATATATATTTACGTAATTTTGCATCAGTAAAAGACATTTTACCGTTACAATTTAATATATTAAAATTATAAATTTATTAGGTTTCAAGGAAAAATATAATAATTACACTTAAAATTTCTATTATTTAATTTTAAATAAATAAATAATAAAAATAAGTAGCATGGTAAATAAAAACTAAAATTACAATTATATTGTAATATGACAAATGTATTATATATTTACTTAATTTTATTTTATTAAAGTTGCATGAATACATTAAAAAAATATTTTTTAATTTCATTTTAATAAATCGTTAAATGTTCTAAATGCAATATGTTTTAAAGAATTTGTGGCAAATTTCACAGAAAATGCATAAGGGATGTGAAAATCATCGGTAGATTTAATTTCATAATTATGTAGCTCTTTTCTAAATTTAAATTTAGTATTTATAATCGATTTTCCCACTAAAATTTTTCTGGTTATCATATTTTGTAAGAAAAGAAACAGCCAAAATTGTAGTTTTTATTTGTATGTCTTATGAGCATCGAAATGCAAATTTAACAAAAATTTTATAGCACTACTTTGATTCACCTGTAGTGATTTTAATTTAAATTTACTTGTAAATCTCTAAATGCGAGACATATATGTTAGATGAATATGAATATGTGCATTATAAATGTATATTATAGTAATACTTTTTTTATTATACAATCCATATGATTATAAAATTTTTAACTTTCATCTAAAAGTAGACATAAGAATTGTATATTATAACTCTTAATAATTAGAAATTTTTCAAGAGTAATTGTAATATCAAAATTATCAGTTGAGTTTTAAAATCATTTATGTATGGATTAAATAATAATGGTCCCAAAATAGAACCCCGTGGAATTCCACACTTTACCACCTCACATTCGTTTTTTGTACCATTTATTACAACTACTTGTTGTTTATTATTTAAATAGCTTTATATTAAATTTAACATTGGCCATCCTAAAAGCGTCGAACCCTTTGACGCAAACTAACCCCTGCTTTTCAGCGAATTGTGACATTGAGCATTTTCTTGCTGGAATCGGATGCTTGGAAATATTTTCCAGTAGTAATCCATTAAAGTGAATTTCAACATTGAAATATAAATGTCACTATTGTGCACAGGTTTCCTACCCTTGCTGTTCCCATGCACCCCAAACCATAACCGCCATATATTTGACTTTAGGTACTACGCAATCAGTAAGATATTCTTCTTCGACTCTTTGACGCACGTGTACTATACCAGGGGTCCCAAAAACGTATGATTATTTAAAAAAATTATTGCTTCAAAAATATTTGAATAAATTTAGTTTTTATTATTTTTTTTTATCAATCAATTTTAGTTTCATCGAACCAAATTACTTTCGCCAAATCTTCAGATGTCTAACCTCGTTGTTTTCTTGCCACTATTTGTGTCAAGCTTTACAACCTCTGTGTTTCATATGGTTGAGCTTTCTTCTCACCGTCCGCGGAAAAATGGATGGCCCTTCAGCAACCATCTTTGATTTTTAAGAGCATGCAATCTTCCTGAGCAGTTGTCTTTTGTTTTCTTCCAATACTTGGCTTCGATTTGTAAAAACAACATACGAACCGTTTCAAAGTATTTTAAGCAACGTGCCGTGAACAATTTATGTGTTTACTAATTTCTGATATATTCCGTCGATAATATGCAATAATATTATAAATTAACACCAATGAAAACAAATGTTGTAAGCACATTTGCACCCAACGATTTTTTTTTAAAATGCCATTATCACGCATCTATCGAAAAAATTTGAAAACACAATGGCTCGGCGTTTGTTACACATATGTAACATTATGCAATTGAGTTATTTTATTGAATGTAGACTGAGTTATAAGCGCCTAAATAAATTGTTGCAGATTTGCAACACCATGCATTTAAAGGTTAAGTTAATTTTACTGAAGATCCTAAATCATTGATATGCTATTTTTAAGCCTTACATACGGCCCGCGAGCCGGATCAGGTCCACCAAAAATTTTCATCCGGTCCTCTAAAAATCCCAATTTCTGCGTATAAATAATTAATATAGGATATATTAATTTTATATTTTTTTATTTGGTTATGAATTAACGGCAGCTATATATCAATTTATTTGGTAGTAGAGAACAAGAGTTTTCGGTGTTTTTCAATTGATTTTCAATTGAAATCAATCGATATTCAAGCAAATGCTAGCTCTAAGATATTTAAAAAAAATTAAACATTAATTTTCTTTTATGATTAATTAAATGAGTCGGACTTTTCCAAGTTAAAATCAAACGCTAGAAAAATAATTTTTGGGTGCACATATACATGTGAACAAACATTTTCCAAATTAAAATATATAAAATCAAAAAAATCACAAAAAGAATACCATCTCAAAAATTACTTGTAAATTGGCATAATTTCGTCAAAAAAGGCGCAAACTTTGCATTATTCACAATTTATACGATATGTAAAACTAAAAAACTATATATAAAAATAAATTCAATACGTTTATTATTACTTTCTTTCATTTATAATACATATATAATAAAATCTGTTTGTTTACATACACGTGAGTATTTTCCTTAATTATTTTATATATAACTCAATAGATAAAATAACATCCATACAATCCTTAAAACTGTAAAATTACGTAAAGAAATAAATTTAATAATTGGAAGGCCTTTATTCTTACTTTAAAGTTAAAATTAGTTATTTCTACATTATAAGAAATATTTTTCTATTATAAAATAAGCACATATAAATTATTATTCTTACTGGATTTCCTTCGGAAAGAATTTATTTTTCATCCGGCCCCTCAGGTTTTAAAAAAATTGAGTCCGGTTCTTTCCTCAAAAATATTGTTGAACATCACCCTCAAGCAATATGTACTTTAGCATTTTGTGCTTGTATTTAAATTTTATCTTGTTTTTATCTTAGTAATAGGTACAATAGATTAGTGTGGTTATGCAAAATATTATGTTAGAGAGCCGCAATAGCGGCAAGCAATTGTTTATTAAAATAAAACTTTCTGTGTATTTAGCGCTTGCTTTCTATTTTACGTTACTGTCATGTTCATTTTGGAGAGGTTCTGTTAATTTTAATTATCCACTTGTTAAAATAACTGTATCGTCAAAGTACGCTGTATATAGATAAATGCGTATTATTTTATTTATGGCATATCGTTCGTATATACAAGATAAAATGGAACAAATCAAGTGTTCATTAATTAGTGAAACAATTATTTTTCAGGTATTAGCGTATTAATTATAGTAGGCAGTCGGGGGTTTTGTTTTTGTATAGTTTATGAATCAAACCGTCAAGCCATAGTGTCGAAAGCTTTTTTTTTATATCTAATATTAAAAGATTCGTATTCTTTTTCATATTAAAATAAGCTTAGTAAAACTATTAAGTGTTGTTGAGTAATTTTCGCAGAAAATAAATTGTTTGTTGGTGATTTTTACAAATATTTTACGGTGTTTGTATTTTTTATTCCATCGATGATTTAACGATGTTTTAAAAAGTTTTAGTATCTAGTTTTAAAGTGTGAATGAACATAAATATTGCTATTATTACTTTACGTAGCGGAAAATATGTTAGTTCTTTTCTTCATCAAAGTGTAACGTATATTTCAAGCATAATATTTACCTTATCCTTCGTCTCTTTCTATAGAATTTTTCATGGATAGAAGGAAACCTTCCTATTACAATCCTTTGATTTGAAGTCTAATAGTATCGCATACATTTTCTCGAGAAATTTTACATATAGTCATGGAAAATGTATCGCTCATTTTGTCATTGAGTAATTGAGTATTCTCAAAGAATTTACTACTCGATATTAAATAATAAATTCAACATTGAGAACCTTAAGAATCAAATGTCAATAAAAGTTATTTACTATATAATTTTTTTATGTTGTTCAAAATTATTATTAATTATAAATATTTTTATATTATTTTTTAATGAATAAAAAGTTTTTATTAACAGATTATTAATTAGAAAAAATCACATACTTTTAATGTTTTATCGTTTTTTTTAAGCATTACTTAATTTAAAAAAAAATAGATTACTCAATGTTTTTTCAGTCAAAGTTAATAATTTATTATCCTAAGCATTTTAATATTTTTAGTATTTTCTAACAAATAGTCATATATTTGTTAAGAAAAAATATTTTAATAATTTATTATAGGCAGCTAAAAAATCAACTAAAAAAAAATCTTCTATATATAATACATCTCAAAATAAAAAATAGCATTGATACGATTTCTGCACACTATTGTCAACTGAAGCACAATGCACTTATCCTTTTCTATGATATTTTACAGCTAGAAATGGCAGTTTCGTAATATATATTAAATGGCGAATGCTTATCTGAAACGTGACGAAGCAGCTTCGAACATAGATTTAATGTACTTCAATGTACGTGATAAAACTCTATTCAATTATAATGTTGCGATCACTTCCAAGTACGGCGAAAGATTTCAAAGCACGTGTTTATATACCCAACTTTAGTTGTAAACAATAAATCTTATGACAAATTAAAGTTTGTATATATATTCTTAAGAATACAGTAACATGAAGTGCAGACATAAATTTTTTGTATTTTATAATTAACCAAAAGACATTTGCCTTAATATATTTCCAAAATAATATTTATATGCATTTATGTATATATTTTAATTTGATATGATATTAATTAATTACTTTAATTAAAAAATCATACTTATAGTACTATTGTAAACAGATACTTATACAATGTAAAAACAGTGCAAATAAAATTATTTATATTTCTAATATTAAATTAAAAATATTTTTTTTGTTGCACTCTATTTAGATTTAAATACTGCTAAAACAGATAAAAGCAAGAAATATTTCTAAAAATCAATAAGTTTGTGGTTCAATTCTTTGTGGCAAACTCTTTTAATCACTTCTAAATGTTTTTAGAAGTAATCAAAAGAGTTTTAAGGTTCTAATATGTTTTATTATTTAATAATTTATTTAGCTAATATGGCTAATTGTTTATTTACTAAATAAATTAAATAAAACATACATAAAAAATATATTATAAACATTTAAGTGTACAAAAAAATACTTTATTATTTTAATTTTTTTTTATTATTTAATATCCTGCTATATTTTTATATTCTGGGATTGTCTTGGGAATATTTTAATACAAATTCACACCTCTGTACAATATTTTCTTGTACCTATCACCCTCAAATTATCTTTATGTCTGTTGTTAAATCTATGAACATATTTATTTAATATTAAAATCTTGTAGTATTGCTATTTTTTAATTGATACATACATATATAAAATATTAAAAAAAAAAATATTCACAAATTTTTCTAACCAAACTACCCTCATTACCCTATTTTGTAATTTTTGCGACATCGTATGAATCATATTGTTGAACAATAATTGCAGTGAATCAATATAATAATACAGTAGATTTTTTTGTATTTCTACTTAACATATTTCTCATCATAGATGATATACTATTTTTTATACTAATTGGTTTGATTATATGAATACAATGTTCCTTGTTTTTTTTCTACTAAATTTTTCCTGAATATTTTATAATATCAAGTTTTTTACTATATCATTAATATATATTATAAACAACAATGCTCTTTATTTGGACCCCTGTGATACACCGTGAGATAATATTTTTTTATTCGAAATAAAAATATATTTTTTAGCTTTATGCTTTTTTTTCGAATAATTATCAAACAATCTTAAAGCAATCTCACTTATATCTATAATCTCTATTTTTTAACCCTTTGTACTTCAAAGTTATTTTCAAAAATTATTTACCAATTTTCTGTGATTTTTCAATAATTATGTTTGAAATAGTACAAGTAAAAATCAGGTTTAAAGTATATATAAAAATTAATTAAAATTAATATGACATTTATTTGACAAATTAATTTTAAAATTGAGCGTAATAATTTTTAACCTTTATAACGCCGCAAATTATTACTATGGCCATGCACTACAGACCGGAAATTTTCTTGTAAAAGCAAAATATATTGAATTTTTTTTTCTCTATAATGTATTCATGTCAAAATAAATATACGATGTGCCATTTACCAAAAAAAAAACACAATATTTTTTTTCTTTCAAGCTAGGGTTGTCAACTTATTAAATATTAAAATAAAATAATAAAAATATGTTGTTGAATATATATATAAAAAAAATATATAGCCGTTCTCATGCGCTCATATTTAAAGCGCGTTAACACGCTTAAGGCGCAGAAAGGGTTAAAAAATCTGGATATTTTGCTACGCAATAATACGCTATTTTGTGTCGCTTTCTCATATGTTATCTGTTAGACGCATTTATTCTGTCAATGACGATGTTTTGGCAGGTATACGACTGCATACATCCTTGGGTTCTCTAAATGTATATTTACATGAAATGGTTTAAAAATAGTAACTGGATAGTTACGTATTATCGTCTAAAGTCTTACGTCTATCACGTAAGCACATTAGTAGTATTACTCGATCTTCACCAATGATAGTTACTGTTACCCATAACGCGATTTATTGTAGTGATTTCGGCATTTTATTTGAAAATTGTCTTAAAATGATAATTGGTTATAGACTGTAAAACTTATTTGTTGATAACTTAATGGACGGATACTTATATTAAATTGTGAGCGATTTGGCATTATTTTTTATAAATACTAGGAAGTCTGACGTTCAATTAACTTAAAAACGAATGACATATTACATAGAGAGTGACAACAGTTGTAAGAAATCTGACCTGAAATTACGGATATATGTTGTATATATAAATATATATGTTTATACACAAATATATGTATATTTATTAAATTTATTAATCGAACGAAATTGTGGATGAATTAGCAATATAATCCATATAAATATTTTTATTCATAATATATTATTAGATAAATTTTTTTATTAATGTTCAATGAATTTGAGACTTTTTGAGAAAATATCATTTAATATAAATAATCTACAGAAATATATTTTAATCGAAAATCAATAGTTTAGCACTTACCTGTTACTAACTTCTGTGAACTTCTCAGTGTTTATTGGTAACTTCCGTTAATTAACAAACCAGATAATACAATTATATTACATAGAAACATCCATATGCGTTTTTTGTTAAATAATAATTTAAATATATTGCTATTTGATGGAATGCTTTGTAAATATATTCTATATCTGGAACAAAGAGTAAATAACATTTAAATTATCCACATTTCTAATAAAATATGCTTTTAATAATTTTATGAATTTATATTAAAAACATACAATTTTTTATAAATAATATTGAACGAAGCTTGATTTTATTATAGTTGTTATTATAATTTGAAGTATATTTAATCTGATGGCAAAATACATTTTTTTTATATTATTTTATTGTGACTGTGGCTCCCATAAAGTTTGCTATAACTCCCCAAAAGTACCCCCATTGAAATATTCTATGGCCTCAATGGAGCCACGTGAGCCACAATCGAGAAACGCTGACCAAGCATTTATATAATAAAATCTTACATATATTTTACCTGCCTTAATAACAATAAAATGTTATAAAGGAAACATAAAACAAAACTAAGGACAAAGAGTAATATGAACAATAAAAAACATTGTATAGAATGATGGAAACTCTAGCACTGAAAGCTGTATTTATTTTTACATTCAAACATTTACTTTATTTATTCAACTTCTCAATAGAAATACGTTTGTTAATTCATGTATTTTTAAATATTCTTTCAGTTATACAGTATAGTATTATTTAATAAAATTAAATCGAGAATAAACAATGTTTCTTAATATAACGTAACTGAAATAACTCAACCTCTTATTCTTTACAAATATTTATTTTTATGTACACAATTAGTATATTTATATTTATAAAAAATATAAAGTGTTGTGTATATTTAAATTTAATTAAAAAAAATTCTTTGATTACATAAATATATTTATTATTTTTAGCAATATTAAATTCAATATATATATATATTATATAAATATATTGTCCGAAAGTAATCTTAAATAATTTTTCACACATAGATAATATATTGTATATACAAAACAATAATAATGTTTTTTTGGTGTATTAAAAATACAAATTTGTAGCTATGCAATTTATCAACACTTTTTTTAATAATTAGAAAATACATTGTTTGTATCTATTGTTTTAACTTTTTGATTAAAAGCTATATAGGTTGTTCCATAAATTTTGAAAAAATGTATAACTTTTAGTAAATCAACTCTAATTTTAATATTCATTCTGTGCTTTATAACAGTGGTCACATGTGTTGCTAATTAGTAACTAGATATTTTTTGTTTCGATATTTCCAACCCTAATGGCAGTGGATATAAAATAATCTCAGTTAAGCTATATTATAGTATTAGTTTCAACTCAATCATATGCGACAGTCAGTTAAAAACATGTGATGCAATCAGCATGAATGTCAAATATGCTTAAAAAAAATTTGGGAATTTTAACATATTTTTTAAATACGTTTATTTCAATATTATAAATATAATGTTACTGGTTTATAACCATTTTCATGTTTAAAATTATTTATATCTAAATTTATTAAAAAATAAGATTATGTTACAAAACGCTTGTAGTTATACTTAAATACAAAAATTAAAAAACCCCTTGCAATTTAAGTAAAAAATAATATCATTTTTGGTATGTTGTCTTTAGTCTCTAAAGCTTGTATTCAAATTTAATGTTGTTTATCGTAGTCAAAGATACATGAGGTTTGTGGGTTAAATGTGGTTTATGGATATAAATATACTTTTATAACATTTTCTGGTATTAAAATGACAGTGTTCTTTCAATCCTCTGTTTTAAACATTGAAACTTTATTTTTTCTTAATAAAATTGACCTCGTTTTAGTACTTGAAAATGAAAATATGTCACTTTTTTCAAATTGGTGGCAAATTTTAAATCTTAAGAATTTATAACTTTGTTAGATAAATCTTACATGAAAGTGTACTTTATAAAAAATGTTTATAATGAAAATCAGCAGCAAAATAAAATTTATAGAAAATATTTTTTTGCTTTAAAATAAGTTTAACATCAAATCCATCTGACCGCCATACAAACTTTTCTTGAGACAGTTAAATCCTGTTTTAAACAGTTTAACTTTATTTTTTCTTTATAAAATCGACCTCGTATTAGTCCCTATAATAATCACTTAGTCTTTATTTTGCAAAATAGTGATAAATTTCAAAACTATTAAGTTCATAAATTTGTTGTATTAAATCGTACATAAAAGTGTTCGTAAGAAACATTTAGAATGAAAAACTGTATCGAAAGAAAGTTTAATTTTTTTTTGCATTATAACAAGCTTTATATCAAATTCACCTGACCGCCATACAATCTTTTATGAGTTGCGATTTTTATTTATAATTATTTTTATTTTATTAATTTATTTAGCTTAATAGCTAATCTTTACATCTAACAAATTTAGTAAACATATATAAAAATATATAAAAAATACATAACAGAAAGAAAAATAAAAATATACAATAATAAAGTCTTAATATTATAATTTATTTCTATATGTACGAAGGTGTTTTTTTATTCCATTTATGAAACCCGTTTAATTTTTGCTGTTTCAGATTTCTCTTGGAAGACTATTATATAAATCAAAACCTCCGTACATAATTCCCCTAGCCGTACTCGTTTTCTTATACTTAATTATCTTTAAATTTTCTCTATTTCTAGTATTATATTTATGTACATCTTTATTTCTTATTAAATACTTATTAAAATATTCTGGTAACATATTATTTTCTAACTTATATATAAATACTAAAACATTCATACTCAATATTTCTTGAACATTCAACCATTCTAATCTATCAATCATACTTTTACAATTAGTTAATCTATTTTTATTTAAGATTACTCTCATTGCCCTATTTTGTAATTTTTGTAACATTTGTTTATCTAATTTATTTAACATATTTAATAGTGTTGCACAATAATTAAAATATTATACTATTGTAAATTTTTTTTTTGTGTTTATACTTAATATATTTTTTAATCTAGATAATAAACCTATTTTTCTACTAATTTTTTTTAATATGTAATTACAATGTTCTTTAAAATTTAATTTTGTATCAACAATTACTCCTAAATATTTTATACTATTCACTATTTCTATACTAGAGTTATTTATTACTATTTTGGTACTATTATCTAACACATTTTTATAATTAATAAACATACATTTAGTTTTATTCTCATTTAATTTAAGTACGTTATTCTTAAACCATATTTCTAATATACTTAATTCATTATTTAAATTATTTACAATTTCTTTAATGTTATCACCTATGCAATACATTAATGTGTCATCCGCAAATAGATGAATTTTACATTTTTTCACGTTATTAACTATATCATTAATATACAAAACAAATAACAATGGTCCTAATTTAGACCATTGTGGTACTCCATAAGACACTAATTTCTCTTCAGAATATACATTATTTATTTTAACTTTTTGTTTTCTTTTATATAAGTAATTATTAAACCATCTTTAAAACTATATCACTTATACCTATACTCTCCAATTTCTTTAACATTATTTTTCTGTCTATTGTTTCGAAGGCTCTCTTGAAATCCAAGAAAACTGCTCCAATGATTTTGTTTGTATCCTTAGCTAACAGCCAATCATTTATCACTACTTGTAATGCAGTTTCAGTGGAATGCTTTTCTTTGAATCCCGATTGTTGTTCACATATTATGTTTTGAGAAGTAATAAATTCCTTTAATTGTTTGGTTACTACTTCTATTATTTTTTCTATACACGGTAGCATGTTGATTGGTCTCATTTCTTCAACTTTTTTACTATTTTTTATTTTAGGTATAGGTACAATAGTAGCAATCTTTAAATTTTCAGGCATTTCTCCTAAGGAGAGTGCTTTATTTATTAAATAATTTAATTTAGTTCCTATAATTTCCCATGTTTCTTTAATTATATTTATATCTAGTTCATCAGTACTAGTTCCTTTTTTAAATTTACATATTATGTAATGAATTTCATCTAATGATACTGATTTAAATTTACTAAATTTTACAATTATTGCTTTATTATTATATTGTACTAAATTACTAATCCTTGGTATTGAATTAACAATTTCTTTTATGCTCTCAATGTAATATGTATTCATTTTTTCTGCTATTATATAAGGATCTTGATATATATTTCCATTAATTTCCATTTTTATTATGTCGTTTTTCTGAGTTGGATTAATTAATTGTTTTATTGATTTCCACATCTTATTTGGATCATTTTGTATTTCATCTATCAATTTTTCATACCATTTCTTTTTAGCCATTCTTAATACTTTGACTGCCATATTTCTACATTGTGTGTATGTTTTCCATTTTTCATTAAAGACTTTATATTCTATTTGTTCTGTTTTTAATATTTGAAAAATTTTGTATGACTCATCTTTTTTCTTTATAGCATTTTTAACATCATCATTAAACCACGGTTTTGGGTTGTAACGATATTCCTTTTTAAAATTTTTCATAAGACTAATTATTAGTATTTAAAAGTTAAATATGATTTAAATGTAAAAGCAAAAATATGTTTCTATTATGAATCAAAGGATTAATATAAGCTATATGAAGTGACGACAATTGTATAATGTACGGATAATAAACTTGAATGCATCATAAAAGTGAGGAATAATATTTTTTGTAACTTCAAAATCAGAATTAAAAATTATTTACCTAAGCAAATAATTTATTTTGTGTATATGGTATCATAATTGCATTGTAATGTTAAAAAAAGCATTAACCGATAGATTCTCACGACGGTAAATAATATCAATAGACTTAAATGCCGTTTTTGTGTACAACCGTCCTCCGAGTTTGCCGTATATATTTTTTGTAAATATTCGCATTTTATTTTTTTGTGAAATGAGTCATGAAACTTACATTGTGAGGCAATATTTTCGTACTGTTAAATAAGGATTTCCTGTCCCTTTTCAATACACCGCTCTCACTTCCCATTTAATCTGTAAATGCGTTTTGCAAATTAGAAAAATAGCCGGAGAATTTTGCATCTTGAAAATTGTGAGATATATATTTCATATGAGGAAATAAAATATTATATTGAAATTAAAATATTTTGAAACCCGGTAAAAATAACAGGGTCTTCGGTTATTTTAATTACGCACTTTTATCGAATATAATAAGCAGTTTAATAATAGTTGCACATTATCAAAAAAAAATTCTAGCATATTTAATGCAGCGTGGGCTTATATTCATATTATTCTCCGACTTCTTGAGCCCTATACATGTGCACCTGTTGCACCGACAGTGTATCAAGCAACTTACTTATTTATCAAATCGTTTTCTGTGATTCTACGACTTTAAAATGATAAAATTATTCGCTTTTAAATATTTAATAATTCTACATCGCTTGTGATTATGTGTGCGCTGCATTTTTATAAAAGTTGTATTAAATTGTTTATAGATAGCATGTTATTTATAATTATACTATATATGACAGGTAGTCGATAAAGAGCGCGATGAATGATATAATGAAAGATGAGTGACATTTAATTGTATGATATCACTTACTGTATGCTCTATGCACGTATTGTATGCTTTTGCTTTTAAAAAAGCGCCTTAAATCAATGTTTTAATTTTTATTTATAATAAATGCGCTATTATAAAAAACCAGATCCAGCTACAGTGACATCTATTACATATAATAATTTATAATTGATAATATAGATATCACCGATAACTAGATTTTATTGTAGGTATTCATTATATCTGATTGGTACAGATTTGCCTGTTGTAACACATTGTCAGGTTAAAACGGAAGATTTATTAAAAAATAAAATAGCATTTTTTAACTTAAATATAAATTTTCAATATTGCTTGAATATTCCACGATTCCAATTTATCAATCATACTTTTACAACTACTTTCATTTTTCTATTTTATAATTTTTGCAACATCGTTTTATCTAATTTATGTAACAAATTTAATATTATTGCACAATAATTAAAATGGGGCAATATATACATGCAATAAATTATAAATGTTTATATATTATTAATTATATCATTTAAATATTACAAACAACAATGGACATAATATGAACCGCTGTGGCACACCATGCAATATTTTCCCTTATTTATGTAAAATAAATATTTTCGTTCGTATCCTTAAACAACATATAATGCAGTGATTTAATTTTTTTTTTTATTATAATATAATAATATTTTAAATATTGTAATTACACATATTTTTGACCATCGTGACGGATCGGTGTAAGCCGTTAGGTCTTTATTTAATTAAAATTAACGAATTAATAAATTTGACATTTCTCGAAACAAATTCACCAATATATTTCGAGACGCGATATTTTCTTTAAATATAATACTGGTATTTAATTGGAAATGTATATTTTACTTTTAATGAATGTTTAAGATACTGGCTTTACCATTTTTATGAGCGCTTGTTTGCTCAGCTAATTAAATTAAAAATCTGCTTTAGTAAGCTTATTTATTTCAATAAAAACATCTAGATTCATTTAGATGCACAGAAAAAATACATGAAAGCAAGACTCTAGTAATGAGCAATTTCTATTTTAAAACTTACATATATAATCTGGGGATAAAAATTCGCTTTAAATAAATTAAAAAAACTAAATTAATGTTTCTTACGAGAAAATAAAAAAATACAATACTATTCAGTGTAAAATTTTACACATGAATATTAATTTATTTTTACTTAACTTTCAATCCCAACAAACCATATTTTGCATATTATATATTTAATTTATACGAATATTTAATTTCTGGATAGTACGCTAAGTATTTAGCGCAACAATCTTATCAATTGTTATCTAGTCTGATTTACAAAGCGTCGATTCTTTTCTACATAATATTAACTCTCAACGATGTAAATCGGATTCCTGCTCAGCAAATTCCAGATTGTATTACATGCTAGCTGCTTATAAGCTTTACTGGCAAAGCTTTTGAAATCAATTCTATTTATTTCAATTTAAATTGTGTTGTATCTATATTATCACAGCATCGAATATTTTATATATTTACATACATTTTCTAAATCAATGTTTATCTTATATTTTTGCCTGCGATAATGAGCGATGCAATGAAATGTACTAATGAAGATTGTTCGATAACGAGCATGAAACGATCCGATTACGAAATTATATAAAATTCAATCCAAGACATGGAAGATAATTATTTTTTGTGAATTCCAAACGAAATAAATGACCCAAAATCTCATGAATAGTTAATGCTGCAGATAAATATACACATGTAGCATAAAATTAATACAATCGACATTTTACTATTATTTTTTTTTACTACTTTCGTATTCAAATCAAATGACTAATAATTATAAACACACTTACAGTGGAGTAAATAATAGAAATATTAATATTTTTTTTATTAAATATGTAGGTCAAAAGGGTATTTAGAGTTCGAGTTAAGTATGTGTTCCTTTAAGCTCGCTCAAGAATATGTTTTCATATCATCTAGTAAAATAATTAGGTTGATTGTTTATTTTGGTACATACTGAATTAATTCCTTTTCACTAATCCTAGTTTTTATAGTTTCAAATGTGCATTAGTAGGAATTTATCGGTTCATTGTTATTAATTTACTGTATTGTATAAACTAAAGCATATTGAATGCCCTTATGTGTAGCACATGCAGATTAGATGGGTTATTTCTGTGCTTGTGTTTTATATAAATGCTTTGATATATTTACTGTTTTTTGCGCTTTTTTATTTAAAAATAGATAATGAAGTATTTTATTATTTTTTAACGTATTTAATAAAAAAAATATTGATAATTTATTTTATCACATGAAAGAAGAAGTGCTGTGATTGAAATATTGTTGATTATACATTAAATTATTTTGTACATGCATAATGCTTGTAGATTTTATATAACTGTATTTATTTGTAAATAATTATTGGGTTCGTAAAAAAATATACAAAACACCTGTCAGCTATCATTCATTCAATGTCACAAAAAACATGAACGTAATACAATTATGCAGTACAACAGTATGTACCAATCATATGGCAATTTTTAAGTAACATATAAGTCATCATCATCATCACTGCTTTGTACTTCTGGTCTACTCTACCTGATAGTTTGATCCTTTCGACTCGAATTGCACCTTTTATATTATTGATTCAGGACTTTTTCATGCCTTTTTCATGGACTAGATTCACAATATTGATTTTTATGCTAGCAGACGCATTGTCTATTGCATTTTTCATGCACAAAAAGATCGATTTTTATGAGCGTACTAATAGGATCTGTGTTAAGATACGCAATTGTATTATTTATATTATCCATCTTTTGTCCAAACGAGTTGTTATTTCCTTTTTGTACGTTTAAAAGTGTCGTTTAAGTAACCTTAGCCCCCCACAATTTTATTTTTATATATTTAAAAATCTTAAAAGATCTTTATAAGTGTTGTATATTGAGGCTTTATTTGGAATATATATATATATATATATATATATATATATATATATATATATATATATATATATATATATATATATATATATATATATATATATAATAATATTATGACCGGCTCATAATATTTCAAAAAGTTTTGATCCAAGTAGTACAAATATATGTTGACATTTTTAATTCTGTTCCTCAGATGTAACATCTGAAATATTCAGAAAAATCGGCCCGTTTTTCAGACCATAGTTATACTAATATACACAAAAAAAAGCCGTAATGTTTCTGGTGCATCAACGGAGTATTAGTAACCAGAAGCCTGCTGATTTAGGCTTCCGGGTACCCGGGTACCCGCACGTTTTTTATAACACCCAAATATCCTGTTAATTTTAATGAGAACCCGATCATTTTAATTTCTTACAATAAATATATATCTCATACAATGTTCTATATGTAAAATTCTATTTCGCAAAACCAATTTATAGATTAAGTTGGTAGTGAGGGCGGTGTATCAAAAATCGACAGATAATCCCTATTTAATAGTTTCACAATGTAGGTTTTATTACACATTTCATTTCGGCATACTCAAAAAAATATATACGGCAAACTCGGAGGACGGTTGTACACAAAAAAAGGCATTTAAGTCTATTGTTATTATTCATTCTCAGTGAATGATAATCGTAAGAATCTTGATCGCTCGTTATATATCGGTTAATGATTAGCACAGCCAGTAAGGGAAGTGAAATATAAAAAAAAATCTGCATGTATAATTAGGTGATTCATAAATAGAAGATTATAAATTTTTTTAATGCTTTCATTTATAATCCGCACAGTTGCCAATGGTTGTCACTTCATAACGTTTCTGTTAATACTTTGTCTAATAATATAAACATATTTTTTCTGACAATAATATATTGGGACGGGTGAGTCGTTTAACGTGTTTTAATGATAAGCAAATTCCTATATTAAAATTATTGTACGCTCACGGACAACAGGCAAAACAAAAGTGGTTTTAAAATATTTGTTTTTGACATTTTTTCTATCTTACTTTCATTAAATTAAATCTTGACTTTGGACTCTAAAATTTATATATTATGACTTAAATTAATGTTTTTTTAGATACAATTTTTTAAAAATACATTGTTTATCCGTTATTTTAAAGCTGATAAATTTATCAACCATGATAGTTTTGTAATAAATAATAAATTACCTGCGGTTGTAATTATTCTTATATATATTTTTTTAAACCTCAGATTTTTGTTTCGCAAATGCAATTCTAAATTTATCTGTGTTTTGTGAAAAAAATCACCAGTACATATATATTTCTACTATCGAAAATATAATTAAATGGATATGCTGCTCTAACATATCTATGAAACTCAATTTGCCAGTTGCAAAATATTTTATGTTCAAACCAAAACCCTATCAAATTACTTGTCGCATATTGCTTCATATTTTGTCTGCACTTGGATATTATATTATGTTTTAAAAATTATTACGGTTTCTTTTATATAATAGTACTAGTCAAAGTATATTCAAATCGAATTTTGGTCAATAGGAGGGCGCAAAAACAATTATCACTTCTCAGAAGTCAAAAATTCACGTCAAAAGCAATAAAATCGTGTCGGCGCCGTTGCAGTGGGAACGCTCGGTAACGAGCGTTCCCACTGCAACGGCGACGGCACGATTTTATTGCTTTTGGCGTGGATTTTTGACTTCTGAGAAGGGATAATTGTTTTTTGCGCTCTCCTATTGGTCATAATTCGGTTTAGTACTGCTCTATTTGATTCACACTTATTTAAGTCCTAATATAAACAAAAAATAACCGAGCGTTTCTACTGCGATGGCGACGGCACGATTTTATTGCTTTTAACGAAGATTATATACTTTCTATTAGGCTAGAAATATAGAAATTTATATCTTGAAATAAAAATATTAAAAAAACGAAGACTGACTGGGCAATTTTTGACCCCCTCCCTCCCTGCCCTTGTAAAAGCTCCATTGACTTCCCTGTGTCTATTAAATAAAATATTAAAAATTAAACATATATTTTTTTTATTACCGCGTACCCGGTTAATTTAAGTAAAGATATACGAGAACTGGGTAATGAATTTGAAAGTAAAAAGGGATATACCTGAACTTTTCTTACATATGACGTATTTAAGTTATATTTTATTTATTATCTCCAACTAATCTTGTCAGTTCCTGATATTATTTTTAGAATTAATCAATAGCTCCAGATACATAAATACGTCAGCCCGGTCAATGAAGGCAATAACGGGATTATCTTGTTTTGAATCAGTTTAATATTTTTCTTGTATTCAAAAATAAAATTTTTATTCAATAATTAAAATGCTGGTGTATTAATTAAATAGTAAAAAATTAACGCTACGCGGCCGAATGTATAATTAATTTAAAAAAAATATATTGTTTTTTTTAAAATGTATCTCTACAATTTATCGGATAAAGTTCGTATAACCTTTGTAATTAGATAGAAGGAAGGTTGTTCATCGGTGTGCAGCGGAAATGGTATATTTTAATTAATGTGCCAAGGCGCGGAAAATGTTGGAAAACACAACATAAAATATTTTTAGTAAACGCCACGGGAGAGTAATCAACTTAAAAAAATTAATCGCAGCAATTACTTACACCTTTTTCCAATTCTTTCGCAAATATCATTTTACAAATAGTTTAAAATTAACCTGTCTATAATATAATATTTTAAATTGTACTGTACATGTACATTATTTACTTTATATGCTAGTATTTTAGGCGCATTTTCGGAGTATAAATAAGAGAAAAATCTCTGTTTTGAAATATTTTCGGTTTGCTTTCTTACAATGTTTATAACTACTGATAGATTCTAATACATTACATCATCATCATATATCTTAATATAACTTATGTCCTTTATAAAATGATCGCATTTTATGCGATCGAATGTTTTACAGTAATATATCCAAAATAGTGTTAACACGCAGAAGAGCGATTTATTTTATTTTTTATGAATTATTTATATTTTTTAAAAATTTTGTTTTTAAAAAAATGATTGCATATTTATTCTCAAAATTTTATGGTTAAATTAATTTTTGATATGAAAATCATTTACAAAAGACTGCAGTATTTAACGCTCGGCACGCTCAGGCGCCAATTGATGTGACCGGTTGGTAAAGTGTTAAGCATTTTCTGTAAAGTATGACACAAATTCTTTAAAATACATTGCATTTAAAATCTTGTATGATTTACAAAAATTAACTAGGAATAATTGCAAAGCAATTAAAAAATATATTTTTATCAAATTCATGCAACTTTAATCAAATACAATTGAGTCAATAAATAATTTATATTTATTTGCTTTTTTAAAATTAACTAATAAATATTTTAAGTATGCTTATAAATATTTTAAGTGTCTTTTTATGTAAATTATATTCGTCGTATTTGTATTATATTATTTTTGATATTTTAATTCATATAATCTTCTTGATTTTATTAAGACGATGAATATTTTTAACTGATTACTTAATCTCGAGAAACGTTTTACCCAACTTGAATCATTATCGTTTTTATATTTATAGTTTAGTTCTTCTTCGTACCCTATTTGTTTGATAATACTATTTTAATTTAATTCATATGCAAATGCAAGTTGTATTTTTTCGTTAATTTTTGTATACTTATAAAACCAATATAATTGTGCTTAGAAGCCCTAATATAAATGTGTATACATTTTTATGTTACGAGCTATTTTTCATAATGAAAAAAAATAGTCACAGTATATTAATCCACTCTGAAGTGGTGTTGTAGCAATCTGTCGTCATTGTGATATTTATTGAATATCAGCGAGGCAAAGTTTTGTATCAGATATCTCTACAATAGAAAGAGCGGATCGTATAGCACTTTTAAAAATAGCTAAGGGGCGACATTAACAACCCTTCGAGAGTCGCGATTGCAGTGGAATAGTGCACAAAGTATTACAATAGAATACAAATATTAATAAAGTGTTGTATATTAAAAAATGGTAATGCGAAAAATTAATATATTTGCAAGTGATACAATTATTCATTATATAGACGAATTAGTGTTCAATTATACATTTGCTAAAATTTTGTTGAAAAGAAAATGTAAAAGTGTTATTGGATCGGTACGATTAAGTACTGGTTTATATTATTAACAAAATAAAAATTAAAATACTAAATTAAATACCTATATTAACACTAATTAGGTAAATTAAATACTGTTAAAATACGGAAATATAATACTAGTTCGTCGTCGCAAACTCTTCGATCACTCTATTATCACAAGTTTTCTTTGCTCGTTGGGTTGTGCAGTCGATTTTTTTTTAATAGCTCATGGCTCAGAGATATTCCCCCAGTTTAATTAAGGACTATTCTAGTGCCAATCCAAGATTTTTTCGAGTAGTGTTTTATTTTATTTTTTAATCTTATCTTCACTGCATTAATTAAATTTATCAGAAAAGACATATAGCCCCCAAATATTAATCTGCATTTTTTATAATCGTTTTATGCATTTTACTTAACGTCTCATTTTATTTTATTCTCATTAGAGAGTATAGCACTTTTTAATCCAAAATAATCCATCTATTATGTTGATTAATTAGTTGCATACGTCTTAGACATATTTTTTTGCTTAGTAACGTTTTTTTTTGACAGGTATACATCCGCATAATACGCATTAATTTTTGTTTCTGTTTCACAAATACTCATTGGTAATATCAAATGCAGTTTCATTCAGATCATTCAAGCACATTCTAAGTAAAACCTGTTTTGAAAATACATTTATTAATATAAATAGTTTTATAAATGTAAGCTTGAAAAGCTTAGTTATTTTTAGCCATCTTTTCAAGTTGTCTACATTGAGGAGTTTGTTGCCCCGATGTTGACGTTCTGTGTTTAGCAGTAAAACGTTTTATAGCACTGACGATGTATTTGACACCTAAGTTGCGATTTCCAAATTCATGATCCGGTTCGTGGATATTTTTCCATTGCTTAACCGGGTACCCGGTTCTGTTCCAATAATTTTTAGCCACCATTATGTACTGACTATATTTTGCTTAAATAGTACTTAATTAAAAAATGTTTGCTTAGAAGTATAAAACTTATGTGTAATTGTTATTATTTAATTTAATTTATTTATTATTTTTTTTTATTTATAAAGTCAAATTTAATAAAAAGGTAATTTATCATTGCTGTTATTTTATGAAATTTATTTAAAGCTGTAGATACTGATTATTTTATAAATATTTTATGATCTAAATATTTCTTCTTTAAATAATATATTTAACCCTTTAAACGCCAGCGATTTTTTAGTGAGTCACCAGTTATTATCTTCACGCGTCTGTCCCTCTTTCTTTAGATGAGTATAAAATACTTGATTTAATAAATAATAAAGTTATTACAAAAATATTAAATAATTAATTAAACATAATTTTGTAATAATTCGAAAACTTCTTTTAAAAAATATTTTGCTGAAAAAAATAATCATCAAAGGACGCAACGGTGAGTCGCTGGTGTTTAAGTGGTTAAAAGTGGTTAAAATATTAAGTATGTATAAGTGTGTAAATCATTTTTTAAACAACGCGTTTTTTTCAATTTAAAAATACTACCCTGTTTGTAAAAATAATTGCTTCTAATATAATTATCCACCACCAAAAATATATTTATTTAAAATTTAATTTTTTTTTGTGAATTATTTTCGACTCAGTAAAATTGTTTTATTGTCAGCGTTTATAGATTAATGCGTGTTTTATTATTTTTGGGATTTCGTTCATATACAAGATAAAGCGGAACGGCTTGAATAAACTTTCCTGAGAAACTCTAGCTTTAATTTTACGCGGTATCGAGTGTTCATTATTTAGTGAAAAAACTTTTACTTCCCAGGTTGAGCGTATTAAGCGAAGCAGATAATCAGCGGTTTTGTATTAGTAAAGTTTATGAATCAAACTGTCATGCAATATTGTGTCGAAAGCTTTTTTTGTATCTAGCATTAAAATTAAAACTTAAAACTATAAAGTTGCTGTATTATCGAAAATCAAACTGTTCAATAATAATTTTATTTTCTTGAGATACTTTTAAATGCATAAGAAATGTAGGATCATTATAATTTTTTTTATTGAATGAATTTAAGCGGTTTTTAAAATGGTAGGGAAATACCCAAAAGAAAGGCAAGCGTTAAAAATATGATATAAATGATATTTTGCGAATTAAGGTAGTATCAATTATTATTCAATAATAGGTATTGTGTGTATTTTTACCCTTATTGCACTTCTTTAAACATTATTACGGTTTGTTATAACTGACAGTCTGAAAAAATTGTCTTGTTAATAACCAAATTGACGAATTCACGACCGACGTTCTAATAATCGACGAATCGAGGGGTGACGGAAAACAGATTTTTTATCTATTTTTCACAGATTTTCTGTATTTTAGCTAAGGAAATAAAATCAAATCAGATCGCGAAGAACATACTGTGCGCGAATTTCGAATTCCTTGCATCAAATAAAAGCGTCATAAATACAAATAAAAAATATATGCTGCTAAATTGTGATAAAACTATACTTTCTTAAATATGTATGTAAACTATTTTATTTGTTTCAATTTTAACATATCAATACCATTGAATTATTTTTTTATCAGCCTCGTAATCTTATGGTAATAGTAGTAAAATAAAATCTGTCGATGCAGCTTTTGATTTAACTAATAAAATACAGGAAAACTTAAACGATAAAAATAAAACTTCAGCATTAAAAAATGCTTTTGACACATTAGTGCATAACATATTATTAGAGAAATTATAACATATTGCAATAGTAGGAAAAAAGTTTAATTTATTATAAAGCTATTTAAATAATAGACAAGAAGTAGTTGTAATAAATGGTACACAAAGCGAATGTGAGGTGGTGAAGTGTGGAATTCCACGGGGTTCTATTTTGGGACCTTTATTATTTAATCTATACATAAATGATTTAACCCTATGTAAACTCGCTGGAAGGGTTCAACTATATGCTGATAATACGGTACTAATATATAACTTTAAAACACACAAAAATCTATATTAGTGAATGGATGAGATAGAACTAATTAATAATTGATGAAAAAAAATTGAATCGTAATTTTGATATTACAATTACTGTAAATAGTTCTTTAATTACAAATACGTAAATCTTCCTTTAGAAAACAATTATTATTTTATAGCTATATTAATTATTATATATAATAAAAAAAAATACCAAATAGATTAAACATTTTTATGCACATATTCATTAATTACAATTAATTAAAATTAAAATCAGTACAGGTAATTCAAAATAGTGCTATAAAAGAATGTTAAATTTGTGTTTCAGTGCTCACACGAAAGACATTAAAATTAAAATAAAAAAATCTCTCAAGCATTTTCTGTGAAATTTGGCTTCAATTATATAGGATATATTGCATTTAAAACCTTTAATGATTCACCAAAATATCTTGGTAATAGTAGCAAATAAACTAATGTGTACCTATTATATTTTTTTTAATATATTAAGTATTAAATTTATAATTTTATTGTATCAAATCATTTTTTACTTATGCGGAATTACTTCAATAAAAATAATATAATGAAAAAAAAACATTCATCACGCATATATAATTTTAGCAACTTTCGAAAGCATTTGTAATTAAAAAATAGCAATAAATAATCATATTATTATTTTTTAATGATTACATTGCACAATATAAGTATAATGGTAGACGGAATAGTGTAGTCCGTAACGTCTCAGATTAACAATTCTGAGGTTGCGGGTTCGAGCACTCCGGTAGCGGCACTCAAATTTTTATTTATTGCGCAATATTTTAGTTCTATTTTCAAGTAATATGTTTCGCCTTCTGCTCAGTCACTTCCTTGTTCTTGTTCTTCCGTACTGATCATCAAAGAAACTGAACGCTCAAATCTTAAATACAGCTTTAATAAATTCTTCTGGGTCTAATTTGATTTTGAAGGCTTGTGAAGTCAGTCTCGCTGCTACTCTAAAACGTATTTCTAATCTATGATAATTTCCTGAGCTATGTACATGCACAAAAGTCACCCCTATTTATAAAAAGGGTGACAAATTGTGTATAAATAGCCATAGACCAGTTGCAGTGTTGTCAGTTCCTGTTAAATTGTTTGAAATTATTAACCATAAATATGTCTTAAATCACTTTCGGCAATTATTGTTGGATAAAGAGCATAGTTTCGTGCCGCCTATTCCACTATTACTTCTGTTTTTCACCAAAACGGTGACAAAATCTCTCAATGCGGGAATTCAAGTAGACGTCGTATATTCAGATTTTGAGAAGGCATTCGACATGGAACTGGTCCATTTTGTGTATTTATATTTTTTATATTATAAAATAATACAATTATTGTTTTTGACCATGTTAATTTATTTTAAATAAATAATTACTCAGTTGTTACAGATTTACTCCGTTGTAACGCATTGGGCTTACGCCTGTCAGGTTGCAGTGTAAGATTTAATAAAAAAATGTTTTAGCAACTTGTATGTTTTTTGTATGGTAATGATTTTTATTTTAACACTTTACCTACCAGTCATATCAATTGGCGAACGGTAAATACTGCTGACGTCAATTGGCGTCTTTTGTATATGGTTTACATGTCAAATTAAAAATGTATGTGTTGTGTTTTATTGATTTTTTTACGGTATGAATTTTAAATTTATTTTGATAAAAATAATATATTTAGACAATACAAATTCAATACAAAGGTCTATTTAAAAATTAATAATTTACATATATATTATATATTTCTTTAATTTAAATTTCAGTAACGTCTAAAAAAAATCGAACCGTATCAAAAGATACATAAATTTTAATAAGAAGGTAATTTTGCGCAGATTTGCGAAAAAGTACCAATAGTGAAACTGCCGGTAGGTAAAGTGTTAACTTTACCAATTTTAAACCACGATATGATTTGATTTGATCGTTTTACTTATATTCTTAATCTGCGTAAGAACAGAATATTTTTTGAACGCTTCCTTAAGATTTCAATATTTTTTTGCACCGTTTATATTGTTATTGTTCCAAAGTGACATTCTAATTGACGAATGCAGCAATAAGAGTCTAAAAAAAATCTTATTCAACGAAAATATGTATATATTAGACATTAATAATTTACTGACTAGCTTATGCATAAATATTTTTAAAAGAGAAACATTTTTAATATTTTATTTTAAGCTCCGAGGGCTGCAGCTGCGCAGTTACCGCCACTGTACGATGGTAACGCAATTTTACGCAAATCAAATTCTATTTTTTTTTTTAAATATTATTAACACGAAAGCTTATGTATCTACTCAAAAATAGTGCAGACATAGCCCTAAATAGGTGGTAATATTTTTTTCTTATATACTATGCATTTTACTCAGCTCTATTCTGGATTAATTGTCGGTTCTCTTTCGACACTTTAAAATTTATAGTGTTTTTTTGTTCAGACAATCGTTTCTAGCATAAGCTACGTAATATTCTATCATGTTTCTAAATGTAGAATAAATATATATTTGCTTGCTTATTGCCTTCAAAATGTCTTACAAAATTGTGAACGTTTGTGTAACCAACTTAATATCTTGTTGAATGAAAATTGCCAGCTGTAGGGTATTTTCCACCTACCATATATACTCATGTTAACTTACATACATAATCATAAAACTAAACCGCGATATCATACATTTTTTATTGAAATGTTACGTGACTTTTACAACGGAACTAAAATCTATTTAATATGCGTATTCAATATGCATTATATTAAGCTATCGCTGATATAAAATATAATATAATACTGGCAGCTCATAATCGTATTGCAACAATGCACCCACAGTTGAGAGCCACTGAGTTGCATCCCACCCCTATGCGCTCCAAAACCCCCTCTCCGTCTCCATCCCTATCGAAGCACATAGATCATTTTAAAGCATATCAGTCGGGGCTTTCGTCAAGAGCAGACGTCCATTCAACACCTCGGAGAAAATACGATAAAGGATACTTATAATATTTAAAGTGATCTTACATCATTATTAAAGCTGTGGTGATCGTTAATTAATCTGAAAGCTCATCTTAAAAATACATTTTTAATTAAATTTAATTAAATTGTTACTTAAATAAAACTTTCGTTTTTTGCGATGTTAATTTTTTTTTAATACAATTCGACCAATATGTTACTAATATTTGTTTATGAATTCGCAGACTCGAATCCGTCGTATATCCACGTGAGATTGGATGGTCCTTTGACGCACCCGGACGGATGCTGAGAACTCAACTCTAATATCCGGCAATGGTAAAGATGGCCGGCATGGAAGAGCATGAGAGAAAAATCGTGATCGAGTTTTGCCATCTTCTTGAGAAGTCTAAACAACTCTTCAACGGACTCAGGTAACTTGCATGCTGTTTAACTATTAGATATTCGTATCCGCCACGCACAAACGCATATATCTTTTTTATTGTATTATGTATAATGCATTATATTTGAAATATCATATATCGACGCGCATAATAGAAAAAAAGTTTTTAGCTGCAAATATACGATAATCTCATCTATATAAAAATATGCAGTGTATTTTAATTAAATATGAATAGCAACTTATGTAATTGAACAGAAAAAATATGTTTAAAAATAGGTGCATAATAAACATTTCTGCTGTTAAGCTATGAAATATATTATTTAACTTTAAAAGTTATGATCGTAGAATCTCTTTGACTTTTCAATAGAATGTTAACTTTGAAATAGCAATATTATTCATGTCTATTTGTGTCAAATACAAATATAAATACAACTTTTTATTTTATGAATTGTTCGTTCATAGAAATAATAGAATTCAGCTGTATTAAAATTTAATGCTTTTCTTCATATGATTATACATTGATTTAATTAATTCGAGATTTGAGATAAATAAATATGAATATAAGCAGATTTTCTGTAAAAGTGCTTTCAATGTGCGTCACAATTGCATTCTTTAACTCCTTTGCGAATCTAATATATTCCTTAAATTAATTAAAAGCTTTCACTGATTTTTATTTAACGTGCTCAAAAATATTATGCGATATAACACTTCAATAACAATTTTCACTGGAGTGATCACAAAATCAATATTTATGTTTCGTACCAATATCAATTAAAGCATTACTTATGCAGCTCTTTAAATTTATTAATCCTTTGATCATCAGAATTATTAAATTTGGTTCAGTGTTATATTAAAATTTTTGTTATATTGCGTCCTTTTGTCCTTTTAAATGTCGATTAAAATTAGCGATTCTTAATGTAGAATTTTTCGTAACATATATTATTATCATAAGTACATATTTTATTCTGTGAATTATATGAATGATTTGTGAGTCCTATTTTGTGCCAGATTTTATTCATTACATTTTTGAGTATATTTTTATACCGCGGAAACTCTTGATAAATCCTTGTAAGCTAAGAAAAATATACAATAAGTATATTATATGTATTATATTTAGAAACATATTTTTTTTTGTATATATATATATATATATATATATACATATATTAAAAATACATTTTTGCGCGCAATATGTTTTCACACACTAGCCTTTGTTTTATATATTTCCCATCCAGGATATGATTTAATATTCATATAAAACGTCATTTAGCGCGCTTTTAAAGATTTTATTTTATAAGAGTCTTTGACAGCGAATATTTCAATGGAAAATTTGTACCGTCGCTCTTTGCATCCATCGTAATAATGACGTTATTTAAAAAAAATATAATCACTACACGACCCATGTAATATTTCCGTGAAGTTGAAAATGAAACATACATAAATTTCGCAAATTGCAACTGAAACCATAGTAAGCGTATATTAGAAAGTATATGAGGTGTAATTGCTTGTTATACAAATGAGTTTGCTAAATATATTTATAATAATAGCATATGTATCATATTCAAATGGTATTATCACAATCATCATAATAACTTATTAAAACGTTGTTTTAAGCTTAACCGTAATACAATTCTCAGCAAAATAATTATGTATAAATACATTAAATTTATTATAATTTGACTTTTTTACATATATGATACAAATAAAAAATATTTATTCCCTAATTATTGTAAAATAAAATGAATGAAGCATTAATTTTAATTAGAATAAACCGTGATCATTAGTGTTTGAAACCAATATCAATTACACATGTATGTTTCAATTACACTTCACTCTTAATAAGCTCTTTGACTGCGCTTTTCAAGTACCTTTGACATATGAACTAATTCACCTTCCTATTAACGACCAACTACAGTTGCATCAACGTGTAGCATATGGTATTCTGTTTAATGTCAAAATTGCTCTATTATAGGAATACATACTTTAATAGGACTACACTATCATGAAACAGATCGAAGTTATTTATTGAACAAAGGGAAAGCAACAAGTCGATAAAAATAGTAAGGGAATTTAAATATTTAGATTTATCGATTCTTAGATTAATCGATCCAATTTTGGGGTCATCATTTTAGGCGTACTCCGAATTTTTAGTTAAATCGATCTTGTGATTTGTTGTTTGCACTTTTAATTGTCAAAAAATCGTTACATTTACAACGAAACGAAAACAAACAAAATACCATTGAAACTATTTAATTATTAAACAAAAATATAGTACATTAAGGACGAAATAGTGTAGTCCGTAACGTCTCAGATTAGTACTCTGAAGTTGCGGGTTCGAGCCCCAGCAGTGGCACTCGAATTTTTATTACTAAGAAAATGATTGATTGATATCTATTGCTTATCAATTTAATTGCACATGATAATTTATATTTATTGATCAGTCTGGTTGTTTATAGGTATTCATTATATCTGATTGACTTACTCAGTACAGATTTACTCCGTTGTAACGCATTGGGCTTACGCCTGTCAGGTTGCAACGGAAGATTTAATAAAAAATATAAATAAATAAATCAATATTTATCATGTTTTTTGTATAATTATGATTTTCTTTTTAATTTGGAAAAGAGCGATCAGATCTGATTTAAAAAATAAAAAAAAAACAATATATTCATACAAATAGCTCACAATTAAAAAATGCAAAAATTTTTAACTAGAGCAATTAACAATTAAAAAACACTACAAAGTAAGTTTTGATAAAAAGTTTTCCATTCAGCAAAAATTCCATTCGAAATAATGATGTTATAAAATAAACATTTATAATATTATTGAGTATTTTTAGAACTAAAAAATACCTTCACAAAATTTATTTAAGTTAAAAAAATAATATGAAAATTCAAGCTGTTATTTTTAACAAAAATTGTTATAAAAATAAAATATAAGAGATTTTAAATGACAAGTTGTTTAAAAAACACATATTATCTATAAATCTAAATTAAAAGCTTTTTCAATTGAAATCATTTCACGTCAAAAATAGATTCTCTAAGATCTATTTTTGATGCAGTTGACGCTCTTACTTAAAAAATTGCAAAATTTCTAGCGAAACTATATCACCTTTAAATAAGGAAATTAAATCATATATCAGAAATTCTTACGATAAAGATGTTTTTGGCTAGTTATGCCGCAACTCAATACCAGAAATTGCTATATTGTTTTTCTGAAAGAAAATAAAGCTCTCATTAAGCACTGTCATAATTCAACTTTTTGATTTCCAATTAATAAATTAAAAGGTCACTGTGTACATATAAATTTTTTAGTGAAATATTTCTAAACAAGTATTAAAAAATTCGATATGTAAAAACATATTTATAATATGGTCACATATATTTGATAAATTCAACGTTAAATATTATATTTCATTTTTTTAGAAAAAGTAATGGTACAATCAGACACATTTTATAGGAAAAAATACATACACATGCTAATTCACACCTTCATTACTAAATTCTATAGCAGTTTTCTTATAACATAAGATTTCAGATATTGAACAGAAATTTAAAGTACGTGAAAAAAATCAGAAAATCGTTAAAAATGTTATGTATATTTGGAACAAAAATAATGCTATTTCATATATACCATATGTTCGAAGGATTTTAAAAAAAATAAGGCGGGTCCTTTTCAAAAATGTTTTTTTTAAATCTCAACTAAAATAGGCAACTTTGTACCAAATGAAAAAGTCTGAATCAGAAGTAGTATATACTAAATTTCTTGTGGCAATTGTGCCTAAATTTCCATTGATCAGACAAACCACAGGATTTTTAAATGAAAAATATAACATAAAAACGCGAATAAGTTCTTTGATAAAAAATTTCAATAAAAGGAAAAAATATTGATAAAATTAAAAATTAGATGAGAATAAAAAAAATATTGAATATATGTAATAACTTAATTTAGATCGTTGTTAAGATACGCTCATATATAATTCGTCAATCGATCAGCTTAAGATTACTTTCATACATGCTAAATGTATATTTTTTACAAATTGCTACAGAGCATCATATTTAATGTTTCATAATTACTAATAATATATTAAAATGCAGTAATTTTAAATTTATTCCACCTTCAGTATAATGTCAAACTTTCTTGATCACACGTCAATTTGTACCATATTTAACACTATGCCTTTACATATATATTTGTAAAAAAATATATAATAGTAAATAAAGGAAAATTCTCTATCGTTCACAATTATTTTAATGCCATCAGCGATTATTGATTTTACTTTTTTTCCGATATACTGGCAGAGGTCGGCTATTATCCATATAGTAGATAATTAAAAACGTAATTCCATGTTTAATTTTTCTTTGTTGTACACAGACGTGATATTTTTTAAATGTTTATCGAAAATACACTTGATAAACTAATAGTAAAGAATCAAGCGAAAAATGTAATAAAACTGCTAGTCTAGTATGAAATAAGAATATTAGTTAAAACTGCGTCACGCTAATTAGATTGTTTGATACATACAAAACCGCATGATGTTACAGCGCTGTTAATTGAATTTATGAACGATATAGAAACAGTATACTATATTCTAAGACTTTCCGTATTTTTAAATCTATTTAAGAATTCATTAAAAATATTAGTGCATAAACTATACTGCTTTAACTATAAATATACATTTTAATAATATATGTATAGTGCATTTTTATTTAATTTTTATCGAGAATAAAAATATATCATATTGTAATAGGAGCATAAACTAATTTTAAATCGACTTATAATTGAATTTTTATCGCAATAATATAATTGCAGGTGTTAAGGACTATGAATAACTATATTAGTCCAGTCAAATAAGGCGAAATAAAGGCTGAACCTCGGAATGAAAGATAACAAGCTGAAATTTTGCACAGACCTTCGTTTAAGTGTTCTAAGGACAGGGGGAAAAGTCTCATAAAATATCGTGTCTGCTAATCAAGATATCAAAGGTCAAAGGTCACAAAATTTGTTTTTTTGCAAATATCTCGCGTTTTATGCGTCGCACGTCATTAGATGCTTAACAAAACTTGTAAAGCATAAAATTTTCTACAAGTTTGGTTATTATATTTGTTTTGTATCATTAACCGTTTTTGAGATACAGCGCGAAGAGTGGGAGGCGTACATCCGTTTATAGAATCTAGCGAGTATTTCTACCTGCTTAACTTGGTATAAGCTTTGAAAAAGTAAACAATCGTGAAAAAAGTGGTCTCGGCAAGTCGTTTGAACAATAATTTTATTACTTTTTTCGTTGTATTATTAGGAATTAAGAATGAAATATTGCTCTGCAAGAAATTTGTGCGAAAAAATTGAAAGAGTTGAGAGATGTCCTTACGGAGTATGTACCAGATGATATGAAGATCATTTCCAAATTAAGAGAAAAATATTTAACTGATATTATAATTACAACGAAGATTGGATCATTCCCTATTTTTTCTTCTCGCGATGCTCAAGCTTAAATTTTATCCATAGCTTGGTATGAAAATAAAAAAGGCACTTCGGAAGAAGAACACTTGCGCGTAGTGGAAGCTGCTGCGGCGATTATTGGTGAATATATTCGATCTTCTGTTGTTGAGACCAAGTCCTATCCGCCCCCGAGTAAAATATTAATGAAGAAATTCCGAAAACTTAATTATATTTTCTGCAAGAAGTTATTATAAAGAACAGAAAAGGAAAGACGGGGCATTTTAAAACGAAATACACAGCTATAAGTAATGCTATAATGACTTCCATACGAAAATGGTCCTTTTCTTCGCAGTTATTAATAGGCCTATCTGTATTTCTTCATAGAAGAAATATAGATAGGCCAAACATCCAAAAAGACTTTTGGATGTTTTGTCAAGTTTAGGTTTTTTCGCTTCATATAGTGATACTGTAAAATGTTAAATTTCAGCTGTTTATCACCCACAGCCTCGTAATCAACCATCAGAGTCAAGCGACTTAGTACAGTATGCAGCGGATAATGCAGAAAAATATTTATACTCTTGATGGCTATAATACTGTTCATATAATGGGAATGATAAAAATAATAACTCCAAAATCTGAAGTTATATCCGATGACCGCATAAAGAAATTTACAACAAAACCAAGTGCAAAGGAATTAGCAGCACTATCACATATACCCCTTCTAGTGTATGAAAATCATGTCGTACCCAGATTGAGCAAGAGATTCAAGTTCAAAATTTTAATGATGTAGAAGAACTAACCGAACAAATATTTAATGTAGTTGATTTGTTGTGGATGTACGAAAAGTGGAAAAATATCTCACCGTTGCCAGGGTGGAATGGATTTATTGAACAACTTACAAAAAACAATGAGAACTTTGTAACTTCTCGGATTCTGTTTCTTACTTTTATTCATCATCCTGCGAGTAATATTGACACAATTTACACCACATTACAGTGTGCTATAAGCACTGCCAAGAAACATGAACAAAGAACATGCTTAATAACTTTTGATCAGCCATTGTACATAAAAGCACGTGAAATCGTAGCAGCTTCAGATGCTAACTCAAACTTGTCCAGAGTAGTTGTGAAACTAGGAGGCTTTCATATGCTTATGTCTTTTATTGTATGCATAGGATATATATAATGAATGGAAGCGGAATCAAGGAAGCTCTCAGTACAATTTATGCTTCGAATTCTGTCGACAAAATGTTGGATGGTCACGCTTTTGCAAGAAGTATCAGAGGCCATACGCTATTACTTTTTGCATTATCGATGATGATTTTTGAAGATATGGAGATTGAAAGTTATAATGCTTTAGATGGGTTCATTCAGCAGATAACAATTTGCGATGTTTCCTATGAAACTGTGGAAGAATGTGCAGGTAGGTAACTCTGGCTCCGTAGTTTACATAGCGTTATCCTACAAACGGATGCGCGCTTCCCACTCCCCGCGCTATATCTCGAAAACCATTAACCATACGAAGAAATAAACTACAACAAACTTGTAGAAAATTTTATTTTCTATAAGTTTTGTGAAACATCTAATGACATGCGACGCAAAGAAGGCGAGATATTTGCAAAAATATGATTTTTATGACCTTTGACCTTTAATATCTTGATTAGCAGACACGATATCTTATGAGACTTTTTACCCTATCTTTAGAACGCCAAAACAAAGGTCTGTGCAAAATTTCAGCTTGTTATCTTTCATTCCGAGGTTAAACCCTTATTTGACTGGACTATATGTTATATCAACATTATCTGTATATCTACTAATGGTATTTAATCATTTTGCAGTTGCTAAAAATGGTTAATTTATTTTGATAATTTCGAAATGAAATATATGACATTAAAAAAAATGTAAGGATATGTTTCTAACAAAAATCAGAATATTCATGAAATTCTTTAAATGTACATACTACTGAAATTCCTATGATTGAGATCGTCTCTTACAATTTCAACATCAAAGTTTGCCTTCTTGAAATCTCTCGCGCTTTACAGTAAACCCTGCATTGTTATATTTTATTACTTCTTGGAATTATATCTTAATATTTTTTATTATTCAACCGTTAAAATGTTTATCGGTGGCAGAACGCAAGTATAGTATCGTGCCATGGCATGCACCGGTGCCCGGAAAGTTTGCTTACGAAAAAATCATATGAGCCATGGCTACATGGTTTTTAATTTGATATTGTAACTTAATTATTTGTTTCTAAGGAAGCAATATTACAATGTTTATTTTTATCAGTTTTTTAGTAAATTTTATAAAAACTTTTTTATTACTATTTTTTTCTATTTATAACAATTAGTAAAACAATTTAATTTCAATGCTTCTTTAGCTTTTTTAAGCTACATCAATTAATGTTTATTATATGAAAGCTCAATAGAATTTAGTTGTGAAAGATGATGGTGCGAATTACCATTTCAATAGCGATTTTATGTTTTTTTTTTCATCAGTAGACTGTGTCTTAAAGTTTTAGCAATAAACCTAAAATTGCTAAAAATATGTTTTGTCAATTTTCAATTTAATTCTTAGGCGATGATAAAAAAAGTATAAAAAAAACATATGCACCTCCTGAGGATGCCGAAAGAATTTTTTGGCTAATATTTTAAATATAAAACAGTTACGCACTGATTAAATTTATATGATCATTAATAATATTAGTGTGATTTTTATTACGAATACAATTACTAAATAATGTGATCAAAAATTCGATGTTAATCTTGTTTAGGCTTATTTAGGCTTACTTCAGCCAGTTTTTATATTTTTTCCTTCGCAGTCTGCCCAGAAAAAAAAATTCTGTGTTGATTTAGAATACATGTTTTAAGGTAAAATACATGAAAATTGTCTAAGGTAATCCTGTAGTGATTGTCGTATTTTTAAAATTTAATTTTGAAGAGTCTGTCTTGCTTTGTCCGTTGATACCTGAGTTGATGTATTGTTATATCTGTGTATCTCATCAACCTTATTCTCCAGCCCTTGCTCTTCCCGACTAGATTATTTCGATTAATGCAACATTTACGGGATGAAAAAAACATCGAAATTAAAATATGCTTTATGGAATATTTTGCGTCATAGCCTCAAAAATTTTTATAGAAAAAAATATATCTTTAAAATAAAATTATGAATATTTTATTTGTAAAATATTAATAATTTAGCACTGAACGGCAAAAGTAATACTGTGCTATTAATTTAATATAGGCATTCACTTTTACAAAACAAGTGGATCATGTATAAGAGTTTAATTGAAATCCTTTTTTTTAATAATGAAACGGTTATCGACTATGAGTATAAGTGAATCGATTTTCATGAGATGTTGTTTTATCTTAAATAATACATGATTTGCGGCCCCGCATTTAAAGTTAAGTGTAAACCACTGATATAATATTCGTCTTTTAGCGTTACTTATGGTTGATTAGTATGTGCAATATTTTCAATTTTAAGCGCAATTGTTTGGTAACGAGATCTCTCTTTCTTTGTTGTAAAATACATATTTTTAAGTCGTATGGTTTTTTATTTTCATTTGTTTAAAATTATAGTTAAAGTTATAACAAATTAGTTGAAACTCTCACAAAGGTGTAATTTTCATGAGGAAATTAGCAATTTTTTTGTCATTGTTAAAGAGAAAAGTTGTTGTTAGCTATGTGACATTTCCATCGCAATATGCATTAATTCTGCAACATAACAAGCAATAGAGTAATCTAAAGCTGAAACAACTGCTTCTTTACGAGCAAGTTATCATTTTTTCTGAGAGCGTATTTATTAAAAAAAAACTTAATTAAATTGCGGATTTACTACTTTAAGACAATAAAAGCAAAATTGAAATGGTGTTTAATTGGTGATTCTGGAAAAAGCATTTTACATTATTAAGTAATTTTCACTCAAAAGTGGAGTCACCGATATGATATTTTAGTGATATTGTACAATTGCTAGTTTTAATTAGAATGCTCATCGCAGTTTTGTCCATTAAAAAAAAAAGATTGAAGACAATTTCATTGCAAGGTAAAAATCGAGGTATTGATATTTTTACCGGATAAAAGAAATACGTAACCAAGATCAGGTTGTCGTTATTAAAACTTTTCTCAATCAAAACCCTGTTAATTAATGGATTTATTGTCTTGAATTAGGATTAAGATTTTTAAATTATTTTGAGCTTTCACTGCATTATTTATTTATTAGTTATATGTAGCAAGAGACTTTCCGCAAAAAGGGTAATAGATATTGCTTTTAAAATGATGAAATCAATTAAAGGAAAATCTCTTTAGCGGCGACTTTTTTATATACGAAACATTACAGCCTTGATTTTAAGGTGACCGGAATATTTAGCAAACGAAAATTCTGACTGCTTATTATTTTTCTGTTTTAAAATTTTTTTTGTAAAATATTTTTTAAACAAGATATTTTCAAATTAAAATCATATATATATATATATATATATATATATATATATATATATATATATATATATATATATATATATATATATATATATATATATATATATATATATATATATATATATATATATATATATATATATATATATATATATATATATATATATATATATATATATATATATTTATATATATATATATATATATTTATATATATATATATATATATATATATATATATATATATATATATATATATATATATATATATATATATATATATATATATATATATATATATATATATATATAGACATTAAAAAAAAATATTATCAATATTGTTAAAAAAAAATTGCGCACGCGAAAATTACACACAGCAGAAATTTGTTTGATTGTCAAATATATTTTACTTTTAATTCCAAATGCTTTATATTTTTTTTATTTTTAAATAAAAAATTGTCTAATTGTAGGAAATGTAAGCTTATCATACCAATGTAAATTGCTGATAAATTAACGTAATATTTTTTAATTAAAATCATATCAAGATTTTTCATATATATAGAAATTATTTCTTATATAATATATATTAACGTGTACGATCAGAATTTTTTTTGTTTGAAATTTTCGCTGTGCGCAATAATTTTGTTTGAACAATAATCATCGATATGATCAATAAAATTGTCAGTGTTATTTTATATTTACAAGGAAAAAACAGCATCTCTGATTTTCTGCGTTTTAAAAAACACGCTTTAGTTATAACTCAAACGATTTGACAGATTTTTAAGCATTAGATCTTTTCACAAAAAAAGTATATGTCCGAAATACAGAACGTCTGTCTGAAATCTGGTTCAATTTATTTAAGGATTGCAATACTTTTTAATGCATATAAATTTGCTGCAATATTTAGTTTTGATAATTTAGTGATTTAAAATAAAATTTTTTGGTCTTTGCATATATATTTTTGCAAATATTTTTGTAACGAAAAATACCCAATTTTAATAAGATGCTGTGACTATTTAAATTAGTGTTTTAGATTTACGTACTTATGTGATTCAGAATTTTTGTATTTTAAAATGATACTACAAAATAATCGGGTGACCTTGACGAATAGTCACACGGCTTATTATTCTCCTGATTCTATAGCAAATACATTCGAAAATCGATAGAATTATATTTAGCTTTAAGTTTGCTCCAAATTTTCATGGATAAAAGTTTAGACTGATTTTCAAAAATTAAGACTATTTATAAAAAGTATTTGCCATTATTTCAAAGCAGAAAAATACATGTCTGAAATACAGAACGTCCATAAAGATTTTTTAAAAATGTTTAATGGTTTTAGAAAAATTAAAATTCTAGTTCAATTAATTTAATGACTGCAATTACTTTGAATGCAATAAAATAAGCAGAGCAATTTTGATAATTTAATGCATGAAAATAAAATTTTAACTATGCAAAATGATTGTTTTGGTCTTTGCATAAATATTTCTGCAAATATGTTTGTACCAAAAAATACTCAAATTTAATAAGATGCTGTGAATATTTCAAATATTTTTTTAGATTTACGTACTTATGTGATTCAGAATTTTCGTGTTTTAAAATGATACAAAAAAAAAAACACGGAAGATCATTTAAGGGTTGCGTTAACCAATTATTTGCAATAATTTCGAGTGCAAAATATTTTCTAAAAATGATTACTTTGCATAATAATTGCTTTGGTTTTTGTCACATGTAAGATTATTTAAGGGTAGCGTTAATCAATTACTTTATTCTAATTATAGGTTTATATTTACATATGCTTTCGAAAGACGATAGAAGTATATTTCGCTTTGGTTTTAATTCAAAATCTTAGGCATAAAAAATTTGACCGATTTTTAAACATAGGAGCACTATCACTTCAACACAGAAATGTCCGTAAAACATAACGTCTTAAAATATTTTAAATGATAATAAAAAAAATCTAGTTCAATTTATTATAAATCGCATATATATTAGATGCAAATAAATTCACAGAGCTATTCCATTTTGACAATAAAGCGCTTGAAAATGAAACTAATATATTGCAATGAGACATTTCTTTAAGAGCTAGAAATATTTTGTTACCTAGAATACCTATATTTATGAATATTTAAATTCGTGATTTAAATCTACGTGCTTTCGTATTTTAAAATAATAAAACATTAAAATTAGGTGCGTTTGACGAATAGATTCTTTAAGGTTAGCGTTTACCAATTATTTTTCTGAATTCCTAATATATTTTATATTGTATTAAATGTGGTATTAAATATTTTAAGATCATTTATAAATTTGTCTATTTCAAAAAAAAATCCAGTCGGTCGCAATGTTGAACAAGTTGACCATCACTGATATATACTATCTTTCTCTGTCTCTTGCTCTCTCTGATACATTGGGAGAGTTTATTGAAACGCAATTCGACATCAATATCCACAAGGCAACATTAACCAAACATCGGACGAGCCATGACGACGACAACGGCGCCGAAACTCACAAAGGAAATTAATCGGTTCGTGGTCGTGCTGGACGAAGCAGTTCGAGTGTGAAAATCATCTCTCGAGTGTAAAAATTGTCAAGTACCGACCGTCGTGCATCAAAGGGATTTACCGCTCGAAGTGAGCCACAGGGACACGTACACGCGCTTCGAAAAGTTTCGCAACATTATTTTGTAAAATTCTAAAAGATCACTTACAGTACGTTAAATATGCATTTTATTGCAACAAAGCATAAGAATTGTATGATTAATTCTAGCTGTACCTTCTAATTTATTCATACTCAAAGTACTGGATACTTTTTCCAACGATAAACAAGCTGTCGAAGTGTTTTTTTCATCTTTCGCACAAAGCAATCACAAGTTGCCAAGTCAGACAAAGAAAGTGGATTTATTATTAATTTCATTCCTGGAACTACCAAAACTTCACTTGTTAGACGAGCGGTAAGCAATATTGCATTATCATGCCGCAGTACGGGACATACTTGCTTCTTGCTACGAGTTTGTCGTACTAGTTTACTAATCAGATCAGAATAGTATTTGCCGCTTGTTGTGGCCTCATAAAATAACGTGATCATCGCCTTCTCAATTTATTACCATATATTGCACATGGGAAATTTCTTTAATTGATTTTTTTATTTCCAAAAGGAAAATCTGCATTTAAATACCGGTATTGTAGCAAAGATAATACCGGTTTTACAGAATTAAATATCGGTAGTTCCTATTTCTTTATCTATTTTATTTTATTTGTTGATAATAATAGTGCTTGTATTGCTTTATTATAGAATAAAATAATGATCATTGTAGGGAATTGATCTTAAGTAGTGTTATCAGCGTAGGATATTTACATAATCATTCATAACTTATGTTGCTTTTAACATGAGTAAATGAATAAGTTTACAAAAGAAAATCTTTAGAAAATAAATTATAAGTATACAATTATTAAAATAATATTATTTAAGTAAATCTCATCTCAGTCACATAAATATTAAAAACATAAACCATGTTTTTATGGTGCTCGGATTTTTCCGGACATTTATTGGATTTAATTCAATTTGACTGCTACATTTATAATATTGAAAATATTTTTTGGTCCGGAATAAGCTATGACTCAAATAATCAGTGTCCTGAAAATTTCAGTCCGTAAAATTCGTGTCCGGAAAAATAACCGAACTGTTTTTAGAATAAAATATGTCGCAATTTAAAAAAATTTTCTCGCACTCCTTTCTCATATATTTTTTTTTTAATAATAATCCTAATTAACTAAAAATCAGGCTTCGAACTATAACTAAAACAAAAATGGAAAAAAACGTTTTTTTTCGGAACGAATAAAATATCGATTTAATTCTGTTCAATAAAATTATATTTTTTAAAGAAATCAATTTTAATCACAAATGAACAAACACAATCATATTATGAAACATCCGATGAAAAGGTTGACGATTTGGAGGATTCAATTTTTTTTTAAAAAAAAACACTAAATTAAAAATTTGCTGATTTTTTAAAAATTTTCTTTTTTTTTTAAATTAATTTTTTTTTCTTCAAATAAATATTTATTTTATTTTCAATACATTGATAGCCTTATAGGATTTGATTGTTTTTTACGTGAAAAAATTCTGTTTGTTTTACAATCTTCGTAACATATCTGTATTCAGAAAAGCACTTTTTGTGTACCTTTTAGGCCTTTCCTAAATTTAATATAACACTGTTAATAGCTTAGCTTATGTGTATGTTTATAAATGCAGTTGTTTTACTGCAATGGATATGCGGTCTATCAGCACGAAACTTATCAAATTGTGGTGTTATCGAGGAAAGTACTACTAGGGATTATTTTGTCACCGCAGCAGCAGTTAATGCAAATAATCTGATTTCGCATTCACACAATGCTATAAATGGCAACATCACTTGTATATATTTGCTTATTAAATTTCGCAAAAATATTTACTTTGATTCAACCAAAGATCGGAAAACGACAGATTTTATATTTTCAAACTCTTATTTTAAATTATGTGTTATAACGAAAAGAGCAACATTTGAGTTAAAGAGTTACGAGATATGACGTATGTGGTGTTCCTATTGCTTGACATTCTACTGCGACGTTACGCATGTATAATTTTACAGCGTTTTCAGTGCTTTGTGTAACGCTTTTTGCGATATACTGCTCTTATCTCATCAAAGTCGAAAAAGAAAAGACTAGTGGACTTCGAATCTCATGCTTTTAATAAAGCAGGGTGGAGTGTAAATTATTTGTATTATTATGTGATGACATCATGTCTGTACGAAGTTAATAAAATATACTTCGTCATTATCAGATTAGACACTCAATACAATATTCACAACTTGCAGAAAAGTTTTTTATCGCAACTTATTTTTTTTCCGAAAATAAATGGGGTTGTGATTTAAGTTTTATCGCAGCCTTATTTTACAGGTTTTTAGCGAAAACAGTTTCTAGAAGTGTTGAGTACACTGTGTGAAACATCAATAGGCAATTTATTGACAAAAAAATCATTGACTTTATCAAGTGATTTACAAACTTGTTTGACTTTCAACACACGTGCTAAAATCAGGTTTCTTCAAGGCATTATAACAGGTGCACTTAATATTTTGTTTACTTAACGGGTAAGGTAAAATAGTAATAATAAGTGACTACTTCTTCGAATTTTAATGCAAATTCAAAATACATTTGCATTAAATTACAAAATACAAATAACTTTCACTTTACCTTCAATAAAAAGAGATAATTCTGCAAATCCATAAAAATAATATACCAAAATTTTCTAAATGTGCCTTTCAGGTGTAATATTGTCAATTAAGATCAGATGATCGTGAATTTATATTTTTATTTGGCAGCAGCTATGTAAAAAATTTTTTTTAAGATAAAGTATAATACATACAATCCCAATTTCAGGTCAGCATTAACAGATGACTATTTGCAAAAAAATAATAGGCAGTAACTTCAAACCCTAATTTAATAAAATATTATTTTAAAAAAACAATTAAATTGATTTTAAAGACACGTATTTTAAGCAAATTTGCGATTAACGAAAAAAAAATTTTCCTGCCTCTTAAATGTACTGTATAAAATGAATTTAACACAAATATTTATTCTACAATAAATAAAAATTAAAGTCTGAGGAGGTTAATATTTATATTATCTTATTCTTCTCCCACTTGGATATTTTCTTGTAACCAGTAAAAAATTATATATTATTTTTAAAAAGTATTAGGAATAAATTTATAAAATGTACTAATGGTAAACTTTTCGCGCCTTCAGTTTGAAACCAATGAGATGCCATAAAAAAACGTCGTCTTTCAGAATAGATTGATTAAGAATCGGTTGTTGTGTGAGTCTTCTAACCTAAAATTAAGCAGTTTCCTTTGTTAAATACGCCATTTAATTAAAATGTGCTCTATCTGATATTATAAACCTGAAGATGAATATGATATCTTCCTTGAAAAATTTTCAAAGGTAGTAGCTTCAGGTGTTTTGCTGAACGTCCACTATAAGTTACTTTTACGCGTTTCAGTCGGACGTTTTCTCAAGATTTTCCGTGAGAAAATAGTTATTTTTCTAACTACATAAAATGTGCTTTGACTTTAAAAGCATAATATTATAATTATTTTTGTGTTTTAAACTGCAGCTCGTTTCTCTGTAAGTCAAATTTATATTTAGTTTTAAAAGTCAACTGTAGAAATAACATATATTGCACAAATAAAATTGAAGGCTATGAATATTAATTTTTATCCCACAGGAAGTTTTGAATAAATCTTCTCATGGTAATTATTATTTTTATTTCATAAGCTTTCGTTCGCGATATTGCATCCTTATATGCTGAATCTAATACGGTTTCTTATTTTCGTCTCAACATTCATTTTCTATCTCTACAGAAATCGATTGCCCCGAGACGTGGCAGAAAAGTTATTTTTACGAAGATATATGCAGAATAAATCGCGGTTATTGAAACACTTCTGTATCTCTTATAAAGCCAATTTTTAATTGTTTATGTGTAGCTGCTTAAATTATTTCGCTCTACGAGCAAGCGGATCCATAGTATCATATTCTACAATTAGTTAAAAACAGATTTAACGTTCAAAGTAATTTTATTATAGCTATCTGCTTTTAAATTTGTAGTTACACGAGGAGCTTATAAAATAATAAAAAAAAAATCTGGTCAGTAATTTTACTACTCTATTTTAATTTAATATCGACACAAAAGTTTAAAACTGCATAATAAAAAATACACTGCTATAAAACTAGAAATAATATCTGTTAAATATATTTTTTATACCATTATATTTTTAACCGATCAATTTATTTTCAACGGAAATTTTCATTTCAGTGTCATACTTTTTAGAAAAAAGTTTTATTTAATTTGTATAATCTGGCACTGTTGCAAAGATTTGTTAACAAGAACAATCTAAAAAATTAATTATTCGTTCTAAAAAATAAATTCTACTAATAAATAAATTGTAAATATTATAGAAATGCTGGAAATAATGTGATAACATTATGAGTAGAATTTTATTTATAGCATAATTGATTTTGACGTTTTCTTCGAAATGCTCCAAACATACATTTTAGTATTTGGTTGGCTTCCAATTGTAACGGCGAATAGTCTTTACGCTAAAGTTAACCATTGTTTGAAAACCTACAACGAAATTTAATCAAATGTTTTAAATGCATATTTCTTATATTGTCGTAACTGACCTACTTTTTATTGTGAATGTCAATCATAATAAATTTACAATAAATGTAAATGCAGATTTCTCTCAATTTTTATAATTAAATTTGTTTATATATCTATAAGGGTAAAGTAGCGACTCTTAGTTAATTAAAAAATTATGTAAACATACGTTAGTTAATTATATTTAAAACCTTCCTTGTGTTATGAAATGTTGGTTAAAAACTAGGACACAAATACGAGTCAAAGTTAAAAAGGACTTGCACACACATTCAACATAAGTTGATACTTCAAACTTCTTTGTGATTTTTTACATACCCTGTATTATTAATTATCCAGACTTTTTCTTAAAAATGTAAGGTAATCCGTATAAAAATATTTTGTTTTAATTAATGGCTTTCGAAAGTATGCGCAGCTATCGTGTGTTGTTAATTTCGAACATTAGTAAGGCAAACCTTTTACCAAAAATTCTGCAATTCTTACTAGGATACGAATCTTTTAAGTCACGTTGTCGTGTATATCTACAAAATTACTAAAATATTTTAAATTGTGTCATTTGATATTTTTAATAAAACCAGAGTATCAGATATCTGTTTTTGACCGAAGGCTATCGATCTAGTGTATATAAACGTCCATTCTAAAATACTATAAATTTATTAATAAATTTAGTTTCATCGCCAGCTCAGCACATTCATTCTGTTTACGAATTCCGATTCTGTTTATAAAGACCAGATTCAAGGCACTATAATTAGGCATTCATTTTATTAACTACAAATAAAAATGAACGTTGAACGTTCATTAAAAATTTCATTGGCAGATTTATTTAGCTCTCATGATTTAGCGTTCACAATAAATGTTTTATGAAAAGCCTTTTTCAAAAAACGAAATTTCATATTTTATTTAAAATCCAACTCTGCAGCAAGCCTGGTCCCAAACCATGTCCATATACAGTTTAAACAACATTCAATCGGCACTAATATGTCAATCGTATCCATCCGAAAACGGAATAGCTAATAATGTTTACTCCCAAACATTGCATAGTAACACATACAGTAAATATAATGGACGTATACTATGTATATATACATATATATATATTAAATTTGTATCTCGAGATAATATTGGCTACCGATTGACCACGACTGGAACATCACAGCCGAAATATAGAAAAATAAGTTTTAATCGCGATCTTAAGATTACGATTTTTTTTAAATATGTATATATTTGTATATATATTAGATACATTATTACATATATACTAAAAATACTATTTCAAAATCTGAAATCATATTTAACACCCCGTTTTATTTTTTGTTAAAAAAATTTTAAGGTCCTTGAAAAGTTTGATTTAATCGTCAAAAAGGCGCTGTACATAATTTTCATTTAATAATTTCTTTCTCTAATTCTTGAGCCAATGATTTATTTTAATTTTTTTCAATAGATTCTATGGATTCTAATGATTTAATAGAGTAGCGATTGTCATTTGAATTCTCGCGCCATTAAATTATCTGCGAATATTTTTTGCCGCCATTTTATATACATATTTCTGATTTTGAAGAATTTTTTTAAAGTGGATTTAAGCCCTCATTATCGTTTTCTGATAAAAAAAAACTAATTTGCAATTTAAAATTTAGAAATTTATTAATACATAAAAAAAAACATAAAAATAACAAGATATATTTGCGCATTATAACATTACATGATAATTTATTAGCACAATAAATAAAAAATTGCCAAAATAAAATAGTTTGACCATATTTACATACAGTATCTTATTTAAAAAAAATAGGAATAATATATTTACAGACTTATAGAATACTGTTTTTAATTTAAAAGAAATACATTTATCATTTTATAAGTACAATTTACATGAATAATACGAATAAAAAAAATATAATTTCAACATTACTTAAAAATCATATTATTTTTTTATGGTAAATTAATTTCAAAATTAAAAAAAATTTTTTTTTTTTGAATTTTGCACTTAATTTAACATGAAAAAACAGACATTTTTTTTTCAAAAACACAAATTTCAGAAATGTAAATTAGTGAAATAATAAAAACCCATATTGTGAGAATTTTGTTTAAATAGATTTGAGCCCCCATGATCCCTTTCTAATAAAAAAACTTAATTATAATTAAAAATAAATTAATTAATTGATCAATTATTAATAATTATGACAATAAAAAAATAAGTTAACCATATTTACATATTTTTAAAACTTATAGTATTTTTTAAAAAATAACAATAACATATTTACACACTTATAGAATACTATATATACTTTAGAAAAAATACACTTTACTTACAATTTACATTCATTTTCAATTATTTATTTAAAAAAAGGATATAAGTCACTGTTTAAAATGCAAAAAATTGAATGTAAGTTTTTATTAGAGATCTTTGAACCATGTTATAATTCATTACAGAAAAAAATCTTTTGCAATAGTACGTCAAAACAACCATAATATATACAATACTTGATCTTATTCACTTTAGATAATTTATTATAATTTCGATGATCTGTGTCGCGTAAATGTGAATTAAAAATAGAAATGTAAAATAATATATGCAATAATATACGCAAGTATATATTTAGGATTTGACGCAAATTCAGAGTCTGAAAATAAATTTGCATTTTATTTACGTACTGAATGTGCAGTATAATTTTGGATACAGTTGAAATTTGATATGTTTAGGGCTATAGTAGTATTATTATATCCTATTAATAATACCTACTATTATTTTGGACCTCATGGATAATCAAACTTTTGAATCATCATTACCAATATTTTTTTTATAAAAGTAACGTTGCAATGATAATTACATGATAATTACACTTATTTTAATCCGATAAGGTTTAGCAAACAGAGTTCTATCTTCTTTTCTGGCTTTCAAATCTCGTAAAATAAAAAATAACTATGGATTCGTTGAATAGAATTTATCAAAACTAAAAAAATCACTTTGTTTTAAACATATTCGGTCTATTATTTTCAACTTCATAGTGCAAGCGGATATAAAAAAATATTTTAGTTTCTGGACAGCGTATTTTAACAAAACCTATCCACTGGATTTTTTTTATATACATATATACCATTAATATTTAATATTAGTGTATACATATTTTCCTAGTACACCTGTTGTAGAAAATTTTGAATATCACCACTGCCTAACAACCGTTCAATAGTATTAAAAATTCTATATCACTGATATCTCACTTCACATACATATCATCGACGCTTATTTTTAGAAACACAATTGACTAAATTTGGTAGATGTGACAATAATTGATGAAAATGTCGTGTTTATTGGCGTGCAAAAATAATATTATATTGGAATATCGGAGCCTTACCTAAGTTGTCACAACAACAGCCCTGACAGCTTGTTGCTTAACGCTTGAATTAAGCTTTTTATATATAGACATATACATATATAAATATTTATAGAATACGCAATAAACATAATAATAATTACCTGGGTGCAAAAAAGTATCTGTGGTAATATATAATATTATATACATAATAATATGATATTGTTTGATCGATTAGCAGTCAGATATAAACATAATTAAATCAACATTTTTTTATCAGTTATCTTTGTATCATTTTCAGAGCACTGTTACATATTTAGTAATATATATGTGCCAAAGCAATAGTCAGAAAATAATCGAGAGGCGGTTGGTTGGCAAGGAATTGAATCTAGCATATTGTAAAACAATACTTCAAAATCATCACTAAAAGTAAATTATTTAAAATATAAGCGGTTAATTACCACATGAAGTTGTACAGTAATTAAACTATAATTTTATATTTTCACAATTTTTTATATTGAGAAAGTGATTGAATTTTCCTTGGAAAAAGTAACAATTTGGGACTAAACACTTTACTCATTTTTTTTTAATTGAAAAAAAATCTACAGTATTAACCAAATTAAACAAGCATAAATCCTTTTATTAAATTTAACATATTATTTTTTTACAGGTATTTAATATTTAATTTATTAAAATAATGTCTGTTATGATTAGGAACAATTACTTATTTTTATATTTTATTTATAAAAATAGGATGATATTTTAATTTAATTCCATATTTGGTTTAAAATACGTCCTAGGCTATATTACCCTATATTTGAGTTATATGCAATATAATTGATAATTGACTTTTAATAGGGTTTACAATAATAGTTGTGATTTTTTTAATCTACATGATTTTAAAACTTTTCTTAAAAAACTTCCTGATGAATTCTGGTGTGAAAAAATATATGTGTTTTTATTTAAATCAATTGATTTGATTAGATTACTGATTCTTTTCACAATATTAGTATTTTTTCCAGTTAGATTTGCTTAACAATTTATTATTATATTAATAATATTTTTCAAGCCTATACCTATGTCAGTAAGACATTCATCTTTCATTGCTTGTAAGCTTTATAATTCTTTAAATATTCTTCTTATAAATATTGCAAGTTGAACTGTATGTTTTCATCCAAAACTGATGCATAAAAACTTTTAAGCATTTTTTTATTGAGATAATAAATATTGTGACATATCATTGATACGTCTTATTATAAAGGGTATTTTTTCCAAGACTTAATTAATTCACCCTCTGGTAATAATTAATTAGTCTTTTATGTCAAATAAAGTAACTAAGCTTAGCTCCGTCAGGATCCGTAAAATTGAGTTTCCTAACGTCTAGTATTGTTTCTGTAAATTATTTTGCAATATTTTTACATAAAATTTTCATATTTTGATGCACATTTTTTTTGTATTTTCAATGTTTCGATTAAAAGTATCTTTTTAAATTATACTATTTAAAAACAGCTATAGTAAATAAATATTTTTTATTTCAACGTTTTTATGGGTTCATTTTTAAAAATATTTATCTAATTAAATACGGATAATAACTTTTAATGTATGCTTGTTATGAAATTGCTGAAAAATACTATTTTAAGCATTTATTTTAAAGCGGCTTAAACTACAATTATGATGCAAATATGCAACTCTAAAATATTTTAAATATGTAAGATATTAAATGTTTTAACATGCTAAGGTTAATAATAGAAATGTGACATAGCGCAAATAATTTTATTGGGTTTATTTATTAATTTATTTTGATTAACTTTGCTTTATTGAAAAATATTAATTTAATTTAAATTTAATTGTTCGAAATATAAAAATATTCGTGGGCCCGATATATTAAGTCTTTTGCACACCACTGATATAGACCATGAGAGCCCAACCTTTTTCTAGTTTATATTTATTATGACGTTTACAAATAAGTGAAAAAAATTATAATTTAAAATATATTCATATAAAAAAAGTTTGATATAACATTATGAATGAGATCATTGACAATGCATCAATTTTGGATTATACGATGAAAATATAATTGTAGCCATTGGTTAAGATGTTCATTACCTAAATAATTTCACATATTTGATTTTATAATTTTTATATAAAAAAATGCAGATTCAGACAAATATGTTGAGTCATTTAATTTTTAAAGAAAATCTATCAGGATCTTTGGTTTTAGTTTGATTACTTTCAATTTTATTTCATTCTGATTTACTTGAAATATTGTTGAGATTTGACTTGCGACTTATTTTGTGTTGATATATTTCTGAAAGGAAAATAGTGTGATATTTTCCATTTTACCAAAGTTTTCGAATCTTGTCTAAAATTGCTTTTCAACATTTTCAATTTCAAGAATAATTTTGTTTCGGTCAAATAGAGTTATATCATGATACATTCGCAAATATATTTAAATTTACAAAATATGATAAATATTCCATCTTTTAAATTTGCTTAAAATATATTATAAGTTGTTTAAAATCGTTTAAAATTTTTGGCCTGTAGTACACAACCATACTAATAGTTTGCGGTGTTTAAAAGGTTAATATTCTATTTTATATTTAGAGAGCATTGTCTGAAAATGTTATTTGAAACTTAATTTTTTTTTGCAACCGCCACAGTTAATTTGACTATTAACCCTTTCACCGCGGATGAGTTCTATAAAAATTAGCAATCAAATCGCCAGTACTTATCAACCAATTAAATGTGCCATAAACCTTTGAGCCTAATAATATATTTATTTAGTATAATTTAAGGCTATAAATTACTTAAATTTATTGAACCATAATATTAAAAAAATATATATAGCATAAAGTATAGCTATTTTAAAAAATAATTATGCTTCCCTACATATCGCACAAAAATATCAACCGCGGTGAAAGGGTTAAGAAAAAAAATATAATAATGCTTATAATCTTACGTTTTATTAAAATATTTTTTTAAATTATTCTTTTCAAATACCTAATAAATATTTAATACAATAATAATAAAAGGGGATTATTTATTTAGAATAATATAATTACGGCGCTCTTCTTAATAAATTAAAAGAAATATTTTTATATACAAACACAATGTCAATTTCCAGCTGAAGTATTTTTAAATCAGCGTAAATCTGCGTCTGGCATTAATAAAAGTAACATGACAAATACCTTATTATAAACATTAATAATGACGTTATAGCGTAGTTCGTAACGTCTGAGGTTGCGGGTTCGAGTCACGGTAGTGTTATTTGAATTTTTATCTATAAAAAATGCGCTAATATTAAAAAAATCGGCCCAAGCTGCAGTGAGATATATTGGTTATAATTTAAATTACACATAATAATTTTTAATTATTATTATATATATATTACCGATTCCCAGATTTTTAGTCTGGTGGTTAATATTTACTTGTAGGTATTATATATATCTGATTAACTTATTCAGTTGGTACAGATTCACCCCGTTGTAATGTATTGGGCTTTTATCTCTATCCCGTTACAACAAAATATTAAAAAAAATATTTAAATGTCTTATATTTAAATACAATATATTAAGTATTGCACTTTTACTCACGCTTAAACAATATATGGATATTATAAACTGCTTCGTTCAATGCAGAACGTCGCGTCTACTCTATAAGCGACTAGCGAACAAATCAGTCAATGACTGGCACACAGCGTCACACATTGCATGATTCTGTAACTAGGTAAATAACAATATTTAAAGTATACGATGCGGAGTATGCTCAAGTGTTTAAGATATTTCAAGGTTACATTTGTTCATTTTATTAATGGAGCAAAGATTGACTTAAAACACGCTACGCTTTGTTATAGACAATAACATAAAAATGATACAAAAATTCAAAGCTAACCTTCAAGTGCACATATTTTGGCTCAATAATGTCCTTTATATTGTCGTCCTTCTAAATATTTTAATGTACGAAAATTAAAGTCTCTTCGTACGCGTATTATGTACCAAGCTTTGCGATACTTTTGCGTCACGATGGAAACACGTCGTTAACTTGTGTTTAAATAAAAAATTTAGAGGCTATTGAGGAGCAAACACGCAACAGCCTCATTTGTAGTTTATGCTCATTGGAGATGTACATTTATGTTATTATATTGTGTTAATATGAATATTGCTTTATATAACTACGTTAAAAAAATCTGATTTCCCATTAGCGGTTAATGCAAAAAAAATATATTGATATTATATCAACCGTCTAAAAATATTTTCTTTTAATATATATAAATCGAAGGTAAAATATTATAATATTGAAGCTTATTTTAATCCGTTTCTGCTTATGTGTAATTTATTTCCTTTTCCCAAAAACGATGGCAACAAAAACGTTACCAATCGCTCATTTAAAATTTCGCATCGCGTCTGTTAGAGCTGTAGGCGTTTTTGTAACCCATTTTTTTTTTAATAAAACGTATTCATATGTGCTACAATATTAAATTTTTATTATTTTAGTAGCTTTACTATATCACGAAATCCTGTTATTTCATGATATGTTCATTACAATGAACGATATAGACTAAAAATCGTACATCTATTGAAAAAGCTTCAATTAAGCTTTTTTATTTATTACTGCAGCATTACCATTACATAAGCTTTTAAAGGCCCGCTAGGTGCTTTTGGGCCATCTTATAACAATATTTATATGTTGCTTAAGTGAAAATTCAATCTTTAAAAACCGGCGATTGTATCGTTTCAAAAGTAACATATACTATATAATTTACACATTCATATATACATATAATACATACTGCTTTATATTCCAAATTATTAAACATTTAAATACATACACACATTATATTACTTGTTGCATTGAAAAAAAGACATATTTTTTATCTTGTTTCAGTATCAATACCCTTCATCCGAGAAGTTCTATATCGTAAGCAATTCTTCTTTAGTAATTATCGTAAATGAGTAACGAAATAATTGACAATTACTGTAAATCGGGACTTGATTGCATGATGGACGGAATTTTTAGACACTACAAAACTATAAATGATGTATATTTAATAATTATTCAGTCAATTATTTATTAAAATTAATAAAAATGCGTAATTTCTAAAATTCCGATCAATCGTTTACAGGCAAACTAAATTTGATTACACTGTACAATAATTTTGCACTTCCGTACTACAAATATAGATATTATAACTCGATTTATATGTAAACTTATTTCAGCTGTAGCATTAGTTTTTTCCTATAGGGTCTCATATTTCTAGGAATTCATCGTTTTTTGGCTAAATAATTGATAATTATAGAATATATTGTATAAAAATTGTATTTGTTTTAAAGTTCTAGGCTCTACTTTAAAACTATGTTTTTAGGTAGTGAGAAAAACGATTTTTTTTTAAAAAAAAATCGCTCAATTTTTGATCTAGTTATGTATTTAAAATTGATATATTTACGTAATTTGTGTTTTTATAGCATGTTATTAGATAATTCCTAGTACGTGTAGAATTTGTGAATAAGTATATTGTTGAATGATATAATAAATATCTATTTAAATGTCGATACTATAATACAAAAAACATGCTAGAAATTAACTAATGTTACAAAATCAGCGCGTCTTATTTTTTATACTTTTATTTTATTAAAAATCTAATTATCATGACAAGATTGACCAATGCGTAACGCTGGCTATTATTTATACAATTAAATAATAAAAAAAACAGCTATGGCGCATACCAAAAATAAATGACAACCATCTCACATTTATTTTCAACTCAGCTGAAAACATCCTTGTTTGGCAAGCAAGGAGCGTTCTGGCCGCAACGGCAAGAACAAGAGTCGCGATCGCGACTCTACGTCACTCTCTCTAACATATATTTACTGGCATATAAATATTGTTTCTTATAGTCAAATGTTTCATTTTTAAGGCTAATTCTTAAACTAAATCGGTATTTTTTAATAATAAAAGACCGGATCAAAAATATTTTATACTTGACAATAAAAATAATTCAGTAAGATATTTTTAATTAATATATTATATTCTTTTAAAATTTTTTTTTTGCATATTTTCTTATTTGAATCTATTATGCATTTTAGCATATATCGTAAATTTTTTCATTAAAAATAAGTTTGACTTATAAAAATAATGTAATTGCTTTTTTTTTGAGATAACATTTCATAAAACTGGGGTTTAAAATTTTTTAAATTAATAAATTATATTGTAAAATCTTATTATTGTATGTATTTTTTAATTTAATAGAGTTTTTATTTGTTATTAAATTTAAATGTTATTACCTTAATCTACAAGCTTTATAGTTTCATACAATTATTATCTAAGTCTAGATTATTAGGCTAATTATTTATAGAAGAAAATTTGTCCAAAACCTCTTTGCAGATTTATTATTTTAAATTTAAATTTCCATACTAATTTATAACCAATTAACAGTTTTTACAATTATACTAATAGATGTACTCACACGAAAAAGTTTACATTGTATTTTTATTAGTGCAATGTTGAGTGCCGGAGATAGTAGCGGACGATTCTTATGCCCCCGCTTTCTCCGGGGACTTGCGGGTGTCACGACAGTAAGCACCTAAATGCAGATCATTAAACTTTTCGGTCGGTTCGTTTCTTAATATATGTTTAGGTAGCTAATGCTTATATCTGATTGTATGTACTTCATCTTACAAATTATATTTTCACATTGCTGCTGCCAAATACAAATATAAATACCCAAGACTAAATTCGTCATATAAAAAATATTTATATTTTAGCATATCCTCAATCTGCAGATTATTAACCTTATATTTATACAGTCAAATGAATTTTAAAAATCAAAATGTGTTTTGAACTTGCATCGAGATTATAAAAACTTTTAAAATAGTCACTTACTACTACTATTTTCACCTCATGAATATACAAAATATACAGAATATATAAAATATGAGGCGCTATATTGTGTCTGCAATTAATCATCCAAAATGCTCGTTTTTGTTATGAGGAGCGCGTTTCACTTTGACGATCTGTCAATTTTTCTTAATTCACAGAATCAGAATCTCTAATCTGGAATTCTCATTCTCAATCAAAAGAGTTCGGATTTTTTTTTAAAAACATTTGTATAAAAATTAATGTAGCCCAGAGTTTGAAAATTATGTTGCTAAGCATTTCTTTAAACTACTGTAGACAATCAAACTATTTTCGAAAAAAATCTAGTTCTAGATTCTGGAATGTTTTGAGAATCTTGATCGCGACCTCTTCTGATGTCCGTTAGAGTTAAGGCGTCCGCATTAATAGACTCCCCTATGAAGCTAGATGACTGTAGCTATCTAGCTCCTTAATGCGCTGGCATTGCACACTGATCTATTTAATGTCAGCTATGAGGAGCTGGTCCGGTTCGTATATTTTAATTGCAATATTTTATTTTTTTATATATATTTTATTTTATGTATTATTTTTTAGCATCGCGATTTATTGTAGTAACCTTAAAAGTCACGATGGGCTTATTTATTTATTTTTAATAAATCTTTTGTTGTAACCTGACAGGCGTAAGACCAATACATTACAGCAGGAAAATTTGTGCCAACTGAGTAAGTCAATCAGACATAATGAATACTTACAAGTAAGTATTAACCACCAGACTGAAAGTCTGAAAATCAGTGATATCTATATTATTAATTATAAAATATGATGGGGTAAACAATTTATAATCAATTGATGTCACTGCAGCTGGTGCCGTTTTTTTAATAAAATTTGAGTGCCGCTGCTGGGGCTCGAACACGCAACCTCAGAGTTTCTAGTCTAAGACGTTCCGTCCTTAATTTATGTTAATACATAAATTATAAATCAGTATGTATATTCTGCAATAAAATGCTGGTGTTTAACTAAAATAAACACAGCTTCTTCTAGTTTTTCCCATTGCAAATTTTTGCGTTTTATATAAATGTGTTAATTCTTTGTACCATAAGAATCTTTACTTAATATTTGTATACTTCTTAACTTTTGATATTGATATTTAAAAAAATTCTTACTTGATTGTGCTAATTAGATTTTGATCTAAAATATGTATATATAAAAGCACAGCAAAATAACCAGTATTTTATTTTATATAAAAATAATTTACCTCTCTCAGTAATATTATCTCGTGTAATTAAAGTATACATTTTAATTTCGCTTTTTCTATTTACAAAAGTAAATAGAGCTTAATCGGAATAAAAGCATTGTTAAGTTTGTTGAACGTCACTAAGCAGATAAAGTTTTCTATTCTTCTAGATAGATTGTTAAGGACGTTTTGTCTCGTTAAGCCTGATCTCGTTCATATAACTACGTTTTGTAATCGTTTACTTCGGCTTCGAGTTATATATATATATATATATATATATATATATATATATATATATATATATATATATATATATATATATATATATATATATATATATATATATATATACAGTAAGTTCTCGACTTACGCGGTTAATTCGTTCCAGAAAAATTCGCGTAAGTCGAAAATCGCGTAAGTAGAGGAATACTCATCCGATATGTATTAAATATTAATACATTCCCCCAATCATCCGAACGATACTTAAAAGAACTAAATGCCGTCTTTTTGTATGTATACATTAGGTTAAAATGAAAATAAAAGCATTATAAATATTTATTCTATGTGTAAAATGTCTACATACATTATAATCTTAACTTTTTTAACAAAATAAAATGAGAAACATAAAAATAATATTTATACATACATATTCATTAAAATATCATGTCATACTATCTATACTATTCCATTTCAATATCTTTAGGTGTTGGATTTCTTTTATCTAATAAGAAACCGTACTTATCCAGTGAAGATTGTACACTAGATCATTTTTCTCATAATAGATATTTTTATAACAGGAAATAGCGTCCTGAACTGCTTTATTGGCTTTCTCAAACCGATAAATGTCGGGATCTTGTACTTTTAAACCAGCCATTCCTTGGTCTATCAAATTGAGGCATTCTTTCATTTTTTGTACTCAAATTCTTTTGTTTCTTTGACTTCCTCCTCTGAATCACCGCCGTTGTTTCTATATTCTTCAAGTTCTTTTAAATCTTCATTGTTTAATTCCACTCTATGACTTTCTAACAATTCAATGAAATCATTTTCATTTAGATTTAAATTTAATTGGTTTGTCATTTCAACAAGATCATTAATTATGTTATCTTCCTGCATGGGGTCTTCAACAACTTCAAAAAATTGAGGAGTAAGCTTCTTCCAAACGTTTTTCATGGTAAACTTTGCAATTTCATTCCAGGCAACACCAATATTTTTAACAGCTTCATAAATATTGTGTTCTTTCAAAAACTGTGTGAGTGATATACTGTTTGCTCTTCAGTTATTTTTATGGCATTTCTAAAAATTGTCCTTAAGTAATATTTTTTAAAGCTTTGTATTAGACCTTGATCCATAGGTTGTATAATATTATAGAGGTCGTATTTGGAGGCAAAAATGCTATTTTGATATGTTCGTAATCACACGGTGGATGTCCCGGTGCATTATCAACCAGGAACAAAAATTTACGCGCAAATCTATATCAACATCGATATTATAACAAATTTTAAATTTTCGAAATTTTTAACCGCGTAACTACGAATCCGTGTAAGTAGAAACCGCGTAACTCGAGAACCTACTGTATATATATATATATATATATATATATATATATATATATATATATATTATATATATTTATTCTATAATACATTTTTGTATAATACACAAAACGTAGTGTACGTATTAACCGTTTATTTTTCCACTCGTTAACTACAATAGTTTCGGGTTTAGTATGACCTCAGGATTCAACACTTTGGTGTGTGAACCACTTTCGGGTTTTGAGGCCGAAGGGGTGTGCTTTTGAAGCCGACATAGACGCCGGAAACGGTGTAACAGTTTGTTTTACAAGCATATAATAATTACAACATATATATGTAAATCTAGCTGTCTGTATTGGGTGGTAGTTGAAATGGCAGGTAATGAAAGTCGGAGAGTCTTAGCTGGAGTGTCGAGTTGAATTATCGTCGGCTGTGATTTATCGTAATGCTTTGTTATGATAATGCTGGACGGGTGAAGTTTCAGTATATTTGTTAAATGGAAAATTTACAATCCGCAATTTATGAAACAAAAAGTTCATCGATTGTACAATTGATCGCCGATGATTTATTTATTAAAAATCATGACACGTCAGTTTGCGTATTTAATTTCTTTTTCTGTCATTTTTTTCAGATTTTGTGTTTCTTTAATCCATTTAAGAAGCCCGTTACATTTTTATTTTTAGGAATATTATTATACAAATTCACACTTCCGTACAATATTCCCCTGGCCGTACTCGTTTTCTTATACCATGTCTCTATTTCTAGTATTACATTTATATACATCTTTATTTCTTATTAAATACTTAATTAAAAACTATATAGATACTAAAACATATATAGATACTAAAACGGTTAACCATTCCAATCTATCAATCATACTTCTACAACTAGTAAATTTATTTTTATTTAAAACAACTCTCATTGCTCTATTTTGTAATTTTTGCAAATCATTTTATTTAATTTATTAAACATATTAAATAATATTGCACTATAATTAAAATAGGCTACACCATGAAATATTATGTTCTCTTTGGAATAAGAATAATTTATTTTAACTTTTTTTTTTTTTTTTTTAAATAATTATCAAATTATCTCTAAACAATTTCACTTATATCGTTATTCACCAATTTTTTAACATTATTATTCTGCCTATTGTTTCGAAAGCTCTTTCGAAATCCATGAAAACTGCCCAATAATTTTGTTTGTATCCTCAACTAACAACCAGTCATTTATAACTACTTATAATGCAGTCTTAGTGAAATGTTTTTCTCTGAATTCCGATTGTTGTTTACATAGAATATTTTGAGAAAAAATTAAATTCTTTAATTGTTTGATTACTACTTTTTCCATAGCCTTTTCTATACAAGGCGATGTTAATTGTTATCATTTCCGCAACATTTTCATTATTTTTTATTTTAGGTATAGGTATAATAGAAGCAATCTTAAAAATATTAGGTTTTTTCTTCAGAGTGTGCTTTATTTACTAAATTATGTAATTGAGTTGCTAGTATTAACCAAATTTCTTTGATTATATCTACAGCTAATTATCTAAATTAGGTTGTGAATTTCTTCTAAAGATACTGATTTAATTGTTTTATTATTGTAATATATATTATTAAACTAAGGTATTTAATTCACAATCTCAACTGTACTTTTAATATAGTATGTATTTATTTTTTCTGTTAGTATATAAGGATTTTATATATATTCTTTATAAAATAATTTTCAATATTTTAAAATGTTTTACATTAAAAATTAAAATTATACGTAAGTAAATAAATGATTTTCTTAAATTTATGAATAAATAAATTAACAATAGAGCAAACTTACAATAAATAAAAATTAAATTAAATTAAAGTACAATTGAATAAGCAACTAAATTTTTTTTAATTAAAATATAAAAAAAAAAATTATCTATAGACATATAAAATCCAAAACATTGCAAATAGATAATATTAGGATATTACTATATCTGATCTATCGTTATTGTAATTAGCAAATAATTTAATTCAAAGTATTGAGATTCTACAAAATATTCAATATTAATAACTATATTATTATCGAAATAAAAAATCATGCTTCCAAAATAATCATTCACTTTTTAGAGACACTAGAAAAATAACAATATATTTTTTATAATTTTTACAATTTTCATAATATTTTTATACTAGAATGCACTTTTAAAATTATATTTTACTATAATATATAAAAATATTTATAATTACAAGTTTAAAATGTAATAAATAATCCTTATAATAAATAGACAATTTGCATTAAATATAAATATATTTATTTTTAAATATATTAAACCATAAAATTTGCTTAAAATAAAAAATGTTTTGAGAATTGTGAATTAAAAAAACGGTAATAAATAAATGGTAAATTTGGCTTTTGTTAAAAAGTTAAAAATATCCAAAACTTTTAAGTTTAATAATTGATTTAAACTAGTAGTTGATCTGTATTATCTAAATAATGTTTTCGCATATTATGTGTTATTAATATTTTATTACTAAATCCTTTTATTTTATTTAAATACCTATGTATACTAATGTCTGTTTTATTATTAAGAAAAAATAATCTCAATATGCTTCCACACTATTGTAACGAAAATTTAACGTTTCGATTTTGGCAAACAATTCGAAAAATAAAAATAAGGCGATGATGTAAATATTTAATTGTCTGGCTGGCGATGAAACGAATTAGATCCTTATTTTATCTCTCTATTCTGAATTTCATGAAAATTGGATAAATAGTTAATAGTAAAAACAAATCATTTATATTTAACATATAAAATCAAAAACTAAGAAACAAATACATTAATTGCCGTTTAATGATTTTTATTAAATAAATCATTGCCTATAAATAATTCATTCTGGTCGATGAATTTTTCATTCAAAAAAATTAAATTTTTCTGCTACGTTGCCTCTTTTTGTTCATCTGTCTAAATTTTACTTTTTTTATATTGCTGGTACGAAACAGCTCTAGCGAATTTCAGATAAGGATGTTGGCGGGCCAATTGCATCGCTTCATGAACACACCCTAAAAATGTATTAATGTCTTAAAAATGAAGCGCTGGCTACTTTTGGCGATCGTTATTAAATGGGACTTTTGGGATTATTGAACGCATTGTATTTCGTGCATCTTTTTCTCACAAAAGAGTAGTTTTCAGTTATTGATAGGTACTTACGATTATTGTGGTGGTCCATAAAATATTTATAATTATTACCGCAATTACTTAGTAACAAGATTTCTCTTACTTTCAAAACGAGTTAATATTACTGTTTATTTATTCGAAAGAGGCGTTAAAATTACCTCTATATCAATTGTACAGGTGGTTAAAACTCCCACATTAGTTAGTAGTCAATTAAATAAAATTAAAAAATGTTCACATTTTCGTGTCGTGAATAAAAAGCACATAATAAAGTTGTATAAGAGACACTACTACTTTGTAATCGCCCTTCCCCTATTTTATCGTTCGCTTGGCGACATTGCTGATTAATAATAAAATTATGTAATAGTTTGAACTATGCAACAAAATTGCAGGCAAACGTTCGTGTATCGAACAATTTTAAGTGTAGCAAAAATATGTTTTTGTGACGCTGAATTTTTACGTTTGTTTTAATTTGCAGCCTATAACAATTATCTACTCTGTGTATGTTATACAATTATCTACGGTATAATTATCTAAGTGTGCATGAAAAAAATACCATACATTGATTTTTTATTTATAATTTATTTTAAAACCACTTAAAACATACAAACAATATTTATTTATAATAGATTTATTACTACGATACATACTTTTAATAAAAAAAATGCAAAAATCTGTTCAAACAATAAATAATAAAATTATCTTCACTAATTTGCTAATTAATTAAATTTATACGGTAATAGTTTTTATTAATATATGCTGTAGCCCCGACGAGTGCTAAAAAGCTCATTAAAGAATTTTAATTTATTAAAATGAGTTTCTGGACGCCCTTACCTTTAAGAGAAAGTGTTATTTTCTTGACCGCTAGTGTAATTATTTGTGTACCGCATATTTTAGTAATTAAGGAACATATTTATACCTTAAAATTTATAGATAAACTGTTAACGAAACTTATTGTTTTGTATGCTACTTAAACCGCATGAAATATAAATCAATAATTATTATTTAATTTATTGACTATAAAAACATAATTTTCATTTTTGCCTCAATTATCATTTTCAATATATATTGCTTAATTGCATGAAAAATTACAGTACTAGTCTTATTTCAAATTTGCGACTTATGTGAATTAAAAAAAATCCGTTACTGTTGTTATATGATTTTTTAATAAACTACAAAATTGTATGCATGGTCAAGCTACAAACTGAAATGCTATAGTGACACGTTCAATTACTGAAAACTAATACTTCTTTTATATTTCATGCAAACTCCATTCTTGAGCATCGATCGTCTAATTTATTCATTATACTATTCGAAACTATGCAAAATCAGTGTTTAATTTAATATGTAACTGGGTTCTCGAATGTTTGCTTTGAATATAAAACAAATATTCCCAATCTATACATGCAATTTAATTGTTTACTTGCGACTTACCATCACTAAATACTATACATTATAAACAGTCTTGGAAAGTAAAAACAGTAACCATAATCTATCAGGAATTTTGCAAAAGTAATAATTGATTAAACATTTTCTATGTGAAACATTTTTTTATATAAACATTAAACCTTTAAATTTAACTTATTCTTCTGTATTTTCAGAAAATAGTGTATTAAGTAATCAGACAGTTTTTTAAATTATTTTTCTAACATCTGTAATAAAAATGATTTTAAAGCAAAATAATATTAAAATACGTATATACACTACATTACATTGTTATATGTTTTACTCTGCTTGAAAAGTCGGGCGCGATTCACCGCGCGCACGTAGCACATGAAACAACCTTGCACGCACTTCTAAGCGGCGATGCAACCAACAATGGCGTTCCTCTATACTTTTTAAACCATTCTAAAATGCGTAAATGCCTCATATTATCGACAATATTTTTAACTCAAAGACCCTCACTGTCATGGCGCTTTTGTACATTTTTTTTAATTACTCTAAACGATATTTATATTGCTCCCAAAGGTATAAGAAAAATATTTTATCTTTTAATTAATCAATATAATTTATTAAATCAGGGATCAATATAAAAATAAAATAATATTAATAGAAATTTAATTAAATATTTTAAAGCGCTAATAACTTTTATCGTCTACTTAGCCTGTCCAAAATCTTTAAAACGAGGGTTGAAGCGGAATTAATTAACCATCCAACGCATATGGATTTCCTGAAAGGACCAAAGATTTTAACAAAAATCCAAGATAATATTAACGACATCAAATATTATCTAGGAGAATTAATATTTTATATTTATCATAAAATTCTGAAAAAAATGTATTTATACTGTTAATTATATTATATTGTGCAAGCTAAACAATAGAGAATATTAAATAATTATAAAACAGAAGTTATTGTTCTAAAAATAGCATTTAAAAAAATAAATATAATGCATTGCTTCTAAAATTGTGATGTTATGAGAGATAACATTTAAAACAGTAAATACAAATGTTATATATTCTTTTTTTAAATTAAAAAATAATTAAATCGCATCTTTGATTAATAATTAGTGATTATAATAATATAAATATATTTTTGATCGATCATTACAAAATAAGTTTTCCTACTTTTTTTTATTGTCAAGGATGTATATTTAGATTTAAATTAAAATAAAAGCAAACTTAGCTAAGCAAAGCTGCATATAATAGTGTATATTTAATAAAATTTGTTTTTAGTATTATTACACTGTCACATACTTCTTTACTCTCAAGAATTGAACTCATGTAAAAATAACGTTATTAAATTTATAAAAACAACGTTATAAAATTCATGTAATGCTTTTTAATTTAACAAGCAGCAACTTTATCAATTGAATTTGGTTGTTTAATATTTTAACATGCGACATAACTTAATATTAAGTTATGATTTTTAAATATTTGTATAATAACTGATTTTTGTAATTTTTATAAATTTGTAAAGATCTAATTTTAGTCATAATATATTCATTTTAGAGTCCACAGTCAATATTAAATGTTGTCATGAAATCAATGTGAAAAATGGCAAAAAAATATTTTAGAACCACCCTTTTATCTGTGAGCGCTAGACAATTTTACTATATGAATATCGTAAAAACATGTGAAACGGTGCACCCGTTCCAATATATTATTGACAGAAAAAATGTGTTTCTACTATGAGTCAAAGAATTAACAGAAACTTTATGAAGTACCGACCATTCGCGGATTATATTTAATATTTTAAATGATTTTTTTTAATATTATTTATGGATCACTTAATTGTACGTGCAGAATTTGCTTTTTTTATATTAAAAAAAATTAGGAGTAAATATTTTTTATTAATTAAAAACCGATTATTAAAATAAATCTGTTCCGGAGTATTAAAATAAATCTGTTCACATCTCATGTTTGATGGATAACAAGCGAGCAAGACTAACGATCATAAATCACTGACGGTAAATAATAACATTAAACTTAAATATTGTTTTTTTTTTGTACAACCGTCCCCCGAGTATGCTTTGTGTATTTTTTGCAAATACTCACGTTTTTATTTTGTTGTTAAACGGCAAATGTTTGAAAATGCCGAAACGAAATGTGTCTTAAAACTTTCTTTAAATAGGGATTTTCTGTCCCTTTTCTGAGAATTTTGAGAATTTTGCATCTTAAAAATGGTATGAGATTTATATTTCAAATATTATATTGAAATTAAAATAATTAGATACCCGGGTACCCGGGTAACAACTAATAACACAATGAATATATCAAATTTTAAATCATATTTATTTTAATTGTCTTTACAAGTTGTAAATTTGTAGACAATTTTAAATACATTTTTTCTAAAAAAATTTGCGGTGTTGCAGTGTCGCAGCTCCTATGCATGAACCGCCACTCAATTTTGAATGAAAGACTGATAAGAAATAAATAAGTAAAGTTTGATCCTATGCTGCAATAGTGAATTTATAATTCTGATGAAATATCATACAATTTTGTTTTAAAACTACTGTATTATAGATCGCAATTGCCAGTGAAAAGTTATTTTAATAATTTGACTTTGTATTAAATTTATTATAATGTTTTATATATCAAGGATTTTTAAAAAATATTTTCAGCGATTTGAGGCACTTCGGAAAAAAATCGCTAATGCATACCATAAAAAGTAACGTTAAATTACATACTTATACAAATGGTTTTCTTTCTTTTCTTCTAGGGACCTACCTCAATACGGCCATAAACAATGGCAGGCCTACTTCGGTAGAACGTTTGATATATATACAAAACTATGGAAGTTCCAACAACAGCACCGACTGGTCCTCGACACAAAATACGGTCTCAAGAGATGGCAAATTGGGGAGATTGCATCGAAGATTGGACAACTATACTACCATTATTAGTGAGTATTTGCGAACCGAAAAAAAATCAGCCACGTTGCCCTGCGATATCAATTAAATGGCAATATAATGCGCACACGCAATATGTCGTTGCATTTTAGAATCATGTACTATTCGATGTGTTTACAGCCTTCGAACTAGCGAAACCAACTATCTGAACGAAGCATACTCGTTTTATGCAGCCATCAGAGGGAGGGCGTACTATTCCAGAGCGGCCAAAGAAGACAGGTCCGATTTGATGGTGAAGAAACTGAGATACTACGCCAGATTCATAGTGGTGTGCTTACTGCTCAAGAAGATGAAACTGGTCAGGGAGCTGGTCTCGGAATTAGATCGCCAGATTGCCGACTATGCCACCACTTACGATCCAGAAGACCAAGTGGAATGGAATGTGGTATTAGACGAGATCAAGTCTTTCATCAAAGCGGAAGCTATGGTATCTGTTCTGCATGCTGATTCCAATCCGATCGTTTTATCTCACAGGTAAATTATTCATTTAGGACATAAATTCGCATTCAATAATACAATAAAACAGTGTGTTAAAATTACAGCTAATCCATATAACAAATATTTGCGAACCATATTTATTTGCAATTTAAATATTTTTACAATAATATGCAATTTTTCTGGTTTCTAATATAATATTTTTGGTACCAAAGTTTTACAATGTTACAAATGTTCGTTGCAATCGAAACATTTTTAATAATTTATTTAATCATGTGGTATAAAATTCCGTTTAGAATTTGTGCATGGTTGTTAAAAACTACTAAGGCATACAAATACCCGCTCAAATTCATTACCCGTTTTTCGGGTATTTTTTACCCGGAACAGAACCGGGTAATTTATGGCAACTATTATATACTAACCCGAAGTAAAAATTTACGAATATTATATATCTTGTATATTGAATTTTATCTTGATTTATCTTGAATTTTAATTATAATTCATTTTACCTTTTCGATACCCTGCTTATTACTACCTACTCTGTATGCAGCTGCGATTTTAACGGACTTCTTGGAAGCACCGAATATTGTTGCCCGGAAGGTTTTAACTAATCTCTAAACCAGTTTCTCAAAATAGAAAAATATCGTAGAATCGTGTGACAATAGATGTTTAACTTAAAAAAATTATACAATACATTGAAATGAAAAAAACGGGTACCCGGTAACATTACCCGGTTCTCTGTTACTTAAAAACACAGATTTTGAAGCCCTAGACCTTTCTATGTATTAAGTTTTTGAAATACTTAGGTGATTATAGTAAGCAATATTTCATCATCCAATTCATTAATTGTCAAACAAAAATCATTTGTACGACACGTGTTCATTTTTTTCGCACATTGTCGTGCAAAAGAATAAGACGTCTCAGTTCTTTGTACATTTTCTTGACAATATCTGTAAAATTTTATAGATTTTTTTTAAGTTCAGTATTATGAAATGCTTTAGGGCTTTATTTCAATCTAACCATTACACAAATCATTTTCTGTTGTCATCAATAATCTAGTTTTCGTCGCAGGTAACAACAAAATTGGGAAATTGTTCGTTCATGTTGCGAAAAAATAGCGTGAAACAAACATTGTAACTATTTTTGTTTTGACACCTATTTGTAAAGCTTATTATTTAACTATTTTAGGTGTTGCAAAACTGTTGGAAAACAATTAAAATAAATTTTTGAATTGCTCATATTTTTATTAGTATAAGTTAATCCTTAAATTATTTATGTTTTTAAAGAAAATATAAAAGAAAAACACTAAAATATTTATTTTTATTTTAAAGATAAAAAATATATACTTTTAGATGAAGCTTGCTGTTATTGTTTAAGAGTTTCATAATGTACAATACCTTTGCAATCAAAATATTTTTTTAAGAGTGGTACTTGACTTTTAGATAACCACTGTCTCTTTCGGCGATTTTTGTTGTAAAACATCCAAGTCTCATCTCTGATTAATAAATGATCGAAAAATACAGAGGCTTTTGTGATATGGAGATACGTACCAAATTGTTTCATTCATTCAATTGGTGTAAAATCCATACACCTTGCCTCCAAGCCTTCCCAATCTTGTTAATGTGTCTATGCTCTGTTGAATCAGAATTGGTCAGCTGATGGATAGTGTGAGTAGCATTTCTTAAGAACGTAACTTTTAAAACTACGTTTTTTGTAGGCAAAGTTGCAGATTTTTTTTAACCACGTAATATGCAACTTTATATAGATTGTTTACTGTATATGCTATCGTAAATTTTTCAGTTCAATTTAAATATCATAATGTATTATAGATTTTAGATATGCATCAATACAAATGTAATGAAATATGTACTCATGTGTTAATACTTAAATTAAAAATTACAATATTTATTTTAATATTACCTTATGTATCAAAACATTAAGAGATTATTTCCAAGTTTATCTGTCGAAATAAATATTGAACTTATGCAAATTTATAAAATATTCACAAATCTTTTTGTCTACATTATTTCATATTCAATTTTCAGACTGAGTCCTTTAACAACGCCTCCAGTCGAACGATCGCAGATGATGAATTTAACACTTCAAGAAATACTCATCATCGGCAGTTGCTCAGATCAAGTGAAATTCTCTGAGCTGACGATGGACATGTTCAGAATGCTTCAAACACTGGAAAGAGAGCCTCAAGATGATTATAACCATCTATACGATACTTCCCCTGCTCCTGTTCTTGGCGGTGGTCGCGGATCTGGTGGATATCCTAGCGTTCCAGGATCTAAAGGTATACACTAAACCACAAAAATATGGTAAATTTGAAAAGACATAATCCAATTTAAAATAATTATAACATATTCTAAAAGGTGCAAAATTTTATATCTAAAAATAGATTGCTTAAAATTGAAGAAATATGTAATATTTCAAAAAAGTATTCATTCATAAATTAAGACATCTATGAGCTAAAAGTATATTAAAATAATTATAAATAAATTTAGCCAAGTATGAAACCATTAATATAATATTTATTATTTCATTAACTTCATCGATGTGCTTCTTATAATAAAAGATAACTATAGAAGAATAAACATCATTCAATATATATAAATATATATGTATATTTCATCTCATTTGCCGACGTTTCGACTACCGATGTTGAGATCATCATCTTGAGCGTAATTTTCACTTTATCTAAGCCGCCGCAGACTCTTGAGCTGCGTCATCTTTTATTCGATATTGTGTTTAATTATTTTTCCTTATTTATCTGTTGTAACGCATTGGGTCTACGCTAGTCAGATTAAAGCGGAAGATTTAAAAAAAATATTTTTTTACATTTAAAGGTTACAGTTTGCTTTAACTGCACTTACAATAGATCTTAACGTATGTTTTGTTGATGAATTTTCAGTAATAAAATCTAGGGATTCTGAAAGATTTTTGAGGTGGAATAATTTCTTGTTTGATTTTATTTTGAGGTGTTTTGTCAATAAGTTGTAGATATGAGGTGGGGACGTGATCCGTTTTTTTAATATACCTTCTCATTTAGAATCTATAATATTTTATTTTATTAATGATATTTGTTTAAAATAATCAGCTAGTAAATTTATTATACTATTTTAAGGCTTATAACTTCACAGCCAGTAAGACGTTGATTAAAACTGGTAATGATTTATTAGATTATATTACATATTTTGTGAGTTACTAGGATGAGCGAGTATCGTTTTCTCTGAGCAGTGGTAGAGAAGCTGGCTAAGGTATGATGTTCCTGTAAGTGGCAGTGACAATGTCTGAAGGTCAGTTCCTCTATGCTGCGATAATCGTGTTTGGGTGTTGTATGCTGTATCTTTACTTTTCTGCCGGTGGAGACGCGTCTACTAGTCTCCATTTGCGACAAACCTCAAGTATTTAGGGATGCAAAACTCGCTGAAGCAACGATCATTCAGCCAATTGTTCGCTTCTTAGAACAATGAAATATGTATACACCTTTAAAAATGACATTTACTTGATGGACATCTCCAAGGTCGAATTGTACAACGGGAATATTGTAACCTTACGGTGATTTTTGTCTTTCAGTGATATATTGCTTCCCGAGACCGTTTCGTAACAAAGAAATAATTGCGTGTTATTTATGTGAAACCCTTTTTTCTAGTCGTAACGAGGGCCTTTGTGTGGTCTCATCCTTTACATTATTGTCTAGTTTATCCTTATTGATAAATGCTCATTTTTGGGCACAGTCATTAATGCGAGTTTCAAGAATAAGAATAATTATTTTTTAATTATAGTGCTTTAGATAATTTTTGGGTAGGTTTTAAAAAAAAAAACGTTTTGACGAATAGTTAATTTTGTAACAGAATTGAGTTTGTATGTTCTGTTTCTACGTTACTAAGCATTTCTTGAATGGATTTTTTTAGTAGCGATCGCAAAGGTAAAACCATTTGCTAAAACTTTTTTTGTAGTGTTATCAAATTATAATCTGCTATAAATAATCATTTCAACCAAACAAGCCGGTAAATCGGCATGAAGAAGGGATGCATATTCGTCTGAAACTTGAACGGTCTCAATATCTATCATCATTAGTCTACGGGCCGGTATTCCGGCCTGCAAAAAAAATCTGGTAGAATACTTTTGACTCACCAAGTCACATAATTTGTCAATATGCAAGAAAATGTCCTAAATATGATTTTCAATTGAGTTTATATCTAAAAACTATTATGATGAGTACCGTTCTAAAATTTAATTCTAGCAATAAATTGATTTTTTTTAAATTTTTTATATGCAATAAATATTTTTTATCGTATTTTTTTGCGTTACATAAGGTGTTTCCAATTACTAAAAAAATCTAATTACTTTTTTAGTCAAATATTCTTACTTTGTCAGATAGGGATTGAAAGGGTTAAAAATTGTTGCATTTTCGAATTCTGAATTTTTTGTATAAATATCATATTGATTTAATCGTTATTTATTTTTTTATTGTTTTTCGTTATTATTAATGAATTTGGGATGAGATTGAAGGTACTAATAACTAATTTTATTTTTCCTACTTTTTTAGTATATAAAAACTGGTTTTACGTAATATTTGTTTTATTTTTAAAATATTTATTAGTACTTAAAGTTTTGCAAAATTTAGTGATATAATATATTATTGTAATATATTACATTATTATTAAAAAAATTAAGTCACATTTTACTTTTGTACATTGGATTTCAAATGCTTGTAAAGTTTGTATTATTGTATATGTATTCTCTCTGTAAAAGTATATTATAATATTTTTTTAAATTAACGTGTGGTCTAAATTTTATTAAAGATTTTACTGGATTTTAAATATTATTTAAATATTAATATTTATAAATTATAAATAAATGAATTATGAATTATATTTCACTTGTTATTTTCTTAGTAACAAACAAGCGGAAAATAATAAACCACGAGATCAATGACGATGCAGCTTAAGAGTCTGTGGCGTCTGAGATAAGATCAAAATACGCTCAAGATGTTTCATTGCTTCTCAATCATTTTTACAATGTTTTATTTTTCCTTATGAAATCCTACGGTTTGTCTGATCAATACACATTTTGTCACAAGTGTCATTAAAATTTGGTATTTAATTTTTTTTTTAATAATTAACCTTTGGCGTATATCTTAATAATGCAATTTATTTCTATGCACTAAATGAGATGTGTATTATATTATTACATGTATTTTTTCAGGATATCCTATAGAAAACGGCGATCGTTCATGCAAGAGAGACAATCCACACAAGTATCTTTTGTACAAACCATCTCTCAGTCAAGTTTTGGTGTTTCTTGCTAGTGGATTTAAAGAATTGCCTTTGAACGGAGCGTTGCTTTTGTATATATCTGCCGATGGATGCTTCTCTACGACCAAACACCCAGAAGATAGTACTGATTTCCTCGATTATTCTAAGTTATAAATCAAATAATCGTATACTAATATTTTATATTATTTATTTCTACAGTGGGATACGATCTCGGCGGAGTCATCACAAACAGTAGAAGAGAACTCGATCACGGAAAAAAGGGTCTCCATTTGAAAGAAATGCACTGCCTTCACCCCGGTGACATTTACCCATTTACCAGAAGACCACTGTTCATAGTAGTAGATTCAGATAACTCATTCGCCTTCCAACATATACCCAAATATTTTGGACAACCGTTGGTCACATTAATGTCCCCGCAGGATACTCCGCCTGCTTTCCAAGGTATTGGATACTATGTATAATGTAACTATATTAAATTTAGCGCGCGATTTCAATAAATGTTTATTATTTTATGTAACTCATTTTGTAATCTAGCAATTGCGAATTTTCTTTGCTCTCGCAGTAATTCCGACGCTGAACAAATTCACGTGATACGTTTACTTATTTCAGATCAACAGCACAATGGATCTTTGTTCACTCTGTTCTTACATTCGCCGTTAACTGCGTTCTGTTACTGCTGCAATTTGACAAACGTTCCAATCCATCACTGGGAACGTTGTCAGTCTTACGTTGATAGATTCGTCACGGAGGCTTCCAGGCTGTTTACGAGATGTAGATTGGGTAAGAATAAAACCATTTTTTCATAACGGTTTCTTTGCTTTTTTCTTGAATTGGTGCAAACATGTCTTTCCGAAAGCATACAAAAAATATATTTTAGGTGAATGTTTTTCAGCAGTGTTGATTTTAAATTAAAAACTTAATATAAATAGTCTTAGCTGGATCTTATCTAAATCAAAAAAAAATTGAATATTCAATTACTAATAATTTAATATTTAATAATCCATAAATGCCATGTCGAAGCTGTAAGACATTCAGAAAGAACAAAATTTAATAACTATATTTTTTTTAATATTGTACCAGTTCTAGCAGTGATTAAATTATAGTATATGTTAAAATTGTTAAAATTTAAATTTTTTTGATTCGGCATAAGAAATTCAAGTGAAAGTTGCTATTAAAGCAACCACAGAATCGATGAACAGATCAAAATTAGCAAGAGAAAATACCGTTGGCCATTTGCCAAACAAGTTGGCCACTCTTGTTCTAGAAGACCTTGTACAAATAAAGAAAAAAATAAGAGATCAGAAGTTTAAAAAAATATAAAGCAAGTAAAAGAAGTTTAAGAACAGACCAAAACCATGTATGTATATTTTTATTGCAAATCTAATAAATATAATATTTAGATTAAAAAATTAAAAGACTTTTCTACATCAATGTGTAGATCTAGCCCTTTATTTTAAAAAAAAGTAAGCGAAAATTTCTGAAACTAGGTACAAATAGCAGATTAAATAAAACTAAGAAATTTCTTAATAAATACACAGATACTCCAGAAGGTGTCACAATATTTTGACTTACTGATTCAAATTTAATATTGCTAGATAAAACTGAATTGACAGAATTTTAGTGAGATAGTGAAAAAAAATGTTTCTACCTTTAGATAAGGTTTTTTTAATAAAATAACCTTATAGATTTTTTTACCATAATCTATATGAAGCATATATAATTTTGTTAAATATTTTAACAACTGTCTCTCAGCAGAAAAATCATTCAGTAAACTTAAATTGCTCAAAAATCATTTAAGAGCTTCCATGGCTAATGACAACGATTTCTGTATACTTTCAATTGAAAATAGAGTAACGTAATTATTAGACATAAAAAAAACTATAACGATTTTTCTTTTTTTAAGGCAAGAAAGATAACTTTTAAAATATATTTTTTTCGCTACAGGTGACAGTATAAATTAACTAAATATATTTTAATTTAATTCATATTAGTCATAGAGTAAGAATAATATAAAACAATTTTGTTTAGAAGAGTGATTCTAAATTAAAATTTTTGTGTCAATTTATATTTATCCACACAACAACTAACGAAAATTATGTATATTTTAATTATATTATACATATAACGAAATATTTATTATCACTATATATTTAGGAAGAGGCGTTTAATATAATATTAATTGATTTCTAGACTATCACTGGATTAAAAAAAATAATTGCATGTTATTGATTAGTTGCATTTTCAGCCACTACAAAATGTTGTCTATGAATATTCTATCAATTTTCATTAAAATTAAAATGATCAAAACTCTTGAAGCAGTTGAGTCCAGTTATTCATAAAAACATAGATCTTTAATGTTTTGATATTTAAAAAATAGTTTAAATGGTTCAAAATTAGCTTTAAAAGCTTAGAATAAATTTAACAAAATAATATTGATTGCCTCATTGCAATTTAATACTTTATTAACTAAAATTTAAGTATGAACGAATGGTTTAAATATAACATAATTGATCTACCAGATGTTTAAATACTGTAAGGTTCAAATAAATATTTGTTATTTTTGTTTAGTTAAAGCTCATAATATCCTTCAATGATTTTTCGTTGATGTAAGTTGTAGAAAAACGACTCAAATTAAACTGTCTGCTGGTTTTTCTGTGCAGGTATGTTTCGAATATCCGAAATCCTTGGACATTACACAATTTTATCAGATTTGTGCATATAAATTGGAGTGGTCAGCCATAATGACATATTGACTATAAATAATCATATTATCTATTACTATTGTTTTATCGTAACAATTAAACTCAGGCTTACAGTATTCTCAATGTTTTTCATATCTGGAGAAATGAAAATTCGTATTTCTCCTTCTCGATTTTCTCGATAATTCTCGAGAAATTTTGCTAAATTAAAAATTATAAAAAGTATTGTATATATTTTTATGTTTTTAACTGTTTTTATTTTTGCAAAATTTTTTGCTAAAATTTAATTATATCATTCATAATAATTTTAATATAAAATCATTTAAAAAATGATTATTCATTAATTAAATATTAAAAGCTAAAGTGGAATAAGTCATCTTTGTTCTTGTTTTTTGTTAGAAATATTTGTCAGTGCAAAAGTTTTTTTTGGTTCAAATGACAATTGGGCATCAAATAAGCACTGTACATTTTTAATGCTCTTGATCTTTAATTTTCCATAAAATCCATAGCCATTAAATAATTTGAAATTAATTTCTTTACACATCTCACAAATTTTTGTATTAACCCTTTGAGTGTTGAATTAATTTAAAATTAATAAAAATATTTAAAGATTTAATTACGATTTTTTAATGTTTATCTATGGTGCATCTATATTCACCTTCAAGATTAAACCTTATATTATTTTTAATTGAGCGTAAGATAAATCCAATTTTCGTACGGTGATTCAAATTTATCAGCACTTAGCACACAAAGGATTGAAGGAAAAACTAAAAAAATATTTTGATTTGTGAAAGATACTGAATTTAAGAAATATTTAATTATTGACTTAAGTAGTTCTAATTGGCTGTAAAGTTTTCATTACCCCTTCAGCAATATTTAAATATTCTTTGTTCTACATATTATTGAAGTTCAAGTCCTTAAGTGCATTTCTGACGCGAATTTTCTTTGATTAATACAGGAATTTTATACCCAATCGACAAGAAAATGATTAATTACAAATGTAGCTACTTTAAGTTTTTTAGAAAAACTTTTTAGATTACCGAAATTTAAGTTTGCCGACAAGCGAATTTTTCTAAATTTTTCGAAGCACACATAAATTTTTGCAATCTGCTGATTTCTACGCATAGCGTTTTTTCTTATCTGGTTATTTATATATTTCTTAGACTATAGAAGCAAAGATAAAGCCAAATAATTCTGATCTAGATTAAAAGCTTTTAAGAAAGCATGTACATATTAACATATTACGGTCCGTTCACGTGTTTTCGCGTGATAGCGAAAATTTGCGGATAGTATGTTTTTTCAAGGTTACAAATAATGAAACTGAGGCTTGTTAAAATATAGTGCGAACGTAAACCTAAGAATATTCAAATTTTTATTGAGATATGGTAATAAATATATATTTATATTTTTTTATATAAATCATATTTTAGCAAATTCCATAAAAATAGCAGACTGTTAATAATAAGTTAAAACATCTGGCACGGACCTGCCTTTTCTTACTCAGATATTTAAAAAATTATAAAAAATTTAAAAATATTTTCACAAATTTAAATTTTAACAAAAATAAATAATAACAACTTTTGAGAAATCAGCAAATTTCTCGAAAAATAAAAATTTTCGATTTGGAATTTGTTAGGTTATAATGTTATATATTTCATCAAAATATTTTTTTAATACTGTATTCACAAATAAATAACTTACTTTTCAGATATGTCGTACATGCAATTCTTCGGCGATGATTTCCTGCGCCTGGTGCTCGTGAGATTCGTTTTCTGCGATGTGGTCCTGCGTTTGCACCGAGGTTTTAGAGGAAGACAGCAAAGACCAAGAGCAGCACCACAGCTTCCTGAAGCCGAACTGTTGGAGAACTCGACGTTATCCACATTAGTATTAGACTTGGCTACACACTTGGATGTGGCGACGCACTTCAGAGAACCGGCGCCTTCAAACATGCACTACAACTAGAAGAAGAAACATCACAACACAAACACATGAACACAGCAACACGAATTCAGCAATCAACACCGAAGTTATGGGTTTTGAGATAGATAGAAAAATTGAACACGTTAGTATATTATATGAAAAAAACAATAAGATGTTCAATCGCATCTTGATTATTCAATAGTTAATTAAAACGTTGCTGAGCATAATTTTAAATGTGTTAAATAGGATATTTAAATTGTTTCAGACGGTATAATGATTTTTAAATATTAAAACAATTTTTATACTACAAATCATGATAATGATAATTTTGGAATATCTTACACACGTTATTACATATGTTATAAACAGACGCATGTGTAACAGAATATGTGACAACTAACTACTTAAAACAATAAATGTAATACTATTTATCGTTTTAAGTGTTGGTTTATACATTTACTGAAATATATGCACAATTGCCGTCTTTAATGCTGCAATACATACTGTTTTTTAAAATAATAAAATACACATAGCCCAAAATTTAATTCTGATATATCATGAACTATGATGCAATTTTAACAATAAAAACACCTAAATAAAGTTTACTTAAAATTATGTATATATTATATAAATATATAGAAATATATATATATATATATATATATATATATATATATATATATATATATATATATATATATATATATATATATATATATATATATATATATATATATATATATATATATATATATATATAAAAGTATATATATATATACATATGTGTGTAGTTTTAAGGTCATATTAATATTACTATGATCTTGAATTATTGCGCTTCATAAATTAAACTATATTTTGGTGTTTTTATTCTTAATTAGAATTAAAGGTTCTTGAAATATTATATTAATCACAATTTGCGAGTTCTACATTTTAAGGTGGGCCAAAAAACACAATACTTTCTTGGTCCAAGCAAAAAAAAAGCTTACTCTAACTTTTGCGACCGATAGCTTGATATACTATTTATATGTAGATCTGTCTTATAAGATCAGAATATTCAAAATGTGAAGAAAAATCCGTATTTAATATTTTTGGTCCACCTCTTTAATATACATCTCTATAGAAATCAGATCAGGATGTGTATATAAGTATAAACTGTTTAAAAAATAATAAAATAGCAGATAATCAATTGATAACACTATGTTTGTAATACGGGTTTTATTAATATTATATTATTATATAATTGATATAATAAAATCAAATTAAATCACCATGGCGTTCAATATGGATACGTTTATATTTAAGTATTATATTATAATAGATGCAAATATAATACATCACATTTAACTCATTATTATATATTATATTTAACGAAATATATTTCAATGATTGTAACAGGTGTCTGATTTATTATTAATTGAACAATTACATAACATTTAAATTAAAAATAAAATTACGTTTCTTCGCGATGGTCTTAACTTATGACCGATGCTTCGGCAAGTATATTTACGCTTGTATATACACCGTGATCATGACGGAAATATACCTGTCGAAAAGTCGTTCCTAAATAGTAAAGAAACTCGTAATTTTAATTGATAATAATTAATATAAATAATATATATATATATATATATATATATATATATATATATATATATATATATATATATATATATATATATATATATATATATATATATATATATATATATATATATATATATATATATATATATATATATATATATATATATATATATATATATATATATATATATAAATATAAACTCACGTTGCAATGTCAGTATTTGGGGTTGTTTAATAAACACAATTTGCAGTTATTATTAAAATATTTATAAAAAAATCAATACACCTATATTGAAAATTGATTAAAAACCATCACGTATTAAATGGTAACAAAAAATGATATTAAATTATTAATAGTTTAATGTTGAAATACACTACAGATATCTAATATATTAATGTTTAATAAAAAGACTTATTTCACTTTAATGTGTAATTAAAAAATCGTATATATTTTAATATAATTATGTGAAACGATTTTGTTCAGTAATGTTTTAACAGTACTGTTACAATTAATTATTAATTAATAAAAGTCTTACGTTGAATGGTTTTTGCTGTTGCAACTTTTGTTTATTATTAGCCATATTTTATTAATTAACTTAAATATTATTTTTAAAATAAAGATACAGATTGTATTCATAAAATGGTACTTCGTGTATATAAATACATATTGAATATATATGTATAGGGCTACCATAGTGCAAGTTTTGGAGCCCGCATTATATTTTTTTATCATAAGTATGGTAGCCCTATAAAGTGACGGTTTAATTATTTTCTTTGTTATCTTAATAATGCTTTACAATGACAAAATATATATATATATATATATATATATATAAATAAAATCGCACACATTGATTTCGGTTTAAATATTTCGACCGATTCAAACTATATAAATAATATATAATACTTATAAATCATTATAAATAATCATGCCTTAAGCTTAAAAACTCACGTTTTATAAATTATTAAAGTATATATTTATTACAGAGTTTTATTGGGGTTGACCTAACTAAATTTTATAAGACTATATTATAATAAAGATAAAAAATATTAGCAGCTTAAGAATTTTCAAATACCTCGCCGATTCTTGTGTATTGTGGAATTTAAAATTTTACTTCGTTTACGATTTTGATGTTGTGATACGTAAATTTTATTATTTTGGTATAAAAGGTTCGAAAGTTACACATACACAATATGCAATAATAGCGGTTCATTAGATTATATACATACATAATATATACAGCGTGTTACTAATTAAAAAAAGCGTTCGATAAATTATACTTATACCCAGTGCTTTATTTGTAAATAAAAACGTTCCGGTATATTTTATTTATTTATAGTAAAAGGTCATTTATTAGTATTATTCAATTATAAAAATGTAAATATCATTAAAAACGTTGATTATATTTTTAAATACTTTGTCTATTTTGCATAATCAAAAAGCACTGTATATTTGTATGTATGTACTTACATACACACATACATGAATACACATATTTAATTTGAATTAATTATTGATTTGGTTAAAATGTTTTGGTATTTCTTCCATTAAATATTAAAAATAAAATAACTTAAGCAGCAATGAAAGCGTTTTTACAAAGCAACTCCAAATAATTGGATTTTCTAATAAAATTATATAAAAAAATATACATATAGAAAGTAATTTTTGACAAATTTTCAAGATTAAAAAAATTGACTTCATCAACTTAATAACGCAATGTTTATGTTGGTATTCTTTACCTTAAATCACAAGATTGAAAAAATCTTTAAAAATAATATTTTATCATTATTTGCATTTACGATATTTGAATTACATAGTAAATTCTCGTAACTGGACGCTTTTTATTTACATTATGTAGTTTTTAAATATTGCCTTAATACTAGTATAATAATCTATCGAAAATGGAAGCCTTTCAAATATGTATATATACATACATACATACACATACACATACAAATATATATAAATATATACACATTTAAACTGCATATGTTTTATCAGCTTATTATATTAAATATGTTTATGCTGCATATTTAAATCATATAATTAAACTTGTCATCTATAGGGCTACTATATTTTTTGTGCAATTTATATCAGAACGTCTTCTTTATTTATTTCAAAGAAAATCTAGATAGCCCTATAAATATTATATTTATGTATTATGTTTAGAGCTACTTTGAGATTTAAAATTGTTTTAAATCATTCAATTATTTGTAAACGTAATACAAGAATATTAGAGAAAATAAAAATAAAATTATTATGTATCTACTTACATATTTCATTGTATATGTTTTTGACATTGAATAATTTTTTGAAATTTGACAAAAGCGTAAGAGATATATATATATATATATATATATATATATATATATATATATATATATATATATATATATATATATATATATATATATATATATATATATATATATATATATATATATGTATATATATATAAATATATATATACCATATTAATAAATCTCGTAAAAATAATTACATTTAAAGAATACTTATTGTAACATTGAACTGTCTAAATAAATTACCATTTTCGATGAAGTGTATCAAAATCATAATAAAATGCTGAAAATATTTACGTATGCTCAATGACGTTTATGTTTTTTTAATACCTAGAAATCCTTTCCTATGATTTATTTTCTGTAAGGTCAAAACGACTTTTTATAATTACAGTGTATATCAGTGAGCGTCACGGCTGCCAATTTTTACTCACATACATTTGCGCGTGCTAGAGCCAACTCACAAGAAGAAAGTCGCGTAGCACGAAAATACGATTGTGTGTTGTTTTTGTTTCTACCTGCGCTGCAATAACTGTTATTATTGGGAAACTTCAGTGTATTGGCATACTACAAGTCCATGCAGAGCTTGATAGCAATTTTACACGTATGATATATTATTTAAAAACACTTGAAAAATATTTTTTTTATAGTGATAAAAATTACATTTCAATCTCTTCTGCTGCAATAAAATAATTAGGTAATGGACTTTGAAGCTGTAAAATCAATTTATTTAACTTGTTAAATATGTCAACTATATATGCAGACTTCTAGTTCCATTCCTCGTTTTTAAACAATTTTGATAATCTTATACGCTTATCTATAAGAAAAGAATGAATTTCTTCCTTCGATTCAAAAACACGCGATATCATTTTTTCCTAGATAGCAATCTAATTTCAGAGTAATACAAAATATCGTTGTGTTTATAGCCCATACTATTACATCTATGCTAAAATAATAGTTTTTTTTTATAAAATTTACAACTTTAATAGAATTATTTAAAATTTCTAGGAGATCGGGAGGCATTAGATTCGACGCCAGCACGATGGATTACACAGTGATTGGTTAAAAGACATTCGCAACTGCTCGAATCTTACAGGTAACTTCAGAATTTTTGTGCAAAGACCAATAGCCCGCTTCCAATCTAAACCGTGTTTTGTAAAATATTTGTATTGAGCTGGTTGCACATTTTAGTAAATTCCAAGCATTTAAAATTTCTCATTAATTTTAACATCATATATAAATATATTTAACGAGCCCTATTAACACATCACCATTAGATATATTGAGCGACTCATCGATATAAAAATAATATAAATATAAAAATAAATATTTCGCATAAATTAAATAACAAAATCATATTTCTGTAATATCACAGTAACTGGTTGTCAACTTCTAACATGTGATTGTGCTAGTCCAGCGTGTGTGTGTGTTTTGGATTAAAAGTGGAAGCTCTGGTGCGTATCTCATATTTTAATATGTCGACAAGTGTATTCATTAGTATGTTTTCTGGTCATTTTATTTTGATTATAATATTTATTTAATTTAACTGAGGAACTGAAGTAGTACATTTAATATTTTTAACTATGCTTATTTTTAATGCATTCTCTAGAAACACCCATAGATATTTTAAAAAATAATAGAAATTCAGTGATATTTTAATACCGATAAATTGATTAGACTTGAACCTATTTTTATTTCATCTAATCGAAGCACTTGGGCTTTTCCGGCGTCCAGGAGCTTTCTGACCGCCCTCGCAAGCGTCGGCACCCGTTATAATAGACCTAGAAATCAGTACAGTATCTTCTACGACCGCAGAGACATCTGGTTCTTCAGCAGTGTATCGGAAGCGTATTCACTCCCGTGACGTAAAGTGTTGACCTAAAATAATCATATGCTCAACGATATATTTAGCCATTCGGCACGAGTCCCACCAGCTCAACGCTACGGTTACTTCGGTGGGCGATTTTGAGCATCGCATTTTGCAAAGATTATATTATTTTAGTCAGTTTTGTGCCGTGAGAGTACGCCAGAAAATGACACATCAACTCCTGAGCCATGGTACGTAATGGACGCTGGAGCGGCTCAGGCGAACCAAGGTATTTCTTAAAATCTATTCTTGTTGATTTTTTCATTCGTCGATATATCTTAGTTTACAATCGCACTTTTTTTTGTAAACGGTATTTTAAATTTAAACTTTAATACTATAGCTCAAGTAATGTTTTATTTAGAGATACGGAAAGAATCGTCCTCTCCGCCGGTACCAATCAAGACGTATCAGTGGGAAGAGATCAGAAGGGCGAGGCGGCAAGGCGGCTACCCTTGGACATATCTAGACAAACCGGCTTTGGAAGACGACGAAATCACAGCTGAAAGTATACTGAAAGATACTCTACCCAAGATGTCCAGAAACAGCTCCAAAGACCGCAACGGTCGCAAGACTCCAGAGCAACCGCAGAAAATCTTGATGCTCGACTCTTCGCCTGGAAGCAGTCGAAAGTTAGCGGAAGGCGAAGATGACTCTATCAACATACCGCATTTTTCTAAAGAAGTATCTTTAGACTCAGAAGATGATGTGTTGAATCTATCCAATGCGACTGTAGAACAGATTTTGCCAGATAACTTGCGAGTCATGAATGCCAAAGTAACACTCCAGAACTCTCCAAAAAGTATATTGAAACGAAAGTATCCTGAAAAAGCGGCAAATGCAGCACCGTTGAGTGACGAATCTCCTAGAAACTCTAAATGTTGTCATCCGTTGGTAGAAAAAATTAAGCACATAGCAGATAAAACTATAAATAAAGTAGAAAAACCTCCACGGAAAGATGTATCTCCGATAAGGAAAGATCTACAGCAGGAGATTATTAATTTGGATAACTCGCCGGGAACTGAACGACGCGAGAGGAGAAAAGCTGCAGAGTTGGATCGAGAATTAGAAAGCGAAGAGCATGTGAAGATATCTTTTGTTATGCAGAACGAAGCGAATAAAGAACACGAATACGAAGACATGGCGACGGAAGACGAAGCTGTTCAAAAGGCCGCTCTCGAGGAGACCAAGTCGGGTGATTCGAAAGATCCGAGCTTGATGATGGACGAGCCGATGGAAGACGAAGTAGCTCAAGAGGAGACGATTAAAAAGCTCAAGACTATGTACGATACTTCGATGATTCTGCCGCCGGATGAAGATATTCACTGTGTGGTCGTTCACGAAGTCGATTCTGATGATTCAAAGTCTCCAAAACCGGAATCTGAAAATGGCTCGCCGAAGCTGACGATCACTGAAATCTTAGATGAAGACGACAGTCCTACGAGCGTCGTTGAGGACGACGCTGCCGATAGGAAGGTCCATTTCGACGTGAAAGACAATGCGAACGACGACGATGCACCTTCGGATAATGCTTCGAATGATCCAGACGATTTTTGGTCTAACATAGGGTGAGTAACTTTTTTTCACAATTATTTTTTGCGCAGCAATTCCACGTATTTATAAATTAAAATTTCATTCGTTTACTAATAATGTACTCATACTTTTTGTGCCTAAATAAATGCGTTAAATACATATATGTACATCTGCCATTGCAAAAATAATATTTATTCAACGCTAAAATATTTAATGCTTGTTTTATCTAAGTTTATGTTTATACACTTACTCTCAATCTACACTCGTAATTTGCCATTTCAAAATATTTGAAATCTCACAAACATCATTATTCTGGAATTTCAGCTGTAACATATACTGTATAAATAACTAAGCTATAGCGAATGACATGATGCCACAACTTTATATAGAATCGCAAGCGAATTTACAATTACGCCATTTATATAATAAATCAATAATACTGTATTGAATTACGTACATATTTATTATATTACTAAATAAATTTTAAGTCTTTAAAATAAATATATGTATATGCTAATGCTTTTTTTCAACTTAAACATGATATTTTATATTATATAAAATTAATAATATTAAATTAAATCTTGTTAATTATAAAAAAGAGTCATTGGCGTGCGATATATTTCGTTCTCAATTTAGAGAAATTGGCCTTGGAATGTTATATTTCCAGATTTGCTGACTTCATCTCTAAATACGTTTTGTTATGTGTTTATTTATTATTTAACTGTTCTTACAACAACAATAATATGATGACTGTTATTATATAAAATATATTAAATTGTATGTAAATTATCTAAAAGTATGTCTAAAATGTGCTAAACAAAATTAATTAAAATAAATAATATCCAAAAAAGTAAATTAGCTAAGAGCTACGAGATCATAACTTTATTGCAAAATTTGTGCTTGAGATGTTCCACTTGTAGCTTTTAAGTTTAATCATTTAAATTATTTTTATGTTGTCTGTTTTTCTCAACTATATTTATACAAGGAACTAAAGATTTTTTCTATATTATCTTAGTTCTTTAATTAGCAAAATTTTGCTACAAAACAATATAAAACTTAATTAAATAGAGCAAAACTATTTAAATATTAAATAATAAATTGAAAAGTGAATAGACATTTTTCTAATGTTCTAAATTTTTTTCGATATACTATATATCTATATATCATTAAAAAAATTAACTATTTATATTTGTTATTAAATTAACATAATTTTTGGATTTATTTTTTTTATAATATTAAAGATCAAACCTTAATCTACAACATTTTCAGTTACTTAAAATTATTATCTTTGTTCAAGCTAATTATTTATAGAGAAAAAGTGACAAAAACTTTTTTGCGGATACTAATTTTCATATTATTTCAAGTTTGTATCCACTGTACTTTTTTAATGTCACATACGTGTTTTATCTTTCGACTCAACTACGTAGTTATTTTAACTCGATGAGAGATTTTACGATTAGCACAGTCGCATTTTATATCACAGATTAAAACCTAATCTAAAATTGACCTCACCTTAATTACGTTTAACATCTATATCATCGCGATTTTCACTTACTTTATTTTTATATTTCGGCTGTGATGTTCCAGCCATGTTCGCGAATTTTCTGTAACTGCCGCTCTGGTCCTTGACCTTGTCATATATACGCGTTTCGGTGGGGCAGTACTAATTATATTAATTAATTGTACATTTGTGGCAATTGGGACGGTGACGATTTTATGTGAAGACTCTAAAACCGGAAGCTTGATAATATGTTACTATCATCTCGTTTATTTATTGTGATTTTTTCGTGCTTTGAAATAAGTGAAACGAAAAATTTTATTAATAAATATAATTTTCTTTCAAGGATATTATCTTCTTCCATCTCTTAGTCATTTTTGTAATTCAAATAACATAAAATGTTGGATGTTTTGAATCTAAATATTCCGATAGTATGCTTTTCACATCGTTTGAATGTTAATTCCGCCAAATAAATAGTAATCGGAAGGAGCAAGGTCTGAAGTAAATAACGGATGAGATAATAAGTTCCTTGATTTTATCAAAAATCAATAACGGGACGCACATTGTGTTTGACTTCTGCTGACTAGTACATGCTTTTTTTACTTCCTTATGCAAATAAAAATTCTTGCTGTAATTGCTTGGCCGAATTTAAGAGTGTCGTAATGCACAATCCTTTTGCAATCTAATCATAAACACAAAATATTTTTTTAATTATTTTAAATATTTAGATAACCACTGTTTATATAATGATTGTTGTCATATAACACCCATTACTTATCTCCGGTTATCAAATGATCTAGTGAAGGTGACCAGCATCAATATCCAAAAGCTCTTGAGATATGAGGACACGCGCCGACTTGTTTACTTCGATCAATTCGTATGAATCTTGTTTTCAAGCTTTCCCAATGTTCTAAATGTGTCTATGCACTGTTGAATCAGACTAATTTAGTTTCTAGGCCAGCTGATAGATAGTTTAAGTACAATTTGCTTTCATTTCTACAGCTAAGACATCATCGTCTATCTTTATTGATTTCGTAATTTTCCGTTCAAAGCTTTTTAAGCTTTCTTTATCAAAACCTATCACTACAAAAATAAAAAACAACGTTTATTTTAGAATTGTTTAGAAGTAATGACGATTTTATCAATAATACTTTCTTCGTTGTTTAATGTAAGCATATACTATAATATATTTTTAATAAATTACTACTGCCATTTTTGTATGGTTTTGGCTTAGAACTAAAATAATCAACAATACAATTTCACATATGCTATTTAGTTGGATACTTTTTCATTAAAAAAATAGTGTTCTGAAAGGGTCAAGTCTGATAAATATATGGACTTCAATAAAACTTCCCAATCAAGGTTGCAGATTTTATTCCGAGTCAATTAAGATGATCTTTTTTCACTTAATGTAACACTAAAAAAAAGAGTACATGTGTTGATCTTTATTGCTCTGTAGTGATCAAATAATTCACGGGAAAGCAAAACAGCACTTACCAATATTTTGTAAGCATCTTAAGGTAGTAGACTTATTCTTTATGGTTATCATTGGATATGATTCATTTCAGCTTGTATGAGTATAAAATATACCATAAAATCGAAAACACCATATTTATTTTTTGAAATCACCTTAATAATTGTCTGACACTCACAAATTATTTTTAGAAAAAAATCTTACAATGTGCCGTTTCATAGAATTTTATTTAAAGAAAAAATTTCTACCAATATCAAATGAAATATTTATTTTAACACTAAACAAATAGCAACTAAGGCCACAATACAAATTGTTTACTAAAACTGTATGTTGAAAAAACGACATTACTTCTGGGTACATTTAATTTATATCTATACATATTATTGCGTAACACTCACATCAATGATGTTTATTTTAACTGCAATCATTTAATAAATATTTATATTTCATAACAGATATACGGATTTGATTTATGTGCATATTTAAAATTGTTAAAACACACTTGTGATGTTATGTATATGATGCCATTAATGATTTAATGGTTTGATTATACTCTAGAGATTTCTCCGCTCTATTCTTGATTTTAAAATGTTTTAAATATGAATTAAAAGCAACTAAATAGTTTGTTTTAATTCACAAGTTTTCTCCCAAGAGCAATAATTTCGAGATTTGCGCTTAAATTCTTATTTTATCCAAATTCAATGTTATTCCTTGAAATAAATGGCGAATATTTTAAAATGCTCATATCCTATACTCAATAAAATTTGCTATAGATAAACATTAATAATTTAGCTGCTAGGAATAAAACAGGTATTTGAGCTAATACTTTTTAGAATAAAATATTATTTAAAATTATTATCTTAATATTTTTTATATACAGTTATTATTAATAAGCACATTCAGTTTTAATATATTTATAATACTTTATACATTTTTTTTAATACTTATTAGCTTAAAATAAATAAACGTATCGAATTTTATTTATCAAGTATATTTTAATAAAATTCAATAATATTTTTATTGGTAAGCAGCCTTTTTCATTATAGATATTTATGATTTTCTTATTTATTTACATTAAAAAAAAATGTTTAAATAAATAGTCATGAGGCAAAAATTTTGATTTTGATTTAGAAAAAGTATTTTTTATTTAAATTAGAAATGGGCACGATACATTAGGATTTTGAGTGTTTTTCTTAGTTTATACTGCACCTACTATTTTGTCACAAAGAATTAAACAAAATTGTTTTCTAAATTTATAAATGTAAGTTGTAAATTAAAAAGTTGTAAATTAAATAAATATTCCATATTTATTTAATTTACCACTTTTGTTTTTATGTTTGATGTTTTTAATTTTTATATTTATTTTTATTAGCATTTATATCGTGTAAATGTAAATTTTAAAAATATTAAATATTTTTAAATACATATAAATATTCTGAAAACAGGAAGATATAATTTAGTCATTTGATTTCAATGTGTAAAAATGGTTTATAAAGAACACGGCAAATGATTTAAAATTGTTTAGTTGCATACTTCTTCTCTCTACAAATTAATTTAGATTTTCTATGGAGATGGGCTTTCGTTAACCGCCTGCCTTTTAATGTCGGAAAGTGCCATATTGAGTCATTTTCTTGATCTTGTTTGCCATCACATAATTCCTACTATCTCGGTGGGAACGTTTTGCCTACAAAAACTTCCGTTAAATATCTAGAAATCATTTTTAAGAGCAAATGGGGATTCTCTCTACACGTAAACGACGTCTGCAAAAAATTTTCTAATATTTTCGGCTTTATTATGAGGATCGCAATTCACTTTTACGATCTGTCAGTTATTCGTGTTCTCTATAACCGTCCGATTTTTTTTTTTACAAATGAAAAACTTGTGAACCGGTTTTCAACGTCTAAGGAACATATAGATATTTTGTATTTTAAAGTTTTGTTTGTAACTGTTTGTCGCTTAGGAATTTATTCATCGATTTTGTGTCATTTATAATTTAAAAAAAACATAATCTTTTATGATTTTTAACTACACAAATATTTGAATAATTAAAATTGCATATATTAACCCTTTCACTGCGAATGACACCTATAGAAGTCATTAAGATAGTCGCCAGTATGCATTGGACAGCAAAAGGTGGCATGAACCTTATAATATGTTTTTTATTTGAATAATTTAAATTTAAAAAACACCACGATATTTAAGCACAGTTTCGCAAGCGAATATTGCAACTTGAAAAAAGCGAAACCGTCCAACAACTGTCCTGTGCTGATATAATTAGAATTGAAAGATATCAATGGTAGGGATGCGCAAGCGCGGGCGCAGTCATCTTTGGCACCCCGGCGTGCGGCGCACGAATATTTCGCGACATCCCAACCGGTGATCGCAATGACCACCGCCGTGACAGGAGACACAGCAAAGGCATGAAGGATGCAAACAACCACCCTTCGCCGCTGGACCTCCGAGGGTGGCACCCCTCGAAGGATACCCCTGAGACCTTCCCGGGAGGGCAGCGTACCGGCTAGTTCTTTGGAGGTCCGCTGCGGTTGCCAGTACTTTCAGAGCGACAACCTGCTGCCGGACAAAAATCTTATCATAAGAGGCACCCCCGTGCCCCGTCCTGTCGTTAACGTTTTCACACAAAGGTTAGTTAGCCAGTCAACGCGCGAATTTCCTGTGCCTACGCCACGCTAAATATAAGAAAGCTCGAGCGTCGCCAAGCGTCCGTTTTATACGACCTGACAGAAATAGATCAGCGATTTGCTCGCTGGGCTCGATCTATTACTGTCACAGCTGTCCACATGCTTTCCTGCACTTATATAATTAATCACCGCACCTATAGCGCACAGCCTTAATTATATGTTTGCCATGGCGTTAAGTCCACCTCCTCCTACATCGGGCTCATCCTGTTGATTGCCTCGGCTGCTCTGGCATCGCTGAAGCTCTACCTTGCCAATCAAATTAAACAAATGACTCCTATCTAAATAAATACCTTGTTCTTATGTTATATGACATCTATCCTTCTGAAACAATTTTGGTTACCTGAAAATATGTATAAACAATGATAATACCAGCGGCGAAATGTAAAAAATGTACTCACCTATCCCTCCTACAAAAACACACAATTATTAACCGACAACATTAATTAAAGATGCTCTTCGTAATTTTTTTCATAAAATTGTGTGTGCATGTTTGAATGACTGTCATTTAATTTATTACAAAGTGATTTTTTTTAATCTGTAAAATAACCGCGATTTAAAATAAATAAATCAAAATATATGTATATAAATAACTCAGAATAAGATGTTAGTATAACATTGAATCATTGCCTAGTATTTATATTGTTGTCTTGTATAGTATAGTACTTAGCTAGGAAGAGCACAAATAATTTAAAAAATACAGTTAATCCGATCCTTTAGAAGTCCAAAGACACGTATGTCATGCTCAAGATGGTTTTACTATTACAGTCCATATAAATCCATGTCATTTTTAAGTCACTTAAAGTATTTTATTTCATTACTTACTTAGAAATATTTAATTTAAATATTACGGTAAGAAGATTCAGTATTTCCTAACAATTTTACCAGAAATTGTAAAATCATATAAAATCCATCAATGGATTTTGAAAAAACTTTTTGATAAGTCTGTATCTGTAAATTTTTATCCATGGTTCTCAACCTAAAAAGTTTTGTTTTTACACTTATTTTTTCAATAAATTAAATTACAGATTATAGTTCAACTCAATATTGAAACAATTTATTAAAAATTCTATACTGTCACAAAAATTCAACTTTAAATATGTATAAATAAGCTCACACTGACCTTAACTATATTGCAAGTCTTATGAGCGTATGTATGGTGGGTCGATCGACTCATAACACTAAACGTGTTTTGAAAAAAAAAACTTTTTTTTTTTAATTTTTAATTTTTTTAAACGGTATCGTAAGTATATTCGAAAGCTCTATTTCGTATCAAAAATTCAAGTCTATATCTTTAAAAGAAACCAAATACGAGCGTTAACTATATGCCAAGTCGCATAAAAGCTCGTTCGGGGCCCGGTCAATATACCGTAAGACTCGTTTTTTATAAAAAAAAATAATTAAAAATTTTTTTTGAATGTAAATTAAGCTTCTTAACACTTTTTGCATACAAAATTTTTTAGTAGGATTTCATTTTGCAAAGTTGTGACACTTTTAATTTTTACATTGGCCGCCATTTTGTAAAAAAAAATTATATATTTTTTTCATACAAAACGTATAGAGGGTGCGTGGTAGTTCTATACGATACTAAAAATTTAATTTTTAATCTTTAAAACCAAACAGTTAAGAGCGTTAACTCTTCTGAAAGTCTCAAAATGGCTCGTAGGGGGTCCGATCGAACTGATACATCGCTTGTTTTGAAGCAAAAAACAATTTTTTTTATATTTTATTTAGATGTAGTTTTTCGTTAAAATTTAAGCCTACTGAGTTACGAGTGTTTAAATTGTTAAACTTGTCGCCATTTTGCAAAAAATTGACACATTGGATTTTGCTAACAAACATACACAGGGTGCTTAAAAGAGCAATAAATTCTTTAATGTTATCGAATCAGTTGTCATATATTTATTATTCAATATTTTATTTAAATTAAGAATAATCCTTAAGTTGAACAATAGTTAGTTAGGATAGTTAGGATACATAAAGGATGATCCAACTTCAATTTCCGAATTAAAAAAAAAAAACACAAATTTGAAGATATCTTTGGATATTTGTATGTAAATAATTATGAAAAATAATATCAATTAAATATCCGCCTCTGAACCTTTGCAGCAGCCAATTTTTTCGTATAATTCGGGCGGTATCTTGGTAAATGTGCTCCAACAGCTTTAAATCGCATAATATTGGCGGCCAGTTGCTCCCGCTTGAAAAATGCTGTCATTTAATAAAATTAAAAATTAACTATGGCATTTAATGATTTTTTTATTAACATGCTTCTTATTTTTCTTATTTAATTTGAATTTTCCATTCTACGAATTTATCAGTCGGTGAACTTTCCGGACACCATAATATATATCTACCAGTGAAAATGTATGATATGATTTTACTGAAATAATAAGATATATCAATTTTTTTGAGAGTAAATCTGAGAATTTCTGGTTTAGAATCAGAGACATCATTTCAGATTTTTTAAATGGAGAGGGGGGGAGCAAAAATTTCGTAATATTTCATTTTTTTTATTTGCCGTTTCCTCAAGGATTTAAATTAAAATGCTTCTTTGTTTCTTTTACAATTTATTAATAAATATTTAAAGTGTATTTATTATTTCTAAATGAATACGTATTAAATTAAATTTATTAAATTGTAACCGCCGAATAAGTTATTTCTTACTCATGTGGTATTAAGTAAATAAATAATAAAAAGTCAAAATATCCGTCAACACATTTTAATTAAATCGATTAGTTCAGGGGTCAAAAAGAGATAAATATGAGTAGCACAACAGTTTAGAATTTAGAGGGATAAATATATTTTTATAATACGATTGATGTATGTGTATGGTATGTAGCTTGTAGTTTTTAATTTCAGGCACTATTCCAAATTCTCATTGGTTATTTGGTTTCTCAAAATAAACTTTACATAGCTCATGATATTAAACGACAGTTAAAATACATATATAGATCTGAATATAGTCAGAATAGCAAATGCAATTTTTTTCTGATGGTTGTGGAAGGCTATTTTAAGTATTTAAATTAATATTTATTTAGTTTATTGTTTATACACAGAAGAAATTTAATCGAATAAACATAAACAGAATAAAAAAAATACTTTATTATTATAATTTATTTCTTAATTCACGTAGGTGTATTTATATTCCATTGAGGACATCCGCTACATTTTTATTTTTGCGGATTGTTCTAGGAATATTATTATTAAAAAAACACGATCTATTTATTATCAGAGTAATTTACAGTATTTTTAAACTCTACTCAATTTATATTTTTGTGGAAAAATCGTAGCTAAAATGCTACTTATATAAAATACAGTTATAATATTTAAAAATATTTTCCACTGTACATTTTTATTTGTTAGCATAAAAAATACAATGCCTTATTTTCCATGAAAAAGTTTTTTTTTTTAAAAACGTACGTAAAATAATCTTAAATTTTTAACAGATTTGCTTATGATGCCACTTCTTAAAAGTGTCAGTGGTGATATCAGCAACAGAAATAACTAAAAAAGTGGCAATGTAAACATGAAAATCATAAAATATTGCTACTGTCCTTATTAATTTTGCAACCCATTGTAAATAATTAATTAATACGTTTCAATTACTTAACACATTTAATATAATGTTGCAAAAGCGATTTATTTTAATCATGTCCTTGAAATTATTGTTACGTCTGTGTTGATGATTATTCAATGTTTTCAGCGATCATGAATACGAACCAGTCGGAAAACCGGTTTTGGAAGCAGAGATAGCTCTCGAGACAGTCGACCTCCAGCGACATGAACCAGACTCGTCGTCGACTCCTGACATATTGCCAGAAACTCCGCCACCTCCCGTTCTTCAAGTCTCCACTGAAGACTTTCACCCTCCGAAGGAAGACGACGCTTCCAGCACCACGTCCCATGAAAGACAGTTCTTGCGTCCCTCTACCGATGAAGATCATTCCCATTTCGACTCTTTCAGTGATCCTACTCCCGACCAGAAAAAATCTTCTGCCGCTCTCCAAAAGCAGATCGAAGACAGGTATTTCAGAGACACTCCGACGACGCCGGAATCCAAGACCGACTGCGAAATCAGCACGAGTCAAGTGGATTCATCTGCATTGGAAAATCTTCCGCTAAAGAAGGAGAATCGAAAGAGAAGCAGCATGAGCGCGGAAGCTTCAAAGTTGCAACAGCGCATCAAAGCGCAAACTGGTAAAATAAAAACGAAACTTAAAACGATAAAAAAGCCACAGTTTAACATGCCAGAGCGACCGAAGTTCGAAAGACCCAAGTTCACCATGCCAGAGCGTCCCAAGTTCAATCTTCCGGAAAGGCCTAAATTTAATTTACCCGAGCGCCCAAAATTTAATATGCCAGAACGTCCTAAATTCAACATGCCAGAGCGACCTAAGTTCAATTTACCGGAACGTCCTAAATTCAATATGCCAGAAAGACCTAAGATCAACTTTCCGGATAAGTCAAAGTTCAAGCTGCCGAATAGACCCAAGTTCAACTTTCCCGAACGACCAAAGTTTAATTTCGCAGAAAAGGCTAAGTTCACGTTGCCGGACAGATCCAAATTTAAACTGCCAGATAGACCGAAGATATTTTCATCTTTCAGTAAAAACAAAGAGAACGACCAACAAGATTCGGAAGCCACCGGAGAAACGTCGTCCACTCCTAAAAAGAAAATTTTAGATTTTGACTTCCGTACATATCCGCGGTTTTCAAAGTTTAGAAAAGAGAAAAAAGCAGATAAATCCGATAGACCGGGAACGCCACCTCCGACTTTTTATACTTTTCCGCATGCCAAAAAAGATCGAAAAGCGGTCATGGGCGCAGCTCATTGGGAAGATCCTACTAATAGATCGACTGAAGAAGAACCGCGAAATTATGGACCTCCGAAGAGCTATCCGTCTGATTCAGATCTCGATTTTGAATCAAAATTAGCTCGAGTCGATAAAGACTATAATGAAATGCAAGAAGAATATAAATACGAAAAACAAGATATATCCAAAGCTAAGCTTGAAAACGCAGAAATATGGAACGCTATGGAGAAGAATTCGGTTCAGAGGCTAGAACATAGAGCTTCGTTACCTTGCGAATGGCCGATGAGCGACATCAACGACGAAGAAATGGATAATGCGATGGCCATTGTTGATGATGATCGATCTTCTGCAGCGTCTGTCGACAATCACAGAAGAGGCGTATTAGAAGAAATAAACAACGACGAGTTCTTCTTAAGACAAAAAGGCATATCGCAAGATAACATCGAAGTAGGAAAATATCTTACGGATGAAATCAGAGACGCTTTCAGATCACCCGTAAATGCGCTGCATCAATTAAATGGCAGGGATGAAATTAGTAGAATTCCAAAGTACATAGAAGTTGTCAATATCGATAATGATGATTTCAAACAATCCGATGATTATATCGAGCAATGCGAAGATGGCGATCTAGAGCACATGATGGAACACGATGATGGTTATTATACGTTCCCGCCGATTAGACCGTCACGGAGTAGGAAGTTGAAGACTAAAAACGAAATACAGCGAGTGGAGATTCCGAAGGAGATCATCACGAGTGGATTCGCAGAAGAAAAACCTATTTCTCTGCCTCCTAAGTTCCAGGAAGTGCCGAAGAAGCACGAGCCCGAGAAAGAAGAACTGCCTAAGAAGAGCAAATTCTCATCGGCGTTTAAAGATACGGAGGTGCTAGATAATTTAAACGAATACGAAAACGAAATTGATCAAACCAAAGAGATGCCTTTAGCGCCCAAAAGACGCAAGAGGTCCAGTTCGAGAAAAGACATTGACTGTTCGGAAGACGGATCGTTATTCAACGGATCATACGAAGCGAATGTATGGGCTGCGATTAAAAATATTAATGATAAGCCAACAGATGACGAGGTATGTTTTAAAACTGTAAAATCTGTTTTTTTTCCAATGAAATCCTATTTTAGATCTATGCAGTTTTGCTTTAATAAAATACTTTTTTTTTCATTAGCATGATATTTTTAATGCAGGCGCATATGGTGAGATACATTCCCTTTCACTCGCTCGCGTGTTAAGTAACGAGAGTGAGTGAGAAGAATTGGACGTGTGGAACGCATGTACCGCACGCCCTTATCTCTCACACGAGAGCGAGCAAAAGGATATGTATTTCACTTCGGCTGTTATCTTTTTAGGCATAGAACTTTTTAATATATTTATAAAAATGTGTAAGTGCTTGTTTGTAAGACAATTTTCATGACAAAATCTGGGCTATAGCAATTTTAACAGACTTTAATCTCTTCAGGGTATTTAAAATGCTTTATCCGCTCCATTTTATATTCGTTTAATATTAAGCTTACGGGAAGATGGTTGTTTATAACCATACATTATTTTACTAATGTTTATTTTTGGGCACTTTTTATTTAAAATAACCAGGGATTTCTGAAGTTTTGAACTGATTTCTGAAGTTCGTCAACGGTATCAGAATTTCTTTTCGTGTCATCAGCATAACGAATATGGCTAATTATTTCCTCGCCGATTTTTATTCTTTTTTTTTACATTTCAATATGGATTCGTCGTATAAATTTAAAAAATAGGGAAAAACATTATCTTATTTCTCGATGATTTTTATTTCTCAAAAAATAAAAATTCTCAACTTTACTTTTATTTCAAAATAAGTCTCGAGAAATTTTGAATAATGAAAAATGTATGTAATACAATAAAGTATTGCTGATCTTAATAAAAAAATAGTATTCTTATAATAACCCTTAAAAACACGCCATCTAGAGTAGAACCAAATAATTTCGACCGTGGAAAAATTCTTTTCGTTTTGGGTTGATGTTGATTTAATCGACAACAGAGCTTCAAATCGGCACTGTAAATGATATATACCAATTGTTGTTATTAATTGTTTTAATTCAAAAGTTATCATATTTTACGCGGGGAAAAGAGAAATGTCACTCGAGTGTTAACACGCAATTGCTTCGGTGGTGGCCGGTATAAAACCGACCTGTACATAATTTTGTGTAAAAATACTGAGCTTTATATGTAGCGATTCTTAGTATGATTTTTATGATTATATTTTTATCGTCAGAAAAATGAGTGTTATTTATATATATATTTTAGATTTTATTTATATTACTTTGGAAAAAAACAGCGTGTAATTTTATATTTTGACGTGTGTTTTGCGATTATATTTATTGTTTTTCTTATATTTTTCAGATTGTTGTGTATCGTATGGAATATGTCGTTCCAGTTGCAGATTCAGAAGTATTACCAGAAGAATCGCCTTTACCACCAAGACGCTCCAGAACAAGATCCAGGGGATCTAGAACCGCATCAGTGTGCGACGATGATAGAACTTCAAGAGGAGCTGAATCGCTCACTCTAGACTCGCATATGATAAATACTGAATTTTCTGATTTTATCGATGATGTGGAAACGTATCCTGGATATGCCGTTGTTGAAAAGGTTTCTATGCCAAAAAAGCCAGAACCACCTCCTCGGCCTTCGGCGCCTGTTCGCAGACACAGATCCACAAAGAGCTTGAGCGGAGATAGGCAATATTTCACAGTTCCTAGATCTCTAAATGATTCCAGTCCACCTAGAAGACCGCTGAGAAATTATAGCACGCTCGGACCTTCTAGGCCTCCGAGAAAGAAGTCATCTACTACTAGTTTAAATAATTTGCAGCCGTCCATAACCCAAAGCGCTTCAAACTTAGACACGACTCAATACGTAGAAATCGACGATGAAGAACTAGAAGCGCATAAAGATCTAAAATCTGGAGAAGTTCTCAGAAAAATGAAGTATAGACCGCTGCCTCCGCCTCCTCGACCACCTAGAGGTCCCAAAAAAAAGAAGGATTCGGACGATAAGCAAGATCTAGATCAAGACGGCGAAGTGAATTTTGAAGAATTTAAAGTTCAAAGTTCGCACGATGCAGAAATTGATATAGAACGTTTAATTTCCCGTCCATCTGAATCAATCCAAAATGGGATAGATATAAACGATATCATTTTTGACGCTGATATAAATGTTTCAGTTCAAAATGATTTTGAAACTGTAGAGGATCCTGATATTGAAAAATTACCTGTAGAGATAGATTTACCCGTAGGTATTCTCAATGTAAGATCTTCTTATATTGATTATGATAACGATGAGATCGTCGAAATTGAAGTATCGACCCAAACTGATCCTCTGCCTGATGATTTTGATTACACAATTGGAATGGATGAACCTTTCCCTGAAATCAAAGATATGCAGATAGATGCCGAAGAACAGGAAGATAATTCTATCGATGCAGAGATATTCACTAAGGGTCTCCAGCGTTTTAGAGAGTCTTCGCGCCCGGGATCGCGATCTAGTAGACCTAGAACTCCGATCGAAGTTAGGAGCGCAGAGAGACCGAAAACGCCATTGGAGAGGTCTATGTCTCCTACGGCTATTCTAGTAGAGAGGAGAGTCTCTAGCCCGACTAGAATAAACGAGCGCGATGTGATGGTGACCGAAGCATCGCTGACAGTTATTCCTATAGAAGAGCCGGAACCTAAACCAAAGCTTATTCAAGCCGAACCGATCGTGAAGCATTCGCCGATCTGGGAGGCGTTCAACGCTCATAACCCAATCGAGACTATTATGGAAACTGAACCAGTTCCTCCGCCAAGAAAGAGTAGTATATTTGAAGAAAGATGCAGAGTAAACACAGACAACGTTAGAAAGACCGAGACGACTCAACCGTTGACGCTCAACGCAAACATGGAAGTATTGAGAACGCAAAAGTTACAAGTGTCAGATTTGGAAGTGGAGAGATTGAACGTCGGAGAACTATCGGCTTCTAAAATATTAGTGTCAGAAATTGAAGGATTGTCCTTGCAAGTGACCGATATAAATTCTAAGAGCGGTAATATTGTCGTTAGAGGTATAGAGATTGCGCCTGGGATGATCGATGAGCTATTGCAGAGATTTGCTAATATGGCGCCTCCGTCGTCACAAGCTTCTACTCAAACGCCCGCTGAGAACATTCAAACTGAAATACCGACTCCATTTCCTGAACCAGCTCCTTGTGCTGAACCAGAAGCCGCGGAAAAAGCTGAAGAAGTAGAGTATTGTCCAGGATCTCCGCCTATTATGGTATCTGATCCAGAAATTCAAGACATTAGAATTGAGTGTCAATCTGGTGCTCGCGGAGAGAGCGCCCCAGAAAGACCGCCTCCACCGAATATACCTTTCGCTGTTCCGTATTTTACTGGTTATCCAGAACCGCCGCCTTTTTATAGATTCAGACAAAATGCAGAAAGATCGCATGGAGATTTTTCGGCAGATAGTCGAAGTCACGAAGGAGAGACTTCCAGGCCTAGAAGGAGGAGAGCTAGAAGAGAGCCGCTATCTAGCTCCGACGACGACGAAGCTAGGCCAGCTTCCAGAAGACAAGCGACTAGAACAGCAGAGCCGTCCATCCAGGATTTATCCTCTCAGCTGTTGCGAGCGTGTCAGAACTCCATGGGCAGGACGCTGCGGTACATTTTACAGAGCATCTCGTCGAACTTTGGCAGTGAAAACAAAAAAGACATGCAAATGGCGTTAGTCATAGTTTTAGTAATGATCGCCGGCCTAATTTTATTGGGGGTCGGAGATGGAAGGACTGTTCATCATCATCATTGGGACTTCTACAATCCGCCGAGCAATGATAAATAAATTTCTTTAATACGAGCAAATAACAAATAAACTTACCTACTAACTTACTGCCAATTATTACATATTATTTAATATTTATATCGATGGTTGTTTTTGTTCATATGATTAAATTCATATTTAACTGTGTGCTTTTTTGTTGTTAGAGGGTCGAATCGATTTTTTAAGAAATTAAAGTTCTTCAACATCACATTATAAATGTTTGAAAAATGTAAATTTGCATTTTTTTCGACGTAGATTTTTGTATGTTAAACTTGCACTATATTTAAACTATCTAGGTGCATCTTATGCATTTCATTTTTATTGTATACTAGACCTTTTTTATATGCGCTAATATTGTGCTATGTATCGTGCGTATATACATGTTATTAATTTATAATGTTGAAATATTTATTATAAATTATTTAATGCATTTGTTACAAGATGAGTAATAAAATCTATGTTAAAATTTTGTAAAATGTTTTTTTTCTCTATCTAATCTGTTAGACCACGGTTTCCCAAAACCTGTTTGAACAACAGATGCGACAGAAAACTGCTATTTGTCTGTCGACAGTTGCCAGGAGTGGCATGTTAATTGACCGCGCTAGTAAGATTGCTCACAAGTTTTTTATGGGACAACGTGACTCACTGAAAAAGTCTAAACTAAAAATGATTATAATTGCACTTAATATTGAATCTCATAAAATTTAGGAAACACTGAAATGTACATGAAGCGACACAGAATGCGTTATTAACAAGCTTTCAATAACATTTATAATTTAATACTGTTTCACGATGCATAAATCCTTTGAGGCATATTGCCGTACATGTACGGCAGTAGATCTTTCGCTGTTTTGCGGTACTCCAGATACTTACATCATATATTTACATCAGTGGCGTGCGGTCCATACGTGCGGTAGATGCGGCGCATGCATTGGGATTATTAAACGATTCTGAAAATGAGATATTTTTATTATTTATTATTTTTTAATTTACGTAATTATGAAACGTAATCGCTCAGAAAATCTGCTATAGAAGCGGCTAAAAACAACTGCAGCACGGTCGGACTGGCTGGCCAGCTGTCTTGCGAAGTCGATACGCATGCGCCATGAATTAAATTGGTCGCGCATGCGCACTATAACTTCAGCCGTTACTCGTGCTCATGTTTACAGTCATCCGTCATCAATAATTCATGCGGCTAACGTTTTGAATCTGTCTATTTCTCCGACTTTACGGCCTTCATGTCTTGCCATGGGAGCTGCTGAAAAAAATATTTACTGATTGACTTCTGATTATTTGTATTAGCAATAAAATTTTGATAATATTTTTTTTTGTATATGTTTGTTATTTGTGTTTAATTATTATTATTTATATTTAATATTATAAGATAATTTTTTTTTATTTCAAGCAATGCTGGAAAATTTTAATTTTGGTATATAAATAATGTGCTGTTTCCACAATTTTTTTATTATATTTACAGTGGTCCGTATCTGTAATAAGGTTGAGAAACACTGATCTAGATTATTATTTTAGTGTTTTATATTTAAATATAGCTACAACGAATTTGCTATAAATCAAAAAATTGCTAATTTTATTTTTGTAGCTTAAAAATATCTCAATAAAAAATTAAATATTATACAACTGGTTATTTTTGTTATAAAACATATGCTATATTAATTATGCACGTTTAAAATATTGCTTAATTTGATAAATATTTGAATAGTATTAAAATATTATACTAATGATTTAGCATAGAAATTTATTGAAAAAAAAAGATCGAAATTTTATGGTTCAGTCTAGAGAAAGCAACCGTCTTGTTTGACGTTTTCATTATTTTTTAAACATGGTATAATGCCTCAAAATACGACAAAGGGTGAAGAGATAAATTAATTTTAAGGAATCTCAGAAAATATTACAAAAAAAATTTTCAATGAGGGTGTTAAAATAATTTTTAATGCTAGGTCTCACCATTCTCCATGAAGCATTGAAATTAAATGGTTTTACTAATATTTATAATAAAGAGCAAATAATAATAAAAAAAAGATCAAATTTTAAATTTTAATGGAATTTTCCATTTACCATGTGTTTGAGGAGTCTCAGAAAAAAATAAGGGGAACCATTTTTAGATAGGATGTTTGAATAAATTTTAAATAGTAAAATAAAATAGGAACCATTTAACCAAATTGCAAAGAAAAAATATATAATGAATCAGAAAGACTTAAATTTCATGTGGCACTCGCAACAAAGTTTACATTAGTCAGACAAACCATAAAATATCACAAAGAAAAAAAAAACATAAAAACGCGATAAAAAAAATGTCATGAAAATTCAACTTTGGCAAAACATACTTTCAAAAATGAATGTTGTTTTAATACAACCAACACTTGAGTCTAAATTAAGAACCTAATGGTTGTAAATTATATAGAACCAATGTTAATATATTTATTTTCTTAATTTTGTAAAAAATAAAAATTAAATTGAAATGTCAAAATTCGCGAGTATTAAAATTATTTAAAATACGGGATTCTTACTGTTCGATATTTCGGCAGTGATTCTCCTGCCATAGTCATGAAATTTCAGCATCTGTCGCTCTCGTCCTTGACCTTGACATAAATTGACGTGCTTGCAGTGGGTCAGGATCATAGTTTTCAACTATTCGAATATTGAATGAGAAATGGATGGTGTATTCGAATATTCGAATATATTTATAATTTATTTTTGGTTTTTACCGAAATTAATTTATTAAATCAATTTGTTTAAAAAATCAATATTTACTGTTACGCAATTATTTTACATTTTTCTGAATTACTTCCGTTACTGGAGCTGATTTAAAATGACGTCCCATAATTATGAGCGATACGAACGAATACATTCTTGGTTGCTTTATTCTAGTTCCATAAACTCTTTATTTCATACATAAAATAAAGACATATAATATATTAGACACAGATTGGAAAGATAAGAAACTTTGAAATAACTAGCAAATCTTGTGATATGCAATAAAAATAGCTGTAATTAAATTATATATAGAACACAATTATTTAAATTACCATTACCATTTTAATTATTAATCAAGTAACGTTTTAAAGTATTCTTATGCACGTCAATAAGAAAGTACTGTTCTAACCCATATATATGTGTCGCAATCGATTAGCATAATGGTGAAGTAGCTGTCACAGTTACAATTGGCTTCGGTTTTCTTTAGCTACATAATAATCCACTATCATGGTTATTGCGTTCTAATATGACGAATTTAGGCTTTTAATTTCACATTTTTCAATAATTTGTAACTTCATGGAATAAAAAAAAATAATCAATAAGTAACCTAAATTGTCGTTGCGTTTAATTTAGAAAGTTAAAATTGTGCTAATAGACGTCAAGCAAGCCATAATACAATAGGTACAATATTTAACCAATAGGTCACAGAAATACATTAAGCATAAACTTAAGTGCTAAGTATATATTAAAATAATAATAATAATAACTAGAGGATGTTAAAATCATTTTTTATTGGCAATATTCTATATTTGATTTAATACTAAATCATTTTTTTTCTTTGATACCTTATATATAATTGTTTCAATTTTCTATCGCTTTGTATGAACGGTGTATAATAAATAATACACGTAAACAAAAGAAATATATTTCATTATAATAATAAAAATTAAATTTGCTTCGTTGCTCTCCGAGGCACCGGTAATACGTTCTATTGTTTCGACCAATGAAAAATAAGCATTCAAATATAAAATAAGATGGCCGACAGTACCATGACAACAGTTTTAAATAATTATTATTTAATAATAAAATTTTGCTACGCGACAATATTTTTCAATAATTCATCATTTGAGTGAATATAAATAATCGGATTGCAAATTAAATAGGTGTGTTGAGGATTAGAAGAATACATTGATTAAATACATAAACAATCATAAAACAATCTTCGTAATGAAATCTTAAAAATTTTAATTCCCGGCGACGGACTCCGAGGCCGAAAAGTGAGTTTTTTCTTTAATAATCGGATTGCAAACTAACTAAATGTGTTATAACTATGAAAATTAAATATATACATAATGTGTTTAGAATAAGAAGAATACATTGATTAAATGAAATGACAATCATAAAACAATCTTCGTAATGAAATTTTCAAATTTTGAATTCCTATCGCCGGGCTCCGAGGCCAAAAAGTGAGTTTTTCCTTTTATATTACATAAACATTATCATTGCTTCCGATTTAATGCACATTTACATAAGATTTTAAGAATTGAAAATAAATCAGGTGTTTTAAACGTGAACGTGTTATATAGCATTAGTATGTATGAGGATTGAAAGTTAATGTCGATCAAATCGGCGCTGTCGCAATGGGAACGCTATATATAATATATCAACCAACGGACAGATTATAAATGTGTAGTTTCTGTAACATTATAAGAGTTTATTTTGATGCTGTAGTAATTAAAAATTAAATTAAAATATAACATCTTCCTTTGATTCAATATAACGAAATTTATTCATTGGTTCCGTGAGCTTCGCTATATTGAGAATTTACTGTACAATGTTTAATTTAATATTATCTAGCTAAGTTTTAAACTTATTTATAAATAATATACAATTTTTAGATTTATCATTAAATATCTAAGTTCCAAATCTAACGTTAAATTATATAAATAAAAAAATTCTGAAAATATTCTTATTCATCTTATTTGAACCATTAAATTTTAAAATATATTTAAAAAAATCAGAACGAAGCAAAAATAATATTTAAAACCCAAAAAGTTAAGGGTCTGGTATTCGCACACCTGCTAGCTTCGGTGGCTCGCGATAGTGAGGTACCGACAGGTAGTAAATATATAAAATTCATAATATAATAAATATATATTTAAAGCATCAAATACACCAGAAATTGATAAATGGCTATTTTAGACATGAAAAATTATTATTGCATAAGAACAAAAACCAAACTTGATCTAAGATTATTAATAGAATTCAATTAATTTGCATATACGATATTTTATTAAGTCTGAAAATATTTATTAAATTACCATATATAAACAACATTATTATCGAACATCTATTATAGAGAAAATGTTTTATATGTTTAAGGTTGCAAAACATCAGAGAGTTTATCAGAATTTAAATTTCCTTTGCTTTAACTATTACATAATTATTTTTTTTAACAAATTTTAGAATTCAGTTTTATTTTAAAATTGTGTTATTAGTAATATATGTTTATACATACATATATTATTTTTATTGGTTAGCTTTCTTTTGATTTATCAGCAAGTCTTTCATGAGGGTTACGATGTTTGGTTGAACGTGCTATTTGGGTTCGTGTAATTGGGGGACTAGAAAATACTCATACAATTTTTTTGTAATACGTACGTAAGAATCAGGGTCGTGTGGTGAGATATCTTTCCTTTGGCTCGCTCACACATAAAGTAACGGGCACCCAAATACCACGTCCCCAATTCACCGTGTTATTGGGGAGCCTACTGTATGTGTATATAAATATAAAAATTTAAATTTAAAAGTTTTTAAATAAACATTATTATTGACAAAAAAAATGTCAATACAAGCAATGGTCTAGGAACTGCAAAACATATTAGATACTATAAAACTAATATAAGTGGATTTTAATCATTTTGCCAAAAACAATATCAACCATGAGTGTCGTAGAAACAACCAAACCACTGCCAAATACAAACTTTTAGTTGTTTATTTAATTTATCTGAGATTGTTTGAACTTTTTTTTAAAGCAAATATGCATTTGAGAGAACGAGCCCATTCCTGTTTTTTAAAAACGTTGTATAATACTTATATGGTTTACATTTCTACATGTGTATATATTAGAGAAAGCATAGGACATGTTCATTTACTAATATTAATTTTAAAGCTCAAATATTCATTTTATTTACACTGAAGCATACTAATTAATGTGTATAATCTACAATTTCAAAATTTGAAATGTAAATTTGGGACAAGTTTACATTTTTGCGAGCTTTCACTTGAAACCTGTTGAATTGGCCTTAATATGTTTTTCAAACCTCTCTTCGCATCCGCACGTGTTGGCAAATGTCAGAAACAAATTCATTTCCATGTGGTTTTGTTTATATTATATTCTATTGCAAAATTCATCGTGAAAAACGAATCATAATCATACGCATAACATAGTATCGCATAAATTAAATGTGTTCGATAAACACACGACATTATGTATTCAAGAGAACTCGACATAAATAAGCATTCGAGTGTTGACTTTCACGATGTCACTGCCGTCTAATTTTGCGTTACGAATTTCACAATAGCAAAAAACAATTCTTATTGTAATCTTGCAATTGCTACAACGAACTCAAAACACAGACAAATAATATAGGAATGTCGACATTTTTAAATAATGTATTATTTTATATGTTTATATTAGTAGAACGATTTTAAAAAAGAGTTAAAATGGACAATTTAAATATATATAAACGTTTGCTTTACTTAAATAGGGCTTAATAGATAGTATGTATGTGTACAATAATAATTACCGACCCTCCAGTTTCTTTAGAATTTTGTCGCGACCCATGAATTTTTAATTTCTGAAATAAAGTACTTTAGGTTTATTTAGGCATGAGGATATCAATATTTTTTAAGATTTGTTTTTTCGGTCACTTCAAAGTGTCGCTAAAATAATGATAGTGTAAAGCTTTTAGAAGCTCGAAATCACCTGCTGGTACATGAGTTGGAGTAATATATTGGTTTTAGGAGAAAGAAACTCGACCTTAACCAACTCGAACTTTTCCAGTAAGTATGAGCAGGAGCATTATCCATAACCAATAAGACTAACTGGCACCACGTTTTGCTTGTATTGCAAGACATTATTTGATTATCGAGTCACAATTTATTTAAAATATTTCTCGTATTGCGGGTGTCACATCTGATTCGAGACAGCTTTGGCGAATCGCAGATAATGATGTTGGGGGATCAATTGCACCCACAAAATATGTTATTAAAGTGTTTTTATTTTTTTTTAAATATATTTATAAAAATATATCCCGTAGTATATTAATCAAAATCAATAAACTACCTGAAGCATAATACAAACAATACACCATGAGGCAAGCCTAATAACGGTTGAGCCAGAGACCGTTATGGACCGAATTACATTCGTCACAATTGCACCGGCAGCGGTCACGGCCTTCGATTTTAATGTATTGCGCTTCGCACTAAACTTGAGCGATCTTTTTTATTCTTACATTCAATGACGTATTAATATTTTTTAAATTTAATAATTTCATAAAATTTCTAATATAAGAATAGTGAAAATCAAAATTCAGATGTAGGTATTTATATTAAAAATAATAATTTTATGTAAATTTTTAATCATATTCTGTGCAAATGGACCAATTTTCACTAAAATACCTAGGCGCAATCCGCCGGCGTTATAGCTCGCGAGTTCAAATACGGCCCACAAAGATTCCCTTATATTTGCGACTCGAATTAAAATCATTGCTTATTGCAGTTGGAGAACGTGTAATGTCTCACAAATTATACAATTATTGCGGTAAAAAAAAATATAATTCATCGTTGCATATGCGAAATAGTTAGGTTATATAACTTTTTTTACCGTACATAAAAAACATGCACCGTTTTTCGTTGCACCACAACGCTTGCACAATAGGAAATGGTGCTTCAATTATAACGAGCGTTAGGTACACAAAACTCGGTGCGTGAATGTCAAAAAAACTGTCCTATTTCTTCACAGACAAAGTTTGTAAGTGTAAGAAGAAGAAAAATAAAAAGTGGTTATCAAAATTGCCGCGGTGCAATGCCGAAATGTTACGTTTGCACATTTCGTGTTATATAACCCATCATTTGGCAATAGCCCATTCTCAATTCGTATTATATTATACGAAAACGGTAGTGTTTGTGATACACAAACTTCCTCAAGCGTTGCACAAAGTGTGACGGTCGTCATGCTGAGAGCTGGAAGGCGTCTCAAAGTGTGGGGCGCGCGTTTCAATGCCATAAACACGTGGATATTAGGCTGATGGATACACACATTTACAATATTAAATTTACTACTTGTATATAATAGAACATGCTACTGAAGTTTGTTTAGGTTATTCCTTTTAATTTTTATTGTTTTAAGGGGCGTAGCCCTAGGGATGGTTGATGAGACTCTTCGGCGAATCCTATTAGATTATTTATTAAGTTATAATTACAATTTTGACTATCGACGTTTCTCGCGATTAAGGTGTGCATGTGATGATGTCTCAGGGCTCTGCGAGTGTCAGGTGTGATCTTCAGGTCTGTCGGTGAGGGCGCGTGGCTTGGTCCTCCGGATTGCTGCTGGTAGATCTTGGCTCTCTGGCTCTGCTGTCTGGTGACGTCTTTTGTCTCGTGCCTCAGCCGTCTTGTATCTCGGACCGTCTACTTTCTCATATCCTTTACTGGTCGATCGCGACTGTGCATTGATCTCTTAGCCAATCGCTGCAGTGGCTTCTTAGAATTCGAAAAATCGGATGTGTATTTCGAAAGCCAGTTTTTTGCTTGGCTCCAGACTTGCGAATTCTAAGGAAAGATTTGCATTGTGGTCATTGATTGCGTCCGTATCGTTTTGTATCTTAACTTCAAAATAAATCCCTCTTGTGCCATGATGTTTGTCTCATTGTTAATGAATGAACGTTTTTGCTCACGGTCATTAACAATAAAACAATCGCCCTTTTAATGTGCCTATATGTATGGTCGCCACATTGTTACCAAGAGAATATTCAATTCTGCTTGGAGAAAACTGTGCCCTAATTTAGTTGATAAGAAGGCGCTAATTGTCAATGAAATTGCATCTTTGGAAAAGAACATGCGACTGTTAGTGGAAAAGAACGATTTTCAAACGTTAGTGAACTATTAATAGAGCACAATTTGTATCGTTATTCGTGGTGAAATGGCGAACCAAACTGAGCGCAAATCAGCTGTCAGCTGTTAAATCGGGCGAAAAAGTGTTGCCAATTCAAAAAAAATTCAAAATTACAATAGTTAAATATTCGATAAATAAAAAAAAAAAAATTATTATATATGTCATTTAACACAAAAATGATTTTAGATTATCTTAATAAAAAATAAGTATGTACATAAATGTAATACTAGAAACAGTGAAATTTTAAGGAAAGATAAATTTAAAAAAATAAATTTGTACATAGGGGTAAATTTATATAAAAATATTTCTAGAGCAATCTAAAAAAATATATTTAAGAAGGTTGCCTTAATGCAAAAGTGGAAAGCATCGCCCACCGGCTCCAGGCGAATTAAGTGGGCGATGGAGTCAGAGACGTCATTTCAGATTCTTTTTTAATGGAACAATAATTGCCCAGTCAGTGTTTTTTTTATTATTTTGACATGCATTTGTCTGATCATATTTAAGGTTTAGACTCCACTCCATATTGGAAACGCTCGGTTATCTAGCGTTCATATTAAGTATACTTTTTAAACAATATTTCAGCTTACAGTAAGTGAGAATCAAATTAAGCATATATAAACCGAATTTTGACCAATATGAGAGCGCAAAAACAATTATCACTTCTCAGAAGTCAAAAATTCACGTCAAAAGCAATAAAATTTTTTAAAGCACGATTTTATTGCTTTTGACGTGAATTTTTGACTTCTGAGAAGTGATAATTGTTTTTTGCGCTCATTTATTGACTAAAACTCGATTTAAATATACTTTGACTAACACTTTTATATCAAAAGTAGTTTGAATATACTTTGATAAACACGCATATCTATGGAAAAATATGCAAGATGTGACTTCAATTTATTTTAATAATTTATTTAGCTTAATATAGCTAATTTTTGCAATTTTTCTTTTGACTTACTTTGTATTGAAGACTTGGCCTTATGAAAGTTCGTAAACTAATTATACTTTAAGAGCTTTCATTGGGTCGGGTTTGGGTTTGAACAGCAAATTGACGTTTCGCAACTGTCAAATTGAGTTTCATAGACATTTTAGAGTAGCATACAATTTGTTGTTAAAAAAATTTAAAACTGCTAAGTGAGCGTACATGCAACACGTGCATATGATCAAAGACCACTAAGAATTAGATTAATTGTAAAGCTATAACACACTACTTTTTTATGTTAAGCTTACTTATAAATTATTTTCAACAACATATCAATTGCACTGTGATTTTAAAAACGCCGTTTTTAATAATGTTGAAGTTGTATAAATAGCTTTCCTAACTATATATATATAGATAAATATTTTACATTTATTAAAAAGGATTGCATTATTATTTAATGCTATATTATTAATTTAATACTATATAATAAAAAGTATTTTTTTATCTCCCCTTATAGTAGATCGACTCATGGGAACCACATTTCTTACTCTCTGTGCTTCATAGCTTTGTTTAGCTACTATATATTCTTTGTTCTGTGGTTACCATTCAGTTGTTTTCGCCGCCGCTTAAATACGCTAATTTAATAAATAATTTCAATACGATAAACAATTATTTTGATTTACTATAATTTTTTATTTTTAATTATTATCATTTTTTTTTTTTGAAATATAATTTATGTTGAAGTAGTATTGGTGTATGATATTTTCTCTTGGGTGCTAAATAATATAGGGCTAGCCTTGCATATATACTAGTTAATCATAAGGAAGTTATAAATAGGTTAATATTATATCAAGGTGATATAATCGCGAAACGTTTGACAATCACTGAGGTCGTCGCAGTCGTTTGGTCCGGGGATGGTTTCAAAACTGCGCGGCAACCAGAAGTGGGGTTTAACTTACATATTGCGCGGTCAACTTTTAACCGGCATAGTGCGTCCAGTTTCTAAGTGGTAACACACGTGTCAGGTGCAACTGACAGATTGGCTCTACGTCCTTTAGTGAACGAAAAAGGTTGGCAACGAATGCTTTAAAATCTTACTTTGCGTACAAAGGATTGTGATTTGACGTATTATGATTTGTGAATATTATAACTGTGAGTTCAAACGATAAAGCAAAAATAAAAATATTGTCTTAAAGCAATTTATTTTTAATGAATATATTTTATTTTGTGCATAAAAAAATATTTATAATATTACTTTGTATGTGTAATTTTTCTTAAAAAAAAACAATAAATATCTTTGTCGATTTTTGCTACTAAATAAAAGTGGAATTTTTTGATTTAATCGAAATATAAGTAAACTTTTAGTAATGATCTTAAAATTAAATATATTTTAATAGAATTCACTTAACTAGAAATGAATTAAACACTTAACAAACGCATGACCTACATAAAACTGTAGTTTTCGTTTAATTCTTAATATTTTTTTTAAGATTCAATATTAATGAGAGAAAGATCGTAGATAAAAATTATATATATAAATGATAATTGCACATATTTTTTTACATATTCTCTTAACTGAAAATTATAAAAAATAAACATTTATATTAAATTTTTAAAAATATCGGTTATAAAAGTTTTTCTGAGAGACCTGAATGATAACTCTAAAGTCATTAACAAGAATAATTGAAAAAAACATTTGAAGTGCAGGTTCTCAAATAGTATGTTACAGAACATATGCAATTTCGGAGCTTCCTATTATTTTCATATAATTGAGTGATATATGTATAATACATATTCGCACAACCGTTGCTTTTTTTAATTTGACTTATTTACATGCAAATTCACGTGACTAATTATTATTTAGTTAATTAAAATTAAACGATCATAATAAAGCTAATACATAAAATAGTATATTTTACTTTTATTTAAATATTATATTATTTTTTAAATTTATATAGCAACGTTTATAAAATTAATATTAAATAAAACATATTTTTTACTTCTACATAATAATTTAACTAATTGTTAGAATGTATCATTTTTTACGACTACATTTATTTATATTTCGCTCGCATAACATTTTTTCCTACAAATATTTTATTTATTTTAAGAGCAACAATTGCAAAAAATACATTATCTTACATAAAAATACGGTTATTTAATCTTTGTGGTAAACAAATTTAATCAAATAAAACCGAGCGAAATAGTAAAAAAATTAGCATATTCTATCACAAAACTTATTACAATAAAAGACTCTTTAATTATTAGTCTATAAAAGAACACTCAGTATTTATTAAAAAAAAAATACAAAATATTTTGCAATATGGAACAAAGAATTTTATTGTAAATAAAATTCATAAACAAAAAATCAGGAAAAAACTGATTTTTTATATTATTGAAAGATAATTTGTGTACGTATTGATTTATTTTAAAGCATATTCACCAATAAAATTATTTGTCACCGTAATTTTTTTCACCAACTAATTGACTTTGATAGAAAATTTTAATTCAACATATAAATCTATTATGCCAAAATCTTGTAATTCATGGTTATTTAAATGTTGCTTGCTCGAAAGAAACAGTAGTTTAACACAATTACTTCGCGTTCAATGTTAATAACGTTCACATAAGATACAGCTTAACTCAATTTTATTAAGTCACTTACAGAAACTATCGCTTTTAATAATAAATAAATTATCATCGTCGTCATGAATCATGTTTCGTTTTCTCAGACGGGTTTTGCCGGTAGGCGATAATACTCGGGCATCGAGTCAACTAGGGCCAGTGGGCCACTTTCTGTAAGTACCAAAGTGAAGAAATTGGCCAACATTGTTTTTTTTTATGTCTGCTTATTGCGTCATTGAATCTTTGGGCTGTGCGTTTATGTATGATATAACCGTTGTAAACTATGATGTAATGTATTGCCAGTCATTCTTTGACGAGACCCGATCGGCGCGGTGGCGAAAAACTTTCTCTCCGATTATGATGAGACTATATCTACGGCAGCTGCCCAATGTGGGTCGCACAGGGTGGTACAAAAAATATTAAACATTCATATTAAAAAATAAAAAAACATACAAAGAATTTATGTACATAATATCTACACCTTTTGATTAGCGTGTATTTAATTTAATTTAATTCTAATTATAAAATAATTGCTTTAAGCTAAATAAAAAGCTTCACTTACTTCAAGGAATATTCAGAAATAAATTAATTCAAAGTACATAAAATGTTTTTAAATAATTTATATAAGGTTTGACTTATCTTTAAAATAATCCTTTATTATTTTTTTAATATGAAAACTTACTTAGGATCACAGTAGTGAAATAAACTATAGTCACCAGTAGCAATAATAAATAATTATAGAATGAAGTCACTTGCTTAAAATGTATCGATATTTGCGACAAACTGGATGCAACCCTTACCGCTTTATATGACGAAATTTACGGTGTGTTCAACCAATGATCCCATAGGAAATGAGACCGCATTCTGATTTTTTTTTGCTAGGACTGTTGGGATACTATTTTATGTTTATTGCAATTTTTAAAGTTGTTAAGGAACGGTGTCTTTAAAATGCATTATAAAGTCGCGATTGCGTCGCGATGATTACGTCAGTGCTCCTCCTGCACGACCCATCCAGCTTCTCAATGTGGAATGATGCATATCTATTTCAAATGTGCACCATTTTTTTTTTTTTTAATTAATTTTTCAAATGTTAAATTGTATCATGATGCTTTAAAGAAACCTATTGTCATGATGGTCAAATTTTTAATAAAAAGTAAATATGTATGCCATCACAATATTCCACACAATAATTTTAAAACTATATTTCACTAAGTACGTTTCTTACACACCGTGTGCCTCGAACAAATCGTTCCGGTTATTGCATAACTTAGTATGTAATACTCAGTAGGTCACTGTCAAACATTGAGCTGCGCTTATCCAATAATGCATTAAAACTGGTATTACGTTTTATTTATTGTATGCGTCATGTTGTTTATTGCGAGCGATGTTTTCATTGTGCTTTTTATGTATCGCATCAAAATATGTTTTTTTATTTATTTTAGAATATTTGAAAGATGTCTTCCAAAACTAAGAAGCGCTTCATCACCGAAGCCGATGAGTATGTCTGCAATCTGGCGCCAGAAGTGAAGAAAATGGCTGAAGATGAACTCAGAGAGAATTCGAGCAACAGAGATCAAGCAGTCAGGTCGTTGAGAGAATGGGCCATTCAAAATCCGAGGATCGCTTCCATAAGAATGGGTATAAATTACATTGTATTTTATTTTTATTTTAACTGAAAAATTCAGTGTGTTATATTTTTATCTACAAGCATATTTTTACTATATATTTTCTAAGGAATCGTCTCTTATTAGTCACTAAGTTTTGGTTTAAATAATAAAACTTCAAACCATGAGGGTTGATTTGTACTGTGGTCAAATACTTGCATTAATAAAATATAAGAAATCAACTGAATAAATAGTAGCTTATTTTTCATAAAAAAACGTTTTACAACTATGCTAGAATTTTTCAATATTAGTTGTAAGTATTTAGGTGATTATTTATTATTTGTATATCATCTTTACACTTCATAAAAAAAATTTAATTTTTCACTTAAAAATTTGTAGAAAAACTGTATTTATTTATGATTTTTTTTTAGATATCCAATCTGCAGATTTGGGTATTTTTGATACCTTGTAACATATTGTATTTAGTGCATTTATTTTGGAATAAATCATACTTTTACTTTTATTCATTCAAAGTTCCATATTATTACTTTTCATGGAGTTCTTCTGGACCTGATTTAATTTTTAAGGGTTGCGATGTCAGTCTCACTGCTCCTCTAAAATATACTTCAAAACTTCGACGATAAAACATTGGACGGTTCACAAAATATTGCCGATGGTTCTGCGAAATATTTTCGTTCTATTTTCGAGGAATATTTTTCGTCTTCTGCTCAGTCGCTTACTTCTTCTTGTTCTTGCTCTTCAGTACTGATCACCTAAGAAACTGAGCGCTCGGATCTTAAATACGGCTTAAAGATAGGGCGTTCTTCTGGGTCTGATTTAATTTTGAAGGGTTGCAAAATCAGTCTCGCTACTCCTCTAAAACGTATTTTTGATCTAATGATCATTTCCTGATCTATGGAAATGCACAAAAGTCTATCAAATTAAAAAAAAAGAGTGACAAATTGTGTATAAAGAACTATAGAACAGTCACAGTGTTGTCAGCTTCTGCTAAATTATTTTCCACTGTTACTAACCTTCTGTCTTTCAACAAAACATTGACAAAATTGAAGTGGATTGTCAGTAGTTATTAATAAAAAAATTGTCGAATTTCGGTTACTCGGTTGATTTAATTCGGTTATTCTCGAGATATTTGAGCGATCTTAGAAAGTTTATAACCTATGGCGGGCGATTGGCAAAAGAATATTTAACACCTTTGGGGGTACCTCAAGGGTCCAACCTAAGTCCTCTGCTCTTTATGTTATTTATTAATGCCATAAATACGGCAGTATATTTTTATCATTAATTTATTTTTTTAATTTACGTAAATATGAAATGTGATCGCTCAGAAAATCGGCCACAGACAACTACATCGAGGGAGCGGCCAAAGCCGACTGTAGCGCCAGCTGTCATCAACCGTTCGTGCGGTTGACATTCAAACAATTTGTTGTCCATTTATTCGTAGCACACTTTTTCAACATATTTGAGACAGTCAGAAGCTCATACTTTAAAAATGCATCTGAAACTATTGTTTTAGTTGAATTTCCCCTGAGACTATTGTCTCAATAAATATGTTGAAACTCCCATTAGGTTATTATTTTTTATGTTAAATAATTACAAAGAACTGAAGTTTTGACTAGCAATCATAATTTAAAACAAATTTAAAAGAAAGTAGTAATTCTAGTCTCGTCGTGTCCTAAGCGAATCAGACTTAATCAGAAAAATGAAAGAAAACCTGCCTCGACGTGATATAACATACCTACGCTATTATGTTGAATGAATTATCTGACCATAATTGATATCTGTATATCTGCTGCAAAAGCAATAAGTGATGCAACGTCAATCTCAACAATACCGATTCGCTAAGACGACTGGCCTACTTTGCCTACGTGTATATTTTTTTCGACTTCTTTCATTAATGTTGTATTTAATTCCGTGACCGACTTTCACTTGACATTCGTACACATTTTGCCTTCCTGGTAAAATAATTATAGTGCTATTACCCAAATGTGCCAAACGACAATGCAACAAAGTTATATAACTAAAGTTCAATTTCATCATCGAGTCTTTACGTAGCCGGTAATTTTTTTTTGTTACTTTACAGATGCCAGCTTCTTTTTGAGGTTTTTGCGAGCTAAGAAGTTCAGCGTGCCTATGGCACAGGATGCCATTGAGAGATATTTACTTTTGAGGCAATCTTTCGGCATTGCTTTCAATCAGTTGGACTACAAATTACCTGGAATGTTCGAGTTGATCGAATTAGGGTAAGATATGATTTTGATATATATTTTAATGCATAAGTTTTGACGTCAAAAATTTTATTATTGCATAGATGACACTTTATTATCAACATGTATTTACTTCTGATATTACTGTCAAAATATATAGAAACATTAAAATAGCTCATCGTATTGTTAAATATGCAAAAAAAAATATTATTATATAAAATTTACAGGGGTTTAAAGAAGAAGTTTACGTCAAAATTTCTGCATTATATGTTTAAAAATAATATATTTTATGTATTTAATTAATTAAAATATATTAACTATTTCAGATATTGTTTCATCAGCCCTTTCAAAGACCCGCTTGGAAGACGGGTCATAATTTACAGACCGGGTTAGAATTTTTATATGTTAACATAATTAAGAGAAAATGCTCCCATTTTTTTCTTGGTTTTTATGATTATACAAAAGTTAATAAATCGATATTTTTCCTTCACAATAGTTAACATAATGCTAGATTAGTTTAAGAATGTTTTATTCCAGACGATCCGTTCGAGTTAATCTAGGAAGGTAATATTGGGTTAGATTATTTTATTATATTATATAATACAATCTATATTTTATATAATAAGGACTTTATTACACATTTTTTTTATTTTTCTAAATAATAATTTGTGTTCTATTTAAATTTATTTATTATTATATTTAGTATACTATTTTAGAAAAATATTTTAAAAGCTTTATTACTGTATATAATTTATAAACGAAATATTTGCACGTTTGTCGGTATAATTATAGATTACCAATTTCTTTTCTATATACTTTTTTTTATTAAGGTGTCACTTTTCAACAGGTTATAGGCGAGCTACTTAAAAACATTTATTATTAATAATTAGATATGTTTTCATTCCACGTAGAAAATAACCTTTATTTTATTTAATAGCATTTTTCTTTAATAATATATATTTATTAAGAAATTAAAATAAGATGATCATGCAGTTGACTTAAATTACAAACAATATTTTTTCATTATTTCCCATAATACAGCATTAAATTTACTTTCAAGTACTTTTGACATTTTTTTATATGCTTGCTAAATCATATTGCTCTAATTGATTTTTTTGTGTACTCTTTGTAACAGTTTTTAGGCTTCTGTAACTATTTTAAGTTTGAAGTATTTTAAAGTAAACATCTTTATAACAAGTTTTCTTTCTCATTCTTAAGCAGAAGTATCTTTTTGGATCATCTGGAGCATATTGTCCAATAAAAAAATTATCAAGGAGCGCAAATATAATTTATTACTTATTTTTTACAGTCCAATAGTTTAACTAGAACTTTAATTTCACAAAGGTTAATAAATAATAATTATTAATGTGGACACTGATCTTATTTTTTCAATATTAGTGCATCAATATCTTTTTATATATTTATTTCAGTAATATAAATAAGTTTACATGCATAAGAATTATTGTATATATACTATACATGTTATAGATTTATACAATTTGCTTATAACTACAATTTAATAAAAAAAAATGTGGTTATAAATAAAGGAAAAAGCTAAAAAATATTTCAATTTAAGCGAAAAAAAAAGAAACATATTATAATAATAAATTAGTAATAATCAGAGTATATTCCAGTAAAAATCTGAAATTATTAATATATTGTCTTGGGCCTCTGATGTACTTTGTGCATTTTATGCTTGTATTTAAATTTAAGGCTTTCATCATGGTCACCCATTAGTGTGCTTTACGAAATATTTGTATAATATTTTCTTCTATTAAAATATTAGTATTCTTTAATTGTTGGTATTTGAAGGCTAATATGCATTTTTTTAAATATTAGTTTAAAAAGGTGTATTATATATTATTTTTATAGCTTTATTTTTAATGAAAAAATCACACAGGACTGGCATATGTTAGGATGTGTTAATTAATTGTTTCGTGATTGAAATTTTATTTTTTATAGTTAACGATCTCTTACTATTAAATATCGGTCCAAGCGTCATTGTAGCGGCAAGCTTTTTAGAGAAAAGTTCCATTAATTTAAGTTTGAAGACAATGTATTTAACTCTTGCTTTCTACACTATGTTCAAATATAATGTTCTATTAAAATACAAAATCCCTGACTATATGCTAAGTTTAATAAAACCGGTGTAATGAAAAACTTAAAACTATGACAAAAAATCGTTTCAGGGAAAAAATATTGATGATATTAAAATCAAATGAAAATGAAATAATTTTTTTTAAATGAATAGTATATTTTTTTTAAATTGTATAAACTGCAGAAAAATATGCCTTTATGCCTTTTTTATTTTTTTACTAAGAAATATTCTAGTAATATTTTTTCTTGAAACGCTTTTTTGTCATAGTCTTAGATTTTTCATTACACCAGTTTTATTGAGATAAAATGTCAAACCAGTTTTATTGAGGTAAAAGACACGCTAAGAAAATTAAATTTATTTTGTAAAGGTTGATGCGTGGATATTGCCACAAACACTAATACAAATATTCTTCGATTTTATTTTGAAGATTAGAATCCACATTGAAGCAAAAATTATTATTTATGACATTCACTTTATTATTGCAAGCAATGCAACTAAGTCTTCACTGGTTATTGTTTTAAAAAAATCTTATTGCATAGCTTTAATTTTTACGCCTTTTGCTTATAATATCTACATATATATGTCAAAAAAATCGAGCTCTAGCAACATTGGAAAGAAAATATTCACAGACATATCACATCACAGAAAATATTCGCAAAATTTTCTTTAACCTAATTCGACTATACGCTAAAGGCCACAGGGTTTTTTTCGACCCATATCGAGTTTCTGCCTTAAATCAAATAAAAAATAGTTATATGTATTTTTTAATTAAAAATATCATATTTAACAGTATATTAATTAATATGAATACATAAATTTATTCACAGGATTTTATAAAGTAATTATAACGCAAACTTTTCTTTATACGTTCCTCAAATCTTATATAGACTAAAAGCCCGGAAAGTAATATTTTACATATTCGTCAATAAATTAAATCAAAAAAAAATTAATTGAACGGATAATTTCACATTGTCATATACAATAAACTCATATGTATTTTTTTAATTGCTGCAGTCTCTTCTAAATCTGTAACCAAATCTCTTAAACTTTCTTTAATTATCCCATAATTTATTTAGCAAAAAATAAAATAAAAACCATAAAAAAATATACTCTGATTTAAGTAATATAGTTAAGTTTTGTTCCTAATTATATTTTTTTAATGATATCTAAATTTTAATAAATATTATAAATTAAATTATTATTATAGTTTATGACATATAATATATTTTTTACTCTGTCTTAGGCTCTTCTGTTTTATTAGATTATAATTGCAGAATTTCTATAATCGAAGATAATAACAGTATCATACATAATCCGTACAATAAAAAATAATACTTTAATATTTAAATCACAGTATTTAATTTCGTGACTAAATATATAGCTAAAAAGGCGTCCAGTATTTACACGCACTCGCTTGCTGCGGTACCTCACGATAGTGAAAGTCCGACATATTTTTATTAGATATATTGTCAATATTAAATAGCAAAATCATTCTTAGCTCACTAGGTGGATTTATAAACTGTTTATATGTTTGTGACCATGCATGTGCATATACCCTAAAGCACGATTTTCACAGGAGTATTCGATCCCTACAAATACACTAACCAGGACATGTGCAGAGCGCACGGAATTTGCTACGAGACGCTGATGGAAGACGAAGAGAATCAAATCAAGGGTTTCATACATTATGCTGACGGTTCTGGTGTCAGTTTTCCACATTTGACGCTATTCACGCCCAGAGAGGCAGTGAGAATTGTGAAAAATGGAGAAGTAATACTTGATATTTTTATATATTAACTGTGAACTTGGTTTAATTTAAATTATCTTAAAACATCTGCTAATGTTTGCTTTGCATTTGCATATTTTATCAGAGAACAATACCGATGAGACACAAAGAAATTTATGGCATCGGAGTTCATCCGACTATTAAGTTCGCTTTGGACTTCGGTATGGCTCTGATATCAGAAAAGATAAGGAAGAGAGTTAAATTGTATACTTACCCCAAAGATGCTCAGATGGACATGAGCGTGCTGCCTAAAGAGTATGGTGGCACTATGCCTATGGCAGAAATGATCAGTAAGTTTTTAATGAGCTATATATATAGTATTTTATATCTCACTCTATTTAATATTAAAAAAAACTATAAACTAAATGAGATGATAATAAAATAAAGAATAACAATTGATCTAATTTTACAGAACTATGGAAGATTGAATTGACCAATTCCAGAGACTTACTCCTACTAAATGACAAAATGGCCGTTCGACTTGAGATGTTCAGTGAAGCTGCAAGAGAAGGTGCAGTTTCAGCACTCAGAGGAGATTCGAAGCGTTCCTGTGCTGCTGCTAATGATCCGCTGAGAGGTGTCACTGGAAACTTCAGAAAATTAGAAGTAGATTAGGCACTTAAACTAAGATCTCTTTATCTTATACATAATTACAATAAGTATTCTGACTGTCTATTCCTCTACCTCAGTTTATTTTCCATACATTATATTTCTTCTTAGTAATACTTATTATGTAAACTATATTATTTTACTATCTCTCTCTCTATCGTCTCTTCATAAATTTCCAACGCTTTTACATCTATATATTTCTTTATACATCTTACATTCTTATAAATCCCATGACATTTATATTATACATACACAAATCATGTCATCTTCTATGATCTCTAAAATCATTTACGACATTATTCATTCATTATTTTTATATACATTTCTTGTGATATAAATTTATAAATCGATTGACATTGCTCTTTGCTATATTATAATATATGTATATATGCACTGATATATACATTATACAAAATAAGTATTTCATATGTGATATTAACAGGTTACCAGTGATAATTACTATATTTATATATTTTGGGGGTGCAATATATTTTACACTCGTAAATATAGTATAGATTATAGTTTAAATTAGATATATAAAAATATACATATAAAAACATTTATTTTTAAGTTTTTTCGTGTATGTTATTTTTGCCTTTTAACAATAAATATTATTACCTTTTAATTATGTAATTTTATTTATAAGCTAAGTTTATTTTAGTATCAAATATATAGTTTATTAATATTAGTTATTTGTGAGGTCCGATTTATTTGGCCACTTTAGCCACATTTGGTGGACCACGACGAGAATACAACGGCCGGCGGGGCCTCGTCCGCTAAACTGATCATGAGCACATAATGGTTGATACAGATGTAGATGCAGAACCATAAACCATGAATCCGCTAGATCAGTGTACGCCACAGCTTTCAATTTTTACACACGTACAAAAAGAAAGTCGTATACGTCGCAAGTGTATACTAACAAATTAACAAATGTTTATAAATTAACTCACTACTTAAAGGGTTAATAAAAGACCTGGAATGTCTATCACCATTATCATGAATTGGAGATTGATTTGGATGATGAAAATTTATTTGATCTCGATTAGTGTCTTGAATTTCTTGAGGACTAAATAATATAAATATATAAAAATATAAAAATTAGGCATAAAATAGTAAATAGAAAATCATACCAAAACTTTTCTTATTCATGCGAAAAAATATTTAGAATATTTAAAAATATTTAAGTAGTTTTTATGATTTAATTTTGCATAAAAATATTTTTGAGTTCTCAATAAAAAAAATAAAATTGTATGGAGAAAAAATTAAAAAGTTACTTATTTAAGTACAAATATTTTAATTTATAAAATATTACAATATATATTAAATTGAAAAAAAAGGTATAACTTGACTGTATCATATTAAATTATAAAAGTGATATTAAAAACATTTTTGAGTGTACATTTTACATAAATTAATACAAATAATATCTTATTGAGGGGAGAATAGAGATACAGTTGAAATAAGACATAACGAAAAAAATGTTGTTTAATGTCATAATTACCACAAAATTTATTGAGCAAAAAGTAAATAAAGAAATCTCTTGAACAAACATCAGCTTTATATATGTTTACGTGTTTATATTTTATTAATTGGCATTGAAAGACTTAAAATATATTTTTATAATGGTTTTACAATTATTTATAATGGTTGTTGTATTTTTTTTCTGGAATAATACTCAAGATTTTAATATAATAATAATATTTTATTTGCATTTTAAATTTTGTTTTATAAAATTAATTTCTGCTGTATTTTTTTTTAAGTATTTGTATATTGTTTTACTAAGTTTAATTAGTTTGTTTATAATCTATAATATTAGAAATTAATTATATTTTATTTCATTAATACATTAGATATTTTATAGTAGTTATAACATGCAATCGAAATAATTGCATTTATTGTTCGAAAGTGCATTCATAAATGGCACGAATGCAATTCTCTATTATTGTTAGCATGCTCAAATATTTTAACGAGATTCGTTGAACTTAAAAAGATTTGATTTCTAATTTTAATGTATGTTGTTATCACCTATATCCTAGCTTTCTAATAAAAACTGATATATTTTAAAATGACAAGACTTGAGTCGTCAATAAAAATATAAAGTGTCACTGAAAATATATAAAATTTAATTAAATCAAAAATATCAATGATAGTATTTTATTTTAAAATAATACAAATATTCAATTAAACCTTGGTAATAAAATAAAGCATACCAAACGTAATTTTCATTTAGTTATTTTTTTTATTTTAGATCATGTCAATGATACAATAACGCGTTATACTTATTATGCTTTAAATTTTTTAATATGCTCTTAACTTTTTAATAGTTTCTATATTTTATTTAAATTTTTAAGAATTACGTATTGAATCTCGTTTTTTATGCCTTTTGCGTAAGCGAATTAAACGAATTATATGCGCACCTTTACGTAAATATGTATGAATTAAATTATTCAAAGTGCGGTGGCGATTACTCAAGCAAGTCATATGCGGCTCGTGGTTATGATTTATTTTAACCATAAATAAATAATTTTTAATTTTGGTGTTCTTTCTTTTCTAATTTTCAAGAAGGTTCTTATTTAATTGTAGCGTATGATTTTCAGCACCATGTTTTATTGTTAATAATTTTGACGCTGAGGGAAGACAAAACGATTATTTATACTGATACCATGAAGCCGTTTTTAACTATAATCATAAATTAAGAGTTCTGAATAAAACACATTAAACAATGAAACAATGATTTTATTATATGAATATGTGGGTATAAATATTTTTTTAATATAAAATACTCTAAATATTTAATTGTGAAGAATTCATGATATATTATATGTTAGTATCTGTATTGAAAATCTGAGAGAGTATGCGATATGTGTCACGTCGCTTGGCACTCAATCTAGTGGTTGTTTATTTCTGCTGCCGTCACAAAAATTAATATAAATTTTGATAATATACTTATTTTTGCTTTTTTATCACTAATAACAATAAAAACTTTATATTTTTTGTTAAATAAATTCCTTTCATTTTTTCAAAAATATTTATTTTGATACCCGATGGGGTCAGGACCCATAGTTTTTACACAACATATAATACTAGCAAAAATATAAAATTTACAATATAATATTATATTTACATTTCATTTATTAACACGGTCAACTGCATTTAAAAACATTTATTTTTTATTAATGTAAATTAAAAAACACTATTTTTCACTATTAAGAATTACTGATAATAACACAGTTTTGACAACGAGCGGTCGGCACAGACTGGTCAAAAAATTGTTCCTGAAATCCATCAATAAATTGACAGATTTTACGACAAATTTTAATAACTCTCATGTAAAATTCTTAGGAGTTACTATATATTTTTTATATCCATAAATTACTAACGAAATCCTCTTATTTTAGTGCCATGTCCGATTACAAACGTTGGCGACCAGCTTTAAGTATCTATCCTGGTATTTTTCTACATGAAACAACTATTATATTATATAAATAAAATATTTTATTAAATAACCATAAGTAGTGAACCTAAAAAAATGTCGAAAATATTCCATTGATTACCTTGAGTATTAATTACAAAATATTTCAAAACCGTATTTAAAGATAAGAAAGATAAATCAGTTGAAGATTCTTATTACTTTTTTACAATGGATTTACAGTTGTCCTAAGATTCTAAATGTGTTATTATTGAAATATAAATAAAATACAAGACATGTTAAAAGCACTTGAATAAAAAGTTCATCGATTAATTTAACAACTCACGTGCCGCCATTGTCCAATTCATAACCCGCTGTGTCATATGACCGCGAATTAAAATTTGAACGCGCCGGTGACTGGCACTTGTGGCAATTTGAGCATTTTAACACACAACGAAATATTATAAAAGTAACGGTGGCACTGTTATCACGCTTGGGTAAAGATTTGCTAGCACGCGAGTCCCATTCCGACATGCTTGCTTGTATCCATCTACAGAAAGCCATTGCACTTGGATATAACATAACGGCAGAACTGCCAAAGCAGGACTGATAGGAAGCATGCCATGTGACCAAACTTGGCCCCTAACCGAAATGCGTTCCATGACTGAAATTATAAAATTGTTCCATAACTGACATTGTAAAATTCAACTTGGGACACAGTGCTGCTGAATCCAGAATAAATATGAATTTAGCCTTTTGAGTGTATTATCATCAAAAAATGAAACAAAATGAAACTAATACCATACTAATTGACAATGGAAAAAAACTGTGCAAAAATGCTTGTTTTGCCATAATATTTAATAATAAAAAAAATTGATAAAAACTTATTGAAAGAAAATTATTGTAAAAAATATTATATTTTGCTTGTCATAATTAGTAACTCGTATACAATAACTAATAAATACAATAAACATTTGTACTAAACTAAAATTCTAATAATATTTTGTTGTTATTATTAATTTATTATTTTAATAATTTATTTAGCTAATATTGCTAATTTATACACAAAAAATTTATTCAAAACATACATATAAAACACAATATAATATTTTAATGATATAATTTATTTTTAATGCACGAATCTGTTTCTTTATTCCATTGAGGTAAACCCCTATTTTTTTATTTTTGCGAATTTTATTATACAAATTCACACCTCTATTCAATATTCCCCTGGCCGTACTCGTTTTCTTATACATAACTAGCATTAAAATTTGAATTTAATTCATAAACACTTAGACGTTTCTTATTAAACAGTATTACAACATCTGGATAACATAAGAAATAAAAATAAAATGGGTACCGCACGAACTTAACAAAAAATATACAACAGCAACGTTTGAAAATTTCTTAAAAAAATTTAAAAAAATATCCTTGAATAAATCATTATCTGTGATGAAAAATAAATTATCTTTAATTATCACAATAGATCACGGCAATCACTACAGCATCAAATCTCTAAAAATTAAAAAAAAAATTTTGATTATTTATTAAATTAGATGAGTTTATTACAAAATCAGATTGTATCGAAATTAAAACGACGAATAGAAAATTAACTATACAACATTGTTGGTAAACAAATTTGACGTAATATTGCTCCATGATAATGAGAGACTTCATATTTCACTAATTATTATTGCAAAATTAAACGAATTGGAAATTTTGCCTAATTTCTCACATTCTCCTGATCTTTTTCTTATATTTATCACATTTTTAAAAGTTTATACTTATTTATTCGAAATACTAAATACAATAATCAAAGTGATTTTTTTATTTTTAGAAGCATCACTTAACAAAACATTTTCTTTTAAAAGTATTTTTTCTGTAAATAAATATATATAAAATATTAAAAATAAATAAAATATAAAATATTTATTTATTTTATTTATTTAATAAAACACTCCTTTGAAAATTTTCAAGTCATCCTCACATATTAAAAAAAAATGAGAAATTCATTGTCACTTCTATGCCATTAATACACATTAAGAACAGCAATGGATACATGTTGAATCCTTGTAGTACTCCAGTAGAAGTACTGTTAAGTAATTTAAAAATAAATTTTATAAGGCCTTCGTATAGCACGAATCTGCCACTTCATATGAAACAACCTAATAGTTAAAACTATCTTAAAACATTACTCTTGCCACCAAAATATAAACATTTAGTAAAATTTCGTCTTAATATTGGTTTATTGGGTTCTTGTCAAAATTGTCGTTTCCTTTTAAACTTTCCCCTGGTGCATTTTGCTGTGCAACAATTCATTCCAAATTAGAATTAACGGTATTGATTCGACTCAATAAATTCACATATATCATGTAAACATGCATTTTCTATCTGCATTCGTTTTCTGCGCAAATATTCGCGAGCCATACGTGCAAAAGTCATTAGCGTCACGTGAACTGTTCTGAATAAATTAAATCAGATATGTAGAAAAAAATAATAACAGCTCGAGCGGTAGAAGGCGCGAAGTGAGCTCACGCCTCGGATCAGTTTACTAACTTTTAGTTTAGTCAATTGCCGTCCGTTAATCAGTTAAGTCCGTGAGTGCTTGTGAGAAATGTTTCGCGAGTTTGAATTGCCTTTTCAACGAATACCAATACTAATTTAATGATAATAATATTACAAGACAATACACTAAAAAGCTAAAGTTTAAAAAGTGCGTGAGTGATATATTGAAGTTAAGTCCCATCGAACTGTATGAATCGTGGTCACCGCAATGACAAAATCAAAAAAAATGTAATTATTATATTAATATACTAAAATACCATTTTAATCGAATACTATTTAATTTAATTATTTTAGAAATATTTAATTATATACAACAGCCTCTTATGTGGGTATATGTTAATAATGTTTATGTTTGCAAAATAAAAACAGAGTCTCATAAGCTGTTTTTTAAACTTTTCTTGACTTTCAATACTCTATGTACCTTTTATTTTTAAAATGCATTTAATCTGTTTCTATACGATCATCACTACTAATTTGCAACTTAAATTAGTACGAATTGATATTAATAAAATACAGAGATTCGTTTTATTTATTTATTATTTTTTTTATTATTTTTTTACTATAAGCCTGAAGATTATCAAAAGTAGTATTGATTTTTTTAATAATTAAATATGTATTGTACTTTCCTATTTTATTAATATTTGTTTTAACTAGTTGTGAGCTTGCCTTAAATATTTTTTTATAATTTTTCTAAAATATATTTAAACTTATTATATATTCCAATTTGTTAATAAATTACTCATGCATTCACTCGAAATACTTGTTGCAACAAAAAATTGCAAAACAGTGAAGATGATTTGCACAAGCACTTATTTTTCACAAGCAATAATGGATGTAAAAAAATGCTTTAATGTGTTTGATACATTTATAATATTGATACAGAACGATGGGGTGAAAATAAATAATAGCAATAACAACTTTTGTATATAAAAAAATTATTGGCTTCAAAATCAAAATTAAAAATGGCCCAAAAAATTTTAATATATAAAGTCAATATCAGTAGAATTTTTTATAATAGTGAATGCAATATAAGTATTAAAAATCCGTTCACTTTTCCTTAATAAAGTCGATACTGACATGTTTATGGAGATACACTATCTAAAAAACGAATTTTAAACAATCAATCAATCGACTTTCTTAAAATGAAATTTCACTTTAAGTCAGTTGGTAACCAAACTGGATGTTTCAAACCTTGTTCAAGAAAAAATAATTTATAATTGCCACATATTTTAATTGAACTAGGAAGCTTGTCAGAATAATCAGATTTTTATGCAAATAACGGCACGCGATCAATGACCGACAATAATGAATGAACATTATCATAATTTATTAATTTATTGAGTCTAATACTTTCGTTTTAATTTAATATATAATATGTTATGTATTATATGTACATATTATTATATTGCGGCAATATTAAATTTTTGTATCAAATAATATAATAACCATGAGTGTATTAACCAATCATATATGTCTAGGAAATGATCAATGTATAGGATTAGATTAATACAATGTAAATCAATAAATAAAATATTAATAATAATAATAATAATGAATATACAAATATGATATTTTAAAGTAATTTATGTAATTAATTTTTATTAATTATTAGACATTCACAATCAACTATAAAAAAGACATTAGCACTTTCTCCTATTTGATGAGGAACAATAAATTGTATACTGGTTACTAATCACTGTCATCGTGACGAGCTAGAAAGTTGAACTTGATTTTTTTATTTTATTACTTCTATTTTAATTAATTTGTAAAATATATTAAGTACTCACTTAATTAAAAAAAATATTTTATAATATGTAATATAAATTATGTAGAAATAAATTAATACCATAAGTAAATAAAAATTTGTTCTCAAAATTTGTACATAAATTTTGATGCCTTTTTAATTTTAAATTTATGATTTATCAAATAATCGATAATGTATCTTTCTCTATTTTATTTATATTTAAATTAAATCAGTAATGAGTATTTTTTTTTTAATTTTTGCTGTTTTTTCGATATTAGTTTTAATTTACACAATATAATTATTTTTATTATTTATGTTTCAGAAAGTGTGAATGAAAAACCAATTTATTTTTTTAATTAAACTAAGCTTTTGCTATCGCAAAAAAAAATTAGCTAAGATCATATGATTGTAAGTGAAGAACACTTAACATCTAAATCGAATAAATATATAATAGTTTAAAATATTTGGAACGAATTATATTCATGTAATGATCTGATCTCTTTAGTTCTTAGTTAAGTATATAAGTACAATTGAATATCATACAATAAGATTAAAAAATTGGATATATTAAAATAATTTAAAAAAACAAGCATAATGTACAATAAAAATTTAATTAACAAAAAAAAATTATGGCGAATAAAATATATATTAATCAGATAGATTAACAAAATAATATAAATTCAAATTAAAAAAATAATTTTATCGTATCGTATTTATGTGCTGTGCGTGTTCATTACACCTTTACCTATAAAGTTTTTTAAAACTATTAGTTCTGCATGTGCTTATATATTATAGTTCTGTGTGTGTTATTTTATATTTCTTCTATTTTAACTAATTTTCAAAAAAAAAAAAAATTAACCTAGCTTACAAGGAGACTTTTTTTTTTTGCAAAGCAAATATACAAATTAAAACACCTTTTCGACACCGCGTGTTCTGTGTGTGTTCATTACACCTTCACCTATAAAGTTTTTAGATTTGAATCGAATTATGTTGTAATTTTTTTTTTTATTTTACAAGGGAAATCCAAATATTGGAAAAGAACGTGCAACTGTGGTTCGCAGCGCCTTGTGCTCCATGTGCGTGTCGACAGGATTGGCCACAACTCTCCGATTTCCTCGGGAGGTATCCGTACACGGCGGATTACCTTTCCTGATCTCGTACACAATCATGGCCATAACTTTTGCACTACCGCTGGTTTTCCTCGAAATGGCTCTGGGAAGACTCACTGAACAAGGTGCCATCAGGCTTTGGCGTGCTGTACCATTATTAAAAGGTATCTGAAGCGTCTCTGCAGCGATTATATTACACGTGATTAATAAATTAACAATTCATTTCAAACTGACGTTATATGGCAAGCGTACAAATATTATATTGCAGTTATAGCGCCTCTAATCATGATAAGCGTTAAAGTATACATAAATAATAATTGTATTCGTAACGGATTTCCCCGAAAATTTCAGTCTTAAATCCCGAGAAATTCAAGATTTAAAATCTTACGTGAAATGTAATTATAATACTGCTGTTATTTCAGTTCTATGGTGTTTCAAACGTTATTACAAAAATAATTGTATATTAATGTTTGAATAAATTAGAACTAAGTTTTAAACCAAATATTTACAGTTTGCGCACAAAATTGAGCTCAGAAATATGTTTCAATCATAAGGTAATTTACAAAATTTAAGATCAATGAATAAAATAATTATTAATAATATTAACGAACAATCAATATAATAATCTGACATTAAATATTATTATAGAATTTTTAAAGATTATATTTATGTATAAAAAAAAAATTAACACAGCACAAAAATAAATCTATTACCAGATATCTGGACCATCAATAATTCGTTGATTTTGATGATTGAATTAATTTTAGTAGTTCTCTTTTTAGTAAAAGTCAAATAATATAAATTCTTGATTAACATATTTATTTTTACTGAGACCTTTTGTACATCAGTGTACACCATATTATTAAAATATGACAAAATGCCCTAATTTTAGTGTTCTAAAATGTTCATGAAACTCAGTTTGACAGTTGCGAAACGTCCATTTGATATTCAAACCCAAACCTAACCTAATGAAAGTACTAAATTTATGATAATTATAGTTCTAGAACATAATTTAGGTCAAGTCAAAAATACAAACTATGCGAACTCATCTCTCAGAAAATAAACGGAAGAATAAGTACAGACTTCGTATCTCAAATATTGCTCCATAGTTTGTCTGCATTTTGATATTATACGTTTTAAAAATATGATAGCTACTCTTACCGATATCACGATGGACTTCTAATATAAGAAGGTTGATCTAAATATATTCAAACCGAATTTTGGTCAATAGGAGAGCGCAAAAAATTTTTATAGGAACCATAATTTTCTTTAAATTTTTTTTTTAATTAATTCGAAAATATGTAACGGGTTGCATGGCGTCGGTAAGGACAGAAGCAATTGTTGTTCTTTTCAAAAAATATAGTCTTCATACTAATGTCATCAGTAGACCAATCTTCATTTACATTCTGAATTTCAGAACCTGTCAAATCATGATAATTAGATTTATAATTAAAATAAAATAAAAATAAATAAATTACAAAATTATCCTAGAGTATCGTAGTGCCTTTTTTTAGGAGCGTTGGGGTACGATTCACTGAAATCTCGCAGAAAGTTGCATGCCATTGCTTTTTTCCTTGAACTACTGAAGGGTTCTATTTTTTAAGAATTACAGTTGTTGTTATAACTAACATATATGTAATATGCGTTAATATTTATTAGATTATTCAGTAGTTAATTTGCACAAGCGCCATTTATTTTTACGGCAATACATGGGTTAAAGCATCGAACCAATGAACAGCATGTATACGCGAAACACTTGATGGTATTGTGCCGGGTTTGTTTGTGTGCATTTCAGTGCATGCTCTAGTTGCGAGACCCTCTACCGGTTTCTGTGCTCCTAATCGAACGTTTCAGTTTCCAGGGTCTAGTTCAAGCACAATCTTGAGTTGATTTTTTTATATTGCTAAAAAGGAAAAATTTATCAAAACAGCACGTTTCTTTGAATAAAGTACGAATCTTATGATGCACGGTGAGACTAAATTTTTTTTATTAAAGTGCAAATAATTATGATAAATAAAATTAAATAATAATAGCAGTAAAGAATCAATAGAAACATACGAAGTTTCTAATGAGAGTCACGTGACATTTTCTTGCGTTGTTCATTAAAACATGTTAACCCTGTCTTTCATTAAAACTACTACTAGTATAATCATAACACAAGTAACGTATTGTTAGAAATCGATTTTGCCTTTGGCAAGCGTATATTCTGTTACATAGCATAATATGATTGTATATAAAATTAATCGTTATATATATTTTTGCTAATTTCAGTCACTTAGCAATAAATCGGTTTTAAACTTTTATTCAGACTTTTACAGTAAAAAGTAAAAAAAATGCTAAGGGATATGAAAATTATGACGTTAAATTTACGCAAATGCAATAAATATATAGTTAAGTGTTTTACCGAAAGTCTTTTGAACCATTACCGCCATAAGTTTAATATATTTATTCTACGTAAATCTACCTCTGACCAACATCTGTTGTCCCTCTCCGGCCGTTTCAGTTGCCATGACGACCGCCTAGTACGTATCAGTCGTTGTACTATAGATGCGTACTATGGTATAGGGTTGCATTTTTGTTGGAACCCAGGCAAACCTCTGTCTGCTTCTGTTTTCCTAATATTTATTATTATTTGCGGGGGTGTCTTGCGATCAGCGTATGAGCGTTGAACGTTGGAGAGAATGTCGATTCAAAGGATTGCAAAATGTTTGTGAGTTAGGTACTTTTTTTTTAAATATATTTACAAATATTTGTTTTAAAGTTACTTATTAAAAAGTTTTAAATTTAAAAATATTTGATAATATAAATATTTTTATTTATTATATATTTACATATTATATAACAGCAATTACTTCTTAGAAATTAAAAATCACGACACGATTAATTTGCTTTTGACGTGAATTTTTACATCTGAAAAAGGATAATTGTTTTTTCGCTCTCCTGTTGGTCAAACTTCGGTTTATATGTGTGTTATCTGATTCTCACTTATTGTACGTTGTAATATTATTACAAAGAGTCTTAATATAAACGCTAGATGGCCGAACGATTTTATTGCTTTTGACGTGGATTTTTGACTTCTGAGGAGAGATAATTGTTTTTTGCGCTCTCCTATTGGTCAAAATTCGGTTTAGATGTGCTTTATTCGATTCTCACTTGTATTATTAGCATAAAAAGTCTTAACATAAGCACTTGATAATCGAGCGTTTTCATGGAAATGGCACAATTTTATTACTTTTAACATGGACTGAAAATTCACTACATGACAACACTGAGCAGCAAAGAAAACAAATAAATATTATGAATAGATTTGTTTAATAATTTTTAATGTCTTTTAAAATATGACTTCAGAAAAAAATTCGCAACGGTGGCTAATTTTTATATTTATTTGTAGCATTAAAGACTCGTACATATTATTATTTATTGAAGAAATTAAATTACGGTGTTAAAAAATGTATAAAATGCCATTTTTATCATGAGGCCCGGAATCATTGTTTTTTGAGGACCCCGTCTGTATATGTATATAATTGTATATGTTCGATATGTTTTATCAATAATATTTTTATATACATTTGTCATTGTCAATCAATAAATTAGCCGAGTGGTATGAGGAGAAAGCACTGATTTATCCCGGGCAATTGAAACGAAGTATTAAGGGAACAGATCGAGCTTGGTATCGTGCCCAGTTTTCTCATAAATGCACCACTACACAAGATGCAGCAGATGGCATGCATTTTCATTTGCAATCAATACATCACACGAGTGGTATGAGAAGCGAGCTAAAATTTATCCCGGGGAACTGAAACGGTTGTATTAAGAGAACAGATCGAGCTTGGAATGTATAACTGAGTTCCACTATAAATGCATTCCTGCAACGTAGTTTTAACGTGAGAATCAGAAAAACAGAAGTTAGCAAAGGTTCAATCGGTTTTCACAACAAATGCATTCTTCGACTGTCGGAAAATTTTATATTTCCCGGAAATCGAATGAAAATTTTAAAATTAATACCAATTATGAGCCAGTGGCACTCCGCAAATAGTCATGTACTTTAAGAAAATTGTGCGCTATTAATCCTAATTGCTGTTTTATTATTTATTTTAGCAATTATTTTAAAATTAAAAAGTAACTTTAAAACCAATATTTATATGAATAAATAAATAGATAATTGTAAATATATTTTAGCAGAACTTGAGCGCATGACAGTCCACAAATAATCATGAATATCAGGAAAACAGAAGCAGACAGAGGTTTGCCTGGTTTTCAATTAAAATGCAACCCCGTAGTATGCACCTATAGTACAACGACATAGGAACGAGAGACGTACTAGGAGGTCGTCATGGCAACTGAAGCGGCCGGAGACGGATCATTTGTTTTAAAGTTAATTATTAAAACTTTTTAATAAGTAACTTTAAAACAAATATTTGTAAATATATTTAAAAAAAAAGTACCTAACTCACAAACATTTTGCAATCCTTTGAATCGACATTCTCTCCAACGTTCAACGCTCATACGCTGATCGCAAGACACCCCCGCAAATAATCATAAATATTAGGAAAACAGAAACAGACAGAGGTTTGCCTGGGTTCCAACAAAAATACAACCCTACACCATAGTACGCATCTATAGTACAACGACTGATACGTACTAGGCGGTCGTCATGGCAACTGAAACGGCCGGAGACGGATCATAGATGTTGGTCAGAAGTAGATTTACGTAAAATAAATATATTAAACTTATGGCTGTAATGGTTCAAAAGACTTTCGGTAAAACACTTAAAAATATATGTATTGCATTTGTGTAAATTAAACGTCATAATTTTCATTTCCTTTTAACATATTTTTTTTTACTTTTTATTGTAAAAGTCTGATACAAAGTTTAAGAATTAATTAAAATTAACATTAAAGAATCATCTCAAGCTGATTTTTAGATAATGGATAAAAAAATAACTTGTTCAAAAAATTAATTTCAAAGAGTAACAAAGATGGAAATGAAAATTTCTAAATAATCGGGCCAATAATGCGATTACATATTTCGGCAAAAATAAAAAGTTACAGATCAGCTCACTTAAAAAATTGATCACGAAAATCTGCTGCACACAAAGAAGTGTAAAATAAATTGTTCAATACAAAAATAAATATTGTAACTAGGATTTTGATGACTAAGTTTATCATACATATTCAAAGTCGCATAGACATATATGTATATGTCACAAGAGTGGCTAATTTTTATATTTATTTGTAGCATAGAAAGGGTTAACTCCTATCGTGCTGATAATATTCTACTTCTAACAATAAATAAGAAACTCAACCGTAGAAATCAGACCTGAAATAAAAGCAAAAGTTACAAAAAACATGACGGATTGAGACTGAAAACTTGGGAATTTATGTTTTTAATTTTAAGTTATTTATATGCGTCATTATGTATAACATATTCTCAACTGCACTGCAAATTCCTAACCTTGAATTCCTAAATTTATACATAATTTTATTTTTCAGGTCTAGGATACGTTAAACTCTTTGCTAGCTTTTTAGTAGCTGTATATTATATGATATATTTGGGAATTGTTTGCGCTTTGCTCGTATGGACAGCCAAAGGACCAGTCCCTTTAGCTGAGTGCAGAGAACTTTATAGATCATTGGTAAAAGTCAATAAAAAAAATACACATCATATATATTATATCATAATAAACAATTTGCAATATTTTAGGACGGTTATCGCGTTCTTGGAATACCTGGATACAAATGTTTAAGGTTCAGAATTTTTTTTGTGTTTTTTTTTTAGAATATATAATTCTACAATATATATAATATATTTTTAGCGAAACATTCTTGAAACCTGTAATCGATGACCCGATGTGGTATGGGATTGTAGCAGCAATTATATTTACTCTTTGGCTTCTTGTGTCGTTATGGTAAATCTTCTTCGTTATTATAATGTTAAATTTTTTTTAAATATGTTATTTCATCTAGCTTAATTAGAATACCGCAAACATTCTTCATCTCAATGTACATCTTTGGAAGTAGCATCTTAATTCTAAGCATCACCATCGTTTTGACGAACGATTTTAGAATTGAGAAGATGTTTCAAGACTTCAGATGGGAGCTACTGTTGTCTTTTGATTTATGGTGTGCTGCTTCTACGCAACTACTCTTCTCCACTCATCTCGGTTTTGGTTATCACATAACCATGGGTGGTACAATTTACCAGAGTGGTTCAATTTTCAGGTATTTAAATTTAGCTTTTTTTATAGTATGAATAATGTCTCTTATCATTAATGTGCAGTAGTACCATAGTGAATTAATTGAATCAATTCTTAAAAATTAAAATATATAAAATCCTTAATTATTAGAGGGACCCAAAAGAAAATACGTTTTTCATTATTTATTTATTTAAATTAAATTAAGATCATCAACCCCTAACAGGTTATCCCAATGCGTCACGATTGTGTTGTATCGAGAGAATATGGAGGGTGAGCAACAGTTTTCCATCTGAGAGCATTATTTTTTTCTCGCGTGATTCTCGCAAAATGAGGCAGGCGCGTCGCCTTGTTCTTGTCGCTTACTGCCCTCACGCATTGTTTCCACGCCTACCCAATATTTTTTTAAATTCTTTGAATGCTATACCATGAACCTATTTTTTTATCTGTTAACTCTTGAATCAACATCTCTAAATTTTTGCACCTATGCGGTCATCATCGATGATTTTTGGTCTTCTAAACAAAAATTTCCAGATTCAAATCTTTTGAACCAGTAAAACTTAACCATAGACGACACAAATGTTTCTGGTTTCTGTGGTTGCCGATTTTTTTTTGCGAAATTCATACATCATACAAGTGAAGTGAAATCTTTCATTGAAACTTGCGGTGTTTTTTTTTGTTGCTATGTTCGTAACGCACTCTCCAGATGTTGATCCAAACACTACTGAAAACACAACTGACCGTCAAAGTTACTCAGCATAAAAACGTCCTTTCTTTTGGGTACCCTTAATATTATATTCGAAATAAATAATTATTATTATTAAAAATTAAATAATTATTTTGTATAATTAAAATTATGGCGAAAATATTTTCCATAAATCAATTTTCCAAATTTGTATAACTAGCTGCAACATATTTTTTTAAATAATAATCGATTCATTATAACTTATATTTCAGAAATGCATTATGGTTCATCTTGTGGAACATTTTCTACAGTTGGTTTATTACGTTCGTGTGGTACATTGTTCACGATCCACGATTTATCAGAGATCAATCTGTCTTGATGACCCTCATACTAATTTATGACTCTTCAATATCGGAGGAAGCGAGCATCGTTCAGTCATCGTTCGCATATTCTCTACTTCTATTTTCAGGACTGATCAGCGTGGTTTGTATATTTTGTAATTAAATCGATTAACTACTAAATCTATATTACTTCAAATGCCATTTGTATCTAGCTATCTCTGATTTATCCGGTCGTTTGGTGCATATCTATAGAAGATTGTTACAACAAACGCAGCATCAGTTGGTTAATATCAATCACTGGAATATTCTGTTCCTTGTCCATATTCATACTCGGATTAGACGTTATCACAGTATTGGACTTGTATGTGATACCGGTTTATTTAATGACGTTTTTAACGCTGTTGATATGCGGTCTATTCTATATATATGGTAAAACTTTTATGATTTATATCCCAATATAAACCGAACGAATTCTTAAATGCTTATATCTCATATTATATTAGTGGTTTTGTGTTATTTTGTATTTTCTCACCTGCTTAGATTGAAAATGTTCAGAAAACTAGACATGAAAAACATGCAATTGAAGACTTTATTTGAAGAACAACCATTTGAAAAAACATTTTTATAGGAGAGAGAAAAACTAATTCTCTTCTTTAATTACAAGGAAAAATCTTATTTATTTCATTTTAAATATAAACATTAGATAATAAAACGTAATAATTATATATCAAAAATAAAATAATAAAAAAAACATTGGTCGTTTTTTGGACTATTTTTCTAATAAAATTAAATTTTTAAAATATTTATTTATATGATTTAAATGTCAGTAAGGACTTGAAATCTAAAAATCATTTTGGGAGATATAAGTATTTAAAATCCGTTCAGATAAGTTTTACCATCCTATATATTACCATATGTACTTAATAAATATTTTTTAAGGTTTCAAATCTATAAGGAAAGACTTGAACTTCATTTTAGAATATAAGATAAGCATAGTCTTTATGTTGTTGTGGACAGTGATGCCAGCTTATTTGATCTCGATGACTGTGTGGCACATTTATAAATATTTCAACAATTGGCCACACAAATACTGGACATTTTGGCTGGCAATTGGAATGTTCATATTCGCGATTTCTTCCATAATAATATGGGCTATCTGGGTGATCATTTACAAAGAAGGTTACGGATTTTCACAGGTAAGAAGTAAATTTATTTTATTGATTGTTTATCATATGTCCATATTATTATAGTTATATATAGTCCATAATTGATTGTACGCGGCGCAACTCAACACATAAGTACAGCTAGTGCAAACAATTCAATTATCATTAACTCTAGAGTAGTAACATATATTATAAAATACATATTGAATTATATTATAAATTAACATTTTTATTTTTTTAGAAATTTGTAGCCGCGATGAAATCGTCGCGTAAATGGGGACCCGTCGAGTTTAAACTAAGGTACAAATGGCTGCAATACAAATCTACAAAAAATAAACTGAAACTGTTGAAAAACAATAATGAAAAACAGCCGATTCAAAGCGTGGGTGACAAGCAAGGACTTGGATTATCCGAGCTGGACATACACTCTACGAACAATTCCATACAAAAGATCTTATGGGTGGCGGAATACGATAATGTAATCGTTCCAAGCAAGAGCCATAATTATGGCACTTCTCAACATGTCGATCTCAACTCAACTTACGTGCTAAGACAGCCCGGAAAGAATAGGAATCCTAAAAGTTCATGTGCTCATGTGTATTGGAATGAAGATAAAATATGAATTATATAAGAAATTTAGCGGTTGGATAATTTACATATGGAGGTACAGAAAAATATGTGTTTTCATGCACACTTTCGCCTGAGAAAGTGGCTTTATTAATAAATACATCAAATGAAACAAACCGTGCATATAAAATAAGCATCTTTAAATGTTATATTAATAAGTTGTAGTAAAAATGTTATTTAAATAAAAATATGTTACTAATTATATTTAATGTTTCCTTTTATTGTATAAATGATATTATTGGGTCAACAAACATACATCAATTATATTTTAAAATATTATATAGCATAATTATAAGATTGACAATTTTACATTGACAGGAAAATGTCATTTTACAAATGACAGGAAAACCTTTAATTTATTCCTAATACTTTTTAAAGGAACTACAAGTAAGTCCTATAAGGAAGCAGCAGTTCCTAAGGCGATGGTCCTCATCAGCAGCCAGATACAGACGACAACTGGGTGGAGCAAATCCATGTGCCTATCCAATGGTACCCAGTCACAGCACCAGCTCGTCTAAGCCAACAGCAGTGCGCCCGGATGCTGTCGATTAATGAAAAATCAGCATTTAAATAAAAGACAAGATGGCCGTAAACAATTGGCTATTTTTACACATTATTATGCTTATGTATAGAATTTAACATTACAACAATTGTTTCCAATATAGAAGAGTGTAAATCATTCTAACAAACTCTAAATGGATTGTCTGCATTCTTTTCGAAATATTCTAAACGAATATATGTTTTACAAGAGTTAGAAGACTTAATTCTGTAGCACCTACGAGATGGAATTATACATCACGTTTAAGTAACACAATTCAACAATACAGAAATGAACGTTCCGCTTTAAACTTTTTCCGGCCCGTGAGATTCACCACACTTTTACAAAATATATTTATTTTATAATGGCCAATACACTATAGACAATTTTTCACTCCAAAATATGTCTATAGTGTATCCAAATCTAATATGGGGATATATGATTTTATATGTGGCCCGCGGAGTTATGATGCATTTCCAAAGTGGTCTGCAAGATCATTTGGGTTGGCCACCACTGATTTAGATCCTTGAAGTAATATAATATAGACTTACCTAATCAGCATTTAGGTTAATGTTGCAGCAGCAAATTGCACGTACCGATGATTCTCCTCTAATATTTGGACCTAAAACAATAATAATACCATTGTTATAATCAATTTTGTATATTTTTATATCACAATATCCTTAAAAATAATAATTCATGTAGTTTTGATGATGCTTAGTAGTCGGTAGTGGTTGTGAGAATATTGGGATTTAGATTATAGTGTATAATAATAATATAAAGAGACCAGGTGTTATGTTGGAATGCGGAACGCTGGCTCGAGCTAAAGAAGATGGACCTTAAATTTTAATATTTATTTAAAAAATTTTTTTAAATAAATAAACATTTCTTTTTAAAAAAAAATCCAGATATATAAATGTAAAAAATAACCATTCACAGTCGATACAAAAATGAGTATGTAATTAGAATAATAATACCAAAAATAACTATCAATATAAAGAATAATATTAAACTCTACATAAATAATCATTTATACATATTTTTCACGAAGTGAATATTTTTAATACATTATAAAAGTCTTCACATGAATTAAAAAAATTGCTGGTGTGAGACAAATAATGCACGAAGAAAATGAAACAGTGCATATTATTCATAGTGCCATACCATCTATAAATAATAAGAGTAGGCTTGCCATAATTATGAAACTCTAAATAGGGACAGCTAAAAAAATAAAAGGTCATCTCAGAAATTTTGTAAAATTGGGACATATGGTAAGCCTAAGTAAGAGGAACCAACAACTTTGTGCTCCTGCATACATATCCATTTGCGGGACACTTTCTAGGACGATGCAGGACGAGCATATTAAATCCGACAGTCCCGCACAATCCGAGTCGTCTGGTCACTATAATGTAATATATACACAGAACACTATAAACAGTAAAGAAATAATATACCAATAAGTTTTCGGAGTTTATTTAAAATTACTAATAAATGATTTACCAACGTAATGATAATTTAAACATGTTTACAAACAAATATGTCAGAGAACTAGGCCTGTGGAGTCGTTGGAAATTTTTCTAGCTCTAACTCTGCATTTAAAATTTTTTATAAAATTATCTTAAGATATTAAATTTATTTTTAACTATTTTATTTATTTATTTTCATGTTAATAATAACAAAGAAGAAAGAACAAAAAATAATTAATAATTTTTTGGTATACAATTTACATGATTTTTCTATACATATTGGAATTTTCTATACAATGTGAGTCAGATGATGTGTTAGCGAATTAAGTGTGAAAGTAATTAGTAAATACGTACTATTTCTGTCATATGTAAATATGACCAGTGAAGAAACATGACCTTGGATGTTACTCGCTTTGATTAGTGCCGCACTATTGTATGTCTACTTGTTACTACACCGGCCGGTGTCCGATCAGCTGTTGTTGGGTATATGATTAAGTGCACAGTAACTTTTGTTTACTTCATATTATGAACAATTTAAAAAATATTGATCGAAACTCCGACTCAGACTCCGACTCAGACTCAGACTCAGACTCCAACTTCGACTTCGCAGTAGTGCTGAGAGAATCCATTTGTCAATCCGCACGACAGTTAAATTTTGGTCTTAGCATCCGATTTAGCTGCCATTACATTACAAAATTTGCGAACATGAAATAATTCAATCTTAATATTACTTAAAACAATTTAATTATTATTTTCACGATTTAAAAAACATAATTTATTTTTTAAATACATATAATAAAAAAATTACATTTTTTCTGAATAAAAATATAAAATATTCTATTACGCCGTTTATCATTAATTAAAAAGTTAAAATCGCGAGACATCATTTCATTTTTTTAGAGAGGAGGGGGGCAAAAGTTGCTCAATCATTAAATGTAATGCATTTTTTGGACAAATTCAAAGAGGGATATGGACGTCCATTTTTAGAATCTACGTTAAAAGATAGAAAATCGTGTCATTGTCGTTCATATTAAGATTCCTTATAATAATATTACGATTTACAATAAGTGCGAATCAAATAAAGCACATCTAAACTGAATTTCGACAAACAGGAGAGCGCAAAAAACAATTATTCCTTCTCAGAAGTCAATAATCCAGGTCAAAAGCAATAAAATCGTTCGGCCATCTAGCGTTTATATTAAGACTCTTTGTAATAGTATTACAACTTACAATAAGTGAGAATCAGATAACACACATATAAGCCAAAGTTTGACCAACAGGAGAGCGAAAAAACAATTATCCTTTTTCAGATGTAAAAATTCACGTCAAAAGCAAATTAATCGTGTCGTGATTTTTAATTTCTAAGAAGTAATTGCTGTTATATAATATGTAAATATATAATAGATAAAAATATTTATATTATCAAATATTTTTAAATTTAAAACTTTTTAATAAGTAACTTTAAAACAAATATTTGTAAATATATTTAAAAAAAAAGTATCTAACTCACAAACATTTTGCAATCCTTTGAATCGACATTCTCTCCAACGTTCAACGCTCATACGCTGATCGCAAGACACCCCCGCAAATAATCATAAATATTAGGAAAACAGAAGCAGACAGAGGTTTGCCTGGGTTCCAACAAAAATGCAACCCTATACCATAGTACGCATCTATAGTACAACGACTGATACGTACTAGGCGGTCGTCATGGCAACTGAAACGGCCGGAGAGGGACAACAGATGTTGGTCAGAGGTAGATTTACGTAGAATAAATATATTAAACTTATGGCGGTAATGGTTCAAAAGACTTTCGGTAAAACACTTAACTATATATTTATTGCATTTGCGTAAATTTAACGTCATAATTTTCATATCCCTTAGCATTTTTTTTACTTTTTACTGTAAAAGTCTGAATAAAAGTTTAAAACCGATTTATTGCTAAGTGACTGAAAATAGCAAAAATATATATGACGATTAATTTTATATACAATATATATGCTATGTAACAGAATATACGCTTGCCAAAGGCAAAATCGATTTCTAACAATACGTTACTTGTGTTATGATTATACTAGTAGTTTTAATGAAAGACAGGGTTAACATGTTTTAATGAACAACGCAAGAAACTGTCACGTGACTATCATTAGAAACTTCGTATGTTTCTATTGATTCTTTACTGCTACTATTATTTAGTTTTATTTATCATAATTATTTGCACCTTAATAAAAAAAATTTAGTCTCACCGTGCATCATAAGATTCGTACTTTATTCAAAGAAACGTGCTGTTTTGATAAATTTTTCCTTTTTAGCAATATAAAAAAATCAACTCAAGATTGTGCTTGAACTAGACCCTGGAAACTGAAACGCTCGATTAGGAGCACAGAAACCGGTAGAGGGTCTCGCAACTAGAGCATGCACTGAAATGAACACAAACAAACCCGGCACAATACCATCAAGTGTTTCGCGTATACATGTTGTTCATTGGTTCGATGCTTTAACCCATGTACTGCCGTAAAAGTAAATGGCGCTTGTGCAAATTAACTACTGAATAATCTAATACATATTAACGCATATTACATATATGTTAGTTATAACAACAACTGGAATTCTTAAAAAATAGAACCCTTCAGTAGTTCAAGGAAAAAAGCAATGGCATGCAACTTTCTGCGAGATTTCAGTGAATCGTACCCCAACGCTCCTAAAAAAAGGCACTACGATACTCTAGGATAATTTTGTAATTTATTTATTTTTATTTTATTTTAATTATAAATCTAATTATCATGATTTGACAGGTTCTGAAATTCAGAATGTAAATGAAGATTGGTCTACTGATGACAGTAGTATGAAGACTATATTTTTTGAAAAGAACAACAATTGCTTCTGTCCTTACCGACGCCATGCAACCCGTTACATTTTTTTGAATTAATATTTAAAAATTGTTAAGAAAATTATGGTTCCTATAAAAAATCGCCATGGTAGTTTTGTTAAGTTTTACTTATATGTGGTGGCAGCGAAGGTGTTAGCGGGCCTGCTAGTAGGGTGTCTGTTCAATTATGCAATTGCGGTATTGAGTATTATCTTATTGTTTTGTAGCCTTTTGTCAAAACGTGTTACTACTTCCTTTTTATAAGTTTGAATTGTCGTTTGAATAAACTTAGCGCTAAATGCGCAGCTGTGCGGATCTCCCACAGTTATAAATATATATTTTTTTAGTGCAGGTAAAAGTATTTTTATTTTAATATTTTTTAATATTTAAATAAAAATATTTGCTTAATTTATTCTGAAATTTTCAGCAATCTATTTACAATTATATATTTATTTTTGTCCTGATCATTACATATGTATTGCTTTGTATGAATTTTAAATTCCCTCTAATTTGAGAAAAATCGACAATTAGGACAGCTCTTTAAAGTTAAAGAGTATATAACATGGTAAACACTGTTCATGCCAATTAACGTATCAAACGCCAATGATCAAGCGGTATGAGGAACAAGGTCTGGTTTGTCCCGGGCAACTGATTCAAAGTATTAAGGGAACAGATCGAGCTTGGTATCGTTCCCAGTTACCTGCATAGGTATATGTAGTATACACAGGTAACAGCAGATGCATTCGTGTATGTATGTACATTGTATGCATTTTTCATGGTCAATCAATACATTAGACAAGTGGTATGAGGAGCGAGCTCAGATTTATCCCGGGCATTTAAAATGAAGTATTAAGGGAACAGATCGAACTTGGTAGCGTGCCCAGTTTTCTCATAGATGCGCCACTACATGTGTAGTAGTATCAGATGCGTTAGTTTATGTGCATCTGTATATGGTATGCATTTTCATGGGCAATCAATACATCACACGAGTGGTATGAGGAGCGAGCTCGGATTTATCCCGGGCAATTGAAATGAAGTATTAAGGGAACAGATCGAGCTTGGTATATGCCCCAGTTTCTCTATAAATGCAACACTGCACCGTTATATGTAGTAGTGTCATACCTCATTCCCACTGCCGCTATCCGTGTATACTAATACATCTTACGGTGCAGGGATGCAGTCGTGTTTTAAATAGGTTATTTACCCAAACCTCAGACTATTCCCCTAATACAAATGTTAAATTGCCCGGGACAAGCCTGAGGTTCTTATTTACAACTGAACTGAAATTTTAAGCTTTGACATCATATAAAGTTTGCGATAGATGCTTGGCAAATTCTGCGTTGTCACATTTTTCAGATCCCATTGCCCTGCGGAGTTGCAAAATAAACGCAAAATGGAACGATGTGACAGTAAGTGAAGTGAAACAGTGGGGTATTTACTTTACTGGGTATAGTTCATAAGTTAAACAAACCTCATAATCGAGACGCCGATATTTCGAAAAACAATGGAATGAACAAAATTGCTTATTATTTATTTCAATGCGCATTGTTTTCTTTGTTCAGTGTTTATCAATATTTGAATCGTAACGGCAAAATTAAATTTTCTTTTGAGTAAGGCTATGCAAAATTCAGTGGAATCTATCGATTCTGAAGACATTTCACCGGCTATTACCACATCTTGCCATACTTGTGTTATCGATCCACCAGCAAGGCTTTCGGATAACCTTAAAAATCATTTGTCAATAAAAGTAAAAGTGGGAAGAAATATGTGTGAAGAAAATGTCGTGCTTGTTCTGCACGTGGAATAAGGAAAGATACAGCATACATGTGCAGAAGTTGTGAAATTCCTCTTCATATTGACGAATGTTTTTATACGTATCAAAAAATATTGCAATAGTTAAAAAGTGTAAATAATTTAAATAAATATAAATTGCGATGTAGTGTAGTTTATAAGTGTAATGATAAAAATAAATGTGTCTGTGACAGTGGTAAGCAGAAAAAGGACGCCGAAAAATTTGGTGAGTGCAAATTAAATTATATCATTATAAACTGATATTTTTTATAAATTGTTATTATACAAATTTATAGAAGCATTTAAATATACATATTATTAAATTATAAATATCTGGTTCGTAACCATTGCAACTATTTACAATTTACACAAAATATTAAGAATGAAAAATACATATTTATTCGTTTATGATTTTATTCTTCAGAGATTTTGCGATACTATTTTTTTCAATTATTTTACAATAAACTAATGACTTCTGAGAAGGGATAATTGTTTTTTGCGCTCTCCTATTGGTCAAAACTCGGTTTAGATATGCTTTATTCGGTTCTCACTCGAGCGTTTTCATGGCGATGGCACGATTTTATTGCTTTTGATTTGGACTGGAAATTCACTATATGGCAACACTGAGCAGAAAAGAAAACGCGACTAATTATCAAATAAATAGTATGAGTACATTTTTTTAATAATTTTTAATGCATAATTAAAATATTTTGCATGAAATATGACTTCAGAAAATATGTCTAATTTATATTTTTATTTGGCATAGAAAGGGTTAACCGTTTATTTGATAAATTGTATTAAGATGTTAGAAGATATATTTTTTTCATGAGGCCCGGAATCATTGTTTTTCTCAGGGCCCGGGCTCGCTCTCGACGGCCCTGTCTGTAGTTAGATCATGTTATATGATTGTGTATGTTCAATATATTTTATCAAGTATATTTTAATATACATTTGTCATGGTCAATCAATACATTAGGCGAGTGGTATGAAGAGTGAGCTCTGATTTATCCCGGGCAGTTGAATCGAAGTATTAAGGGAACAGGTCGAGCTTGGTATCGTGCCCAGTTTCCTTATAAATGCACCACTACACAAGTAGCATGCATTTTCATGGGCAGTCAATACATCACACGAGTGGTATGAGAAGCGAGCTCAAATTTATCACGGGCAACTGAAACGGTTGTATTAAGAGAACAGATCAAGTTTGGGATAAATAACCAAGTTCCACTATAAATGCATCAGTGCAACGTAACGTGAGAATCAGAAAAACAGAAGTTAGCAGAGGTTCAATCGGTTTTCACAACAAATGCATCTTTCGACTGTCGGAAAATTTTATATTTTCCGGTAATATTTTTAATGTTAGATTTTTATTTTTAAATTCCTGAAAATAATGTTTTGTTACAAAAATCTTAAAAGTGTACTACAAAAGCTCTACTTTAAACCATCATTTAGTGTACAAATTTATTAATATGAATCGGTTAAGCACGCATTTTTCATCGCGCGGCAGCAGGAGCGCATACTAGAAGGCAGGTCGCATTAATCAGTCCGTGAAATTGACAATTAATTTATTTATTAATTCTGAAAAACGTTTTTAAATACAATTCTTATTTTTTTCATTCTTGTCATCTTTTATTGGACAGTTGTTTATTTATATATACGTGTCAATATAAGTTGTATTGATTTTGTTAAAAATGAGGTGAATGTTCTGCCGAACAGCTGAGAGGAGTCGCGCTGTCAAATTCATATTTTAGCTAAATATGGTGTTTGAAAAACTACTACATTTTTTAGTAAGTTTAGCTGGTTAGCGTGTAAAATTTCAGCTTAGTGTAGAATGACAAAATAACAAATTTGTTTTGAATTACTAATTTATTGTAGATTGGTTGGTACAAAAAATAATTTTATTTATAATATAGTCAGCAATTTTTTAATATATATATATATATATACATTACTCCTTTCACTTGACATTTCAGACCGAATAGGTAAACAGGCTCTGTGGTCATTTTTTATATTTATGTTTTACTTTTATCCATAAAACTTCACCTTTATTATTAAAACAAATATTAAAATTGGACATTTATATTGATTTATCTGCTTCTTGTTAAATAACCATCCTGTATTTCTAGATGTGCATCATCGCTACAATTCCATTTTTTAAAAGCACTGTCTTTATGTCTTACGTTGTATCGCTATATTTTATTCTAAAATAAAATGTAAGTTTAAAATACAAATATAAATACTAATAGAGCAAGAGAAAATAATTTTTATTTTAAAAACTTTTTGAGCATGCCGTATGATTGAATGTATATGCATTGCACCTCATCCCTCTGTTTTTATCTGTCTACACCAGGAACCAGGGGTTACCAACCATGTGCCAGCGGGTGTCATGGCGCCCGCAGACTGATTTCTATGAGCCCGCCAACATTATTTAATCATTTAATTAGGAAAGTCTTAAAAATTTGTTTGTATGTTTGCAATCCTTATCGATTGCCTGCTTTGCTTTGTCTTGTCTTATTACGTTTTCGTCTGTATTGTTTTTGATCGTAGAGGAAAATTCTACCAAATGTAGAAAGTGATTTTTTGGATTCTATGGAACCTGAAACAAGTAAACTATGTGAGCTAATATTGATAAAACAAATTTGATAAGTGACTGGAATATGATTTATGTGATCCAGGTTTTTAAATAATAAGTGACACAGATAATGTTTCCAATCTCATTCAACCAGAAATGAAAGAGAATAAGACTGAAAATGAAGTAGATATTATGAATTGCATTAGTCACAACATGGCACTGACTTCTGATGACACTTTATTGGAGTGCATCGATTAATGGGAATTCGAATATAACAATATATATGCTCTATTTCTTTGATTTGAAAGAATAAAAATATATCTTGAAGCCAAAAATGAAAATTTTGGTAAACTAACTCTTGCTGACCGGTGCATATAGGTTTTCTGAATTGAAAAATTGGGAAAATTGAATTCTTGGAATTGCGAGGAAAAGACAAACATGTTGCTAGCATAAAAGACTAATAGTCCAGTCAAATAAGGGTTTAACCTCGGAATGAAAGATAACAAGCTGAAATTTTGCACAGACCTTTGTTTTGGCGTTCTAAAGATAGGGTGAAAAGTTTCATAATATATCGTGTCTGCTAATCAAGATATTAAAGGTCAAAGGTCATAAAAATCGTTTTTTGCAAATATCTCGCTTCCTTTGCGTTGCATGTCATTAGATGTTTTACAAAACTTATAGAAAATAAAATTTTCTACAAGTTTGTTATAAATTATTTCTTCGTATGGTTAATGATTTTCGAGATATAGCGCGGGGAGTGGGAAGCGCGCATCCGTTTATAGGATAACGCTATGTGAACTACGGAGCCAGAGCTACCTGCACATTTCTCCACAGTTTCATAGGAAACATCGCAAATTGTTATCTGCTGAATGAACCCATCTAAAGCATTATAACTTTCAATCTCCATATCTTCAAAAATCATCATCGATAATGCAAAAATTAATAGCGTATGGCCTCTGATACTTCTTGCAAAAGCGTGACCATCCAACATTTTGTCGACAGAATTCGAAGCATAAATTGTACTGAGAGCTTCCATGATTCAGCTTCCATTCATTATATACCCTATGCATCCAATAAAAGACATAAGCATATGAAAGCTTCCTAGTTTCACAACTACTCTGGACAAGTCTGAGTTAGCATCTGAAGCTGCTACGATTTCACGTGCTTTTATGTACAACGGCTGATCAAAAGTTATTAAGCATGTTCTTTGTTCATGTTTCTTGGCAGTGTTTGTAGTACACTGTAGTAATGTGTTGTAAATTGTGTCCATATTACTCGCAGGATGATGAATAAAAGTAAGAAACAGAATCCGAGAAGTTACAAAGTTCTCATTGTTTTTGTAAGTTGTTCAATAAATCCATTCCACCCTGGCAACGGTGAGATATGTTTCCACTTTCCGTACATCCACAACAAATCAACTACATTAAATATTTGTTCGGTTAGTTCTCCTACATCATTAAAATTTCGAACTTGAATCTCTTGCTCAATCCGGGTACGACATGATTTTCATACACTAGAAGGGGTATATGTGATAGTGCTGCTAACTCCTTTGCACTTGGTTTTGTTGTAAATTTCTTTATGCGGTCATCGGATATAACTTCAGATTTTGAAGTTATTATTTTTATCATTCCCATTATATGAACAGTATTATAGCCATCAAGAGTATAAATATTTTTCTGCATTATCCGCTGCATACCTATCTGTATTTCTTCATAGAAGAAATACAGATAGGCCTATTAATAACTGCGAAGAAAAGGACCGTTTTCGTATGGAAGTCATTATAGCATGACTTATAGCTGTGTATTTCGTTTTAAAATGCCCCGTCTTTCCATTTCTGTTCTTTATAATAACTTCTTGCAGAAAATGTAATAAAGTTTTCGGAATTTCTTCATTAATATTTTACTCGGGGGCGGATAGGACTTGGTCTCAACAACAGAAGATCGAATATCTTCTCTAATAATCGACGCAGCAGCTTCCACTACGCGCAAGTGTTCTTCTTCCGAAGTGCCTTTTTTATTTTCATACCAAGCTATGGATAAAATTTAAGCTTGAGCATCGCGAAAAGAAAAAATAGGGAATGATCCAATCTTCGTTGTAATTATAATGTCAGTTAAATATTTTTCTCTTAATTTGAAAATGATCTTCTTATCATCTGTTACATACACCGTAAGGACATCTCTCAACTCTTTCAATTTTTTCGCACAAATTTCTAGTCGAGCAATATTTCATTCATAATTCCTAATAATACAATAAAAAAAGTAATAAAATTATGGTTCAAACGACTTGCCGAGACCACTTTTTTCACGATTGCTTACTTTTTCAAAGCTTATACCAAGATAAGCAGGTAGAAATACTCGCTGGATTCTATAAACGGATGTACGCCTCCCACTCTTCGCGCTATATCTCAAAAACGGTAAAGGATACAAAACAAATATTATAACCAAATTTGTAGAAAATTTTATGCTTTACAAGTTTTGTGAAGCATAAAAGTTTTAAAACTTTTTGAGCATACCTTACGTCGATTGCATGTGTATGCATTGCACCTCACCCTGTGTACACTAATACATATTACGGTGCAAAGATGCAACTGGGTCATCTACCCCAAGCTCGATATGTTACCCTAATACACCCGTTTGAGTTGCCCGGGACAATCCAGAGCTCGTTTCTCATACTACTTTTGAACGTGAATGTACACTTATGCAGGTATGCAATATCATGCTTTGCCTGTTTCGTGCCCAGGACAGCGGCGTGCCATTTCAGTCATACAACCTGTAGCTTTCTATATACTAATATACACACATTTCATAGCTGTGATGCATTGATCGCTGAAATCTGGCAACCTTCTCTCTCAGTATGCTTCCTCGATACAATTTCCACTATCAGGGTTGGTTCAGGGCTGACGATGGAACTCCGAAAGCATCCTCAGGTCATTTTTATATTATGTATAATTCACTTGCGACATGAAATTATTATATAAATTACATTTTTTTTAGTTTATAATTATAATTGTTAAATTATATGCTAAGAATACAACCTTAACTGATGTGAGGTGGAAGCGTCAGTGCTATGATATTATTTTGTCTAAAGAATTCGACAACGCCAATAGTGTTTGAAGAGTAGTGGCAGTTGGTTGTCGCAAAGAAATATTTTTATTCTTCTTTAAGAAACCACGAAGCCATGCGTGATGTCGTTGCGAATCGATGGGGATTATTATTTTTTCCCCAAATTCAAAAGTCAGATAAATTTTAGTCCAGTTAAATAAGGCGAAAGCTGAAATTTTGCAAAAACCTTTGTTTTGACGCTTTAAAGATGGGCTGAAAATACTCATAAGATCAAATATCCGCTAATCAATATATCAAAGGTTAAAGGTCACAAAATACTATAATTTTATTTTCAACTACAAATGCTCCGATATTTTTTAAATTATTTTTAATATATTATTAAAATATGTCATCCTTGATACGGTCGTGAAATATTATTTAATATTAGGATCGCAGAAAAGCTAGAGAGCTTCATTTGCAATATTCTGAAATCTAGAAAATAAAATGTAAATTTTCAGTATTAGGTATACGCATATTTAAGATTAGTGCATATTAATTATAATATTAATATAATAAATAAATGTATTTTAAATACAAGTTACTTACTTAATATTTTATAATATTTTATAATATAAAATATATATGCTCCGCCACTTATTCATAGTTCAGTTATAACTTTACCATTAATTGTGTAGAAGTGTAATTCGCATTACATTTTTTTTAAATAGAGACAATGAAAATCGCTTTGCTTTTTTTTTGAACTTTTAAAATCTCTAAGAATTTTAAAATCTATTTTTATTTTAAAATTTTCTAGCAAAATAGATGTTTTGATTAGGAGAGCAGGTGAAATGCTCGGTGTTTTGAATCAGACGGTACATACACCAGACTTCGCACACATAGAAAACTTGTCAACACACATAGACATGAAAGCTCAACATTGTACACCGGAAAGTGCAGTGAATCAATACTTTACTTTTACCCATTGCGGTACAATTTTTTTTCATATTCTAATTTTTTTAAATTAATCTGGTGTTTTGAAATAAATAATTATTATGCTAGTAATAATTAATTAGCTCAGTAAGTTGCGTTAAATTCTAATGTAATACGCACGAATTTTTTTCTAACTATATTTTTACTAATTCTTTTCAGTTTTGCACTATTGAACAGCAATTTTAATTATAAGCACCATCATTTTTTTAACTCATTCGCTTCTATCGAATTCGATGTGTGCCCATTTAAAATGCTTTACCTTCTAATAATAGCACATTACATTTGCTGCATCGATTTTTTTATGATCACGGTGAAGAAAGTTTATGTTTAGACACCTTAAATTTTAATAAAAAATATTTAATATATATAAATAAAATATGAAGCAAATCCACACAAGCTTCGTTAAAAAGTACCAGCAGCGCTTGCGTACTGCTGCCCCATCTCTTTGCTGCGGAGCATGGTTGAATAAGTAAGTGCAGAAAGGGTTCATTATTTTAATTACTTTTTAACTCTCTTTTTTTTATAACCCGTGAGGCTCAAAATCATTATACGATACTTTTAAACTAATAATGCAATACTACACAACGTTGTAAGTTTCCATCAAAAGCAATCCAAAATATATTGCTTATACAGGCGGCCCTTGACTTTCGCACATAATTGGTTCCTGAAAATGTGTGCGAATGTTGAATGTTCGAAAGTAGAGGGAAGTAAAAAAAATTGAAAATGTGTGTATTTTTAAATAATTATTTATCAAGTAAATATAAGATGTTTAAGAGGCGTTTAAGAGACATGTTTAAGTCATGTTTTCGGGTGTTTCCTTTGAAAAGTTATCAAGAGTTAACTGTTTTCCACTATTCTTTTTCTTTTCTTCATATAGTATTTTATAACATGCTATGTCTTTATTGATCGCCCTACGCACTTGAGATATGCGTTCTCCATTGGGATCACAATCTTCCATAATATTTAAAAATTGTCAAGATGCGTGAAGGCTTCATTAATATATTTCATTGTTAAAGAGTCTTCCAAAATAAACCTGTCTCATCTACATTAAATATTTGGCTAGAGGAATATCCTCCATCTTCAATAATTTTGAATAATTAGGAAATAAATTCTTTTACAGCATCTTTATCCGCATCAGCCGATTCTCCAGTAAATTTAATATTATGAACAGAATACCTTATTTTAAAATTGTAAAACCAACCGTTACTTGCTTTGTTACTCTTTAAAATTTATTTTTCGAGCAAAGGTTATTTTTTTATCCATTGTCTCAAAATTCAGCCAGACATTTTCTAATTGACATTATTCCTCAAAGTCAGCTTGAGCTGATTTTTAAATTGTTAATTCTTTAATATTAATTTTAATTAATTTTTAAACTTTAAGTCAGACTTTTACACTAAAAAGTAAAAAAAAAAAATGCTAAAATTAGACGAAAATTATGACGTTAAATTTACGCAAATCTAATAAATATATATTTTAATGTTTTACCGAAAATCTTTTAAAGCATTACAGCCAAGAGTTTAATATATTTATTCTACGTAAATCTACCTCTGACCAGAATCTGCGATCCCTCTTCGGCCGTTTCAGTTGCCATGGCGACCGCCTAGTACGTATCAATCTCCCTCATTCCAATTTTGTTGTACTATAGATGTGTACAGGTGTGCAGGGATGCATGTTTGTTGGAAACCAGGCAAACCTCTGTCTGCTTCTGTTTTCCTAATATTTATGATTATTTGCGGGGGTGTCTAGCGATCAGCGTATGAGCGTTGAACGTTGGAGAGAATGTCGATTCAAAGGATTGCAAAATGTTCCAATGTTTTGTACTTTTTTGTATTTAAATATACTTACAATTATGAAATTATTTATTCATATCAAATACTTGTATATCAAATAAAAAATTGTTTTATCTATTAGATTTTTGCAATACATCAATTAGCAGGTGGGTTGAATTTAGCCAGAAAAATGTATAGCATTTAATGAAAAACTATGAATTTTATTAAAATATAAATATTAAAAAATCGACCATTGACTGGCCAGTTTTTACCCCCCCCCCCATCTCCTAAAAAAAGGCTAAAATGACGTCCCTGATTTGAAACCAAAAATTCTCGGGTCATCCCTCTTAAGAAACCTATAAAAACGGTCTCTAATCTTTCCCGAAATTATTTTTTAAAATATCTCATTTCAGTGAAATCATATCAAAATACGCTTTCACCGATAAATATATATTTTTACCAGTGAAAATATTATTTCTCTGGCATATGCTAGAAAAATTATACGATTTCAACTCTCTCATTTATTTATTTACATGCGATTTATAAATTTTACAGTGAATGTGTATTTTTCGGTGAAGTAAAAATATACTTGTGAAGTTCAAATACATTTTCACCAGTGAATATATATATTTTCAATAGCGAAAATATTTAATTATAAGGCACTAGTGAAATTAAATGTATTTGAAACTCAATTTCACAGTTTCGAAACGTACATTTGCACTTTAAACCTAAACCTAATCTACACGAATTAACCAAATTTAACTTGACCTAATGAAAGTTCTAAAACTAATTACGGTATTAAAATTTTCATTCGATCAAGTCTAAAATACAAACAAATTGTCCGTAAAAGTTATTCTCCTGATTTTATTACTTTCATCGCTTATTAAATATTTCTTAAATATATTTATTTGATATTTTACTATAAAGGCGGCTCTCGACTTTCGCACATAATTGGTTCCTGAAAATGTGTGCGAATGTTGAATGTTCGAAAGTAGAGGGAAGTAAAAATTTGAAATTGTGTGTATTTTAAAATAATTATTTATCAAGTAAACATAAGATGGTAAAGAGTCGTTTAAGAGACATGTTTAATTGGGGTTTGCGGGTGTTTCCTTTGAAAAGTTATCAAGAGCTAACTGTTTTCCACTATTCTTTTTCTTTTCTTCATATAGTATTTTATAACATGCTATATCTTTATTGATCGCCCTACGCACTTGAGATATGCGTTCTCCATTGGGTTCACAGTCTTCCATAATATTTAAAAATTTGTCAAGATGCGTGAAGGCTTCATTTATATTTTTCATTGTTAAAGAGTTTTCCAAAATAAACCTGTCTCATCTACATTAAATATTTGGCTAGAGGAATATTCTCCATTTTCAATAATTTTGGATTATTAGGAAATAAATTATTTTGCAGCATCTTCATCTGCATCAGCCGATTCTCTAGTAAATTTAATATTATGAAAATAATACATTATTTTAAAATTGTAAAACCAACCGTTACTTGCTTGAAAAATCGTGTTAAAATCTTTTTTTTAATCTATCCTTCCAATCTTTATGCAAACTAAGAGCTTTTGCTTGAATAATTGAAATACTCAGAGGGACATCTTTTTGATGTTGGTCATCGATCTATGATGACAAAGATTTTTCCATTTCATCCATGGTTTTTTTCCCGTGTTTTTTTGGAAACATATCTTTAAAGATTGTGGAAATATATCTTTAATTTCCACAATTTTTTAAGTATTCCTTAATTTTATTTTGCACAATTTAACATATCGTAGACCTGTTTGTATCATACGAACATCCGATTGAAGCAAAAGATTCACCGCTATCAAAACGTCTAATAATTTCCATCTTTGTCTCGAATCGTGTGAAGTTTATGAGTCCTTGATTCATTTTTGTGCGAAAGTCGAGGGCCGCCTGGATAGCATACCACATATTTTATTACTTTATTTAGCTTTTTAGCTATTTTTTTCATCAACAAATCTTAGCTTAACATATATATTATATATATAATATATAACATAAACAGAAAATATATTATAATTTATTTCTTAATGCACGAATGTGTTTTTTTTTATTCCATTTAGGAAACCCTTTATAGTTTTATTTTTATGGATTGTTCTAGGTATATTATTATGTATATATTAACACCTTGGTACATAATTTCCCTAGCCGTACTCGTTTTCTTATACCTAACTATCTTTATTTTTCTCTATTTCTAGTATAAAATTTATGTACATCTTTATTTCTCATTAAATACTGTGCTAACATATTTTATGCTAACTTATAAATAAATACTAAAAAACTCATCTTCAATATTTCTTGAACATTTAACTATTCCAATCTATCAATCATACTTCTACAACTAGTAAATCTATTTTTATTTAGGACTACACTCATTGCCCTGTTTTGTATCTATCAGAAGAGGTTTTCTTAGATTTTAATAGCTAATAATTTACAATCCGATGTCGAACATGTTATGTATGATCGATATTTAATTTTAGTGCGCAATAATAAGTAGTATTCCATTTTTTAATTGATTTTAAGAGTTATTAATTTAAAAATAAACTATGTGCCGTTCCCGAATTTATCGATGATATGAGGAATGGTTCGAGGCCACCTCTCGCTGCTCCTGTATTCCTGATCTACGTGTTTCTGTTACTAGGGAGTTTAATTGCTGCATAGCAATGACAGATTTACTCTCTGCAGCCTCGAAAAACTATCCATCCATTGTGAATAAAATCCCGGAAAATCTTGGACATGCGCATGATCTCCCTACGATCATGATTGGGTCTAATAAATAATTTTAATTGCAGTTTTAATTTTTTTTAGGGGATTATTAATTAATAATAATACAGTAAGAATCAAATAAAAATTTAATATGTTACTTTTATATATCATTATCGTCAAAAAAATGTTTATTATCTTTAGTAAAAAAAATTAATGCACTAAGTATATCAATTTATTATTAGTAGAGCATATAAACCGATAATACCGGTATTATACAAGAGTTGATCTTTGGTACTAAAAGTAATTCAAAATGAAATACCGGTATTTAAAAAAAAAATTTTAAATCTTATTTGTTGAAAACTAAGATTTACTACAAAAACGACGATTATTGCACATCTTTTTCATTAAAAAATGAATGATTACTTCAGCTTGTAAAATATTGCTATATTTTCTACTCCAAGCTATCAGTTTTAACACGTCTAATATTTCATTTAAAATATAAAGGACCTTTTCATATTTTAGTCTCATAAACATATTCCTAGAGTTATCACTTTCATAATTCAATTCACAGATATTATCTTGCTATCAATTTGCAATCATTGACAGTCGTCAATGCTAGGAAATTTCCAACCAATTAAATTCTTCTTAACTGCATTCGTAAGTTCGTAATTATTTTATTTGCTCTTTTCCAAAATTATTACGAATCCCGGGATTTGACATAAGCATTCCCGGGATTCTACGCATCGAAAACCCTATGCACTTCACAGATGTTTATTGTTATTGAGAGATTTAAATACATATAGATTTATTAAATTTAATTTTTAAAAACATGAGAAAATGTTGATTATATTTATTTCGAATATCGCTTAAACATTGTAGCTCATCCTTTCCTCCCTTTATAAAGTAACATATGTTATATAACAGAACAGGGATGCATTTGTCATAGAACGCATTCACCTTCCCGTCATCCTGTTTCCTTGAAAATGCACGAGCTACCATTGATTCATGTCCCCATACCCCTCAATACGAACGCTTCGTAGACAGCTGCATAGTATTTTTCATAGCACCTATAGCTTTCATGCATTGATCGCTGAAAAGTAGCAACCCTCTTTCTCATTATGTTTCCTCGATATGCAATTCTGCTCGCCAGGGTTGGCGCTGGTCTGGGCGAACGTATATTGTACTGTCACAAACCATCTACTCGATCTGTTTCCCTGATACTAGTGCTTCGAAACCAGACACCCATGCGCCATTTACCTTGTACCACCAACGCTAAATTTAGTAAAAATCTATTTAAATAATAGACAACAAGTAGTTGTAATAAACGGAACATAAAGCAAATGTGAGGTGGTGAAGTGTAAAATTCCATAGTAGTCCAGTCAATGGAATGAAAGAAAGAAAGCTGAAATTTTGCTTGACGTTCCTTAAACGGGCTGAAAAGTCTCGTAAGATCGCGTGTCCGCTAGTTACGATATCAAAGATCTAAGGTCACAAACATATTTTTTCTGCAAATATCTCGCTTTCTATACGTTGGACGTCATTAAATGTTAAACAAAACTTGTAGAGAATAACATTTTCTACAAGTTTGCCAAACTTTATTTCTTTATATGATTAACTGTTTATGTAAAATAGCGCGGAGAGCGGGAAGCGCACACCATGCGTGCACCCGTTCATAGGATAACGCTACATAAACTACAGAGCATGATGCCTAGTACACCTTACAAAATATTATTATTTCATAATTATTTATAATTAAGAATATTGTGCAATAATATATAAAATTTTAAATTAAAATTTTAAAATGATTCATAAATAATAAATAACAAAATAATACATTCGTGTCCACATCACCTTTGAGGTAAAACGCAAGGTGCGTTTTTATTTAGACAGGGACATTTTATTTGAACAACTTCCTAGTGAATGGTATCAGAAGCTACTCGGTCCACCTTTGAATATCATCATCAATCGGCATGCGTTTCAAGATTCCTCTTTTTTGCCGTCGTCCTCTTCTTCTGGTCGCCCGGATCATTATCGTCATACTCGTTTTTCGTCACATTTGACTCAAGGACCACATGATCAAGTTCACTTTCTCCATTAAAACCATTTGATTTTGATTTAGCGATGAAGCATGCTTGTTCTTGACACTAGCCTTAAACTTTAAAGCATTGTAACTCTACTTTCCAAAGATCGTGTCACAACCTTTCTTGCAGTTGCAGAAGATTCTATTCAATAGTTTATCCAGTGCTAGCGGCAATAATCTTGCCCGCTCCAGGATCTCGTTCTGTAATTTTCAAGTTGCAAATCCTTTCCTAACCAAGTTTGGATATAAAAGTAGATATAATTGATATGCTGACGAACTGCTTCACGTGTAGGTGGAAGATATGATAATTGCACCGGTCATTTGATGAATTGTGTGTACCTCAAATTTTCTGATTTTGGAGCACTATACATTGCTAATTTTTAAAAATATATTTAAAGGGCAGTTTTCTGGTTGAAATAATTCAGCAGATTGGTACAAATCTGGGTGCTTCTCGAACATTTTTTTTCTTTCTTAAGCACCGCAGATGTGTCAAAATAAAATATGTTCTTAAGAACGAGGATATGTGTCGAAGCATTTAGACGAATACATGCGTGTCTTTAAATTTCCTTTAGCAATTTTCTTTCAGATTTTTTTTTGCTGGCGTGATTAGGTTCGTCTTATTAAAAAAACCATCCGATCAATATCTTCTCCAACGATGATGGTGGTGTTTTGTTGTTCAGATGCTCCTCTATTGTTTTTATGTTTTTACTGTACTTTGAGCGTCAAATACAACAATATTTTAATCGAAATGCGTTTGCAAATAGTTGACTTTTTTATTGAGAACGACGGAGAGAGTACCATCTTTGCTATAAAGTTTGCAGTAAGCATCACTAAGTACCACGTTGTCACATTTTTCAGATTCCATTGCCCTGCGGAGTTTTCTTACAGTTAAAACATGGGGGTGACCTTTGAGCAGTGATCGATACTTTAAGTGAGCTGATCTGTAGCTTTTTATTTTTTACTGAACATGTAATCTCATTACTAGTCCGTTTTTTTAAAAGCTTTCATTTCAATATTTGGTACGCTTTGAAATATATTGTTCGTGCAAAAGTTATTTTTTTATCCATTTTCTAAAAATTCAGCCAGTCATTTTCTAATTGCCATTATTCTTCAAAATCAGCTTGAAACGACTCTCAAACTGTTGATTCTTTAATGCTAATTTTAATTAATTCATAAACTTTGAGTCAGAATCTTACACTGAAAAGAAAAAAATGCTATGAAAATTATGACGTTAAATTTACGCAAATGCAATAAATATATATTTAAATCTTTTTAACCAATACAGTAATAAGTTTAATATATTTATTTTACTTAAATCTACCTCTGACCAACATCTGCAATCCCTCTCCGGCCGTTTCAGTTGCCATGACGACCGCCTAGTCCCTCGTTCCCATCCTGTTGTACTATAGATTCATACTTCGGTGCAGTGTTGCATTTTTGCTGGAAACCAGGCAAACCTCTGTCTGCTTCTGTTCTTCTAATATTTATAATTATTTGCGATTTCAAAATGTTTTTCATTGTTGTTTTTTATTTTTTTAAATATACTTAGTACGTGAGGGGCATTCCTCTCAATGAAATTAGCTAGAAAAATGCATGTCATTAAATGAAATATCATAAAATCGATAAAATGACCACTGACTGACAAACTTTTACCCCCCCCCCTCCCCTTCTAAAAAAAAGGCTGAAATGATGTCCTGGTTTAAACCCAGAAATTCTTGGGTTATCCTTCTAAGAAAATCTAATAAAAATAGTCTCAAATCTAGCACGAAAATATTATTAAAAATATGCCATTTTAGTGAAATCATGTATCGATAGCATTATAAAATGTATTTACTAAAGAAAATTTGTAAACCATATTTTCTGAAACAATCACACTTGAAAAAGCCTAAAAGATTCCTTTCAACTTTTAAAAGAATAATCTTTTTTAAAAATAATATAAATCAAGAGAGCTTTGTTAATGATTTCGTTTAAAAAGAAACATAATTTCAGAAATAAAAAAAATAATAAAAGGGTAAATAAAAAAAATTGTTAAGCCAAAAATCTAAAAATGAACTTCAAATTTGAATAAAAATTGCTATTTTTAAAATTTTTTTAAACAAATTGTATTTTCTACATTTAATTTTAACAATGATAATAAACATAACTTGTTGAATAGCATTACCCGACATCTTTGTAGTATTAGTACAAAAATAGGTAATAATATTAAATATAAGTACGATTTTTATACTAGTCGTACGCAGCATCCCTATGATTTAAATCCACGAGCCACCACTGGTTACAATATAATGCAAGTGCTTCACTTTTACAAATAATAATGCATCAGAAAATAATTCTAATCAGGTAGTGATATTTGTAGAAAATGCTTTAATTTTTAATACGTTTTAATTATCTAGTAAAACGCAGTATCTTGAGTTTGGTCCATCCATATTCAATCATATTATATAATGCAACGGGATCAATCACGATTCAGTTACCTAGCAACAAAAACACGCGGACCAGGAATACAAGACCAGCGAGAGGTGGCTGACAAACCATCCCTCATAGTATCGATAAATTCAGGAACGGCACATATTTTATTTTTAAATTTTATCATCAACTCTCCTAAATAATAGTATGTCACTTACACTTAAAATATCGACCATACATAATACAATGTTAAAAGTCGTGTTAAAATATCTAACAAAAGTTATTTTAATAATATTAGTATTTTTAGCAAAACATTTAAATTTTGAAAAATATTTTGCCAAAGCAAGATTCTGGGTTTCTGCATCAATTGGAAAGCTTTTTAAATCAATTTAATATAGATCGTATAAACATCAAATTTAGAGCCACTGGTTTTATTACTTGTAGTCTTGCTGACCAACATGTTTTTGATATGAACAGAGTGATAAATGGAGGCGCGTATGGTGAGATACATTATCTTTCGCTCGCTCGCGTGTTAAATGACTAGAGTGAGTGAGAGATTAGGGCGTGCGGTACATGCGTTCCGCACGCATAGTTCTTCTCACGCACTCTCGTCACTTAGCACGCGAACGAGCGAAAGGAATTATATCACATCGTATGCGCCTGGCTAAATGTTGTTATAAAATATTTATTAAAATAAATTTAATATAAACAGAATTTTAAGTATGGTTTCCACATTTGCTATTTCACGCAAAAGAACTGCTTACACACTATTATACTTTCCTACCATATTGACTGCGTTATCGTAGCCATGTCCCACATATTTTTTAAAATTCAATTTTAATTACTTTAGGTGGAAATTTATATTCTTGATCTTTTTCATGATAGGAATAATAGTTATTGGCTTTATTTTTGACCAAGATTGTACTTTTTCATATATAGTTTCTAATATCAGCATTTCTTTCTAAAAATTGATCAAGCTATCATCTTTCTCAACAAGAGTTTGAAGATAAATTTTGATCATAAAATATAACCGCGCTTCAACCAAAACAATAAATTTAATCAAAATTTTAAAATAAATTTTGCTTTAAATTTTCATCCTTGAACTAAACCCTGAAAACTTAACGGATGGATCGGGAATACAGGAACTGATGGAGGGTAGGGTAACCAGAACATGCACCGATGTACACAAATACAGCGACCAGGCGCAATACTATCAAATGCATCACAAATCGCGTATACGTATCGTTAATATATTTAACCTCTTGATTGCGGGTTTAACCACTTTATTGCCGGAAAATTACAAGCTTTTATTTTTTTTAAATTTCGGTTAAAAAATAATATGAAATATTTTGAAGAAAGACTACAACGGAAAGATCCCGTTGTAGTCTTTCCACCAGGTCAATACATAAATTTTATAAGATGAAGGTCATGGATAAATCTTGAAGGAGTCCCACTACTTTTCCACTGCCGGCCTTGTCCGATTTAGAGTCGCATGCTGAGCTTTTTCAGCCACCAACTGATCCATGAAATCCACGTCTTCGAGGGCAAGAGTTGATGCCAGTCCGATATGCTGCCTTGTTAGAGTTTCCTGTTCAACCTCTTGAGACGATGGATGCGAGTCAAGAAATCTTCTTAGAGTAGACTCTTCTTTGTTGAACTGAGTAAGAGGTAATCCCTTATATTACGGGTAAAGTTGATTGGCCATACGTACATGGTGCTCTTCAGTAATAAGTTTCGGCAAAACTCGTTCCATTTGTCTCTGAAATTCAGTGATGAATTCTTTCGTGAGTTGTTGTGTTAGATCAGCAGCGAGCACTTTTCCAAGATAAGAGAAATGGGAATATTTTTTGAGCGGTCAGTGAATCATCAGCAGAAAGTCCCTCACTCACATCTTTAACTTTTTCTAATATCAGGACTAGTTCGGCCATAAACGTGAAGTTAAAGGGCGCATAATTTCGCGCGCCATTGTTTAACATTATTGTATTTTGTACTTTCCCGCCAAATATTGCTTAAACAAACGATAATATCGTTCATCATCGATCATTATCGTTAGAGATCGATAATCGAAAAATTCATAATCGTTCATTAACGATATCGAACGATAATCGATAATGAAAAATTATCGTTGTCGTTATCGAAAATTATCGTTTATTATCGATCATTATCGTTACTCAATCGATACTAAACGGAGACTTTGATCCTTAGTATGTGCGACCGCATACATACTTCGACGCACAATATTTGTACATAAGGTTAAAATCACATGGTTTTTATAAGAATATATATTTAACCGTGTAGTTTTGCCCTTATGTCTGATACTAACCAATCAGCTGTTTCATTCTGCTTCCTTGATACGCAATTTTAATCGCCAGGGCTGTTTCCAGTTTTACGTGTATTACTCAGTTTTTATCCTTTAATTGTATGTAATTTAAGATAGGTACCACATATAAAATAATTTTAATGATTTATATAAGATAATTGTGAAACATAATTACATTTATTTATGTTTTAAAAAAATAGTTGGATAAATATTTTTTTTTACTTATTTACAAATATTTTTATTTACTTATGTTAAATATGTACAATATTTTGATCTTATAAAAGTTTTAATATATTTTTAGAGTAAATATACTAAAACCATGGCGATAGTAAACATTCCTATTTTTATTACGTTGACTGTATTTAAAACCCATAATATACTAAAAAAAAATACTGAAGCCTTTGATAATACAATAAAATAATACCGTCATACGTTGCATGTGTTTATTTGATGTTAATCTATTTCTAACTAACATCCGCAATCTCTCTCCGGCCGTTTCAGTTGCCATGACGACCGCCGTGTACGTATCAATCTCCCTCATTTCAATCTTGTTGTACTATAGATGTGTACAGGTGTGCAGGGATGCATGTTTGTTGGAAACCAGGCAAACCTCTGTCTGCTTCTGTTTTCCTAATATTTATGATTATTTGCGGGGGTGTCTTGCGATCAGCGTATGAGCGTTAAACGTTGGAGAGAATGTCGATTCAAAGGATTTTTTTACAAGTTTTGTATTGTTTTCTTTTAAATATATTTACAAGTATGTAATTATTTATTCATATCAAATACTTGTTTTAAAGTTATTTTTAAAAAGTTTTAAATTTTAAAATACTTGATAATATAAATATTTTTACCTATTAGATATTTACAATCAGAACGAAATAGCACAGTCCGTAACGTCTCAGACTAGTAACTCTGAGGTTGTAGGTTCGAGTCCCGTTTTCAAGGAAATATTAAAAAGCATCTATAAAAATATTTCCCCTTAAGTGTATTGTGTGCCTTGGTCTATTTCCGACCAACGTATACAATTCTTCTCGGACCATTTCAGTTTCCATGACGACCAGCTACGTAGCAAACACCTCATCCCCTTTTCGTTTACTATATACTCATACTGCGTTGTATAAATACATTTACGGTGGAAATTTGACAACCCTCTGTTTCTGTTTCCTTAATATCCATAACTATTTGCCGACTATTTGCCTACTATTATTGACTTATTTGCGACATGCCATTACAGTTTATATATATTTGTATATACTACACTACATTTTATATGTATTTATATGCTTCATGGACAGGGCCGCGTTTACCAAGGTAACTAGGCCTAGGGCCTCAAAATCCGGGGGCGTCCAACCGAGGTGCATAATTTTAACAATTTGCATCCTTAAATAACAGCAATGGTCCTGGTCATCCACTAGTAAAATCTTTTTACATTCTTGTTTTAATAAGTATGGAAATTCCAAATATTTTTTAATATTATTAAAAATGGCACTTTATGTTTGTTTCAATTTTGCTCGCCATAATTATGTTTATGAATTTTATAAAAAATATATTTTTATAAATTTTCTTTTTTACTAATTATATATAAAAAAATATTCATATTTTTTTCTTAAAATTTTTAAACATTGCTTTGTGAACGTGACGCCGATATTATTAACAAATTATAATTATCGCCAAAATATTTTGCTCTGTATTATTAATAATTAAAAATAATAATAAAATTATTTTTTTTGCTATTATGCACTATTTTTATTGTTACGAAAACATACAATTTTTAATTTTTAATAAGTAAAATGAAAGAGAGATTGAATATTATTTGTAAACGTTAAATTTAAATGGCCGTTTAAGCGTGGCCGTCTTATGGCCAAAAGCAACTGCCAAATCAAACGCGCGCTATTGGCATTGGCATATAAAATATAGAGTTTTATGATATTCAACGAATGTCTAACTGAAGGTATAATACAAGTAAGTTTAACCATTCTTTTTAATTGCTATCATTTAAGAAATTACACGTAAAATGTTATAAACACACGAAAATATCAAGTATTAAGAGGACACCAAGGCCCACTGTCGTCGGGAGGTGAGGCGTCGCTGCATAGTATGCCTGTTGTATGCCTGTTTGCTAAGTACATATAAACTAACGAAACACTGTCGACGGAGCTGCAACGTCACCCTCGCGTCGCTGCATGCAAGCTTCATGACGACCGTCGTCAAACATGTCAGACGCCCGAGCGTATCGAACTGCGTGAACATGTAAAAAACAATAGCAATTTCAGCTGCTAAATTTGTTCAGATCTTCGAAAATTACCAGTGTCTTTATAATAGTAATCTTGCAGATTATGCAAGAAAGGATATTACTGAGAAAGCTTGGAGTGAGGTGGGAAGTCAAATAATGTTTCGTTAGTTTATATGTACTCAGCAAGCAGGCGTACAACAATCGTACAATGACGAATACGCGTCTACGTAGCGACGCCTCCGTGGACAGTGGGCCTAAAAATATCAAGGCCATTTCGAAAATTTTTGTTCGAACACAAAAAAAGACATTGCTATGGGACCTAAAAAATGTCATAACGGAAATCTTTGTTCAAAGGCCATATCAGAATTTTTATTTTTGTTTCGAGTGGTCTAATTAGTGATTTATGTTAGATTATTTTGTTTTTATTATGGAGCCAAGGCCAATTGGGTCATAAATTACTTTTTACGGGACTCGTCTATTTGAAATTTAAAGGTTAATCTATAATCTAAGTGTAATCCTAAGTATTTAATTTTTTAATTTCACTTTACAGATGATTCATTTAAGCAGAGTTATCAGAAAGCTGGTGCTAGTCTCTTTTTTAAGAAGATCATCGCCTTGCTTTTGCCCTCATTAATTATAATCTTCCATTGGCGAAAGTACGTCGCCAATTTGAGTAGTGCCTCCTGGAGTCAGACTTAAGGATGACGTGTAGCAAGCTGTGTCATCAGCAAAAAGAGGCAGCTGACAGTCAGTGGGAATTGGCATAACGCTAATATACACATTAAATAGGTGAGGTCCAAATATGCTTTCTCATATTACTCCCATCGGTATTTTAGATCCCTTGACATTACTGGTGTATTGTCTGTTTCTCACACACTCAGCTACATCAGCTTTTAGTAATTTAAATATGTGTCGAATGCTTTTTCAATATCTATTAAAAACATTCTTGTGCTTCTTTTAATGTTGAATTTTTGTGAAACATGTTCCACAACTCTTGTCGATCGGTGATCTATGAACTGTTTTTGCTAACCACTTCAACGCCAACGAATCAACGGTGTGTCACTTGTTGATTTTTTAAAACAAGTTAACGAATTATTCACAATTTTTTTTAATTATTAAATATTATTATACTAGCTTCATTGATCAGTAAAGTATTTAATATTTATTTTTTTAGCTAGCTTTTACTTAAAAATATTGAGAGCCTCTGAGTTGATATAAAATATTATACAAAAAATATGTAAAATAAATTAATAAAACATGCTTCTACAAAAAAGTAGTGAAATAAATCAAAACAATATAACATTGAGAATCACTGATTTTTTTCCAAAATATACTGTATATATTCAATATAAAATAATAATAAATAATTATGAAAAAATACATAAAATTAACTTGCTTCCAGTAGTATACCAACAAATTAACAAATGCTTTCACTTTATTTGTTTCAGGTAATCTAAACAGGTAGTGTCTTATGTTGCTCCTCCCTTTTACTATGTGCGTTGTTTACACGATAGCAATATAATCAATCCGATGTCCCGCTGATGCGAGTAGTCGCATTCGCGCTTCGCTCCGTTGCAGTACAAAGGCACCCATACTACCGTTGCCGTACAAAGGCACCAATACTACCGTTTTGTATCTACTGAAATCGACTACAACGAAGGCGTTATGAAAAAGGCACAGACGCGAAAGCGTTCTGTTGGTACGATGAAGGTGTACCTGTATGCTTCACCGTCTACATGCCTGCCCTACCAAGAATGACAAGTACCTAAAAAAACATTTAAAGTGTCACAGGACGCTAATGTACTTGCAACTAAGAGCCACAACAGGTTCGGAAGGCTTCCGGAAGTGGTCGAAAGGAATCAGCAGAGGATACTGCCCGTGATTGTAGAGATTACAGGGACACAACTCCAGACGATCGACTTAATTAAGTCAATCATAAAAATGGTAAAATTCTCGTTGCGATACACAAGAAGAGGAAACGTTTCAGTGCCTTGCGTGTCTCTCAAAGCCTGTGCATTGCTAATGGGCGGTTTAAAGGGCCAATGCGCCTTTCACACTTTCACTGCCGATGAAGATAAGACGGTGAAATCTCTACTAATTGGACTACCAGAGATTCCAACCGGAAACATCACCGCTTACCTCGAGCGGCAGGGACTAAGCGTTGTTAAAATGAAGACCATGAATACAAAGGCCGAGAAACAAAGAGACTCCAGACTACCTTGTCCAGTTCCTGGCTAACACGGTATGTTTGCTTCACTAAGGCAACGCTTGAAAAACACAAGTGTAATAAATTGCCGCACAAAAACACAAGTGTAAAAAAAATCAACAATTTGGCCGCTCTGCTAGGAATTGTCAACGAGCCCCCAGGTGCTTCAAATGTCCCGGAAGCCACGCCACGACCGAATGCTCCAAAAAGACCATCCGGCCAACTTCAAGGACTGCCCTCGCAGGTTGGCAGACAACAATGGCCGACTCTCAATGTCCACACATCTCAGCCGAAACTACAAGAACAATTTCCCGCTTTGAGACCAACAAAACCAGCAGTTGTAAAAACGTCAGTTTGCAGTTATCCCATCAGCCGCTTCATGGAACGCCCGTGTTAGCGCCCCACTAGCAGCAATAAACAAGGCACCACAAAAACTTCAAACCAGGCAGCTTGAGGAACTCTTCCAGACACCAGAGCTGCAGAGCTTCAACTGCAGAGCTTCATGAGATCATAGTCAAGGCTGGAAAGTGTGCGAGCAAAATGGAGATCGCCTTGATGGTCTTTATGTGCTCTTCTAAGATGGGGCTCAACGTGTTGACATGGAATTCACGAAGATTCCGAAATAAAACTGGGGAACTGAAACTACTGATCAGTGAGTATAAAATTAATATTGTCATAATTACCGAATTGTACCTCAAACCACACGTCAACGTTCCAATACCGATTTTTGTCTGCCTCCGGAGGGACCGTCTCTCAAGGTCAAGCGGAGCCAAAAAATATAATTTTTACCTTAATCAAGCCGGGGAGAGCTTATTTATTGGGATTTTTTTGATGACTATATTTAAAGGAAGATTTGTCATAGCTTCTCCTGAAGGCGGCAGCTGGCGATCGTCCTACGATTGATACGCGTCAGTGTCGTTTTTATTGTCTATCGTGTCTTCGACAGTGTCTCGGTTGTTCCTAATTTGTGTTTAAGTGAAAATATAATAGTGACGGATAATTTTGTTTAATTATTTATTTTTTTAAATTTTATTGTGAAAAAAATAGTGCTATGGCCATACCTAGTGATTGTAATGATAGTGATGGGGTGGATTTCATATTTGATTTTTCATCTTCTAATGATAATAGTGAAGAAAGTAACGTTAGTGTGAATCGAAGATGAAATGTGGGCGATTTAAATAATAGCGATGAAGAAGCAATACCAAGCAATTTATTATTCTTTTTTATGTTATTATATAACTTAACCAATTGTAAACAATGAAAATGGTTATGTGCATTTAATGTGTTTGTATTTGGGTTTTTCTATTCCCGGGACTGAATTCATAGCTCTGGATCATTCCCGGGATCCCGGGATAAAATTGTTTTTGAAATAAAAGATTTTATGTTTGATTTTTATAAACATTGTTAATTTTATTTCAATTAGATTGTTATTATAAATTAAACATGTATTGACAAAAAAACATTTAAAAATGTATTTGAATGAAATATATTGTATGTACATATTTACAATCAATCTATTATATATTATATTAACAAAAATAAAATATTAAAATTTAATACATACATTAAAACAATTTTATTTAAAATAGCATTTTAAAAATACCAAAATTTCCAACTTTACATTTGATATCCTGCTTCTCGATTTTATACATATATTTCCAGCAATTGAATCTGTTCCAGCTGATGTCGGTTTTATGGTCAACAGGAAAGCGAATCATTTTTGTAAAATAGTTATTTGCTCCCCCGTAGATTCATAAGCTTTAATTTATTTTTTCATCAGCTTCCTATTTATTTCCTGACTCATTTTCAAACACTCCGTAATATCAATATCATTATCTGAATCTACAAGAATTTCGTTCATTGTGCTATCATTTATAATTGCAGTTGAAGGATATAATCTCTTCATTGTTGTTTCTCCATATGATATATGCTCACCTTTGGTGCAACATTTAAAATTTGTGTTAAAAATATTGATTTTAAATTTCTTCTTTCTTAGATTTTACATTTTAATTCTTGAAACATTTCTTTTCCCAGAGAAGAATTTATTGCAGAAATCTTTTTCATTAATAAAATGAATAATTACTTCAGCTTGTAAAATATACTTAACTTCAGTGTGTGACGACGAGCTTAAGTATGTTTCATGTAACAGATTAATGTCGATATCAAAATTATCATTTCTTCCAATTTCTTACGAATGCCGTTAGCATTCCAGAACATTAACAACTTTAGTTGGTCTAGTCATTTAATTTATCTACAAAAACCTAAACCAACATAAATTTTTCTGTCATGTTTTTACAGGTTCTGATGCCTGTTATAAGATTGTGGTTGTGTTTACAGTACCAGGACTTTCCAGTGGCAAACGCTTGCACTTCCTACTTCATAAATGCAACCTTGACATTAACCGTTTCACCGCATTTGACATCTCCAGACGACATGGCGAAAAATCTCTAGATGCGGATGGTGTTCCTAGCCGTGAACCTTATATCAAAGATGTTTCATGTTTTTTTAAGGTTGAAAATTACTTGACCAGAATATTAAAATCTAGCGACATCTCTTGATGTTTGCTCAAAAACATTTGTACATGTATTAAGATTAAATATTTTTCAAGGAATTATAGTTGCTTCCAATTCTTGGTACCGTAGTGCTGCCATCGATTTATCATAAAAGTATATGGAGCGCGCGAGTAAATCCTCATCTTTTGTATGGCATTTTTTACAATTTACACTGAATGTTCGACACATACTAACTTATGAATTGAAAAAAACTTTAGATATTACTTAGCTCATATGCTTCCTCCACACTCTCTGGAAGTAGGCCATGGTTGGGCAAGGACGGAAAATATAATGTGTTAATTCGGGGCTACTTCGGTCGAGCTCGGATCTGCCAGCTCTAATGTCTCGGCGACCTCGACCATATTCGGTAGACCTTTGGTTCGGTAACTTCCAGAGAGTGTAGAGGAAGCATTAGCATGTTCATTATCTTTTATGAAGTAACAGGATAAGTTTATGTTCGCCGCGTGCGAATGTTATATGAACATTTTTTGAACTTGGCCAAAGGGTTAAGAGTCAAAATATAATCAACAGTTTAACTGATTTTGTGTTTATATATGTAGAGTACGCTCGGGGTAAGGATGCCGGTTTGTTATTGTGTGCGTGTACATGTATATGAGAGAAAGAAGCGATGTAGCGTGAACTTCGTTGTCTCGCTTTCTCTTTTAAGGACAGTCGCTGATTCGTCAACGCTGGTATTCGTCATTAAAGTGCAGTGTGGCACAGAAGTTCGATCTTCTCTAGTGATTTATTTTAAATAATTTTGTGTTGATATTGGTTTAAAACCCAGATATGCCCACTGTCCCATGGGTAGGTCACTAAACTCGTGCCACTGTTTTTTAATTATAAATGAAATTTTAAGAGAACAAAATTTCTTGGGCATATCTGGGTTAATTGATATCAAGGCTTCAAATATACATTGTAAGTTATTCGTTCTCTTACCTGTGGATTAAAATATTTTAATTATTTTTCCATTAATCCGTACGTTGTTGGTTTTTTACACTATTCTCTGTAAGGCTTAAAAAAGTTATTATTCTTATCGTTGCGCTAATGATAATTTTTTAATTTATTCAATGGATTCTAATGATTTAATAGAGTCGTCGAGCCATTAAACAATCTGCGAATAATTTCTTTCCCCATTTTATATCTTTTTGCTTTTGAAGAATAGCTAAAGACTTCATTGTTTTTTTGACTAGTGAAAGATTTTGAATTTTGCAAATATTTAATTAATGACATCAATGTCTGGTTTCTTCGATTATATAATATATTTTTAATTGTCCGTTGAAATTTCCAACTTAGCTCAGATGTATGTATGTTAAATAAACATATATTTTCTTTTAAAATAAAAAATTAAATATTCTAAGCGAAATTGTTTTGAGCCACACAGTTCATGCACACAATAACAAACCGGAATCCTTATCCCGAGCGTACTCTACATATGTACATACAAACTATATTCTTAAATGAAATGTAAAACACGTTACTTTTAGTTCATACATAATACAAATAATTGTTCTCGTATTTACATCTTGTCACTTACAGATTCCATTTTAGCTATAATTAAGTTGACTATTCCAATATTTGTGTTTTATTATCCTAAGATAATAGTATTCGATTATGTATGTAAACGAAAGAAATAAAGTCCAATAACAGTTTTAAAAAAATATTGACATCACTTTTTTCTTCCATAATTTTTTCTATACAAGGCAACATTGGTCTCATTTCCTCCACCTTTATACTATTTTTTATTTTAGGTATATGTACAATTGTAACAATCTTCAAATTTTTAGGTATTTCTCCTTCGGAGAGTGTTTTATTTATTAAATAATTTAATTTAGTTTCTATTATTTCCAAAGTTTCTTTAATTATATTTACATCTAATTCATCAGTACTGATTCCTTCTATTACATTTTTATATTATGTTATAAATTTCTTCTAATGATAATGATTTAAATTTGCCAAATTTTACATTCAATGCTTCATTGAACTAAATTACCAAACTTAGGTATTGAATTCACAATTTCTTCTATACTCTCAATGTAATATGTATTAATTTTTTCTGCTATTTATTATGTCGTTTTTCTTAGTTGAATCAATTAAACTATATTATAATAATTATATATTATACATAATTTACTATAAAAATAAAATATATATGTACATAGCATGCGTGAGGAATGAAAGTAAAGGTTAATTACACTGCAGTAACGATTAAAAAAATCAACTTATGTTTCTCGGACGGCTCGGAGACTGAAATATTTGTATAGTATGTGATTGTTTATCTGAATTAATTGATAGTTAAAATGTCTAAGAAAGTAAATCTTGACGATTACTTTTTTTTTCGTTCTGATGTGTCCAAATATCTCACGAGGGTAGTCTGAAAAGTTTCAAGCTTCAACATGAAGATGGCGTTACTCGTCAAAAATATGACTACGCAACTACGCAAATTAAATCCGAGTTGGATGCTGTTTACGGAGAGGCTGCACCATCATTTGCCACAAAGAAATTTTGGGCAGTTGAATTTAAACGTGGTCGTACCAGCTTGGTTGACGATGAACGTACAGGACAGCCAAAAACTGCAACCACTACCGATAACAGGAAAAGTACACCAAATGGTACTAGATGATCGTCGAATCAAAATTAGAGAGATAGCAGAGGATGTGGGCATCTCGAAAGAACGTGTATGTCATATATTGACTGAAGATTTGAGCGTTGGGTACTGCGTTTGTTCATTCAGAATTAAAAACATTTCCAACGCCAGTTTAAGCAAAATAAGTGAGAGTTTTGGCGTCGATTAATAACTGTAGATGAAACTTTGATACACCACTACACTCCTGAAACTATGACACAGTTGAAACTGGACTGCGAAGGGTGAATCGGCTTCGAGAAAGGCGAAGTCTATTCCATCGGCCAGGAAAATGATAGCGACTGTTTTTGGGATAGTCATGGAGTTGTGTTAATCGACTATCTCGAAAAAGGTAAAACAATAACGGAGGCATACTACGCATCATTGTGACCTGACAAGCTGAAGGCAGAAATTGCGGAAAAACGGCCCCGTTTGAAGAAAAAGAAAGTTTGTTGCACCAAGACAATGCAACATTGAAGTTTGAGACACACTTCAATGGTCGTCATGCCAAAAATTCACGAGTTGGGGTTCGAATTGATTCATCACCAGGTCTGGCTCCCAGCCCTGAATACTTAAGCCTAGACTCCGATGAGGAGAAGGCACCTGGCAGACTCCAGCAGAGACTCGCAGACTCCGGCTGATACTCGAAGAGATTAGCATATCCACCGACAGACGCAAAGATACGACCTGAGACATCCGAACACGATCATCGTAGGAAGAGGAACTGTCCCCAGACACTGTCACTACCACCTACAAGACCCTTGAGGACACCTGCGCCAGCTTCTCCACCACTGCTCGGAGAAAACAATACTCCCTCATCATAGTAGCAGTAATATACATATGTATAATTTAATAAAATTCTCACTAGTTTCCACCTGCGTCTTACTGGCTGCGAAGTCACATCCCTTAGGGTTACCAAACCTTTTATTAATAATAAATGATATGCAATCCAGAAAATGTTTATACATTTTGCATAATTTAGCACCTGATCTTTACTGGTTAGATTCTTTTGTGATGTGCATATAAACAGTTGTATGTGTAATTTCCTAAATGACAGCAATTAAAACGACTAGTTAAACTTGATTGTATTAAAATGGTTTATACCTCCATTGAGAAAGGCGTACAATATATTATACAATTACACGTTTTATAAACAAACGTCAACGTGCACGTGAATGTGGATTGACAGTAGGTCAAAAGCAAACTAGAACGGTCATTTAATTTCAACGTTTGTTATTATTTAAGGATTCAATTCCTTTTTCATTTCATTTATTAAAAATAAAATTATTTCAGGTTAAGGTTAACTATACCATTTTAAGTATATCAGTATTCAAGCATTTTAGTTGTGTTCTATACCGTAATTCAAATATGTATCTCAGTATTAATGAAGACTGTGGAATATGATTTGTGCTAATATATGATATTTATTAACTAAATAATACATACAATGATATTTATCGTTATTTTTAATTAAAAATATAAAATAAAATATTTTAATATTTTTTCCTTAACTAAAATTTCACTTTTGTTTTAGACAATTTTTGCAACTGCACAACATAAAAAAATTGTAAAATCATCTTTGTTCATGAGAACTAATACAATTTCAAAGGCAATAAATCATGTTTTTATTAACATATAATCTTTTAAAAAATCAATCTAGTATGTAAATCTTATACAGTAGTAATGGGTGGCAATTAGACACAGATTGAGCCGCAGCAGTAATATTTTATTGGAGATTAAGGTGATTTACATGTTTAAAATATGTATAAAAATGGATGAACAGTGCACAAGGCAGCACCGGCTGTTGCCAGTCCGCCAAGAGAAGTCTTGTCCATAATAAAACCTAAATAAATACATATATAAATGGGCCCCCACAGTAACATAACCCAGCTGATCTAACCTAAACGACTATTTAGCTATTAAAATTATTATATTACACAAACATAACGTATTGTTTGAAACACTTGATAAGCGTTGCAATAAATGATGATCCAACATCAGTTTCTGAACTACAAAAAAAAATTCAAGGATATCTTTGAATTTTTTTATTAATCGAACATTTGCTGTATTTCATTAATTATGAAAAATAATATTTAAATGACTGCCCCTGGATCTTTTACAGCGGCCGATCCTTTCGATGTAATTTTCGACGACATGTTCGTATATCTCGGCTATGTTGGTTTTTATGTGCTCAAACGTTTCGGGTTTGTCGGCGTAGATACGATTTAGCGTTAGCATGATCTTGGCCGCCAGTTGACGTCACAAAAACTTCACGCAATATAATACTATTGTAGATTTTTTAATATTTACATTCATCCTAAATAATATACTATTTCTTTAATAGAGTTATCTATTTTTATATTATTATGTAACGTATCTTTATAATTAATAATCATACATTTAATTTTATTCTCATTTAGTTTAAGTACATTATTTTAACCATCTTATGCAAAATTATTATTGTTATTATCGTTATGCAAAATTATTCAATTTGAGAACAATGACTGTACTTATTGTGCGAGTAATCTTGGGCGCTCACATTTCCGGACTTTCATTCGATAATATCGAAAGCCTGTAAGTAAAGCAAGAACAGAGTTCAGTCACGAACTGCCCATCACAGAGGTGATGTCAGAATTCTGATGCTCAACACAACACGACTCACTTAGTGAGAATAGGAGAAATTTTCAATTCACGAATTCGATTGTCTTGCAATATTAATATCACATTAATGTATACACATCAAGTATTCACAATAATGCACTACCTGTGTTTTATATGGGTGTATTTCTCTTTTAAAAAATAGATATTTGCATAATAAATTATTTTTCTAATATTAGTGAAGTGGTTATTAAACTACTCAATAGTGAAGTGATTCTTATATGTTTTGCTTGGAAAAGAATAGAATGATCCATTCTTCCAATTATTCACGGGTAAGGTTGTCTTTTTAGGTATCAAATTAAAAAAAAAACTTTTTTATAAAAGTTTTAAGATGACGTTTTAGCATAATATAACTATGTTCTTAATTCCATAGCACGATTAATACTCGTCCACATGTTAGAAAGTGTACTTCTGTATAATATAACAATTCAGTTTTACTATTATGATTTATACTGTTTGATTTCGGTTTTAAATGAAGAGTTTTTGACTGCAATGTGTGATGATGTATAACGATCACGACTTTTAGAGCTTCCACCTTCGTTAAATCTCCATAGCCAGACTTTCTTCACACTATGGAAGCAAAATTGGATCATCACTACAGTCAAATTTATTATTTTTTTAAAATAATAAAACCATTAGGTGAAGCACGTCAGCAGTTTTTGTGGTAGTAAAAGATGATTCACTAGAAATACATTATTATTTAATATTCATATCTCACAGGCGTATCTCACAAAGAACAATGAATGCATTGAATTTCATCTGTAATTTTATCCAATTAAAGTCCGGTGAACTGTCACTTTCTTGAATTCTTCTATTCTAGAATATAGTATATTCTAGAATACATCATATTCAATGTACATAATATTTTTTGTAACTGATAATTTCAGGAGCATAATACTTTTTTAGTGTTTCACTAACTGTCCCTTGCGATTATAAATAACACTTCATAGAAGACTTGATGGAGTGAGTGACTTGTAGTTTTAAAACTTGGTGAGCTTTTATTTTTGTCAAATGATAATTAAAATAATTATTTCTTCTCAAGTCATGATGATAAGATACAAAATCGTCAACGCGTAAAGACTATTATTTTTTCATAAAAATCTTGGTTAATTCGAAGCCGTTTCGTACACTTCGTTCTATTTATGATCAGTGGAGTTCTCTATTCACCAGTTAGTAAAAAATGAAAGCCAAAGGTTTAGACTCTACATTCCACCACGTCAAAGTTGTGCAAGAATATATAATAATATCGTTGCTGTAATAAAAACGTAAGAAAGAATTAAAATATTCTGCAACATTCCTCAGATTGTGCTGTAAATTTTACTCTCAAACTTATCAATAATTAAAGTCTGCCGATTTTCATATGGGTCGTGATTTTGCTATTAGGGCTCTTAATTTTGTCAAAAAAATCTTACTCACTCCACCAAATACAATCGTGATGGTCATTTAATACCATTAGTCATTGCGTTTTTTAAGGTGCATGTTAAATGAGTAAAAAATAAAACGTGCAATACTCTCGATCAAATATATATTATTTACATCTTTATACAATTATTCTCAAAGTGTTATTATTTTTTTTCACCAGATCAGAAAAATAATGTATTTCTGAAAGCAATCTATTTTTAAATGTCATTTTTTATGTTTGTTTTTGTAAGCTATTATTTTTCACTTTAAAATTTTAAGGTTTGGTACCCTAAGGCGCGTGACTTTGCAGCCAGTAAGACGCAGGTGGAAACTAGTGAGAATTTTATTAAATTAAGAGGTGAGATCGTTATCGTTGCAAGAATCTAAAAATGTGATCTGAAGTACACGGTGGATCACAAGAAAATTCATTAATATTTTTATCATTTACTCTGTTTACAAGTATTTTTATGGTCAGACCTAATTTTAAATAAATCAGCTAAGCATACTATGTGTCTATCGTAATTGTTTGTCCATGATCCTATAATTCATAAAGAATTATGCCCATTTATAATTTTATCAATTAAAATTTCACTGTCGGGTTTGTTAAAATCCAGTTTAATTTAATAGCACTGCTAGTATATTTTAATAAATACATATGCATATGTATTATATGTACTTTCCAACGAAGCATTATGCAAATCGAAATATTTTACATTCAGTGATAAGCTCATCCAAATGCACTTTATTTTTACTTTTAATGTATGCTAAATATATACTTCTTTCGTTATTTTTTTAGCAAATTTATTCAAGATAAAAACAATATTGAATAGAGGATTGTAACATTCCTTAATGCACCATTTATTTATTTTTAATTAAAGCTTAGAAAGCAACTAAGTAGATAGTGATACAATTGATTTAACTAAAAAATAAATGCTGTACCGCTCAATATATTATTCAGACGTAGCTATGAAAAATTAAACCGAAAATGATTCATAAACTACAAATCAATAATATACCTAGTATACATGTTATATAATATATAAAAAATATATACATACAAGTAGACTACAACTACAAAATAATGGCTCTGTAAAACACATATTTGTATTAGTTTTTTGTGGCAATACTAATGTTTTGGGGGAAAAATGCTGTAATTTAAAAAAATCAAGTAAAACCTAAGAAATGTTTAAAATCAGTATGTTATTATAATATACATACAATATTTTTATTTGTGACAAAAAACCTGTATTTTTTAATTACGTGGCCATGCACGTGATAGTCCTTTATTGATCTTGGTAAAAGATCATCGCTCAACGAGTCAATCTACTTTAGTGCTTTAGCTTCAATTACAAATAAAATAAATAATTCAAACATAAATTATGACGGGCGCTTTAGGGTTGAGCAAGTGCTGTATACGGTCATTGTAGAAAGGAAGAGTAGAAAGGTCTCTGTGTGCGCAAGTTGCTCGGCCACCATGTCCATAGGTGTGTAAGCAAGTTTGCTCACAAAAGACAAGTTGTCTGCGAACGGACAGATTATGTTGGAAAGCGATTTTGAAAAACTCAATGGAAAGACGGAAACTGTCTTCATTGCTAGTTATCATGAAAGACATGATATGCTGAATATATTCCTCAGTAATAAATAAAAAATCTATTAATAAAATACAGCTATAAATACTTTATTTTTCAAAAATATTATAATATTTTTTTAAGAAATACAGACATCATTTTATAGTGGCTATTATACAATTTCAGCCTTATCAAATAATTAAATGATTTTTAGTAATTTATTAAACAATAAAAACCATGAATTGTAACAAAAAATACTGCGAACTCCGATGATGTACAGTCAGTCAACATAGTGGTTTGAAACTCAATTTGCAATATAAGTGCTGAAAATGCACTAGATCTCGCGAGTATTATGTAAACAATAGCCTCAAATGACTGTTCCTTAGTAACTGATATTGATGACCGAACGGTAGTTGCTATTCTACTACCATTTATCAGTCCTGGGTTTTTATTGATCATATTTTATTCTCAACGTCTTAAGGATATTATCTGTGTGGAATTATATTAAAACCCAGACTAAATTTTATATAATTTATTTATTTTACTTTTCTTCATGATCTTAAATTTTAGTATATTAGCTTCGCTTAAATAAAATATTTTATCACGCTTAAAATATTTTCGTTGTAGTTATATTATAAACGAACAATATGGTTATCGCGAAATGCATTTAATGACGCAAAAACTTAATAGGCTAAATAAACACGTAACATGTAAATTATTCATGAACATAAGTACAAGAATATTGATTATAAATATATATAAAGCATTTAATAATTCAAAATGATCTTAATATAAAGTCCTTAATTATTTTTAACACATAATATGCTAATAACTAAAATTTTATATATAATGCTAGGGGTGGAGTACCCTGGGGGTCGATATATTTGGCCTCAGAACTTGACGACACCCTGGAACATATTTATAAATTAAATAATTAAATAAAAAAATATGTAACGGTCTTACTGAGAAATGTTAATAAGCAACAGTGGCAGTAAATCCAACTATAATATTTAAAGTATTTAACTAAGTTGATACTGTTTCCGTTTTGTAAGCATTCATTACATTCCGTCGGCATGCATGCTCTTGATTGTAAGATTTTTTTCTGTAAATGAGCGGGGGAAAAAACTTGTCGTGAGAATCTGATTCTTGATCTTGATTCTCAAAAAGGAAACGGAAATACATAACACTGTTAGGTTTAGACTACAATTAATAAAAATATATTATAACTATTAAATTACATTAATCTCAGAAGACCGAAATTTGTGATAAATCTATTATTTAATTTCCTGTTTCATACTGTATAAATGTGTATATTTATAAATGATTTAAGTTCTACAATAAATATAAAAATGAAAGTTCAGACATAGATGAAAGTGTTACACAAAAAAGATAAACATAGCTCTTGGAACATATCAATAAAATCCATTGTTTAAAACACAAGAAGTACGTTTTCGATAAGTTTATTATATTATTATCGTTTGTGATTGCTATCAGCATTCTATCACTTTTATTTTACATTAAATAAATACTTTCACATTGCTTGTTATTATTGCATTTATTTATTAATTTATAACTAATTAAAATTACAAATCTGATTGTTATGACTAGAGTTTTCCTCAATTACTCGTGATAACCATTATAGAAACAATAATTATACAATTAACCATTAAATATATATATTAAAAACATTTATGATACACAGATATAATAAATAAGCACCATTCCACACATATTTTTCCAGTTCCTCATAGCTATTCTACAATACGGATACGATCCATTCTCCCTTTTGTGATATTAGATATCTCAGAAACTTTATTTTAATTATCTAACAACAAAAAGCATTTTAGCCATTCGAGCTATATTACAGGAAGCTATGAAATAGTGTAAATATTATATAGAATGCGAATCGCTAATAAAATTTTCAAGCGACACGCGCTCCGCATAACGAAGCCGAGCATCCTCAAGCGCAAAATTTGGCGATGTGCATAAAAAATCTCCATCTCTGCTCTTCAAAGTTCGCGTTGGCCACATCTACTTACATTTTAAAATCGAGGTATTTTGTCACTGCCTTCGAAAGCCACAAAAGTTTAGTGACCGTGAAATCCGCGATATTGGTCTTCTAGTGCTTGTACCTTTACTTAGTATCATTACGTTTTTTTAATTAAAAGGTCGAGTATTTAATCCATGTATTATTAAGTAAAAATTACATAAGCAGATTCGTATATAAATTATAAATATAGATATGTCAACAAAGATAGATATGTATGTCAATTCGTAGCATACAATTATATCAGTAGATTTATTGGTAGTTATAATAATTATATAGTATTAGTTTACACTTATATTTATAACACTATTTTCTCACGGCATTAACCGCATCGTTACTTTCTATTGAATAACAAATAATAGTTAAATTTTTATGCGTTAATGGAGCGTGAATGTTATTGTTTTTATTATTACGTCGTATTACGCTATTTTCCGTTTGCTTTATTGAATGGTAACATAAATGTTATGATGTATTACGATATTTGTTATAAATATATTATATATGGCGTGCAGTTCATACATACGGTAGATGAAATTTATTTCCTATTCACCCTAAGAACGTGATGGACCTTATTATATTCATTGTGACACACCTGATCCAACTATATTTAGTTCTGTGACTTATTTTTTTTGCAGTAGATCCCACCCGCCCACATTATCTCATTTATTGAACAGATAGAATAGATGCAGGGCATCCCACAGAATATTCCTTTGTGGTTAGAATCATCAAAAATGTAAACTAATAAGATTTAAAACAAACTTATTTATATGGCGTCTTGTGCCTCTTATGTATATATGTATAAACGTTAATATTCGCACACAACGGCCATTACGGAACGATTTGCGTAATTCCGCAATGTGAAGTAACGAGTCGAGCCACTCTCACTCTCAAGGACTAGGTCGGCAAATCTCACTTTCTGCAATGCTTCAATACCACTGCATGCATTCTCACGTCGTACCTATCTACCTACCTACCGTTGCTCGGATATGAACCGGAACGAAACTCGTTTCGGTCATGGGTCGCTAACCTTTAGACATATTAACAAACGTAAACGGATATGCAGCGATGACTTGAGAGACGTTTCGCATGGTTGTTGAGGTATGCTTGGAAGTATGGAGAGTCAATAGACTAAGAAATATATGAGAATTGAATATTATTACCTCTGGAAAACGGCAATGAATTTTATTACCCAGTTTTAACACAATTTTATGTATGCAAACTTGGAACTTTCTCAATATATAAATGTAATGTTTTTTCAATGCATCACACATTTTTTTTAAATAAATAAAAGCAGCATTTAACTTACTATAAACTCATGTTATACATTTTTTGTTGTAATCGTCAAAACAGAGTATTTACAGATGAAAGTAATCCAACAAAAATATGGCCGAAATATCGAACAGAAGTTCTAATCGCGATGAATCCCGATTAGATTCAAAAAATAAAATATTTTATCATTTATTTATTATTTAATTTACGTTATTATGAAACGTAATCGCTCAGAAAATCGGTTACAGACAACCGTACCAAGGGAGCGGCTAAAGCCGATATGCATGCGCCATGAATTGCTTATCGGGAATTGTATTGATCGCGCATGCGCACTAGAACTTCAGTCTTTACACATGCTCGTGCATGCGATTGACTTGCTTTTCAGCAGTGGGAGCTGCCGGCTTCCCATACCTATATATCTACATCCCGACAATCGTGTTCAAAATTTAAGGAATACGAAACGAATTTTCCAGAACCGCTTTTTATATCACTTCAACGCTCGTATGGAACTTTTTTTATTTTATGAGGTTGAAAAATTAACTTATTTATGTATATTTGTTACAAGAATTTCATTTAAAATCTATAAATTGCATTAATAATGTGATTATTTAAAAATAACTAAAAGATATTTTAACGAAAGTATTCGGCGACAAGTGCTACTGTAGAAAGATCATTTTCTACAATGAAAAGAATAAATACATTCTCTAGAAATAGTCAAAGTGAGAATATATTGTCAACTTTTACATTAATATTAATCGTAAAACACTTTTTGACAAATTAATGAAAGACAATATATTATATGATGCGGTTATTGATGATGATTTTTGTAAGACGGAGCGTCGAATAAAATCAATTTTTAAAAAAGTTTTTGTTCCCCTCCCCCTAAACGCATGCCCTGTTTCAAAAGTCACCGCACGCCACTGATATAAATATCTTGTTAGTAATAAAATACTATGAAATAATATAAATTTTTCTTCTCTTTTAATATCTTCATGTGATGTTAACTGACAAGGCTAAAATTAATATCATATATTACCAATGACTATTTTGGCGCCACACGTCTGTAATTTAGGCTTACACTTTCACATCCATAATTATATAATACTGCGAAGCAATGACGCTAGAATTATTCTATAGCGGTAATCTAAAAATTGCATCCGTTTTAAAAACACACGAGAAAACCGGTCAGTATAATAACAAAAAATGCGACGAAGTATCTAAAACAGGGTTTCTAAAACTATGTTCCGTCAAAAGTTAAGTGTTTCGCAAACAAATTTGAAGCATGTTTGACCTCATATTAGTGATAAGGAATGACCATCTTTTCGCACTTGATATGCAAGAAAGAGATATTTATTTTGTTTGGCTGTCCAATCCCGACCGTTGCAATATCTGATTGTCATTAGTCTGTCGACAGTTGCTACGCTGTTTATTTTATTCAAAAATTTAATTAAAATATATATATATATATATATAAAGCTTGAAAATACGTGTTAAATATTCTCAAAATTTTGGAGAAAACAACTTTGCGGGAATATTATCTATTTCGCAAGTAAGTTTGTGCTGTTTTAAAGACTAAAAATTATTCAGTCTTAAGTTGAAACTATTTGTAAAATATTCACATAATTTTTGAAAATATATTTTTTTAAATTTGCGTAAAAATTATATTTTGTCAGAAATGTTTTTCTTATTATAGAGTAAACAATATAATTAAAAAAATATCTATGGATTTTAGGTTAAAAACAGGAAACGTGGTAGTTTTACAGATACATCTACAATTGAATAAGAAAAGAATATAAAAACTGTGGTATCTTCAAAATTAATCATAACCTATGAACAGACTTTAACTTTCTAATATTTAATGATAAGGTTTTTAACTTTGAATATTTATTATTAGCTTCACAACAAAATAAAGTATTTCGTTCAAATTATAAATCGCAGGAAATGTTTGGGAAGCCCATATATAAAACAAAACCTTCAAAGGAAAATAATTTTCTCAACTTTAAAATTGAAATAGATTATTTGGCTTTTATTAGATATATTTTTATGATATATTAAACACTTTATTTACTGTTTAGTATTTTTCTCAAAATATAAGTCACTTAAACTAATAATATTATTGTAATAAAACATAATCATGTAATAGAAAAAATATTATGAAACCCAGTAATAAAATTTACATAATCAACAAATTTGTCAATGTTTTTTTTTCAAGGTCAAATTCAAATCGTGTTAAGATTTTCTCATAAATAACCAGTTTTTATTTGATATTGGTTTGAACAGCAAGTTTTGATCGTCTAAATTTGCTTAAATCAATAAATAATGTATTCATAATAAAACTGTCAATTTGCAACATATATATTTAATTTCATCAATAAATTTCCTTTTGATTTTTAAGAGTAATAATTAGTCTTAAAAATTTGATTTATCGATTTATCGATGAAAGAACTTTTCCGTGTTATTTTTCCACTACAAAATGGGGCTGATATTTTAATTTAATGGCAGCTAATGCAAAAAATCCTTTTGTATACAAAGTCTCTCAAAAACTATTTACTTTGATTCAACAAACAATAAACACGAGTTTAAGTTTAAAAAAAATGTTTTAATAAAGTATCGCATTATATTGTTCATTTTCGAAAGTTGTCAATCCAAATACATTATGTTGTTCATCGACAAATAGATTCTGTGCATAATGCCAACATTGTGAAATTAAGGCTATTGAAATAATGTGTAAAGTGCATTATCTAATCTTACGAATGTTAAGTAAAAACATTTTTGTACACATCAATCGTCTTTTTAAAGAGAAAACAAGTCGAACATGTTTTTTTGTAATTTGAGATTTCAATAGCTCCATTTTTTTATTATAGCTTTTACTCTGTCTTTTTGAATCAATGGATGCATTTTTAGTCATTGAATTGTTTATTTAATTCACTCAATTTAAAAAAATAACTTAACAGGTAAATTTAAAAATAATTAATCGTTAGGTAAATTTGCTTTTTCTGGTTTTAATAATGTGTTTTTTGTTCTTGGAGTTTGAAAGTCATTTGAATAACCATTGTACTATTGTAGATAGCCGATGCACTTTAAAATAGTATAGAACTTTGGCTTCTCTTTGCGTCCAGATTACTCCGTTGATTATTTTTAATACCATATTTGATCGACAGCTTCTGGATGTCTCCTAAATTTTTATACTAGGACCCAGAGCACGACTCGCCGATTTATTCCAATAAAATATATTACTCATTATTTTTTTAATTCTCTTTATGTACTCTCAATGATGTGAGGTAATAAAAAGCAATAATATATAGTTGTTACAACAATAAAAAAATATTTTTCCTAATTATTTTTATTATTATATTAATCAAGTTTTTTCCTTTAACACATTATAATTGTTACTTATTTTAACACAAATATTTTCAGATTTTTTATTAAAGTTTTTTCTATTGTTTATCTATATACATTTAAGGTCATTCTTAATATAAACTAGTAAATATATTACCTACTACTTATATTATCACAACATTTTTCAAACCCTTAGACAAAATCATTCCTAGGTACCAATCACTGATACATGTTTAATGTATGGGATCCATACGAACAATAATTTGTCTGTAACATTAAAACTTGATGTGATACATCATGGTCACCATAAAGACTTTGAATATGCATGATAAACTTAATCAAAACCAGTCATCAAAATCTTTGTTAGCCAGTGTTATCAATGAACATTTATTTGTGTCTTGAACAATTTATTTAAACACGTTTTTTCTCAAATATTTATAATACTTACATAAATAATAAATTTTTCAAATTATGGAATATTTGCTTTTGCTTAATTTTTTACGAGATAATGACTAAAAAAATGTTCTTAGAGCTGTTTTTATTTGGCTTCAGATATATATTTTTACGCTTCTTCGTGTGCAGAAGATTTTCTGTGATCGATTTTTTTTAAGTAAGCTGATCTGTAGCTTTTAATTTTTGCCTGAATATATATGTATTCTCAATATTAGCCCAGTTTTTTAAAAATGTTTATTTCCATCTTTGTTACTCTTTAAAATTTATTTTTCGAGCAAAGGTTATTTTTTTATCCATTGTCTAAAAATTCAGCCAGACATTTTCTAATTGACATTATTCCTCAAAGTCAGCTTGAGCTGATTATTAAGTTGTTAATTCTTTAATATTAATTTTAATTAATTTTTAAACTTTGAGTCAGACTTTTACACTAAAAAGTAAAAAAAAAAAATGCTAAAATTAGACGAAAATTATGACGTTAAATTTACGCAAATCTAATAAATATATATTTAAGTGTTTTACCGAAAATCTTTTAAAGCATTACAGCCAAGAGTTTAATATATTTATTCTACGTAAATCTACCTCTGACCAGAATCTGCGATCCCTCTTCGGCCGTTTCAGTTGCCATGACGACCGCCTAGTACGTATCAATCTCCCTCATTCCAATTTTGTTGTACTATAGATGTGTACAGGTGTGCAGGGATGCATGTTTGTTGGAAACCAGGCAAACCTCTGTCTGCTTCTGTTTTCCTAATATTTATGATTATTTGCGGGGGTGTCTTGCGATCAGCGTATGAGCGTTGAACGTTGGAGAGAATGTCGATTCAAAGGATTGCAAAATGTTTGTGAGTTAGGTACTTTTTTTAAAAATATATTTACAAATATTTGTTTTAAGGTTACTTATTAAAAAGTTTTAATAAGTAACTTTAAAACAAATGATCCGTCTCCGGCCGCTTCAGTTGCCATGACGACCTCCTAGTACGTCTCTCGTTCCTATGTCGTTGTACTATAGGTGCATACTACGGGGTTGCATTTTAATTGAAAACCAGGCAAACCTCTGTCTGCTTCTGTTTTCCTAATATTTATGATTATTTGCGGGGGTGTCTAGCGATCAGCGTATGAGCGTTGAACGTTGAGAGAATGTCGATTCAAAGGATTGCAAAATGTTCCAATGTTTTGTACTTTTTTGTATTTAAATATACTTACAATTATGAAATTATTTATTCATATCAAATACTTAAAAAAAATAGTTTTATCTATTAGATTTTTGCAATACATCAATGGGCAGGTGGGCATTTAACCCAACGAATTTAGCCAGAAAAATGCATACCATTTAATGAAAATCTATGAATTTTAATAAAATATAAATATTAAAAAATCGACCATTGACTGGCCAGTGTTGACCCCCCCCCCCCCGCACCCATCTCCTAGAAAAGGCTAAAATGACGTCCCTGATTTGAAACCAAAAATTCTCGGGTCATCCCTCTTAAGAAATCTATAAAAACGGTCTCTAATCTTTCCCGAAATTATTTTTTAAAATATCTCATTTCAGTGAAATCATATCAAAATACGCTTTCACCGATAGATATATATTTTTACCAGTGAAAATATTATTTCTCTGGCATATGCTAGAAAAATTATACGATTTCAACTCTCTCATTTATTTATTTACATGCGATTTATAAATTTTACAGTGAATGTGTATTTTTCGGTGATGTAAAAATATACTTGTGTAGTTCAAATACATTTTCACCAGTGAATATATATATTTTCAATAGCGAAAATATATAATTGTAAAGCACTCATGAAATTAAATGTATTTGAAACTCAATTTCACAGTTTCGAAACGTACATTTGCACTTCAAACCTAAACCTAATCTACACGAATTAACCAAATTTAACTTGACCTAATGCAAGTTCTAAAACTAATTAAGGTTTTAAAATTTTCATTCGGTCAAGTCTAAAATACAAACAAATTGTCCGTAAAAGTTATTCTACTGATTTTATTATTTTCATCGCTTATTAAATATTCCTTAAATATATTTATTTGATATTTTACTATACAGGCGGCTCTCGACTTTCGCACATAATTGGTTCCTGAAAATGTGTTCGAAAGTAGAGGGAAGTAAAAAAATTTGTGTATTTTAAAATATTTATTTATCAAGTAAATATAAGATGTTTAAGAGGCGTTTAAGAGACATGTTTAAGTGGGGTTTGCGCATGTTTCATTTGAAAAGTTATCAAGAGCTAACTGTTTTCCACTATTCTTTTTGTTTTCTTCGTATAGTATTTTATAACATGCTATGTCTTTATTGATCGCCCTACGCACTTGAGATATGCGTTCTCCATTGGGTTCACAGTCTTCCATAATATTTAAAAATTTGTCAAGATGCGTGAAGGCTTCCTTTATATTTTTCATTGTTAAAGAGTTTTCCAAAATAAACCTGTCTCATCTACATTAAATATTTGGCTAGAGGAATATTCTCCATTTTCAATAATTTTGGATTATTAGGAAATAATTTATTTTGCAGCATCTTAATCTGCATCAGCCGATTCTCTAGTAAATTTAATATTATGAAAATAATACATTATTTTAAAATTGTAAAACCAACCGTTACTTGCTTGAAAAATCGTGTTAAAATCTTTTTTTTAATCTATCCTTCCAATCTTTATGCAAACTAAGAGCTTTTGCTTGAATAATTGAAATACTCAGAGGGACATCTTTTTGATGTTGGTCATCGATCTATGATGACAAAGATTTTTCCATTTCATCCATGTTTTTTTTTTGCTGTGTTTTTTTGGAAACATATCTTTAAAGATTGTCGAAATATATTTTTAATTTACACAATTTTGAACGTATTTCTTAATTATATTTTTATTTTGCAAAATTGAACATACCTGTTTGTATCATACGAACATCCGATTGAAGCAAAAGATTCACCGCTATCGGAACGTCTAATAATTTCCATTTTTGTCTCGAATCAAGTCTTTGATTTCTTTTTGTTCGTAATAACACTAAAGTTTTTCCGTTTCTCACTCATGTTTATAATTTAAAAAAAAAAAAAAAATTTAAGAAAAATGTTTTTTTTTTAAATGTGCGAAATAGCAAATTGTGCGAAAGTCGAGTGCCGCCTGTAAAGTAATAAGCATTGTATAAAAAATAGTTTATAATATGTTTATTATACAACAAAAATCCATTTAAAGTGTCAGAAAAAAATATAGTCGACCGCAATCTTGAACTAGTTGCCCATCTCTGCCACATAAAATCGTGATTGTGTCCCTTATTCTTGCCCGTTGCGGCTAGGACGTCAGCGCTCGAGAACGTTCTTTTTGCACAAGTCATTCAGCTTCTCAACGACATTGTAAAGCACAAAAATTATCTTTGATATAGATACCGACTATTATTTTGTGTTTAATCGGTAATTCCTTAGTCCGAAGCATTTTTGTATATTTTTTAATCGCTCACGTCATTTGTACTATTGAATAACGACACATCCGTTTACGGTATTCGCGCCGAATGACAACACAATCGCGACGAGCCCACATGGAAATCCTGACACCATCGCGAAACGCCCAAGGAATTCTTATTGGTGCGAGCGAAATTATTGTCATTGCGCAACATTGGGCAGAATACTCGCGAATAAGGAAGGAAAGCTGCGCAGGTAACCAATTCAGCGGTCGTGTCGCGTCGCACGGAGCATGTTGGGAATTCCAAATCGTAAAGTGCAAACGGTTGCCAAACTCCCACGGCCAATCTGCGCGTTGATCTCGTCCGTGACCACGAGTGGACACAATGACGTCGAAACGTCACGACTAATACTAAATTTCTAACTCCCGACTAAAATTTGAATTTTTCACCTGCTCAATAAAAATATTTTATAAGTTTGCTAACCCCAAGGGGCGTGACTTTGCAACCAGTAAGACGCGGGTGGAAACTAGTAATAATTAATTAATTTATAATACATATATTTCAGTGTGAAGAAATGTCACACAATTTAATTTTCAAAGTCGTCGATGCCGGCAAAATATTCCTACCATCTCGGCGGATATATTTTAGACAGGTGTGACTTTCGAAGAACGTTGCAAACTTAGCCAGCACATTGCAGAGACTAACACCAGATCATTAAGAATGCTCGGTTTTATCTTAAGAAATGCGCGCTACTTCAAGAATACTTTAGTATTGCGCACTCTTTATGATGCTCTAGTCCGCAGCATACTAGAAACTATTATTTTGATTCCAGGCGTAATGAGTCAGTATAATGAATTGAAGCTGGAAAAAGTCCAGCGTAAATTTCTTCGATATTTATACGGGTATTATCCGTTCTTTGAAAAAAATATTGAAAAAAAATCTGTTCACAACTCTTGCTAGAAAGCTATCTATCAACCTGAGAAAGGAAAGATAAAAAATATAGCTATAAAAATCACTCATTGTCAAAAGGTGCTGCCAAATACAATATTCAGTTTCGAGCATATGATCATAATTTACCATATTCGTTACTGGAAAGACCGTTATTTTCTTGTACTACTTTAAATTGAAGGCAAGGCAGAAGTTTTTTAACTGTACTTTCGCCGACTATTATACACATATTGGGCCGCTGTAGTAGAATTTTATTAAAATTATTATTATATTTAAATATTGTTGAACGATAATAGAAATGATCGGCGGACGAGATCCCACCGGCCGTTGCACTGCCATCGTGCTCCGCCAATGAACTTTGCCCTCGCCGTGTTACATATTACAGTCGAATAGATTAAGAATTAAAATGTATTCTGCATTTGCATAAGGTTTAAAAAACGCTTCTGGAACTGTGGTTCAAGCTCAAAAAATATATCCGGCACTTTTTTTGTGGAAATAGAGTTTCACATTTTTTTAAATTTTTGACACCACGGGAAATACAAAAAGCAGCTTGACACGATTTGTGATTCAATCAACGTCAGTGACCGTCATTAGTTGTTTTTATTACATATACTATTACATACAAAACAGGTTTAAAATCATTTTCGTGCTTATAATTTTCATATCAAATACAATTTAATAATAAAACGTTAATGGTTATACATTAAAATATTTTATATACAGATTTGGATCTATTGATATGTTGTCTTCAGCTTTTAAATAAATATGTGCTTTGTCTTATAAGGAGAAACGGCACTTACCTGAGTAACTTCAGCTGGAATTTTACGCGGTATCGAGTGTTCATTATTTAGCGAAACAACATAACTTATATTACTTAGGTATGAGCGTATTAAGCATAGCAGATAGTCGGTGGTTTTATATTAGTATAGTTTGTGAATTAAATTTTTGTGCCATACCGTGTCGAAAGCCTTTTCTATACCAAACACTAAATGGCCCGTACTCTGTTTCCTAATAAAATTAGCGCGTATCATATGATTTTCGTGGAGATCGTTACTATTGAGTCTACATATGCAGAAGCTTCAAAAAACGTAGTTTATAAATTAAATACCACCGATAAAAATAAATCTAAAAATCAGAAACCTACTTACATGAACATTTAATTTGGTAATCAAAAGTTATGCTTACGCAACACTTTATTGTTGATTAATACAAAAATCCCGTTTAAACATAAGAGGGTTAAGCTGTGATTTATTTTCATCTGTGAAGCATATATAAAGAGAGTTCCAGTTCTAGCATAAAATTTACAAGTGGCCATTGAATTGGTGACTCAATAAATGTTATTTAGCATATATTTAGCATACTCTCTTCAATTTGAATATTTAAAATTATTATTATTATTGTTTGTTGATTTTAAAAAGCGCTTTTTCAGCTGAAAAGATTTCGAAATACGAGATAGTTTTGTTTTGCCAATGAATATATGTTATTGTTTAGATTCGTCTCATTCACTTTCGCCAGAGTGGGGGAAAAGACTTACCGGTTTGGTTTACTGGTATATATGCACATTGTGCATATGTATGGTTTGTCTCGGGAGAGTGAGAGTGATCAATGTTGAAGATTTTTGATAAGAAAAACTTCTCTAAGCTGCTCGACATCCATCAGTGTGAAAAATAGAGTTGTTGTTTAATATATTATTAAGCATATTTTTTCATTTTGATGTAATTTATATTTACTTTCTATTTTTATATATATATATATATATTTATATTGTAATTTTCATTAATAAATGTTCTAAAATAAAGTTTTCGATTAAGAGCCTGAGCAATTGTCGTTAAATGGTATTTTAATTACAACTCTTAGTAACTATTTTTATCTTCCCGTAACAAACATAAAATAATTTGTTCATTTTGTGAAGACATTATTTAAGCGCTAGTACATCAACAAACATGACCTCTACATGCGTCCAAATAATAGTAAATAATTCCGGAATGAATGTCTGTTTTCTTTAAATTTAAGTTAACAGTCAGTTTTATTTTGGCCGTTGATAATTGAGTACGTATTTTATTGTATGTGTATTGGTGCGTAATAGGGACGTAAACCCACACTCTCTTTCTAAATTATGAATAATGATGAAATGGATAGCTTTCATACTGACTGTGTTAACGCAAATATAGTGTAGTTGCTCAGTATATAATTGAACATCTAACCTAAATAAGCATTAAAAAGCGCTATGACAGTGCAATATACATAAAATGGTAAAACCATTTGCATATGGTTCCGTGATGTCTTGCTATCCTAACCCACTTTCGTCACAAAAAATATATTGAAATGCCAGTCATCGCCAAAATATGACCTCACAAAGGTCATCGGTTAGATTAGTGCCGTCATCTGAAGATTGGCAAATCGCTCCAAAGTATTACAATAGAAAGAGGTCAGTTTTGGTGGGACTAACCGATCGGCGTGGGTTGATGAATTGTAATTCGGTTTCCTGGTCGAAAGTCGCACTGGTATGTGTATACAATTTAGATTTGGACGAATATTTTAATAAATGATATAGACGAATATATTAATAAGTTGATGATGATATACGACACCACGCCTGGTAATATGGTAATCTGAGCAACGTGCATAGGAGAAAATGCGGACAATTTGTTGTATCGATTTGGTTCGATCAACGTTACCTCATCGGATTAGAAATTACTCCGAACACCGATCATTTTAAAACATATATGTATATTTTATGCATAAGAACAGCAATAGCAATATTCTAGGATAACTTTTTTTTTATTATTTATTTTTATTATAAATCTAACCATAATGATTTGACAGGTTTTGAAATCCAGAATGTAAATGAAGATTAGTCTACTGACTAAAGTAGTATGAAGACTATATTTTATTAAAATAACAACAATTGCTTCTGCCTTTAGCGACGCCATGTGATTCGTTATATTTTTTCGAATTAATTTAAATAAAAATTGTTAAGAAAATCACTTATTTAGATGTTTCCTATAAAAAATAACAATGCCAGTTTTACTTATAGGCGCGTTAATAGGGTGTCTGTTTAATTATGTAATTGCGCTATTGAGTATGCTCTTATTGTTTTGAGACCTTTTGTCGAAACGTGTTACTACTTCCTTTTTATAAGTTTGAATTGTCGTTTGAATGACCATAGCGTTAAATGTGCAGCTGTGCGGATCTTCCACAATTATAAATATATTTTTTTAGTGCAGGTAAAAGTATTTTTATTGTAATATTTTTTAATATTTAAATAAAAATATTTGCTAAATTTATTCTGAAATTTTCAGCAATCTATTTATAATTATATATTTATTTTTGTCCTGATCATTACATATGTATTGCTTTGTATGAATTTTAAATTCCCTCTAATTTGAGAAAAATCGACAATTAGGACAGCTCTTTAAAGTTAAAGAGTATATAACATGGTAAACACTGTTCATGCCAATTAACGTATCAAACGCCAATGATCAAGCGGTATGAGGAACAAGGTCTGGTTTGTCCCGGGCAACTGATTCAAAGTATTAAGGGAACAGATCGAGCTTGGTATCGTTCCCAGTTACCTGCATAGGTATATGTAGTATACACAGGTAACAGCAGATGCATTCGTGTATGTATGTACATTGTATGCATTTTTCATGTTCAATCAATACATTAGACGAGTGGTATGAGGAGCTAGCTCAGATTTATCCCGGGCATTTAAAATGAAGTATTAAGGGAACAGATTGAGCTTGGTAGCGTACCCAGTTTCCTCATAGATGCGCCACTACACCGTAATGTGTAGTAGTATCAGATGCGTTACTTTAGGTACATCTTAATATGGTATGCATTTTCATGGGCAATCAATACATCACACGAGTGGTATGAGGAGCGAGCTTGGTATATCGCCCAGTTTCTCTATAAATGCAACACAGCACCGTTATATGTAGTAGTGTCATACCTCATTCCCACTGCCGCTATCCGTGTAAACTAATACATCTTACGGTGCAGGATGCAGTCGTGTTTTAAATAGGTCATTTACCCTAACCTCGGACTGTTCCCCTAATACGAATTTTCAGTTGCCCGGGACAAACCTGAGGTTATTATTTATACCTACTGAACTGAAATTTTAAGCCTTGTTTACTCTACTAAGACATCATATAAATTTGCTATAAGGCGTCGAAGATTTTTCTTCTTATTATTTATTTATTTACGTAATTCCGCATGAGTAAGAAATAACTCATGCGGTTACAATTTAATACATTAAAATTATAAATTAAATACTTATACAATTAGAAAAATAGTAAAAATAAACCTAAAATATTTATTAATAAATTTTAAAAGAATAAATAAGAAAAATAAGAACCATATTTAATAACTTAATTTTATTTTATTAAAGTTGCATGAATTGATTAAAAAAATATTTTTTAATTTCTTTGCAATTATTCCAAGTTGATTTTGATAAATCGTTAAATGTTTTAAATACAATATATTTTATAGAATTTGTGTCAAACCTCACAGAAATTGCTTGAGGGATGTATAAATCATCGGCAGATCAAAGTAGCTCTTTTCTTAATATATAAATTTAGTATTTATAATCGATTTTTTCTCTACCAATTTTTGGTTATCATTATAAGTTCATATTTTGTAAGAATAGTTATAGGCAAAATGTTAGTTTTCATATACAGGCTTGGCCATAATAATAAGGCATTTCAATAAATGTGTTATTTTTTTAAAACTCAATTGAGCAATTCCTTTGTATAGTTCTCAGAATTACGGTTAAAACTACCTGCCAAAATATTTCGATCAGACAATGCACTTGTAAAGAGTTACACACCACTTTAAGGGGTGGTAAGTCCCCAAAACGCAAGGCATATATGTTAAACAACTATGAATATATGCATAATAAATGTTTTATCTAGCTATATGTAATAATATATTTTAAAACCTGTATAAATAATACACATAAACAAAGGAAATATATTTAATAATAAATAAAAATTGAGTTAGCTCGATTGATTTCGGAGTCAAAGGTAATACATTCTGTTGTTTCGACCAATGAAAAATAAGCATTCAAATATAAAACAAGATGGTTGACATCAACATGACAACAGTGTTAATAATTTTGTTATGCCACAATAATTTTCATTAATTTATAATGCGCGTTGTTCGATTTGACTGAATATGAATAATCGGATTGCAAATTAACTAGGTATGTTATTACTATTAAAATTAAATATATACATAATGTATGTAAGGATTATAAGAATACATTGATTAAACTAGATAAACCATCATAAAACAATCTTCGTAATGAAATCTTCAAATTTTGAATTTCCGTCGACGGGCTCCGAGGTCGAAAAGTGAGTTTTTCCTTTTACAATACATAAAAATTATCATTGCTTCTGATTTAATGCATATAATTGTTAGATTTGACGAATTGCATATACACCAGGTACTCTTTTAACGTGAACGTGTAATATATCCTTAGTATGGATGAGGATTGAAAGTTAATGTCGATCAAATTGGCGCCTTCGCCGTGGAAACGCTATATATATCAGCCAACGGACAGCTTATAAATGTCTAGTTTCTTGGATGTTATCTAATAAACGATATTTTACAATGATTATAAATATGTGATTGCATACCTGGAATAATCGATAGCCAAACTATCTAAGAGTGGTTTATTTTTAATTCCAATGTGACAAAATATGTATCTACGTCATGGTTTTTTATCAATTTTTCTTCTATGCAATCATTTCTTTTTTGGAAAACCCAAATTCAGGATATTCAGTTACATCAAACTTATGTAGTATGTTCTTTATAAAAAGATAATACTTGCTGACAGTGAGATGATTGATTTTTTGTTTATATACATATATAAATTCTACGTTGTCGTCATATAGATCATCAAATTGTTCTATTATTGTTTCTGAAAAATAATAATAACAATAAAAATAAGACTTTTATTAAGAGTTAAACATTAAACACGTTATTTCTACTATTATAATCTATAAATGAAATTTAAACGACAAACGAAGAACAAAATTAAGGATTAAACACGTAGATTGGCATCTATTCATTTTTATCAAAGTTGTCATTATACGTCATATTTTAATTGTTTGCCATACGTAAATGGTTTTAGATCTTTCACTGCTTCTGAAAATGAACTGTAAACGATACTATATAGTGGGTAAAATGTTACTTTTTGTTTAAACTAATATGATATTTTTCATTATTACTACCATTGTAATATATTTAATTAACTTTGGTATGTATATCTTTAATTGCCAAGTCACTGCTGTTTGTCTTTTAATATTTGATCCTAGAAATTCAATAGTAATTTTGTTAGAACAACCTTCATATATTATTCATATAATCAAACACTTACTGGCACACTCATAATTTAATGTTGTCTATAAATCCAATACGACATTTTGAATCTTATTCAATTAACACTTTGTAAGAAAAATTATGTTATTATTACATATTTCACTGTTTATTTAATTGCTCTAAACTTTGCGGCGTGCGCTTGACAGATGACAGAAGAGTTGCCATATTTAAATAAATTTGACATTAAAAGGAAATCCCGGTTTTGCCGCGCTTGAAAACGAACTACACAATTCATTTTATCGATTCAAATTGTCAAACAATTATTAAAATATGTAAAAAAATCATCTAGTTCTAAAAAAATATTTGTATTACTTAAGAAAAATATATTTAATTTATAAGGGATTTTAAATATAATATAAATAATATGGATTTGTATTAGATTCTCAATAAAAAAAAAATACGTAATTAAATTTTGGCGAACGTTGGCAATTTAAAGTTATATTATTTAGAGAATTTTTTTGAATTTCTCTTAGTATAGAATAATTGCAACAAAGGATGCACCCCATAATTGTTCTTTTATTTTTTCTCTTTAAAATTAGCAATGCTAATATTGCAATTTCTTGGTATTTTTTTTTCAACTTGTGAAACATGACGACGTGACGACGTATTTTCGTGCGACGTATATGACTCGCCTCTAGCAGGCGCGAATGCATGTGTGTAAAAATTGGAAGCCTTGGCGTTCACTGTTTTAGATTTATATATTAGCACTGTATGATCAGCACACAGTTTCATCCTTCCTGGTTAAATCATTTATAATAAAGCTCCCAAAATAGAACCCTGTGGAATTCCACACTTGACCACATTACATTCGCTTTGTGTACCATTTATTAAAATTACTTTTTTCTATTATTTAAATAGCTTTTTAATAAATTTAGCTTTGGTCCTACTATTTTAATCATGTAACCTGCAATAAAATCTGTGCATAAAGTCACATTTGGTACAAGGAAAACGGCGCATGGGTGGGTGTCTGGTAACGAAGCATTAGTATCAGGGAAACAGATCGAGTTGGTAGTTGCTGACATCACAATTTACGTTATCCCAGAACCAACGCCAACCCTAGCGAGCAAACTTGCATATTGAGGAAACATAATGAGATAGAGTGTTGCTACGTTTCAGCGATTAATGCATGAAAGCTTTACACTGAAATGTATGGATATACATGAAAGCTATGGTGGTATGAAAAACACCATGTTGCTGTCTATGAAACGCGATTGAAGGGTATGGGGACCAATGGTAGCTCGTGCATTTATCAAGGAAACAGGATGACGAGGAGGTGAATGCGTTTTATCCAGGGCTGTGGAGTCGGAGTCGGAGTCGGAGTTGGAGTCGTGGAGTCGTGGTGTTTTGGCCGGAGTTGGAGTCGGAGTCGGAGTCGTGATAAATGAGCGACTCCGAGCATTTTTTTAAATTATTAAGTTTATGAATTTTTAATTGCGTAATAATGAATGTGTATAGCGTATGAATATTAAACGTGTAGAAAAACATTAAAAATACCTGATGAAATTAAACTTTTTTGAGTCGGAGTCGAAGTCGGAGTCGGAGTCGGAGTGGAGTCGTGTTGTTGGTAAATATCGGAATCGGAGTCGGAGTCGGAGTCGTGTTTTTTTTTAACGACTCCACAGCCCTGGTTTTATCACAAATGCATTTCTGTAGTGTTATATCATATATGTTACTTTACAAAGGAAGGAAAGAATGAGGGATATTCGTAATAAATATAATCGACATTTCCACGTCTATTTGTATTTAAATCTCACAATAACAATATACCATAAATATATGTTATGTGGATAAAAATATTCTTAAAGTATTTTATTTTATGATTACCAACCCTTTATCTATTTTAAAGTCTCTAAAGTAACTATCGTATGCAGAGCTTACGATTGACTTTAAAAAAAAATATAATTTTAATACAAACAAAACCTTTTAAAATACTTATATTTTAATAAAAAAGAAATTTAAATTTAGAATCATCAATTATACACATGATAAAAATAAACATGATACAGATTATAATGAAATGACGATGAAATACTTTTACTTGTTTTTAAAACAACAAGTCTGTGACCTCATAATATTTATTTTATTTTTAACACTTTACGGTCGATATACGCGGCGATATTCGCACGACCGTTCAATTTTGATACCAGCGAAAAAATGTCGATAAACCGTTATGTTTTTTGATCCTAATTTCTCATGCATCATATGGTATGCCCAACCGATGGTATGCGTAGGTCGAAGTATTAGTTGCAAATCTCATATTAGAGAGTAATGAATACGTTCGAAGGCCATAAATAATAAAATAGCAGGGACGTCATTAAGTGGAGGGCAGGTAGGAGAATTATCCTATCCCCTCCTTTACATTTGGCTCGAAAAATGCATGTCATTTAGCTTAATACTATAAATCTTAATGAGATAGAAATATTAAAAAAACAATAAAATTCTCGGATCATCCCTCAAAGAAAATAAAAAAATCAGTCTCGAATCTGTCGCAAAAATATTTTTTAAAATATGTCATTTCAGTCAGATATAAATGACATGACATATTTTATTTAAATATGTCATGTCATTTAAATCATCAATGTTAATTTAAATTAATTTTTAAACTTTGAGTCAGACTTATATGATGTTAAATTTACGCAAATCCAATTTATATTTTTATTTAAATGTATTACCGAAAATATTTTAAAGTATTACAGCCAAGAGTTTAATATATTTATTTTAAGTAAATCTACCTCTGACTAACATCTGTGATCCCTCTCCGGCCGTTTCAGTTGCCATGACGACCGCCTAGTACGTATCAACGTCCCTCGTTCCCATGTCGTTGTACTATAGGTGCGTACTACGTTGCAAGGTTGCATTTTAGTTGAAAACCAGGCAAACCTCTGTCTGCTTCTGTTTTCCTAATATTTATGATTATTTGCGGACTGTCATGCGCTCAAGTTCTGACCTTTTTGCTCTTTTTAGCGTTCCCAGTGCGACGGTGCCGACACGTTTATTGCTTTTGATGTGGATTTTTTACTTTTGAGAAAGGATAATTGTTTTTTGCGCTCTTCTATTGGACAAAATTCGGTTTAGATGTGTCGTAATATTGTAAAAAAGCCTTATTATAAACGCTAGAAAACAAAGCATTTCCACTGTAACGGCGACGGCACGATTTTATTGCTTTTGACGTGTATTCCCTTGAATTTTACCGGAAAAATTCATGTCATTCAATGAAATACTACAAATCTTATTGAAATGAAAATATTCACTGGCTTTTGCAGCTCTCCATGCTTTTATTTTGTTTCGTAATGCGAGACAATGAGCGCGTGTTCTTAACAAAAAAATGCTTTGACGCCTTCGATAAACATCTGTAAATAGAATGTCAATCGGTGGTATATTTTATGACAGAAATACGTAGAATTCGTTCGTTATGAAAAAAAAATGTCGGAAAGTCTCAACTTTTATTATCGTTTAGCGCTTATCTCAAAAACAAGTGTGGGTTTGTGTTATATTTTTGTATTTGTATTTTCAAGATGCAAAGATTTTATTTCAGTCAATTCAATAATTCTATCGCGGTTAAATTATTTTTAGTTATTAAATTTTATACAAAATGTAGGTACAAAAAATAAAATTATTTACATAAAATTTGCTAAATTAACTTAATCGCAGCTGATCTTAATTTTGGTGATATGAAAAAGATTAAAAAGTATGTTAATAATAAAAAAATTAATAAAATAATTACAATATATTTTATAAAATTTATAGTTTATTAAAAAAAATATTTATCGCTCCCACTGATCGGTAATGAGCGTTCTTACTGCTCGATTTTATTGCCTTTGTCGTAGATTTTTGACTTCTGAGAAGGGACAATTGTTTTTTGCGCCCTCCTTTTGCTCAAATTTGAATTAGAGATGCTCTATATAATACTCACTTATTGTTAGTCGTAATATTGTGATAAAAAGTCTTAATATGAACGCTAGATAACCGAGTGTTTTCACTGTGACGGCACGATTTAATTGATTTTGACGTGGATTCTAAACGGGTGTCGTTAAATTTAGATAGACTATAAAAATAATAAAAAATGACTGGCCAATTTTTGCCCTCTCCTGAAAAAATCTGCAATGATGTTCCTGTAAAAAAATTACACAAATTGTATTTAGGTATACCATTTTTGCGTTAACACAGTCAGTTCGAGAGCTATCCATATCATCATTATTGATAATTAACTACTATTAGATCTAAAGCACACGATACAGATATACGGTCGATATACTTACCACTGTTTATATTTCGAAAAATATATATTAATTAAAATTACTTCTATATATTTTATATTTATCAATCAATCAGAGTAATGATAAGTATATCGAACGTATATTCGTATCGTATGTTTTAGAGCTAATAGTAGAGGCGTGAACCCAAACTTGCCATCTCTTTCTCAATTATGAATAATGAAGAAATAGATAGCTCTCGAAACTATAGGACAGGAAAACTTAAACATAAAATGTATACATAATAATATAATAAGTTTTTACGATTGTGTATCTCTATTGGAGGCGAGTGAGCGTTTTTCATTGTTTTTGTTAGTAGTTGAAAAAAATTTGTTTGTCTGTTACATTGTGCAAATGTCAAAGTTGCACGGTTGGGCGCCGTGCGACTATCACCGCGTATATTGATCGTAAAGTGTTAAAAAAGTATTTAAATACTTTTTTATTTTATTGGTACGCGATTCACAGCTACGAATATATCATATTATATATGGGATATGTTCATAGGAAAAAAATCTGTAAGCACTGCCTTGAAACGATTTTTTTCACCTTAGTTTTGAGCCTCAGGAATTTCGGGTATCGAATTTTTTCAATTATTTTAGTTAATATAATATTAATAACATCTTTGGCTAGAGCACTAAATGAATACGTTACGGTAAAATTGCAGTTTAACGTGTGATTTTGTTATATGAAGTTGAAATGATGGAAAGCACAAATTTGTACACACGGTATTCAATGTGTTATCCAAGGAAAAGAATTTTTTTTGCGCAATAATCATCGAACCGCTTCTGCAACAAAAAGCCATAGCTTTTTGTTGCATAATTTTATTATGTGTAGCTTATGATGATCGCTATATATCTACAAAAAAAAATCATGCGAACTATGATGACGCGGGTGAAAAGTATTCTTTCGGTCATTCGTTGTAAAATTTAATATATGCAACCGGTGAAATTAAATACAATACAATTTTCATGTTGTAAATCGGTCGACTAGCCGGCGCTAGAACAGTTTTTAAGGTCTAGAAATTTATTTTCGCCTTAGGCTGTCCGTTAGCTCATTATGCTGAAGCGACGTATCCGTTTTCTTCGAGCGGCGCTCGGATTCTCGAGCTGTTCTCGACTTACGTAACCAAGAGTGCTTTCTACCAGATTCGCAGTCACACACACTCACATGTACATAGGTAAGAGCGCACAATGCTGAAACATTTCCCTACGCTGTTTTTTTTTCTGTTCGAATCTGACTGTCAAGTTTACTGATACGGTATCAGTCCGTGAGAATCTGACGGTTACATACATCTTTCATTGTTCCAAAGTCTGCTCATTGTGTTGCAATCGCTCAATTGCACAATGGACACTTCGGGGAAGATCCAGTTGTGTTGTGCCATTAGATGGTAACGGCGAGGTGAATGCGCGCTGTTGCGGTCGCGGTGTCGATGCAGACCTTTAAAAGTTAATTTGGAAGGCTCGAGTCGCGGACACACCCTACCAAAATTAACGACCTTTTGTGGTATATTTATTTACAACATTGTATACCACAATCGAACATCAATGTTGTGGTCGTTTGTCCATAAAACTAAGATGTATATTTTATTCGTTTTACTGTAAAGGTCCAGCAATATCGCAGTGCATAAATTATTATATGCGAAACTCCCACCGGTAAATTTATACAATTACCCTATCCATCATCTATCAAAACCGTTACCTTTGACTTATATTATGTTATTTTTTTACTAAAAAACTATTATAAATATATTATTTTGAAGTTTTTCATTTACCAAGAAATGAAAAATGTCATTTACACAAATTTTTGATAAATAAAAAAATATGTAGTATATATTATATGTAAAATATCTTTACTATTTTTATTTTTGCAATATTATTATTAGTACATTCATCGCTTATTAAAACAGTAGAAGGTACATTTTCACACATTTGAGTAGTGAGCTAATTTATAAATATTTGTTAATTTGTTAGTATACACCTGGGAGTGAGTTAATTTTACATGTATTTTCATAGTTATTTCTATTGTTATTTAATATTGCGTGTATAGTAAATAAGAATAAAAATTAGTTTTATCGCTTTAATTTATTTTAGTATTTTTTTTGGTTAGTATATTTTAATAATTTAATTTAACACTTCTCAATTATTAAATTTTATTACTTCATTTCAAATATTTATTATTCGTTCTTTTATATCAATACAGAGGTTTTTAATATTTTTATTAAAATTAATATAAAATACTTTTTTGTTATGTTAATTTATTTCGAACTCTTAAATTTATTTTAAAGATTATTTACAAAAAATTAAATTTAAGAAATATAATATTTTTTCATTTCTTCAATTATACATGTAAATATATAACTAAGATCGACCGCCGTATATGTACGGCGATACTCCTCAAAGGGTTCAAAGTTAAATTTTGATCATTGAGCAGCGATTTTGACCTTTAGTAAAGGAATAAATAAGAGAGAAAAAACTCAACAACAAAACGACAGATTGGAAAAGCTTCCGAGTAGAACTGAAAAACAGCAATAAGTTGAATGTTCAATTAAAAACAAAACTGCAACTTGAGGAAGAAGCTGAATACTACTGTAAGGACATGCAAAAAGCAGCTTTAAACGATAATGTTAAAGAACTCACCCATAAGGCAGTAGGCAATAATCTAGTAAATGAAAAACGAAGGGCAAGGAGAATAGGGCATTAAACCAGAGATCCAATTCTAAATAATAAAACACAACAATTAAAACTAAATATACCGAAACGAAAGAAAGATTCAATTATTAATTACCTGAATAATTTAACAACAGATATTTTTTATGGAAAGCAACCAAAAGTTTAAAAATACATATAAATAGAGATTGGGCGAGAAATAACAAGCAAAAGCATAAGCTTTTGCTGACGATCTTAAGGAAGTCTTCAAACCCAATGAAACTGAAAAAAACTGTTAGCTAATGATAAGAATTAATTCATGGAAGCAGTTTTCATGGATTTTAAGAGAGCTTTCGAAACAATAGACATAAGTATAAAGTTATAGAAATTAAATATTATACATATAAGTAAAATTGTTTGATAATTATTGAAAAAAAAGAAAGCAAAACGTCAACATAAATTATGCTTATTCTAAAGAGAAAATAATATTTCACGGTGTACCATAGGGGTTCAAATTAGGACCATTGTTGTTTATAATATATATTAATATAGAATAATGTAAAATACTAGAGTATTTTAATAAGTATTCAATAAGAAATAAAGATATATTATACATAGATTTATTACTAAAAATAGAGACAATTTAAGGAGAGTTAAGTATAATATAAGAAAACCTGTAGGGCCAGGAATTATGTACGTAGGTGTAGAAAACATGAAACTGTAACAGGTTTCCTAAATAGAATATGTAAAATTTAGTTTTTACTTTTTTTTTAAATATTAATGACAAATAATGTCTCAAATAGATGAAATTGTCCCTTTAGAAACCGTACTATATTTTTATTATTATTCAAAATTTCATCATCTCCACCCATTTTGTTAAATTCTGGACTAATATTTTCGCAAACATATTTAGATATAGTAGGGGAATTTTTCTGAAGTTTTAAAGGTTAGGTATATTTATTAAATGTTTGCATGGAGGAAATTTCCATCAGTAGTAAGCATAAATGATTTTCTACTCTGCTCAGAACATCTAAAATATTATCATTGATGTATTCTATATCTGATCATCGTTATCCATAAAATTTGGATCATTAACTATTTCTTTCAATTTAGCAAGTGAATAGAATTTCCTCGTTCTATATCTATAAAATAACATCACAATATGTATCAAATATTTCTCACGGCATCAGTTATGATCTCCAAATGGAACAGGCAATAAAATAATAATAACATTGGCAGTGATGATTTTTTATTTATGGCCGAGCACTGACGTTTACTATAACCAATAATTTAGCCATTCACGATATAACAACCTATAATTTAAAGAAACAATACAAAAAGTATATTATATAAAGGCCACATTTATCTTTTTTGTGACTTACCTCTAAAATTTCATTTTCATCATTGATTTCCATTTTTAAATAAATTATGTCATATGTTAAAAAAAATTGAAACTTTTTTGTGTATTCTCAATAATGTAATGTAAAAGCAATAATATTTATTTGTCACATAAATAAATAAAATAAGAGAATTTTTCATATTTATTTACTTTAAAAAATAAATGTAAAAAACACCCGTCAACATATTTTAAGTATAACTCAAGTTCAATATATAATCTAATACAATTTATTTTTAATTAGTAACACAAAAAAATACCATAGCATTATTTTTCAATGAAAAATAAAAAAAAAACACATTTCACGCAAATTTTTAAAATACGATTTTTTCAAATATAATTATTGCGACTTATTTACTGCTAATATTTAACGCCTATGCTTAGTAAAGCATATTCCGTGGACTATTTGGTTCAAATTATTTTAAAATAATAAAATAATACCTTTTGTTTTCACTTCGCCAGCCATCCCTATTATAAAAAAGAGCCCGTCAAGATTACTAAAACTGCTAGCTACTGCTAAACTTGCCTAAAAAAAGGCAAATGTATTTTTTTTGTGGTAGCACGTCGTGCATTTGTTCAAAAATATCGATTTAAAAAAAATAAAAAATATTTTCTCTAATACCGATAGTAGCAAAGGTAAATTTTTGCCCGTTAGAGTAATAGAAAATCGCAAAAATTTGTTGATCACTTAAATAATTTGCTCTTCCAAAAAAGTATGCATAATTTCAAACATCTGGCACGAGCACCTTCGGAAAAGTTTTTTATCTGAGTGTCTTCTTTTATTACTTAAGCAAAAATAAAGCGGGTTCGAGTGTTAAAAATTTGTATACATTTTTTTGTCATTTCCAGAGATGCCTTAATAATTAATTTTTATTCATATATTATATGAATAAATCCGACATAACTTAAATATAATACACTGATATTTATATTATTATCCACCGTCAAAAAAAATGACGATATCTTAAAAAAATATAGTGGACAAATAATATCTATAAATTTCGTTTAAATTCTTCAATCTTATTTTCAATTTAAATGTGTTGCACGTGAGCTCAAAGTATCTTTAACACTTACCATGATCGTTTTATTATACTCACATAGTACATACATATATACAGTTTCGACTTATGTAAGCCAAACCTGATAATCGATCCGTTGGCGTGATCACTTTCGTGAAAGTCAATTCGTCTGTGTCATGAACTTGGTACAAACACTATGCCCGCTCCTGCCCGCTCGTGTACCGTATAATAAGAAACTACCTGTCAAAGGTCGTAGGAGTAATTGAACAGGAAGATATTCTCTCTCTCTCCGTTGACATTTGGAGAGAATAGACGGAGAGAGAATAAAACACCGTAATTGTGCAAAGTCGAGAGCGGATGAGTTATTGGCTGAACATCAACGTTAGCTCTATTATTTATCTAATGGTCATATTGATAGTTAAATTTGAGCATGTGTAATAATGTGACTACGTGAGTAGTTGTCTGAAAAATTACAATGGGATAACATATATACAGAAATAATAGAGATTCAAAGCAAATTCGTTTTTTTTTCTCAACCGTTTTCATAATACACATGACACGTGTCATAAATAAATAAAAATAAAAATTATAACACATAATTTTGTAGCTCAATTGCAGTACACTAGAATACAGACAGACATTGTATTTCACATATTGCGTTATAATTTGTCTGTATTTCGATATTACACTATGTTTTAAAAATATGATAGCTATCCCTTACCGATATAACTATAGACTTCTAATCTAAGAGGGCTGATAAAAATGTATTTAAATCGAATTTTGATCAATAGGAAAGCGCAAATCAATTATCATTTCTCAGGCAAAAATTCACGTCAAAAGCAATAAAATAGTGACGGTGCCGTCGCAGTGGGAACGCTCGGTAACGAGCGTTCGGCTAGGCGCACCGGTCCCATTTTATGCTAGGGAAGGCTGGCGAAGGAAAAATAAAAGCCGGTATAATATATACATAATAGTTACATGACATGCTTCATTAAACATAGGCGTGTTAAATATTATCAATAATTAGGTCCTAATAATTATATTTCAATAAAAATGTATTTACAAAATTTGCGCGAAATGTATGTTTAATGCTATTTTTTCTGTTACCAAATAAAGATAAATAAAGAATAAAATGTGATTAATCTTTTTTTTATTTAAATAGATATGAAAAATGTAACTTTTGTTTATTTTTGTAGTAATAATTTATTTATAAATATGCAAATCAATGATTTAAAAAAATCTGTAAATAAATTTATGCAGTATTTACGTATTTTTTATTTTATAATTTTTACATAAAAAAAATAATGTATTTTAATTCAATTACTATTCGTCTTTACCCGGGATTTGATCATTAAATATAATTTTTACGTTAAGTAGATATATAATACAGCAAATTTCATTACACCAGAGCTCACCGTATAAGAGTTTTAGCTCGCTAAACCAATTTTTGATTTACCCTTTATAAATACACTATTCGTATTTTTATTAATAACAATTTTTAATCTAAACATAAACTTAGAGATGAAATTAAAATTAGAAAATAACATTTGTTGGGCTTTTAATTGCGACTGCGAATAGCATTTTCTCACAAGTTTTTTACTCAGTATTGTTTAAAAACATACAATAAAATTTTATCGTAAAATGATTGAATTGTATATGACTTATATTTATTGTAATTATCATAATTTTTACTGTGATCGCCATAGTTGATAATCTGCAATTAATATAAATTAAGAGATTCAGATCTGACAATTACAGTTTTATAACTTTCCAAATCTTAAAAAAGCTATTAAATAATAATTGAAACCCATAAATATAAACAATACAAACACGCTCGCTATAATTTTATATATATTTAATAATAATAAACGGTTACAAACCACTTTATTAAACAGATTCATTTTGTTCTACATTCGATAATCTATTTATAGCAACTATTTTTAAAAGTTAATATTTGGATTAATGTTTCGATACTGATCCTAATATATAGTAACTCGAAATATTTTTTTGTGCTCAATGAATAAATTAACTGTCAATATATCATATACGATTAACACATTGTAATATTTGACACGGCTAAACCTCTGTTTGTTACATTGTCAGATAAGTCGTTAAGATGTGTTTAACCATTGACTTATGCGTGCCAAATTAAAAAAAAACAATAATGAAAGTTCTGACAAGAATGGTCCTTATATAATATTTTTTACCATACAGTGAACAACTACAACAATCGACAATGCGTTATCATTATGTTGAATTGGCATTTAAGGCAGATTTATTGTATTTTTAATAGATAAGATAAATTAAATTCAGTATTTTTGTAACAATAAAAAATGTTATTGGGCACTAATAAAATTTGAATTGAGAATTACTCTTCATGTTTCTCGTATAAAAATAGCTTCTTAGCAACATGTGAGAATTATTCTTGTTTTTTTGTATATTTAAATAATCATTTTTATTTTAAATATTTCAAGAAATTATATGAACTATTTAAAAAAAAAAAACTAAATGCATTAAATTGAAAAATAATACTGTATTATTATTTGGGTTCTTAATTGAACCACAAATATCAACTGCTAATTGAACTACTAATTTTTTATCGGAAACTCAAGTTCTGCTCTATAAAATGCCTTCCTACTCAAGGTCAAACATAATGTTAAACTTCAGATTCTTATCTGATGTTTTACGTAATAAATTCACACGAAAATTTAAATTTTGGCTACTGTATTACATAAAATTATAAGGCTTAGTTAAATGTATGTCAAACAACGCATATTAATGATGGATTATGTAAATTTTATGATATTGACTATTTTATTATACATGTGATTATTGTCGATAAGTTGTTAATCAATTCAAGATAAAAACAAAAAAGTTTCTCTTGTGGATTCAATTAATTAAAATGTTTCTTTATCAAGATGAATTGCCAGCCTAACTCACTACTGTTCTAAAATGTTATCTCAAGATATAATGGATCATTGCTAAAATAATGGAAAGTGATAGTGCTCGTGCTCCTAATTAATTACACTATATAATTTATACGTTGGCGTGACTCGTTATTTTTTTTAAAATACATATTTGCTTTATATGGTGTACTGCTCATTTCCTATGAGCCGAGCAATTGACCTATAGTGGTTCGTTAGAACACGGCTACAGAAAAAAATACGAGAAATGCCAAGAAAGATGAACCCAGGAAGAGCTATAACATAGACAAGATAAGCGTGGAAAGCGAAAATTTGCAGCGTTTACCGCAAGACCTGTTTTAGTGCATGAGTTCGTGAAATCGACTCGAGTTTGCTTCCGAATATATTATAGGTATATATGTTATACAATATACGACGAGAGTAAAAAATATTCAAATTAGATTTATTTTTAGATTGGTCAGCATGATAAGTTTAATTGCTGATGTTTATAAAAAAAAATATATCAAGCGTCTTAACATATGTTACATATGCGTGAACTTGTGAAAGTGTCAAAGATGGTGTGTGAAATGTTGCCATACAATGAACGAATTTAAATCCATAAAAAATAGAATACTATTTATGGAAAGAGTCTTAACCTTGACATTAACTCATTTATTTTAATATATAAATATATATATAATTTTTTTATTTCTTAATGCACGAAGGTGCTTCATTATTCCATTGAAGAAAACCGCTACATTTTTATTTTTGCGGATTGTCCTCGAAAAAATTAAATACATTATTCCCCTGGCCGTACTCGTTTTCTTATACTTCTTTTCTTTAGCTGTCTCTATTTCTAGTATTAAATCTGTGTACATCTTCATGTCATTTTAAATATTTGAAAGTGGGCTATTCCGTATTAAGTTATTGTTAGATAATTAATGGTTTGCTTTTTAATTGATTTAAAAATATTAGTATGCAATAATAGACTTATTTTATATTATTGAATTGATTAAAAACAAATTGGCTGTAACTCTTTTTTTATCAAAATGACTTGTGTATATGTATTTCACATTTTTTAAATATTATATTAAACATACTTTTCTGCATTGTGATTTATTAATACAAAATATTAGTCATAAAATAATTTGATATTGTCTTTGACTAATCGACAATCATTAATAGTTACAATAACATATACAATATTAATGATCGACAGTTCTTAATTGAGAGTCATCCTCAAATAATAATTATGACGTATCAGAACAACGCACGGTAATTTGAAAGCTCGCACAAAAGCTAGGCGAAAAAGTAATCAATCAGTATTTAAAACAAGCAAAAAAATATAAAAAAAAATTGTTGCCACACGAACTGTAAAAAAATTATTTAAAAATAATTAAATGCGTTTGATAACAGGGTGCCCAATTCTTTTAAACAACAACACGAAAATATTATACGCGGCTTCTGAATTTCTATTTTAATTGCGTCGAATACTTATTAAACATTTTCGCCAAACTTTTAATGCTAGTTAATAATATTATCATAAATAATTATATTTATTAGTTCAACCAATTTAAGTGACGTAAAAGTAAATGTGCTGAAATGTAATCCATTATGTGTGTAATCGTATCTATATCAAGATATCAAGATATCAACTTCAATACTTTCTAAGATGTTTTTTTTTAAATACATAACACACGATTAGATGCTAGACGATAAATATGCGTCATGCGATTCCATTTTCAATTCGAAATTCCTAAAACATTTTATTTTACTAGTGCCTTTCGAGACCTTGACACTGACCTGAGAAACGTTCGGGCGCTGTCTAAATAAATAAGCAAAAACAAAAAAAAAAGTTTATCGACATCACGAAATCCAAGCGCATTGAGCTCTCATTATCTGCATTTCACCAATGATTCATGTTGTGATATTTCGTTGAAGATTAAAGAACTAGTTTGTTATGTGCATAAAAAAATGTTAAAGAAAATAGATCAGTCTTATAAAATCAACATTTTATTTTTATTTATTTAAACATGTACATTATTAATTCTTAACCTTAATAGAAATATCATAATCAAAAAAAGGTTGGTCACAAACAATTATGACTCCCTTAGATTCAGAATTTTTAAAGTTGAGAGTCCTAGTTGATTTATTTTACTCCAATTATGGGTTTTACAGATACATTCTTAAATATTGCGTTATTTAATAGGACGATTTTTTGACAGACTAGCTTCTCAAAATAAGCAGACATTCATGTATTTTGATGAGGTTGTCCTGGAGATAAGTAGACGCTGTATCTCCTGAGAAGTACAGGTAGTACTGTTGAGAGTTGAAATTCTGCAATATATATTAGGTATAGTATTGGCCCTAATACACTGCTCTGGGTACTTCAGATTTGCATGAATACTATACTTATGTAATTAATAATGCTAAGATGATTCTAATTGAGATGACAAATAGTAACGAGCCATATTGTAAAAGCGCGTACGTTAAAATGAGCAACGTTTTAGAAATAAGCATAATGCTTTACGTTAAAAATTCTTAACACGTATACGTTCCATTATTTCTAATAGTGCAACATTTTCTTTACTTCGGCCCTTTGCTTAAACTAAAATGATAAAAAAAACCAAAGACAACATTATGTCCATTGTTCGCAACGGTTTCACCTCATTACCGATTACAAAGTAAAAATGAGTCAGGTATTACTATATTTTTTTACAATTCAATCAACTTTCGTTCAAAACATTACAATGCGCTCCGAAACGAGATACGGATCTATTGACACTGTGTGTTATATATTATATTGTAATAACTATCGGAATGGTAATATTTTTATGATTGTGCAATATTTTTTTTCATTATGGCTTCAAACGAAATATACATATAATTCTGCTAAAAAATGTTAATATAATATATTATTCTTTTTTGTACGCACGCTTCAGTAATTGTCGTGAAAGTATCAAAAATAAAAATCAAATGTATAATTTGCATTTCATTGCGAACTGTTATTTGATTGCTATATTAATATAAACTCATAAGCAGAATTTAAGTTTTGACATACACATATAAAGTAATCCTGAAAAAATACTGTTTTTTTAATTTAAGTACAATCTGTCTTGCTTTAGATGTTGATACCTGAGTATGTTTTTTGTTATATCACACTAGACTCTAGATTTCTATATTTAAAAAAAATAAAAAATCTAAAATTTACGATGGCAGATTTTTTACCACGTGAACCATTTATATAAAATTGTTCGTTATATGAGCCTATAATTATGAAAGTGAACTAAGCTTCTTTTCAATATATTAAAGGTTTGCTTAAATTGATTAAAAAATATTTTTTTATTACGCAATACAATGTTTTCAAATTTATATAATTTGCTAGATTTATTATTTATTTTGACATATAAATTTTGCATGTAGCTTATAAGGAAACAAAAATTTAAGCTTGAAATGTCTTAGATAATTTTCAAAATAACCGAACGTATTAAAATTGACTTAATACAATAATTTTTTTTATTTTCATTCAAAAGATTTTTTTAACATTTTTAATAATGGTTCAAGTATTTGATTATATCAAATATTTTTTTATTTGTTTTATAATAATTGTTATTTTTTAATAATATGATCACCATGGTAAAATCAGTAAAACTCAAATTCTGGATCGCGTACTAATAAAATAAAATAAAAATTTGATTAGAATCACCAAATATACACATATTTAAACATGAAAACTATACTGAGTATGATAAAATACAAGTCAAATACTTTTTCTTGTCAAAAAAAAACAGCAAATATCAAACTTTGTGAGATATACAATTTATTTTTTATTTTTAACACTTGACGCGGCGAAATTCGCACGACCGTTCAACACGAAATTCCTCTTTCTTGGGCCTACAATTCAAGAAATATAATACTTTAAATACTTATAAAACTAAAATTGCATGAATTATTACATGAAAAAAAAAAAATTTAATTTAAAAAAAAAAAATTTTTTTTTTCTTTAATGTATTTTTTTAACAATTATAATATTATATATTTGCCGTAGAGCAGTTATGGAATCAAAGTGAAGAAATAATTTTGGCCGCCCAGATCGGGCAAATACCCCACAGTGCGTCGTATAGAACTCTACGACGGACTAATACAATAATATACAAAATGTTTCGATTGAAACAGTAACAGCCAAACTTAATAAAGTACATCACGAAACACCTTTATTGATTAAAAAAATAAAAAATAATTAAATTATATTATATGAATGTCATATATGACATTTATAAAGGAAAGTTTTGTGTAAACTGTAATAAAATAATACGATATTCAATTTTATCGCAGAGATCGGAATGAGGATACTGCATCTGCACTTGTGCAATTTCAACCTTAGCAATGTGAAACGGCAAAATCGAAACTGGTTTAAGCGAAGTTGAATGTCAGTATTTTTCAATAAGCTTAATTAAATCTTTAGAAATCTACGGGAACAATAATGTTTGATTGGGAAAAATGCTAGCGATATATTTTATTTTAATACTATTATAAATTGCACATAATTAATCTTAATGGTTCTATAAAAATAATATGTTTTTAATATTTTTTTAATGACAGTCAATTGCATGCTTGAGCTTAACAAGTGACAACTGATTAGTGTCTTTCTATTCACTTATATATTTTTTGTTGAACAAATTTCATTTATAGTCTTATGTAATATTGATGCAGAAAAATATTATCGTATTAATAGAAATACAAATATTAATCCATTTAGAAATAAATCATGACAAATATTTTATCGATGGGTGATGCATATTTTTATTGACCTTTCAATCTTTTTTATTTTACTTGTACAAAAAGCCACCGACCATTAGCTCATAATTGATCATATTAGCACCACCTTCTCCTTCATCCATCATCACATTATGTTACATGTTTCACACGGTATTAGAGACTCCACTGGACGAGCATGGAAATCTAAGTGTACGAACATTGTATCACACAAAAAAAACTCGATTAGCATTGAGGAGTGTTCGAGATAATTACATCGAATCCGCTTACATCAAAGACTTTCACGTCGATTTAAAATGAATATGAGAATATTTGGTCATTAAGAAAACCATGCACATATAAAGATAGCACGCAACGTATAACAAAAACCTACAAAAAAAAATCCCAGGTGTTCTAATAGAAACTATTGAACTCGTCAAGGATTCCCACAATTGAGTTTTTTCCACTGTGTCTTGAAAAAATATAAATAAAAAATTACTTTGTAAATTATTATTTAAAAAACTAATTTTTTATGCTATTATTATTATTTATTAATTTAGAGGAAAAATCGATTATAAATATAACATATAAATTTAGAAAACAGCTGCATATGCCGATGATTTACACATCGCTAAAATATGTTATGTGAAGCTTAGCACAAATTAATTAAAAAATATTGCATTTAAAACCTTTAATAATTCACCAAAACGAACTAGGAATAATTGCAAAGAAATTAAAAAATATTTTTATAACGAATTCATGCAACTTTAAAATATACAAAAAATATACAAAATCACTTTTAAGTGTAAAGAGTTTTAAACCTTTTAGTGCCAAGCTAAATAAGGCGGTGTATGCTAAGAATGCTAAGCATAAATATATTTAAAAAAAAACATCTAAAAATTAAAAAACAATTGTGTGAACCAGTTTAAGAAGGCTTGAGCACATTGTGAGTAACATCAATAGACAATTATATGAAAAATGCAAAAAAAAATATTTTATTTTTATTAATTTATTTAGTTTTTTTTTTTTTAAATAATTTGTTATAGTGTCGCCTTTATGATAATAGGAAGCACTGGCATTATCAGTATCGCTCAATTTCTACAGATTATTCGTAGATTCAGTACCAGATTTAATGAATAGTATGCACGAAACATAAAAAAATAATTTAAATTTTAATGTGCGATAGAAGTTGAGGCATAGTTTTTATTTGTATTATTCACCAGTAGGTGCTTTGTGGGAAATATCTCAATATATGCTGTGTTATTGAATCAGTTATGTCAACGGTAATTTTTTTTTCTCGTGGATTTAATGTCGTTATTTACGTTTTTTTTTATATATTTAATAACATTTTTTAAAGAGTGCTTATATTTTTTCCAAACGAAAATACATATCCTTAACTACTATTATTAAATACAAATTGCTTAGAAAATGATCTGTAGCTGCAGATACCATGAGAATTATTAACGGATTTAGCTTTAAGCTGCAAGGTAAAACAGTGCACAAATATGCAATTTATTTATATATGTAAATATTTTCTAGTTTACTTTCTAAGCCGCTGAACCTAAAATATTTATGATCGGGCCCTTCGCTAAAAATGTTTCTTTGTCTACGTTTAAAAATTTAGTGCAATTCTCAATGGAATTTTATAGAATATATTCAGAATTTTCAGAGATGCAGTTCAAAATTCACGCAGATAACGAGATACCTATGCTATTGATTAAGTATATATATAATAGGTACATATACATTTATATTTAAAATTTTGTTTAATTTAACGTAAGTATCATCAAATAAAATAAGTAATGGTTCCATAACATATAATCCAATAACATTTACTTTGATCTATATTTAATGATATTACTTCTATTATATGCGCGTTAATTTTTTTATACAGTTGAGTACCCACAAGATGTTTATTTTTTTTCTAGCTGTCGATAAAAATATTACATCGACTTCGATCTAGATTTCACTACAACGAATTTTTGATCATAACCAACGTAATGGTATGTTTACAGTGCCCTAGGCTTGTTTCATATACTTAAATGGTCCTTTCCACATGCAGTGAGAAAGTTGTTCCGATATTATATAACTCAAAATCGGACATGAGGTATATGTGTACGCAGACATACAAGCTTAAAAGGTACAAAAATGGACCTAACGTTCGAATGATCTTGAATATGAAAATGGAATTATAAAATTCATTAGTCAGTAACTAGTTCTCTTGATAATCTATACTTAGAATGTAGCTCTAATGATTTTGACGATTTTAAAAACATATTTTATGACAAAAGCTTTGAAAAAATCATTTTAATTTAAATTTATTACAACTCTGACTGATGCTTGCTTCTAAAAAATCTGACATTCCGATATTATATAACTCAAAATCGGACATGAGGTATATGTGTACGCAGACATACAAGCTTAAAAGGTACAAAAATGGACCTAACGTTCGAATGATCTTGAATATGAAAATGGAATTATAAAATTCATTAGTCAGTAACTAGTTCTCTTGATAATCTATACTTAGAATGTAGCTCTAATGATTTTGACGATTTTAAAAACATATTTTATGACAAAAGCTTTGAAAAAATCATTTTAATTTAAATTTATTACAACTCTGACTGATGCTTGCTTCTAAAAAATCTGACGGTTTAAATATTAGACACAATCATTGGCATGTTCACATATTATTGCAATAAATCTAGACGATCTAATCTAAGAATGCGATCGAATCGCGCAATGTTTGTTTGGTGATGTCCATAAATCTAGTTTTGGACAGTCGATCTCATAAATTTCCATCAATTTATTGGATTATGGGCGCGTCTGTTCTTATACCTGACACTTCCGAGCCGGTTTTGGAAAGTGAATCAGGAACCGTTACGGTAGAACAGAACCAGTCCGAGTTTACGCACAAGAATCCAAAAGAAGACATTGTGTACTTGTGTGCGTGTCATTTATGTAACGCGAAGATAATGACCTTCTTCTGGTGTGAAAGAAAATGATAAACACTAAGTTGAAGTAAAAAATATATATTCCTCCAAGTCTAAAAATATTATTGATCTTAGATTCAATTCATCTATATGTCTAGATCATCTTTTTCAAAAATAAATACTCTGACCTGAATCAATGTTTTTTAAGCGTAATGTATCAAATGCAGTGGCGTTCCAATTATATTGTGCACAAACTACACAGATGACCCCCCTTTTTTATTTAATAATTTTTATATACACCTTTAAAGTTATTAAATATTTTTCTCTGCATTCTAGACATAACTAGGGGTATTGTGATGGTTCGTTCAGTCATAGCCTTTGTTTATATTACACTATTTTCACGTTCATTTTAATAGTTATCGTCGTTATGGTGCTTTACTAGGCGAGTTTACAAAGAAGAACCCCACACATCCAATTTTAGTATGAATTTAAATGATTTAAAATTAAATTTTAAATCACACCTTAAAATAGTTAGATTTTGTAACATTATAATTAATATTCATTCTTATGAAATTGTAATAATAATATTTTATATAAAAAAATACAATTATAAAGTATATAATAATTAGATCAGATTTTAAATTCTAAAATAATACCAAAATAAAATACAGAAGGAAAGCGATATAAAAAAATTGCAAATAAAAAATGCAATAATATAATAGGAATTAAAAAAAACAACATTGAAAAGAAGTAAATAGCCATTGACACAAAAAATAATGTCATTTACATATAAATCATCAATTAATTAAAACAAAAATCCAACTTTATGCCAAAATAGAGCAGGATGAAATATCTTCAAAGAAACTTATATTTTTTTATATAAAATGAATACAACATAGTTTTTGGTATTATTTTCTATAAAAATCATTTACATCAAATTTTTTTTTTTAATAGAATATAAATGTAATGGTTTTTATTTTATATTTATTCAGTTATATATGTAAATATGTAAATATATATGGTATCTCAAAACAATGAAAGATCGACCGCCGTACATGTACGGCAATACCGATCAAGTGGTTAAGATGAGAGGCTTAAAGTCGCTACACATACTAAACTGTTTTTTTGTTTATCTTTGTTATTCGAGTCATAATTTAGGAATCATATACATACGTATAACGAAGTGCAATTAAATTTTATGTGGTGTTTGATTATATTGTTTCTTTTTATTTACACAATTTATATTTTTGGTGTTTAAACTGTACGTCAGAATATTACCTTATTTCTCTTTAATGCTAATATTTAGTTTGTTGAAGGTGTGGAGCATAAAAAATATTAAAAAATCTTTGCTATTTATCACAATATTCATCTTAAATTATTCACCTAATTCTGTGATACTATTGCGTGAAGTAAAATGCAAAGCAAATCGCACACACGTTAGCGGTTAGATTGAACCATATAATCAGTCCCCGTTACAAAAAATCATAATTATGTAAAACGACGTCGAATTAAGTTAAAAAAATGTATGTGTAACACAAATGATAATAAAACATAAAACTGGACGGTGAGAGTTTTGCAATTAATTTCTTACTCGAAATCGGTCGCAGCTTTAAGTTATAATCGCAATGTTCCACCAGGCTTGCCATACGGAACGGTATGATTTTTTTATATATGTACATACATCTACGTATAAATATGATCTTCGTTACATTGTAGTGTATATGATTTGAAGCAAAAAATGTACAAAATTTTCGTTTAATGTACACGTAACTGAGTAAAAAATTTTTTTGCTCGCATACTTTCATTCTTTGGCGCTTCTTCGTCGTTATGTCTTATGTGAACGGGCTGTAAAAAATACATCATTAATTTTGTGTGATGGAAAGAGTCGTGCATACAAATAAGTTATTAGATACACACGCAAATAAGTGTTGTATAATGTGACTGAAAAAAAAATTAATTATGAAATTTATGATAATAATAACAATTTGATATGGATAGTGAACATTAAATGTAATTAATGAGCTATTAAATATTCTTTGTAGTATTTACCAAGATAATTTTACACTCGTTAATTGTCAGCAACAATTAATAGTGAATAATATAAATTATTCAGGGAAAAAAAAGTAATTTAAAAACATAAAATGTTTCTTCATAATAAAACGCAATTTATACATGACAGCCTAAAACATTTATTACATAAATGATATAGATTAATTACCCAATGGTTTTGTTCAATCTGAGATCTAAGGATTTTTTCAGGCGGTAAGTCTAATGATGACATTTACAAACTGAGCTTAAATTATGAGAATATCATAGTGTGATATCTGCATCACGTATAGTTTTAAAGTATTGTGAATAGTTATCATCGACAATACTCTTCACAGGATTTAACAGAGCAATATAAAACAGACTAGCTGTCGGTACCTCACTGTCGTGAGGTACCGAAGCTAGCGAGTGTGCGATTACTGGACACTTAACTTTTTGGGTTTTAAATATTATTCTTGCTTCGTTCTGAATTTTTGAAATATATTTTGAAATTCATTACTTCAAATTAGACATTATTATTTAGGATTTTCAATGATAGTCAAAATGGTTCAATCTATAAAAAACTACTTTACCTTTTCAATTCATTTGAAAATAGGTTCACAACTTGACTTAATATTTCCAGAAAAAAACATTTTTTATTATTTAACGTTAGATTTAAAACTTAGTTATTTAATGATAAATCTAAATATTGTATATAATTTATGAATAGGTTTAAAACCTAGCTAGATAATAATAAATTAAACATTGTACAGTAAATTCTCAATATAGCGAAGCTCACGGAACCAATGAATAAATTTCGTTATATTGAATGTAAGGAAGATCAGCATCAAAATAAACTCTTATAAGGTTGACAGATCATTTTTGTCCGTTTTTAAAGATGCTGTATGAAACACAATAAAATTTGTAAAAAAAATGTTTAAAAAAAAAAGGTTGAGGGACAGCGAAACACATGTAATGTCGCTTTTGAGCATATCTGGCACACACAAAATAAAGCATGAACTGAATTCAGAGAAATATTGTATCAAGTTGTAACGTCATTCTTAAATTCGGATCAAAATATTTCGTTATACTGAGATCGGTCTTCGTTACAATGAAAACATTTTGTATTAAAGTTTTTCGGGGACAAATTAAAGATTCGTTATACTGCGAATTTCTTTATTTCGGTATTCGTTTCAAAGAAAGTTCACTGTAATCATTTTTAAAACATGTTTGTAACTTATTTATAATATTAATTAAACAGAAAATACCAAAATATTTTCAACATAAAAAATAATATTAAAACGTAACATTTTGTAACATTACATTTTATTACACTTTTCAGCCTCTTGAAGATTTTATTACGAAGGTTATTTTATGATTGTTTATCTAGTTTAATCAATGTTTTCTTTTAATCTTCAACACATTATGTATATATTTAATTTTCATAGTTATAACACACCTAGTTAATTTGCAATCCAATTATTTATATTCAGTCAAATGACTAATTAATGAAAAATTTTATTTTTAATTTTATTCTTAAATAATAATTAGATAAAACTGTTGTCGTGGTACTGTCGGCCATCTTGTTTTAATTTTGAATGCTTATTTTTCATTTGTCGAAACAACAGAACGCATTACCGGCTGCTCGAAAATTAATCGGAAAAAAATCAATTTTTTTTTTTATTATTATTTATTATTATAATTAATTATATTTCCTTTGTTTACGTGTATTATTATACACCGTTCGTACAAAGCGATACAATATACTTCCATAAAATCTTACATTAACAGTTAATACAATAGAACGGAAGGAAATTATTCATACGTTTAACAAAGCCACTTATCACAACTACAATATAAACATAAAGCATGCGTCACAATTATATTTTAAAAATCATTTTACAATGTACATATGTAGCGTTCATAATAAATACACGTGTCTCTATATCTGCATGGCACAATAAATTCTCCCAAACAATGAACAGCAGCGACGTGACATTTTTACATGTCATTTATCGGTCAATTGTGCTATTTTCATCCAATAAGCTTAAAATTGAAAGTTGAGTTGAACGGCGACGTGCTGACGATCGATTACGTGCTACTGCAATTCAATAGAAATATAGTATTAAAATAAATTTATAATAAAAATATAAATATAAATATTTTTAAAGAATAAATAATTAATTTAAATATGTTCCGGATAATATAGATAATATGAGTCCATAATTATAAAAGTAAATTAATAAATAATGAGTTTAATAATTATTTCGTGTCACACTGTTCTAAACCAAAAATCACTCTTTAATGTTTATTTGTAAAATCATAATTCAAAATCAAATCTTACTCCTATTAAGGTCTAAAATAAACACAGCTTGACCTAGAAGGAATAGTTTCTCCTTCTTTGGTGGAAAGTACTCGTCAGTGTTGGACCACCACCTTTATAGGAGAACACAAATATGAAATTAGATCTGAGGAGATAACGCATTGAAGTTACTTGTTAAGATAGTCTAAATTTAATTTAAATAAATAAATAAATTTACCAATTTTTTGCTATATATTTTTTTATTGATTTAAGGCTAAAATTTCAAAATAAATAAATTTTATAATTGTTGGTTTATTACAATGGAACAATCCATCAAATCCTCTAACCATCTGAGTTTAATGTGCACGTTTTAACGATTTCCTTCCTTAACATCTTTGATTCATAATTTTACCACACATCCGTCGCTTTCTATCTAAATGTAATGGGACAAATTGCAAGCTTCACACCTTCAAATTGAAGGCGTACGCACGAAAACAACTTCCGATGTCAACAAAGATCATTGTTGTCACTTTTGGGCCATTGTGAGACGCCGGTGTCATCTCTCGTTTCACCGTTAAGTGTTGCCACATTACATTCATCGCGGTCATTATGTCGCATTACATAAATGACTGGCGGTTGTCATTGACAAAAGTCTATTTGCTCCAAGGCTAAATTGACACAGTGGTTCCAATGTATGTAAATTAAATAATGTCACTAGATACCGAACTTTTCCCTTAATGAATAAACATACATCTTCATTTAACCTATATAGCTGGTTGTTCCCATTTAAATCATAGTAATCTTACTGGTTTAAATTTAATGATCATCTCGTCAAAATTACGTTACCCATTTCTCTTCACATATTAATCTGATCTTCCATTTAGACGCGATTTTAATTGCTTAAAAATTTATGTAGATTTTAAAACGATTTCTTGCTATTTATTCAGTCCTCTTATCAGATTCTTTTTTTATTAATATCTTTTTTAACCTCGTTTATAGATGCATGAACATTTGCATTTTTAGTTTTAGTGTTTTGATAGTAAATGCATTTGAGTACCAAACATGTATGTATGTTTTAAAAAGTTATTTTATATACCGAATATACCTTGTATTATTTTTTTAATATACTTATTATCAATATTCCGCAACGATATTTATTTCCGACCTGGTCGGCTATTGGTATTGGAAGCCGGCAGCTCCCACTGCGAGACATGAAGGCCGAAAGGCCAGAGAAATAGACAGATTTAAAATATGTAATGAGGTGTTATCGGGTTGTTCGCGTATAGATATTTTGTCATGATATTTTTGACGATGATTTTGGGTTTGTACTCCTTGTGTCTAAACATATATACATTATAATTATTTATCAATATTTTTTATCATACGTGATATAATGTTACGTAAGTTAAGCTGGAAGTTTTCAGGGTTTTGCCCGCAGGCACTTCGTCGCCATCTGCTCGTACCGAATGCGTTACATGAGCTCTAGTGAAAGTGAATTACTATACAGCTATAATTGAACCTGACCAGTGAAAACGTAACAGTTTATTATTTACAACGGGATTATTTCGTGTTTATTTTGGTTAATAATAATCTTGACCTCCAAACACTATGCTGTTTGTATAAATATTTAAACAAAACCTAAATTTAATCATCGTCTTTATTTATATCTTTTAACACTACTGATGGCATATAAACTAAAATCATATTTATCTGTACGTAAAAAGCACATTTAATTATTTAGTTTGACAACATACTACAAAATTAACTCCTTAAGGATGAACTTCATAGAGAAAGTATATATTTTAATCTTTCGCATACGAAGTATTAAGAGATGTATAGAAATCATAAAACTTCGAACTAATGATTTTGTTAACTTAATTTCTGTATTCTTCTGTAATTTTTTTACATCTGTATTAAAATTTTGCCATACTTTCCAGATTATAGTGTAAGACTATTTATTTATGTATTTATTAATTTTTAAATTTACTCAATAGTCAAAATCAGCATTATATTAACATATATTTTGTCACTCTTTATCCTCGGAGAATAACAGTCTTGGAGTCTGACGATGAAGAGTGACAGACTCTTCGAAACGTCAGACGCTTACATTCAAGTAAGATCAGTGGCGTGTGGTAACTTCTGGAAAAGAGCATACGGTCAGGGGGGGGGGGGGGAAATAAAAACTATATTTTTATATTTATTTGATAAGCATAATGAGTTTATTTTTTTTTATATAAAAAGCGGTTCTAGAAAATTATTTTTTTATTCCTTAAATTTTTAACATGATCTTCAGGACACCTGGCCGGCTATTCGTATAGGAAGCTGGCAGCTCCCACTGCGAAACATGAAAACCGAAAGGTCGGAGAAATAGACAAATTCAAAACGTCAACCGCATGAACGGTTGATGAAGGGCGACCGTAAGCACAAGTAACGGCTGAAGTTCTAGTGCGCATGCGCAACTAATTCAATTCCCTATAAGCAATTCATGGCGCACGCATATCGACTTTTTTAACATGTTTTGTCGAATCCATGCATAAAAATGACTAAGATTTAAATTTATTGACTTCTTTCAACAATTATTTATTTTTTGGAGACTGCGCTTATTCGTTTATACATATTTTTATCTTTATTATTGCCCGCTGGGGCCAGAATTCAGCGCTTTAGAACGCTTCTCTTGCATGAGCCATCCAGCTACTCAACGAGCTTGCAAAGTCCAAAGATATTTTTGGTAATAGCTATGAGGAGCTGGAATAAATTATGTGTGATGATGCTCATCTATTTTAGATGTTTATTAAAACTGTTTTTATAATTATTTATATGATGGCCATAATGATACTATTACTATATACAAGTGTTTTTTTGCGTCTTGCCATTTAATAAAGTATACATTAGAAATCAATATCGTACCTCTGTCGTTGTAATTGAAACCAGTCTATACTGTCAAGTTCAAAGTCATTTAAGAAATTCGTGCTTTTCAATCTGAATAAAACATCAAGTTTGCACCAATTACCAAAGGCACATATGATGATGATCACTACCGTAAGATCAGGGCTCTACAAAACCAAGCGGCGTAAAAATATAATACAAAATGCTAATTCGAAGAAACCTTGCTACCATATTTAGCGAAATTTTGAACAAGTGGAACGAGCATACGAATATTATCTTGGACCGAAACATTCGTATTATTAATTATAGTTATATATTAATCAACAAGACATGAAGTGTTTCACTTGGGTCTGACAACTACTGGAAGATTGGCTCAGTTATTGGACGCATTGTATTTTTTTAATGTACATATCAGTATTATATTACATATTATATTTTATTATATTAATCTAACTACTCCTCGATTACTCAATATAATTCATTACATTCGTTGCTTTATGTTAATCATTAATTATAATTATATAACGCATCTTCATGAGTCTCGCTTAATTAAGTGTAATATATTTGCGATTCATTGGATTGTGAGAGCTTGATAGTGACATTTAACTGAGATAATTGAATGTAGCTAAGTTCATTGAACCATTTTTTACCAATTAAAAAACATACATATACTGAATAGTAGTGTATGGTTTTAAAAACCATTCTAATAAATAATCATAAAAAAAAATTTACATCTACAAAGCTCAACCTTGATATAAGAAAAAAAATATCTAAATGTTTTACATTTATTTATAGTGTTCAAAATTATTTGTATTGATTTAAGAAATCATAGAAATGTATGTTTAATAATACAACAGATATCAATATAATTTAATTTTAAAAATAATATGTAATAAAAATATTTTACAATTATATTAGTAATTTACATTTGTATGATACACAAATGTTTGCTTAAGAGTAGGGAAAAATATTAAGCAGTTTAAATTAAAAATAAAATATATTTTACAATCAATTCACCTATATTCAGAATTTTCACTGAATGGATACTGTGAATACAGATACTGAAATAATAGGACGAATGAACCGGATATGTGAAAATAAAAATAAACAAAGTATCATACACTAACAGTCATTGTGTAATAAAATTATGTCATGTTTACTATAGTAACTACAGTAAATTACATTAAAAAAATGTAATCATCTCATCGCCAATTTAAAAGCTTTCTTGAAGCAATTGCTGCTAAATATGCTGATTTATTTTATCACAGTGCAATACGATGGCGCAGTAGCGAAAAGTGTTAAAACGATTATTTTAGTTTTAAGATAAAATTGAAATATTTATAATGGAGAAAAATAAAATTTACAACTTCTGAATATAGTTAATTTGCATTTTTAACTGATATTACTAAACATTTAAATTTCCTGACTTTAAAATTAAAAAAAAAACTTAAGCAAAATTAGAATTTTGTTAAAATTAATTCAATAAAAATAACCTGTGTAAATAGGTATTTTATACGTGCACTGAAAAAAGTTTTCTTAAATATAGAAATTTCAGACATAATAGGTTAGAAAATTTCATGACGCCAGAGCTCACCGTACTAAATTTTGCCTGGCTAAAACAATTTTCGATTTAATAAATTCTTCTCGTGTTTTTAGTATCAGCAATTTTTACTCTTTAAAAATTAAAATTGAAAATGACTATTTTCTGGACTTTCAATTGTGACGTCGATTAGCTTTTAAACTTGATAATATTTGGAAACTTACAATAAAATTTTATCATAAAATTATTTAAAAGAATATGACTTAAATTTATTGTAATTCGCATTATTTTTTTTTAATTGCCGTAATTGATAATTAGCTTTAAAGTTTTATTACTTTCCAAATCTTTGGAAAGGCTATAAAATATCATTAAAAATAATAAAATATAAACAATACAAATACGTTTGATATATTTTTTTTTAAACTAAAAATAATACAAATATATATTAAAAATCACATTTGCACCACACGCCACTGAGCTGCCGAGTCAAAACATTTAATGAAATTTCTCAGTTTGATTACAAATTAACGGACAATTTACTAATATAGAAAGAAAAATAACGTTGAAAAAATTTGAGAATATCAGTATGAGTGAAATAGTTTTAAGATGGTTTTTATAATTATTAAAAAAAAGCAAAATAATAAAATAAATTTTGCGTATTCCAAAGAGAAGTTAATAACTCACAGTGTACCACAGGTGTCTAAATTAGGACCATTTTTTTTATTATATATAAATGATATAGTTAATAATGTAAAAAAGTATAAATTACATCTGTTTGCGGACGACACATAGGTGAAAATATTAAAGAAATTGTAGATAATTTAAATAATCAATTAAGTATAATTGAAATATAATTTAAAATATTGTACTTAAACTAAATGTATGTTTATTAATTTTAATAACATAAAAATAGTTATAGATAACTCTATTATAGAAATAACTGACAATATAAAATATTTAGGAGTAATTGTAGATACAAAATTAAATTTAAAGGAACATTGTAATTACATATTAAATAAAATCCTGGGACCAGACACACTGCAGCTGAGGGATCAATCTCCACTACACTGTCGCTGCCTCACCTACAAGGCCTTTGCGGATCTTTCACTGACATCATCCCTCCGCCAGCTTCTCCACCACCGCTCGGATAATAAAATCTCGTCTATCATGTAATTTTTACGAATAAATTATTACCAGTTTCCACCTGCGTCTTTCTGACTGCGAAGTCACACCCCCTAAATATTATATGTATGTTAAGTTTAAAAATTAACTATATTAGCTAAATGAATAAATAACTTATACGACTGATTTAAATAACAAACTTAATAATATTGCCCGTATCCTATTATGTTGGTTTGTTTATATAGGTACATGAATCATATACGTTTTCTTTCGGACAAAATAATCAGGGTAAAAACTGCAATGGAAATAAAAAGAAGACGGCGCGTATGATTGTCCGTTTTGTAACCAAACATGACCACACACAATCATATTTCATCACTTTATTGCGTCTTCATGAAGCCGCAACTTTCACAACTCGCATTTCCGATATACGCGATTTTTGCACTTTGACCGCAGTGCGCTGTAAGTATATCGCGCACATCTAGAACTGAGGAATAATAACAGCGGTTGTTTTTCACAGACTTTTGCAAATTATTTTATGGCCATTGTAACGGTAGTATTTTTTTTTGCGATATTAAGATAAATGTAGTGACTTCCGAATTTAATGTTATATAACCGGTTAACTTTTCTTGGTTAAAAAGTTATTCAAAAATATTATGTTTTCATATTATTTTTTTATCTCAAAAACAAACTATATTTACTATATCATTGCAACGAAACAATAATAATGCATATTGTTAAAATATTTTAACACAACAACAAAAACATATTTGAGACATGATCATTTTATAACAAGTCCACATAAAAGTTTTTTTTAAATATATAGTTTCATTTAAATTTAAGCTTTCTTTAAAGAATTCTGTTTTTTTAAATGCTTAAAAAAATACAAAAGTTTTGATACACAAAATAAAAAATTCAATTATTCTTAATATTTACAAGACTATTGCTTTGTATCAGTATTGCGTTTCTTAAGATACGGGTTAAACGAGCTAAGAATTAAAAGGTATAATACTTTTATTAAATAATAAATTCTTCATCTTATTTTATAATTATTCTCCACATAGTAATTTTTAATGCAATAAATTCTCTGATGTCGTTTTTCTATATCCGTTTTTTTAAATATTTTTTTTATTATCTAAAAACTGTTTCAGGGATTTAAATACGTAATAGTCGTTTGGAGCAATGTCTGAAATATACGGTGGGTGAGAAAGAAGTCCCCAACCAAATCTATTGATTTTTTCTATTATTGTTTTATAATTTATTTTCAAACATTTCTACTATAAAATTTTGTTAATATGTTTCATGTATTTTTTATATATTATTCGGCAATTATGTATTTTTTTATATTGATTCAGAGGCTCTCAATATTTCTTATAAAATTAATATAAATTATTAGTTGTTATATTAATTTATTTTGTACTCTCGAATGTATTTGTATTATTTCCTATAGAAATCATTTACATTGAATTAACTTTAAAACATATAATATAAATATATTGTTTTTTATTTAATATTTCTTTAGTTGTATATGTAAATATATAACTATTTAGGGTGTAGCGCTACCGCTTAAACTTTAAGCCTTAAAGGGTTAAGAATAAACTTCTCGTCTTCAGTAACAGTTCTACTCAAAAATAAATCATCTTATAAATTGCGAGATTTTCCTCAGGCAATTTATAAGATACCTATATTCCGCAAAATAAAATATTTCCTAATTTCTTAAATGTTTATGAACTGATATAGGAGATACGTTGAGCTTATGTAATAGCTTCTGTATCGGACGTGCTTTAATATTCCGACTAACAACCTGTCCTTACGTCGATATTCAATATCAAAATTCACAGAAAAAAATTTGCAACCACATTTAAACTTAAATTTAATGGCATCCCTGACCATTGCATTACAGATGTTTTAACCGTTTGTATGCCACGGACACCGTACGAAGCTCTATCGTATTGCCACAAACTTGCTAGGAAGCTCTCGCAAAAACTCGCATTTATATTTTGAAGTGATTACAAGACATTTATAAACTTACTTAAAATAGTTCAAATTAAATGTTAACTTTTCAATGTCGCCTGGGCTGTCACAGGCATCTTGTGCCTTTATTATTATTTCATCTCCACTGCCATTGTTGATTTAGGGTTGAAAATATTGAAATAAAATAAATCCTGCTACTAAATAGCGTCATTAATACAACTACTATTAACAAACACCGAAAGAATAGTGAAATAATCGTTAATATATAAAAATTTATACAAACGTAAGAAAATATAAGCTGACATGAATCGAAGGGTGAGCGGATTATTGGGCACACAAAAATTGCGCACGCGAAAATTCCACACAGCGAAAATTCTTTGATGATCAAATATATTTTACTCTTAATTTCAAATGCTAATATTTTTCTTTATTTTTAAATAAAAATTTGTGTAATTATTTTCTGCATTGGGGTTTTAAAATTGTAATTTTTATTAATGTAAATTACATTCTAAAATCTTTTTTAAATATGTATATATATAGTTAATGATTTTACATTTATTAAAAAGTTATTGTTTTAAAATATAATGGTACATTTTTAATGTTAGCATAGCAAAATGTTGAAAAATATTTGTTTAGCTCTCATTATATAAGAGCTACTTGATGATAGCATATATTTTACTCTCTGCACCTTGTCGCTCTTCTATGCACTCTTTGGTTAATTACTATTATATTCTTTGTTCTGTGGTTATCACACAGTTGTTTTTTCCGCTGTTTTTCAGTGTTAATTTACTATTATTTTAATCAGTATTTTTTTAAATTAGTTTTTTGGGTAAATAATGAATTCAAAATATCATACAATAATAATAGTACTTATCTAATATTTTGCAACACAATTTTTATACATTTAAGATACTACTACGATTCATATAAAAATGAGAACCAAAATCTCTTGATTTACTATATGCTTTATAAAATAATACTATATTGTTTTTCGTATATTTTGGGTGATATCTCGGATAACTGTAAAATCGAAAGTATTTTTTATTATATAAAATTAAATTTGTACGAATATTTTTAAAAGGTTTACAACCACTGCCTTTTTATAACACTGCATAAGTAAAGTCGGGTTCATGCCTAATATTTAAACTTGGGTCTGGAAGAGACAAAAAATCTTTTGGCTGAAGTAATAAAATAAGACACTCAGACAAAAAACCTTTCTGAAAATGTTCATGCCAAATGTTTGAAAATATGCATACTTTCTCGGAAGATCATAAGTATTTGAATGACCAACATTTTCCAATTTTCTATTACTCAAACCAACCGGCGGTTTTATCATTGCTTTGGTGATCTAAGAACCCGCTCTGATAAAAAAAATTACGCATGGGAATCGGCAGAATGCTAAACAATTTGGCGTTATTTTTCTTTTTTGATATTTTTTATATTATTTTTGTTAAATTCCAGCAGCTGTTATTGACAATTGTCGCACAATTATTATTGACAGCACAAGTTATATTAAAACAAGTGGAAAATATCAATTCTGATCTAAGCACGAAATTTCAACGGGCAATTAAATAGAAATAATATAATCGAATAAAACAGATATTAATGTTATTAATTAAATATTTATATAATCCAGAAGTTATTTTTCAAAAGCAGAAATATGTAAAATTAGCAAGGGTAAAATTTATTTATATTATAAAAACAGAAAAACTACTGCTATACTATCTTTAGCCAGCTGTCGATATTTGTAGGTCGCGTTGCACCATTGCATCGTTTCCATGATCATGGGCGCTGACCATGTCCTGGCCGTGCGAAGGACAGGGGCACTGCGGTGGGGGCAGCCTTGCGCGGCCTTGGGTCGGGGGCACCGGCGAAAGTGGCCTGCGCCCCTCCACGCACCGGACACTACATATAGCCAACGCTCTCCAAGTGAGAGCACAGCAGCTGAAGCAGCAGCCAAGGAGAGCCGACAGAGCCTGCTCCGCAACCATGACTGCTCGGACAACCACACTGGTCAGTCTCTTTCACACTTACATCCCTTTGACAGCCCTTGGAGCCTATGTCTACAACCCTAGTGACATTGACTGAAAAATTTTAGTGAACAAAGAACAAGTTAAACTAACCTCGCCCTTAAAAAAAATATATTAAAATCTCAAACCATTTTACAAAGCTTTTTTATATAGACTAAAATTTATATTAAAAAAACTACTCTAAAAAATTAAACACATATTATAGTAAATGTGTAAATAAAAATTAGCTTAGAAACTCAAATAAATAATTTAAATAGCATTTTTTAATCCAGTAAATATAAACCGACTCTATTATTAATTTATAGAGCGACATATTCATTAAATATTTCAAAACTAACCTAAATCTAAAAAATAGTTCTAAAATCAAACTATGAGCATGTTCTTATTAAACTATAAAATTAGGACAGATTTATTTTAAAGCTAACTTTATTTGTATAATTTGTAAGTAAAATTAGTTAAAAAAAGCTTACTCAATGTTTTACATTTTTGCCTTTTTAATACAGCTTCTCATATTTTTTTAATAACATTGATTTAAAAACTCAACCCTTTTATTTTAATAATACTCCAATCGTTTTCTGTAAAAATATAATTTTTAAATTAATACATTAATTTACTGCTTTATTTTTATTTTAATTTATTAAAAACTAATAAAAGATTAAAAGTATGCAAAACTATTAAATTTCTGTTTCATATTTCTAAAATATTATTTGTACATTTTCTCGTTAAAAATTATATAATATATGTGTATATATATGCATTTAAAAAAAATGACAGTTTTTTTATTATCGTCATTTTGCTCTTCAAGTTAGTTTCGCTACAAAAAGTGTCAAATATATTACATGGTAGAAAATGTTAAATGAATTGCAAAAAGCAAGTGTTACTAATCAGATGAGTTCTGACCCAACATATTTCACTTTCTCATTTACATTAAAGTTCACCACTTCCAGAACACCTTCTTTTTCGAAATGAGCCAAAAAAATGAATAAGTTGTTTGTAATGAATCATCGAACGATTCTAACGTCACATGCCTTTTGAACTACTTATCACAAACGCCACCATCGTCACTTTCACCCATTTTACATAATAATTTTAGATTATGTAGCATATGCAACTTCCCGTATACCGGAACTGCACTGGAAAACCGGAAGTTGCATATGAAATTAAATTTCAGTACATACAACTCAATAAGATAATTACATGAGCCAATATTGCGTTGCGAATATTATGTTCTCTATACCTATGCATTCTTCTTATGTTGTTTTCGACCTACGACTCTCATTCTTCATCTCGTTACAAATACATCTGTCAATCTTCACTTTCACCTTGTTTAAAGATTTAATTAGCGGCGTGTTATTTATTTGTATTTTTTATGTTATGCACAGCGCTAAATATGATTTATTGCATATGCATGTAGAATATAATTAATGCATTTAAAAAAAAAGAAAGTTTTTTTTTTATAATTATTTAAGCTGTAGTCCTTAAGGTATACTTACGTATTGCGTCATATTAAAATCAATGTACAAGTAACTCATGACTCAATGTTGACAACCATGTCATGCGCATCATAAGGACTTTTCCTTTCTTTTCGTATTGTGTTGTTGGCGCCTGCCCACGACAAGCCTTACGTAAATAAAATAAACTAAACACATTCACCATATTACGTGATTGTAACAAGAGCATGTTGACATCGCGCAGTTTGACTTTAAAAAAAATAATCGAAAACTCTCACTATCCGCTTAAGGAAGGCATTTTGTAATGTGCTTGGAAAACAAATTAGCAAAAGCAGTGACGAAATAGGATTTGACTATTCGCATATGATGGGATATATATATATATATATATATATATATATATATATATATATATATATATATTTGTTTTGATCTGCTTCTCTCGAAATATCCTCTTTTCAAAAACATAAATTCTTAATACATGCATGACACAATTCTATCCAGGAATAAAGAAATAAGGTGCCACTTTTGATTGAGTAGAGCTTTTTTACTGTTTAATGTGTGATAATATTAGTAGTACATTCCATTTTTTAATTATAATGGTCGTATTTATTAAGGCTATCTCTTGTACTAACTTACAATAAAGATTTTTTTTTACTTCCTTTTACTTGTCACTAAATTAATTATAAGAAAGATACTTATCGACGACATGAATTTAAATTTATTTAATAGTGAACTGTTCGTCGTTTTCTTCTCTGTCTTGGCTATATATAATTAACAAGTCATGACTTTGATAGACGGACACATCTTAATAAAAAGGCACACAAACACCACCTTTTCACGCGCGCCTCGGTGCTTTCACCGATTAGTACACTTCTACGAAATGTGTCCACGCGCTCATTAATTGTTTCCGAAAAGTCAATGTACCATTATTTTTTTCTCTTTGTCCACAGATTACCCTAGTGGTAATTGCTCAAGTGTGTCTGGTCGCGAGCAAAGCGGTAGTCGATCAACAAGCGCAAGCGTCAGAAGTAGCAGATAAGAAAGTAGGATATGACTATCCAGCGCCTTCCGGCGGCGGCCTGGATGCTGGACACCACGAAGATCATCACGTCGTAGAGCACCATCACGATCATCACGAAGAACACCACGACCCTGGCTTCTGGAAGAAGAAGCTCATATGGAAACCAGGCTGGAAAAAAATCTGGAAACCTTCTAAAAAGCAAATCTGGAAGCCTGACTGGAAAAAAATACAAAAACCCGTATGGAAGGAGATTCAGGTACCCGTTTGGAAGGAAATTCAAGTTCCCGATTGGAAAAAAATTTGGAAACCGATTTGGGTGCCGACTAAAGTAGCTGCATGGAAAGATATCAGTGTCCCTGAATGGAAAAAGGTCTGGAAACCATATTGGAAGCCTATCAAAGTGCCCGCGTGGAAAGAAGTGAAAGTACCTGACTGGAAAAAGATCAATGTACCAATCTGGAAGCACATTAAAGTCCCAGCGTTTAAAGAGATTCAAGTGCCTGCGTGGAAGCAACACTGGGTACCCGAGTGGGTTAAAGTAGGAATTCCCGGCGAGAAATTCTTGGGTAAGGATCACGAAGGCTGGGAGTACACTTCTCACGATCTATGGAAAAAGAAATTAGTATGGAAGCCCGTTTGGAAAAAGTACTGGAAGCCAGCCAAGAAGCAAGTATGGGTCGACGATAAGAAATTAGCGTGGAAAGAAGAATGGAAGCAGACTTGGAGAACTGAAAAGAAAGAAGTCTGGGTAGAGGATAAGAAATTAGCGTGGAAAGAAGCATGGAAACAGACGTGGAAGCCATCTAAAAAAATGGTGTGGGTGCCAGACAAAAAATTGGAATGGAAGGAGGCATGGAAACAAGTCTGGAAACCAAGCAAAAAGCTCGAGTGGGTACCTGACAAGAAATTGGAATGGAAAGAGGCGTGGAAACAGATATGGGTTCCGGATTACAAAGATATTTGGGTCCCAGCTTGGAAGAGAATATCGAAGCCGGTCGTGATCTCAGAATGGTTTCCATCCCCGGATCACCACGACCATCACCACGACCACCACGATCACCACGACCATCATCAAGATCATGGCTGGCAAGACCGGTCCGATGGACAGAGCAAGTCAGTCGTGCAGCAAGTTCAAGCTCAACAAACGCCGCAGTCCCCTTCGGTTGTGCAGTTTCCGAAATGATTCTAAACTATCCATTTTGTGCTAGTGAAACGTAATAATTCGTTATAAAGACGTTGAAGAATATCAGTGTACCTTTTTACCGTTCTTCTCATGCGATGCCATAATACGTATTAGATTTTTACAGGGACTTCCAGAACAGAGCCCTTAACTATATTAAATCACTAACTATTCAGTCCTTTTGATGATCGATTCTAATAGAAGAAGTCTTCAGTTCAAATAGCTCTAGGTAGGACCGCGGCAAATATTTCTACGACGTCCAAAATCGCGCGTTTAGATAGATAAAATAAATACAAATTAATGCTCATATTTTGATCAAGAATAAAACTACAATATTGATCAAAATATTCATAAGAGCAATATCCTGACTTTCTTAATATTAATATTATTATTATTATATAATAATATGTACGCACATCTACATACATAAAAAAATATTTGTATATAAATATGTATGTATATGTGTGAATATATGCACTTTTGTACATTGTTATATGCTTTTTTTATATTATGTGTGTTTGTTGCATACTGCGCTAACATAGATTGTTGTATACTTATAAGTATTATATAATTATTATTTTTTTTAATTTGTTGTGTAAATTACATCGTTATTATTTCATTATTGAAATAAATGCAATTTTCTTACATATGAGCGTTTGTTATTTTTAATACATTTATTACAGATGAGTAAAATTTGAGCGCTGAACTTCAAAAGACGTGTGATTTACTTCTACTAGTTCATCTTCATAAGCATTACAGTAGTACATAATAAGATTACTACTACATACAAAACTAAATACGAGCTTAAGTAATGTTTCACTTATATATTTTATATACAACATATAAATAGCTTTAGAAAATTTCCGTGTAGTTTGATGATACTCAAAGTTAAACGCATCTAACTAAATTAACGATCCGTTATTTATCACGCGAGGTACGGTTCAAGTGTTAACCATTAAAATTAGATGTGTTTGTTATTGGTGGGAAAATTAGCATAAATCTTGATATGGTGAAAGCATAGCGAAAATATTACAAATAATAAGAGCGTGATAAAAAAACTATAATAATATGAATAAATATTTAATTAAACTAACAAAGACTACACTTTTACTAAAATAAAAGAGAAAAACCTACAATGCTTAATAAAATAAAACTTTTTTTCTGATCTTTAAATAGATTGTCTGCATTCTTTTAAACATCTTCTAAACGAAGACTTCCTTCTGTAGCACCTACGAGGTGAAATTATACATCACGTTTAAGTAATACAGTTCAACAATACAGAAATAAATTTATAGACTATTTTTGAGACGTCCCGAAAAAATGTGAACTATGGAACTCCGATACTATAATAAAAGTGCGAGGATTTCTTAGGTTTTTGGAAAATTTTCAAACAAGAAAACTTCTTCATATATTTTCAAAACTTTTTGGAATAACTAATGTGTTATATTATACAACATTCTACAATCTAAATCTTTAGATATATTATATTGCTGTAAAAATATTATCGACGTTTTGCAACAACTTAGATATAAATAGATTAATAATTGCAAAAATTTATGGGATTCTTATTTATCCAAAGAAAATTACCAGACGTCTGAGAAATTAATTAGGTATTGAATAAAGGTTTACATTTAGTCAACTATATAATAGTTGATAGTAAATGTAAGTAAATTGAATCCCGATCTCTTCAATGTCCAAATTGGAATATTTTCACCTCCTGAAGAAAAAAAAATATGCACAATATAAAGAAAACTTTCTAAATGAATTAATCAATAAATTAAAAAAATTCTATGGAACATAATTCGATTATATAAGATTAAAAAAACGAGCTTACTGTTCTATATTCGTGCTCTGAATTTTGCAGACAAACTAGTTCATGAACTTGTATTTATGAAAAAAAATAATCTTGTGTCAGGTTTTCAGGAAGTAGATATAATAGCCAAGCTAATATTACTCTTCCAAGTACTGTTTCATCAGAACGTTAATTTTTTGCTCTTGTTATTAAAGTATGCAAGGCCAGGAGAGACTATGAGGTCTAAGATTGATTTCAATGGAAATAAGGACTCCTTATGGAATCAAAAGCGTAATTGAAAGATCTGTCTAAAGAATGAAGAATAGAATTAGTATATAAATAATAATAAAATTTGTTATAAAATATTTTGCACTTTTTTCATTTTTCATATACAGCCCACCACCCGTATTAATATTAATCCTGAATCTATAAACAATTCTGGTGAGATTATCTGGATTATTATTCAGATGAGATTATTTAGCTTCCGATTTGTGTATCTCATTTTTCGATAATGCGCCCCAGATATCTGGTAAGCCTGATCTAAAAGCATTCCCTAGAAAATATTCAGATTAACTGCCACTTTTTCTTATCAAGTTTGACACAAATACATGGATATATTAAAGAATATCTTTATGATTCACAAGAAAATCTTAGAAGAACAGTACCCTCAAAAATATTTCTGGCCCCACGAGCTACCAAGTGTCATTCAGCGTTGGCATTAAAACCACAATTCTTGACCATGTCTTAACACACCAAATCGTGACCAGCTTTTAAAATAAAATAAATTATACAAATAATACAATATAAAAAAATAGTAATTAACCCTTTCATTGCGGATGGCTTTTATATAAATCATCAAGAAAATTACTATCTAACAAATATTTTTAATGCCTGCTTATCTTTCGGGTACTTTCCCGGTATTTGGAAAACCGCAAAGATCCACCCAATTAGAAAGCCAGGAAAGGATAACACTATCGCAATTAATTATCGTCCAATAAGCTTATTACCGTCATTCAGTAAACTATTTGAAAAAATAATTCTATCACGTTTAAAGGGATCTTTGGGGAATAAAATTATCAATGAACAATTTGGCTTCCGCGAAAACCACTCTACGACTCATCAGCTCAATAGGTTAACAGAGCACATCTCTGCTAATTTTAACATGAAAAAATCAACGGGACTCTTATTGTTAGATGTGGAAAAAGCGTTTGATACTGTGTGGCATGATGGGTTGATTTACAAACTACACAAATATAAAACCCCTAACTATCTGCTACACTTGTTACGCTCCTACCTTGATCGTCGAAGTTATGTTGTTTCAGTAAATAATGAACAATCGATACCGCGTAATATCCCAGCTGGTGTTCCTCAGGGGAGTTTACTTGGACCGTTCCTTTTCATTTTGTACACAAATGATATACCTATTTTAAAAAATACTTGTCTTTCAATGTATGCCGATGATACGGCGATAATGAGTAGCTCTTACGGTCTTAAGCCTATTTCAATAAAATTGCAAAAATCCTTAACTCTCTTAAGTAATTATTTCAAAAAGTGGAAAATAAAAATAAATCAGGACAAAACGGAGGCTATAATTTTTACAACTCGAAGACAACCTTTGCCCCCGACTATTATAAGCGAGCAGGAAAAGTGTATAGAATGGAAGGCGAGCGTTAAGTACCTCGGAATTCACCTGGACTCCAAGCTTAAATTTAATAAACATATAACCGAACTTAAATCTAAAGGGCTCGCAGCCATTGCGGCGTTAAAACCAATTTTTAATCGAAAAAGTGCGCTAAATACTAAAAATAAAATTCTATTATATAAGCAATTAATCAGACCGGCAATGACTTACGCCTGCCCAGTGTGGAGTAATACGTGTAATACTAACTTTTCTAAGCTACAAGTTGTTCAAAATAAAGCTATAAAAATAATTTATAATACACCTTTTTATACTAACCTCAAAAAACTTCATAATAAATATTTAATTCCAACTATTAAAGAACATGTTCACCACCATACTAATAATTATTATAAAAAAATACCGCGAAATCATACTAACCCGTTAATCTCAAGAATCGGTGATTACGACAAAAACAAACTCCAATTTAAATATAAACACAAAATGCCAAAGCACATCTTGCTCTGAAGCATAAATTTTATCTATTAATTTAACAGCTCCAGGTCCACGAGTTTTATATTAAAAATATATGTTTATAATTTATAATTTTTTTTTTTTTTTTTTTTTGTTAAAGGTGTTTATGTACTTTGACCTAAACTTAACGTATTTTATGTTCTTTTATTATTCTTATTTTTGTAATTCCTCTTAATTTAGCTAATCAATCGTAAATTGTGATAATGGTAATTAACCAGCAACCAATGAAATGTAAATATATATGTTTATAAAAATGTATTATTTAATAAACAAAAATTAAAAAAAAAAAAATCAAGAAAATTACCAGTACTCAGTGGACGCTGAAAAATGCCCTAAATAATATGATTATTTAATATAATTTAAGGCTGTAAATCAAATGTTAGTTTGCAAATTACATTTACAAAATGGATCACTTACCCACTGCTCAACGCGTTAAAATGATTCAATTGTTCTACAGAAATAATATTTTTGTACGAACTGTGTATCGAAATTTGCTGGTCAATTTCATCATCCTACCGAGCGAACAATCCGGAAGAGATCGGAAGCATTGAAGATAGGGTAATGTTAGTGCATTATTGTGGCGCTCTGTGTGAATATTGCTGCTCTGAGTGAAAATGTGGCCGAAGACCCGATTGGTCGATTCGTCGGCGTTTGCAGTTTTTGAGCTTTTGTTATGGCTCCCTTTGGCGCATTTCGCATTTGGACTTGCATTTATACCTATCTAAAATTCAGATAACACAAGATGCTTGGACAGCGAATAATTTACGCAGATTTGGTATTAGAGTAGCGGGAAGTTAAATTATTTATAAATTTTTAACACTCGAACTTGCCTTATTTTTGCTAAAGTAATAAAAAAAAACACTCAGATGAAAAAGTGCCAGATGTTTTCAAATATGCATACTTTCTCGGAAGATCCGAAGTATTTGAATGACCAACAATTTCTCTGCAATTTTCTATTAACCTAACCGGCCGGCGGCTTTATCTTTGCTTTGGTGATCTAAGAATCCGCTCCAATAAAAATAAATTACGCATGGGAATCGGAATAATGCATAACAATTTAGGGCTATTTTTCTTTTTCAGATTTTTAATATCCGATGGCTCATAGGCCGCAATCCCGGGCCTAAAGCAACCGTGGGAGAAGGGCGTGAGCGCATTAAAAAAAGCATTCTTTAGTGGGACGCCATACACTGGAGTGGGAGAGTAATATGAACTCCTTGCGGGGGTAGGCAGAAGAGGATATTGTTGATGTCCCTCTCTTGATGTCGTTCCTGGTGGATGACGATGCTCATATGATGCATGACGCATTACTTAATTCATAGAGTAATAATTAATCTATAAATAGTATCTAGTTAGAATTATTTAACTTCTAATATGGTCATAATAAAATTTATGTCATAATATTTTTTATTAAATTCGCTAGTCGTTTCTAAAATATAATATAATATTTATACTATTCTTATACCATGCGAGAGGTCAAAAAATAATTATTAGTGTCTGTATTATTAATATTTTCAGTAGGCACAATTTGGAAAATAAAAAATGTAAAATAACTTTTATTAATGCTTTTATAACGACATTATATTATTTATAAATACATTAGATTTTTGGTAAAACACAACAACTCACAATAGTCGTATAAAATGTCTAACATCTACAGAGGCTCAGTCGTGTATATTGCGCACCTATCAGTGTGTATATGATATAATTGATTTACAACCTTTTTGTGTTTTTATTGTTAATTTTTCAACGCGTACCCAATGTTTGCTCAATTATCGTTATCCATTTAAAAGCTAAGCTTGAGTTCTGGTTATTTATCAGGTCAGTGGCAGTATTCTTAGGCAAATATACTTAAACCAGGTTTTACCTACCCTTCCACCGCGATATGAACATGAATGTGTTTTTTGACTGATTCTTTATTTAATGGAAGTGTTATGATATATTGTAAAATACTATGCTGCGCATTAAGAACTTTTATGAGTTAAAAACATAATTTCGAGAAATGAAGTCTAAATAATTTGTTATGGCCGAAAAATCGTTTAATACTATTGAAACATCTATCTGGAAAGTATTCTTTATAGCGTTTTATGAGCGAAGACATCCAAAGGGTGGAAAATGATAGATACTTTTGTAATTACCACAAGATGCACTAACATCTTCTACGTTGTCAAAATAGGACATCAATTATTTTTATAAGAAAGAAATTTTATACATAATTATATATATAACACATTCATATAAAATACACAATATAACCACAATGTAATAATTTGCTATAAAAACATACAATCACGTGTATGTGTAAATTAAGAACCAGGCACGGATCAGCGACTTTTCAAATAATATAAATTTTAAATTCTTTATTTTTTAAGATAAGAAGATCGGATATACATTAAAAACTTGAACACATCCCATTGTTCTCCACATTAAAGGTAAATTCTTTTTTAAATGCTGACTAGTTTTAGGTAGTAAGTCGCTAATTTGCCACTGATTCTCACTTACACATTAGTAAAGAGCCAGGCGCGTACCGTGAGATACTTTCCCTTTCGCTCACTTGCGTGTTTAATGACGAGAGTGATGAGAGATGCGTTTCATGCGTCCCGCACGCCCTTATCTCTCACTCACTCTTGTCACTTAACACGCAAGCCAGCGAAAGGGAAAGTATCTCACCATACAAAGAACCTGTATTAACTAATATATTTGGTATTGCAAGGTTGGTAAAAATAAAGTTATATTGCTCTTTTTATTCCATATGTGAATAATCCAACACAAAACATAATATAATTAATACGATCTTGAATGGATAATGGCAAGAATATCATCCGGTCCTTAAATCATGTAACAAGTTTAAGACTTATTGTCAAGCAGAAGCCATCTCTTTATATCTTTGATACTAATTGATAGAACGCTCAACAAAAGCAGGCTAAAACATTCGGTGGCAAGCACAAGACCAAGGAGTGTCGTTCACATGAAGGACACTATGATCTCAAGCAGACTGGTGTATGTGCCTGCCACTAATCCCACCACTCCGAAGACGATGAGCAGCGAGTCCTTGATCAGGATCCAATTGTATCTTCCTAAAGCGTCAGGCCACGCCACACATAGTTCCATGATGGCCGGGAATGCTATGCCCATGGCTGATAGGCACAGTGCTCCAAACAAAGATATGAATAGGCCCAGTCTGGGTATAGCCACTGCCAGGATAACTGAAAGGATAAAATATATTATAAAATAGATACCATATAGCTTTTTTTGCAACAAAAGTAGCTTATCATGTCTGCAAGCTAATTAAATACTTTAATTTACTATTTATATACTTCGTCATTTCACAAATAAATTCAATAAAAAATAGCATCCTTAAATTTTAAATTTAGTTTAGCTTTTTATCTGATAATCTAATAAATATTTTTTTAAAACAAAAGAGAGATAATTTGTTTTTCTTTGTTGTTCCTGGCGCGAATAAATTAACACATCGGAACCGGTGTCGATTAGGAATTGGTCGTCAATGGGCGGTGTCTGTCATATAGTTTCTCAGAAAACTTTTCTGTGATCTGTCCGATAATACCGTTAATGTTTGATATTTGTAAACTCAAGAACAATGTCACCTATATGCAGTGTTGTAGTGTTAAATAAATAAAAAAAACAGCGCGGTATTTTATTTTTACCCTCCTACACTTATTTCGGTATTTAAGAAACATATTTCATATTATTAGTAATTTAGATGTTTATAAAAAAAATTTAAATGCTATTTAAATATTCTTATTGCTGAAATTATTGTGTTTTATTTTTCATACAAACTTCCATACCGCATCTTCTTCAACATTTTGGTCTTTGCAAATGCGTGTCTATGTTTCAACTGCTGATCGATGTGTACTTAACTTTTTTTACATAAAGTTATGGGTTACAAATCAGAGTTTAATAAACATTAAATTTGCAGTATTTTGAATAAGTGAGCTGACACCTTATTAGTGTATTTAAATTTTGTGAAATATTATTTTCTAATATTGTCATTGTTAGTTTAGTTGTTTTGAGATAAGAAATTGAATATATTCTAATTCACGATCGCCAAAATCTGAGAGTATATCTGATTGGCCAAATATTGGGATCTAATATCATGAATTCTGATAATATATCGCTAGATTTTTTAACACTTTCTTACAATGTTTATCTAGTGAGAAATTGGGATAATTCTTATCAATAATAGTTTTTCAGTGGCGTTTTTAACTATTATGTCATTTTCCCCTTTTTTTATTCTTCATATTTTATAAAAGACGAATTAATTTATCAGGATGTACGAAAGTCATTTACATTTTTTTTAAGAATTCGAAAAAATCGATAAGCGAGATCCAGCAAAAATTGTTTTGATGAAATTCGCCTTAAAATGCCACAATACTTTGCTTGGGAAACTTTTTATGAAAGATTATCTACACTGGCTACCTCAAAATATTAAATGTTGTTGAAACTGTTAAAATAAAATTTATTAACACTTAATCGAAGGGTCATTTTTTGCCGCGTGATTTTCACGCAACACAGAGTTACATCAATAAAATGATTTTTTTAGTGTCTTGCTTTGTGCATTTAAAATCAAAAGAGGCGAGAATAATGCCAGTTTAATATATATTTTACTGCTTTGATTTGCACTTGAATGAAATCTCCGGTGACATTTTACGATCTGTACGTATAATTATACAAGAAATAATTATATTTCCAGACCATCAAAAGTCAGCTTTTTGCTGTTATATGTATATTTTTACCGTCCACTTAAAAATTTTATACGAAATATTTTATGCCAAAATTTTTTTAATATACCTAAAAAGTAAATTTCATTGCAATTAAAGTGCTAGGGAGGCGTCAAGGCTCAAAAAGTACTAGGGTGACGCCCTGGCCTTACTATTGTACATACACCATTGCTTATATGTGACATGCTTCTGCCGTTCATTGTTGCCATCTGCACATTGTGTAAAGGTTTTTTAAACAATAATCTAAATAAACCAGAATTTAAATCAATACATATGACAACCACAAATAAGCATAAGTTATTATATTAAAAAAGTTATTGCATAAATAAGCATAAAAATATAGAAGAGATATAAAAAAAAGCAGGCCTAGAATCACTTACAAGTAGCTAGCACTATTAGAAACCTCAGCAGGAACTCATACAGCATCTTATGTTTGCTGTTCTCCACTCTCTTGAACACGTAAGTGTTCCACACTATTTCATTGGGTACGTAGCATTGCAGGCCGTAAGATATAAAGATGGCTACGGCGAAGATTACCTTCACGGACTGCGCCATTCTGAAAATTTTACATGGATTTAAAACATTGCATACATATTTAGCCTGTGGCGGTCCCGAATTGAATTAGACTGAAGAAGTTGCATTGTCATTATTTATTTTTAATACAGATATTCCCAGTTATGCCTTGAGCTGACACAATTATCTAATCCAAATCTGTAATTTAATGTATGTCTTCAATTTGACAAAATTTTCAAGAATAAGCGGCTCATTTTGCCTCCTCCCCCTCCAGTTACGCTACATATCCTTCACATGTTATATGCATATAAAATAAAATTTTCAAAACAGTTTTCATGTTAGATGATATATGTTAATCTGGTGTAACTTTCACTTTTACTGATTCTAAGAAACTGGTAAGATTTTCAAGCCACTTAAAAATATGTTTATCTATAGGGACAATATTTTATAGCCGGATCGGTTTTCACATATATAACTTAGCTCTAATCTATTCCTGGATATAAATGTTTTAAATCGTATTACAAGAACAGTCCTTCCATCGCGAAAATGTCGCCCCCAAGGAAGTACCGCTCGGGGTAGTCCGCTCCACGCAAATATAAATTTGAGTTAAAAATTTACTGATTGTCAGTATTAGCTCTAGACATGGACGTCATTTAGGGAGAATTCAGGTTGAAGCATTTGTCAAAAAAAATCATGCCATTTGATGAAATATGAATTTTATTAAAATTTAAATTCAAAAAAATTATGACTGACTGGCTAACTTTGCTTCGGTGGTGTATACTATGATCGAAATACGCAGAATTCGCTCGATAAGTGAAACAAAATGTCGGAAAGTCCCACCCTTTATTATCTTTTAATGCTTATCTCAAAAACAAAACGTTTTCAACATAAAAATTTTATGTAAATGTAAAATCTAGAATTTTTTAATAATAATATTAAGTAAATGTTCAATTTTTATGTTTATTAAAATATACTATTTTATCATTGATTTTTTTATGTATACTTAATAATACGCATTATAATAATAACCGTCTTCCATTAATATACTATTCTATAAATAAATTATAGTATCTAAGATCAATATCATTAAAAGTATTTGATTTTATTTAAGATAATATATATTATATAACAAATCGAAGTTCATTTAAATGTGAAAATTTTGCTTCGCCCTGCTCGGCCTTCTGATTTTTCGCAAAGAGACCTTTTTGTCTTAGAGGGAACATTGGACACAGAGACTGAGTGATGAATTCATTCATCATCGATTGAGTGTTTGCAAAGTTGTCAGACCAATTCAATACTTGACCGCTTGTATAAACACATACATACGCCCTTTTGCGTCAATGGCGTTCTCTGAAGCATAACAACCGACGTGGAATTTGCAAACGCACAGCGAAACGAACAAAACGATACAGAAACGCTAGAGCGATCGCAGTACGCAGCGTGAAAATAATTTCTACCTCTCGCTAATATACAGTGGTTGAATGCATGTAGTAATCAATATAATTATAATTATTACCGACTGAAGAATATTTTTTAGATTCACCGATGAAAATTGAGAGAGTTCAACTAAAGGGCGGTGCGGATTTAAAAGTTTTTTTGCAATTTTAGAACTGTATTGAATATTTACTATGCTAAATTGAATAGCATATTTGCCTTGTATTTGAAGGCATAAACCCTGATACAACATCAAACAGTCATATTGATGGCTTAAAGGGAAAATTTCTAACTCCATATTTGACAACTTTACAGGAAAAGACAAAAAACTTGAAAATAAGAAAATAAAACAATATCTCAATTCTCATTTTGCAAATAAGGATTTTTTGAACATGTGTTTTTTAATCAAAAGTAAAAGATAACACTGTTAAGTGGTAATGGCCCAAAAGAAGAGTTAGTAAATTTATACTTTAAGCCAATGATATGCCATATTTTCAACAATTGCAATATCAGAGAGAGGCATTCGTTCATTTTGATCTAATGTGAATGTGGGAGCACGCCACCGGCAGGTAGGTACATATGTATATATATGCCATATTTACGCTTCGTCTTGAGGTAGATTCAAAGTGATGGACCCCTCGGCAGCTGCTCCATACTTAATGTATCCCAAAGCTCCCATCAGGACGTACAGGACCACTATTACAGTCATGCCCACGTTCAGCACTCCGCAGCTGCCTCCGAACGAAGCTGGAGTTTTCATGTTATTCTCAAGAGCTATGATCTGAAATTTAGACATGGGATAATTTAAAGGCTGGAAGTAGTGGGTGATATTTATTTGACTTACCACTCCAACTGCTTCTAAAGCGAACAACGTCGTACCGAAGAAGAGCGGAAAGTTCCAGGCTTGTCCGATCATGTCCCTCTCGGATAAGGGCGGCAGGTCTTCTAGGACGTACGCCATAATAAGGCCCATTCCAACAAAGGTAATGAGGTTCGCAAAGGTGGAGAAGGGCGCTAACAGCTTAAGATTCCTGATGCAGTTGATGCCAACGAGGGGCACGAAAAGGATGCACATGTGTAGCTTGACGTCTATGGGTGGCATGTAGGCGTCGCAGATCTGTTTGACGTTGGTAGCCACGAACACGATGTACACACAGCAGATGCCCAGCTGGTATACGATCATGAACACGTCGATTACCAAGGGAGCAGCTGGTGCCATCTTTCTCATCCAATGAGGACCCACTTCTAGTGCCATCTTCATGGACTCGGGGTAGGTCAGCACTGGAACTCGCTTCCTCTTGCATAACTCGTACTGGGCCTTCACCTGCAATGCGAATTATGCGTACATTAGTGTACTTGCTTATGAAGATTGGATCGAGCATGCGACTCACCAGTACGTGTAGACAGTAAGTACACAAGATGCCAATCAGGATGGTGTTGATGATGCCAGAAATAAGACCGGCGTTGTGGAAGGCCTGGGGCATAGCCATGATTCCTGTGCCTAGACTGCCTTTCAGAAGGTGCACAAGCGTCTCTCCGTTACTAAAAAAATATGACGTATTATAATAAACAAGCGAAAAAACCTGAGATATATGTTTTATTTTGTTGTCTAAGATAAAAATCAGTGAAAAATGCGACATTTTAAAGTTATAAGGTACGTCTTTTGCTTTAATTTTAATAAATTATTAAATGTTTTAAAACATATATGATAATGACTGGATGACATAATAAATTTCACGCGTCCATGCTATACCGCTTTGTCAGAAAATTTCGCAAAAGAGAGATGATTAAATATTATATATCGGACGGTGGGTATATCCCTTTTTCTCTTGCACGGATTCGCTTGTACGTGTGCGAGCTTGATGCATAAGTGCGCTTTGAATCGCTCTGACGCACGCATCAGACGGCGTTTCAATCGTGCGTCAGTATTTTTTTGACTCCCGTCAGGAGAGTTACATTGAAGCGCAGAATATTCCTGCGCTTCTCAATTATTTATTGCCTTCACAAGTATATTTTAATTTTTACTATGTTATACCATTTTAATAATCACTAACTCTGGTTTAAATATTATTGATAGTGATGGCCAAAATATATAATGCTTCCGATGAATCAATAATGTAGTAATTCTCTCGGACCACGAAGATAAATATAACTAAACATGAAGTATATAAATATGTAAGTAAATGTAATGTACATACTTAAATATATTTTGTGTTTCATATAGCAAAGTAATTAAAAAAACAGTTATAAATTCCGTGCGATTAAAATTGAAAACCATTGTTGTTGTGTGAATTATAATAGTGAACAATTAACTAAATGATAGAACGAAACATTTTTTTTGTCATTGCATTCCTGTGTATTTTTTTTCAATGTTGTGGTCCCAACTATAAATAAATTACATATAAATACTAGATAAGAATCTTATTTTTGTGATTAAATAAATTAGATCACAGTGAAATCAATTAGAAATAAAAATTGTGTAGTAGATTAATGTATATATAGGGTGTCTATAATATTATATAATAAGCACAAAATAAAATATATATATCATGATTGTAGTGTCGTTAATATTTATCTATAATAAATTACTATTTTTTATTTATATATGTACAAAATATTTCTGATATTTGTTTCATATTTTTTTTATATATAATTAAGCAAAAACTAATCAGAAAAGCCTCAAAAATTAACGTTTTTTAATAAACATTGGAAAATATTATAACTATTTTTAATGAGTACTTTTGCTTATTTTAATTAGATACTTTCGAATGTTTTTAATATGCTGGTAAATAACTAAAAAAATAATTACGTCTATATAAATATAAATAAAAATTATTTAAAATGACAGTGTACTCACGTGGTAGGGTAAGCCACTTTCCTGTGTAAATGCGGATCATATTCTTCATCAGGTACTTCGGCTAGGGTTACAACCGCTTCTTCTTTTGTCCCGTTTCTAAAACATATATATTTGTAGTAGCATTTAAAATATAAAACTTAAAAATTCGTTCTCACTTGACTTCGACAAAGCTGTCCATTGGTTGCAGCGCGATGGTTTCATCTTTGTCTTCATCATCAATCATTTTGGATGTTTTCTATTCTTTCTATCTGCTGAAAGTTTTTATTTAATCATGAATGATGTCAAGGCAATATTATTTAATTATTAAAAAAATCTTTATTGAATGGGATAAGAGAATCAGTGACTTCATATTATACGATATCTAATGCGAAGACCTGGTTTTGTAGAGGTGCTACTGACAGAACAAGTTGCAGTAGAAGACTGACTCTGAGCGCCAATCTACAGCACCAATTGCTTAAGGAGTCAAAGGTTAATGTGTGGAATTAATGAGCTTTAAAAAAGACGGATTCTCTGAGCAATATGCTCAAGACCTTTTGTTATTTTTAGATAGACGAGGACAGAGCGTTTCATTCATCCAATTGAGATGATTTAAGATTTATACCGGTTTTCTCCAGTTTCGATCAAAATTTTCGACCTGTAAATCACTAAGGTTAATGCTTGATAAGCGGAAAGTTTTCAACGTTTCGATTAAGTTTATGATAATTTTGGGTCAATAATTAATAATCATATGAAAAATATTAGCTTATTAATTATTTCATGTCAGTTGGTTTGCGTCACCTACAAAAAAAGGGTTGCAGCTGTAATTAAAGTTAAAGGTGGGCCTACTAAAAAATAAAAATAAGCTTAAAATAAACATTAAAAAACTTTGATCAATATTTATTTTATAATTTCACGTTTTTTTAGGATATAACACATTTATTGAGGTGCCCCATTATTATGGCCAATTCAGAAATTAAAATCAAAATTAAATAAATTTATATACAAAATTATTTTATTGAATTAATAAAATCAAAATTCAAACTCAATAAATTTATTTAAAAATATTGCAAAGCTTCTTTTACTGCTTAAATGTGAATAATTTAAAAACATATTTATTATAATTTCGAAAAAAGCTTTTTATGGAGACTGAAGAATTAATTAAAAAATAGAAAGCAAGTGACAACTAAGGGTTTTTTATGAATCAGCATAAAAAAAATTTCCAACGCAAACATATGTATCGACATATTTCTGTAACCAATTACTTTCTGTATCGAATTACATACATACATACATAGTCATTGAAAAAAATTGATTGAAAATTTTTGATTTTGTGTTTTTTTCTTACTAATGTATATTGAACAAAAAAGTATATAAATGAAATTTGACTTTAGTAAAGCCCAAATTTTTTAGAAAAAGCTGGTTTTTTACGCACAAATTATGTAACATTACACCGATCGATACTCGAAATGGAAATTTCGAAAACAAAAGAATTTATATAATACATATGATCATTTAATTAAAATATATTTTACATATGATTCATATGTTTAAATAAAATGTTTTATATAATATCCATAGAATAAAATTGTAATCACCTGTCAGTATGTTAGGTTTCGATCTTCAGTGCGGTTTAACCTCTCGAATTCGCGAACACTTCTATATTATCTGCTGCACAATAATAACGTCATTCCGTCAATTTTGTAACACGTGACGATGGATTTTCACTGACAGGTGCTGACTGCAACCTTTCACGCGGGAAAAATCCATAAGGGTCTAACCTTCAGTAGCGCATGCGCCCTATATATTATATTATTAGCGACGTCTAGCGGGGCACTGCCAAACTAATATTTTCTATTAATTAATTTATTATAAATAGATAGATAAATACAGAAATTTAATTATATAATACTTATGATACAATTAAAAATCCTGGTTATCAGAACATTAAAGAATTAGTGAATATTCGTGATGAATTGAGACCGAAACTTAAGTCATGGTGCGAACGAAATTTCGATGGTCATGTGAAGAAAAGGAAAAGTATAAAATATAGAAAACTCGATAATATAATGCGAAATTCGTCTTAAAGGATTTTTGTAGTGATGTTCAATTTACAAATTGTTTATACTATTAAGATATTAAGTCAAAATTTTACATAAGAAAAATGTTCATATAACTGAATAAGCACACATGTAACAGAGAAATGATTGCGGTCAAATTTTCCGGAACGTCTGTGGGCTGGTCCAGTCTCCTGTCAACCTACACAGCTGCCTTAAAAGTCGCTAAATATACTGAGCTGTAAAATTATGTATCTTAGTCTATATTATCATGATAAAAGTGCAATTGAAAATAATATTTTATTTTTTTTAAAGTCAGTTTTTAAAAATATTTAATTTACCAAAATTAAAAAAAAATTAAAGGTTACTAAGCGTTGCATTATCAGTTTAATATATAAATATATTAATTAAATATAGAAAAGTAATTTAGCTAAGACTTCAACCATATTTTTATTAATTTAACTTAGCCAAGTTTTAACCTTTATTTTATATTTGACTAACAGCTGTTTTTTTTTTTAATATATTTTATAATTAGAGTGGCGTTTTGCAATTTTATATAATTAAAATAATTTTAAGTTTAGTTTTTCGTATTAAATGTTTACAACGATCAAATTCAAAGTGTCTATTTATGAAATTTTATATTATTTTAGCAGTGACATCTATGACTTTTTTTTAAAAACTATTAAGAAATAGAATTATTCTCGTGTTTGCTGATAGGTCTTCAGGTATGTAGCGGGAAATTAGACTTTCGAATTCGTTCAATGTCGTCGACGGTTTTAGACATTGCAAAATTATATGTGTACATCATAATAAACGCTGAAATTTATTCGCACTAGTTTTGCGAGTTTATAACCGTGAAGAAATTAGGGTCGTTGCTAAATTAATATCAACATTTTTAAGATAGTTGCAGACATAGAAGTGAGTGTAGTTCTTGAGTGACGACGAATGTAATTAGCGACCTCGCTTTCAATGTTTGTCGATATTTTTGAGCGGTATTTAACCCCGATCAATTGATAACATAGTTACTATTGTATTATCAATCATATTGAATTATGTTTTATTATGTTTGCATATTACATTGTATAAAAAAATGCTTATGCAACTAGAATCGCATTAATGATTAGTGAGCACTGTCTCAGGAGGTACTACTTGGTAAAATTTAATGAATAATTAAAAATATATATATGTACTAAGAATGGAAATATACTGAATCTATGATACATCTAGTGGCAATAAATTAAATGGTCAGACACATCATAATTATATTATTCACGGTCAGATTAAATATCAAATATTAAGAATAAAAATAGTATTGAATTAAAATATGAAATATACAGAAATGAAATATATTTCTGACTCATGTAATAAACATTCTGAAATTCTGATCCGAAAAATACTAACAGATAGGAACGGATGGCGTCATGTTGTAATAGCGGGTAATAGCGTCAATATAATAAGTGCAAATAAAATGCCACTGAGTGTTACTGTGACGTTTCAATGTCAATGGTTGACAACTTTCTACATCTGGAATTACCCAAAAGAGAAAAACAGTATATTAGAATGTTATATTTTTAGTGTTTCGATCCATATTTTAAAATAAAATGATACGTCTGCAGTCTGACATCAAAATAAAATATTTGTAGGAATATGATATTACATTTCTACAAATATTCGTATAGAAAGTAAATAAAAATTTTAATTTTGAAAAGGGATGAACAAATTATTTTAAGCCGTGAAAGTAATATTAATTTTTACTAACTTTTAATTGACGATTCTGGGATTATTATTATATTTATTAAATCGAATCGTGTCCACTTCAAAACGGAATAAATACAAATTATCGCACAAAAACTGAAACCACACTTTGTTAAGTATAAACATAAATAAGAGGATAGTGTATATTTCATATTTCTTGAACCCAGCCTTGCAGTCAATTTCTAAGAAGTCATAAAATGAAACCGTTAATTTTGGCGGAGAAGAGTAAGAATAAAAAACAAGCGTACCATTGTGAATGATTTATGATAAAGAAAGTGCACGCCAGCCGATGTGCCAAGTATATTTATTATTTTGCAACAATAAGAAGTTGTTTTTATTATTTGCAGTGCACTCAAAAGTCGTATAAGTCCGTCCAAGATGTGAACGCTCATTGACACAGTATTGGTGAAAAATATAATAGGGTGACTAATAGAAATAAAACGTATGTCTCGATATTAGGAAATTGTGATATACAATGTTAATATTATTGTTAGAAAATTGAACCATGTTAGTGCCATTTTGCTACTACGATTTTGTCCTGAACAAGCTATTACGTGTTTTTGGGTAGACACATTTTCACAATGCTTTAAAATACACGAGACGGCTTCTTGTGAACCTCTTGAAGCTATAGTCTCATTCCATACATACATTTTAATCACACTATTGTGAAAATTATGGCAACCTAAGTAGTATACATACATATTTCGCTTATAATAAACAACCAATAAGGAAAAAATGTGCATGTTTTTTTTTTTTAAATTAATAGAGGTCAGAAGTAATTGATTAGCAAAAAAATACGATTTTCTCAATTATTTTAATCAGTCTTATATTCGCTTTGTTAATTTAAAAACTAAATTAATAATTAAATAAAATCACTTTGCATGGAAATCGGAAGATTGCAAAAATTTATGGGGGCTTTTCACAGTTACGCCATAAATTTCATGCTGAAAAATATAAATACTTGTTTCAGGCTCAATAGAATCCAAAAAATCACTTCATATATTTGGTAGAATTTTCTTCCACTATCGAAAACAATACAAAGACGCAAACGTGATAAGACAAGACAAGGGCGAAAGCTAAGGAGGCAACCGACAGGGATCGCAAGCATACGAACGAATATAATAAAGCAACCGAAACAATTTTTAAAACTAATCAAATGATCTTTTGCGGCTAATGTTGGCGGGCTCATAGAAATCGGTCATCACCATGGCGCCCTCGGGCACAGGCTTGATAATCCCTGTAACACACACCTATAATTTTACAGCTTCACTGGCAGCAAATGTAATTAACTGCGATGCAACGCTAAACTTCTAGGAATTACAATATTAGTGACATTTACATATATATCGAGATACAATTTTTATTTCTACACTGTAATTTCCACAAAATATTTTTTAAATTTTGTATAGTACTTAGTAATATCTTTTCTGCAGAGATAATAAGTAAATATTAAATCCAATAATGATATTGGTTGCTAATAAATTGATTATAAATAGACTGACGTTAATTATAATAGATTTTAGTTGATTGTCGAGTATATTCCATAGCTATCAATTACACACTACCATATGCATGTGAGAGCCCACTACCTAACAATAGTAACATTAGTTGCTATTGTGTCAAGCCATCATATTATAATTGTAAATCTATTGTTGTAAAATGCCTTAATACGATACAAAGAGCTGTATATGTATATATGTATACAGGAATGGCTCGTTACCTCAAGCACAAATAAAACCCGAACCAATAAAATAGCATATAAAAATTCCCAAAAAATTTAACTCGTTGACAACTGAGTACGTAAATGTCAAAGATGGTTAAAGCATTTGAACGGGAAGTTAAGATATTAATGAATCTAATATATCAGTCTGATTTAATAGTGCATAGCTCTAATATGAATATTTGGAAGGCTTGGAAGCAATGTGTTTAGGGTCCACGCAAACTGAACGAAGTAAGCAAGTCGGCACGTGAGCTAGATATTGAAGTATATTTTTCCTGATCATTTTTATTTGCTTAATTACTGCATATTTATAGTATATATTTAATTACATATAATTATAATTACATATTATTGCGCAAAATTTTATTAATTTGCAACATGTATCTAAAATAATTTCTTCGTTTCCATGCAAATTTATTTTTATTAAAATAATATGAGATTTGTTGATGGTTAACACTTAACACCAAGATGGAAAAAGTTGAAGTACGATGAAAAAAATGGCTATCGGAATATTTTGTATCAAAGCAAACATTTTATGCTAATGTGTTAAAAAATTACTAAGAAGTGCGAGATGAATAAATCTTGAAAATGAAATTATATTCAAAATTATTAAAACCTAAATTTTAGAAACTATTTAAAATCTTAAAACTCAAAATCCTACTTCCAGAAAATAAAAACATATATGTTATAATCAAATACTAGAAGAATTATTAAAAAATTTCATTACCATGGCTGAATAAAATTTTTTTTTAAGTAAAAAAAATACTTTTTTATTGTGTTAAATCAATTTTAATACGTTCGGTTAATTTTGAAACTGACCTAAGTCATTTCAACCTTAAATTTTTATGTCAAAATAAATTATAAATCTAGCAGATTATATAATTTTAAAAACACTGTGTTACTTATTATAAAAATATTTTTTAATTAATTCAAACGCAAACTTTTAAATATCTCGAAAGAAAAGAAACATGACTTAGTACACTTTCATAATTATGTGCTCATATGTATTTTCATGCATGTATTAGACTGTCATCTGTACATATATTATCAAACGATATGTTATAATATATGTGACATCAATAATGCTAATGTCTCAATTTAATTATCCCCTCGGGTTAAATTGGAATATTTTGGGATGATTATAATGTGACGCGGATTTTGTAATAATAATAAAATATGTTTAGTATACTTTTAACACATGCATTTGCAGCATTTCTAAGTATCATCTTAGGTCAGCCTTCCAAGCTTTCCAATTCGTTTGAGATAGGAAGAAAAAAAAATATGGAGATCTCAGTTCTACTACGAACATCATTTTTTGGGAGTCCAATAGTCGTTTAACTCATACAAATCAAAAGTTAGAGAAAAGTGGAAAGGCTAAAAATATTATTTTTAATATTTTAAGCATTTATTGTACTGAAAATGCAATCCTAAACTTCGTCATGATATATAAATAAAAACAAACAATGATTTTATTGCACCTCTAATTCGAGTACCCACTTAAAATATAAATCTAAATCTCCTCTAAATAAAATATTTTATATAAGTTTTTTTATGAAACTTTAAATAAAGTTTAATTTTTTTAAGATTTTTAATTTTTATTTTTTTTGTTTAAAGATCTATGGCGTAATCTTGGCTTTATCTCAGCCGCCACAGATTTATCTTTGATTCGATCAAGATGATTCATTATAAATAAAACAATCAATTATGGGTACATAATTTAATTTATTTTTTAATTCTGCAATTACATTATTATAATTATAAATAACTGCAAAGAAAACATTAAAGCAATCTATTAAATACATATAGTTACACATACACATAAAAAACAGTACACGTCAATCGGGCAGTACAAATTATCTCAAAACAGTTCTTCACTGCTGAGGGCAGGTCTGGTTAATTTAATTAATGTATAACTAATTTCTCACATTTGTAATGTAAATTGTATATTTAATTATCATTAAGTACAATTATTATAAAACAGATTCTCGACTCCGATTTCAACAGCCAAATATCTTCGTTTTGATAAATTCATTTCGACTATTCCAGGAAGTATTTATTAATTACTTTGTTTGTTAACATCGCCGGTTAAAATAACCAATGCACTTAATGGTTAATTCTTTAAAAAAATTAAAAATTAAATTAAAATACGTTGAACATTCAGACATTTATTATCTCGAAAACTGTATGATGGTCTTTCCAATATAATAAAATTAAAAATGTAAAAGGGAGTCGTATATTTGAGGTACTTTTTGAAGAAATGGGCTCTCAGCATACTCATATAACTGTTAAGGGGCAAAGTACTAACCCGATAACTTGCACTAATTTTAAATTTATTCTTCTAGCCAAATTTGCATATATGGCAGATATTTTTCACTTGCATTACAAAAGATGATACTATTATTGCAAATGCGTTTGGCTAAAGAAGATCTACAATAGTTTTGATGATTAAATGCAACCGACAAGAAATATTTTTTTTTTGACTGCACTGAAAGTGGCTCACTAAGTCATTTAGTTGTTCTTATAAACAAAAAGATTACTCCAGATATTACAATAAGATGATAATTGATTTGCAAATGGATGAAAATATTTCAATGAAAGAAAAAAGATTCATTAAGTTGTCATTTTAAACTTTTCGTAAAAAGTGAGGTAGTCTATGTATATGTTTTTAAAAATCAATAGTAATAAAGTCCACTCAGTTGAGAACCATCAATTATTTCCTCATCGTCATTCTCAGTCAGAGGCATTCAATTCTCATCAAAAAATTTGGCATATTAGCACAATTGTCGCGTTCGAAAAGACGTGCGTGCCCACGGAAATCTCGATCGGCTGAAAATTGCATCCGCTCCCCGAGAGAGGAAGCCATTATAGTTACGTTAATTTTTAAATTCGCGCAGAATTACGTCCAATCATTCAATTGCGTCTACGATACGAAGGTCTCTATAGGGCGCTAAAATCTCAGCAAACACCTTGGACCGTAAGGGGAAAGTGAGTAAAACGGCCTCGTTACATTAATTGTCACAATATATTAAATACGGTACTGTTACATTGTGTATAAATATTACATAATTAAATTTAAAACTAGACGATATATGGCAAATAAATAGGCGCACTAGGCGCAAGCGTCGGACGACGGAGATAGGAACGTTTAGGAAAATTCACGCACGAGGGCGTCGAGGCTGGTGTAAGTGCCAATGATCAGACCAGAGATGCCCACCAAGACTAGGAAGCCGTTCTTGATGCCCATCAGCCAACGCTCGGTCTTAGTCTGGTACTTCCACCACACACACGACTGGATAAGTGCTGGAAACGCCAGCCCTAGAGCAGACAGGCACAGGGCTCCGAACAGCGAGATAAACAGGTCCAGTGCCGGTACAGCCACAGCCAACAAATCTGCAACAAACAGTAAATATTTAGAGAAGATAGTAAAAATAGTCAAAAACGTTTTCAATAGCAAAAGAGAGATTTCTGCTGCTAAAATTCATCGTCCACTTGTTTCAGTTTTTTAATTTTAAGAATTATTTATTCAAGTGTCTTTATTAGACTTAGATAAGTTGAGAACTACATAATGAAAAATACATTGCACTTAAGAATATGCTTTGTTTATGCCATTTCTTTTAAAAAATACGTTTATTTGTTCATGTATAAAGCACATAAAAAATAAAGCACATCTTTGAAATACACTTTACACATATTGATTTTTACTCACATTAAAAATAATATGTAAAAGTAAAGTTGTAATCGACCAATAGATAATATAGGTTATATATGAGGTCCTATTGGTAACTTTTTGTAAGACAATGCGGCCTAGAAGATCTAAAAAATTTGACACTCCTGCTCTAGGATTTTGCATAGAAACCCATCTACCGATTCTTACCATAAAATATTTATGGATGAAATGTAACATTTATTGTTCCTACATCCTTGTGATGGTAATGATTGATCAAATTTGGTATCAAAACCTAATATTTTTTTCTTGTGTAATACGTGACTGTTTTTAATGTAAAATATGTGTACATTGTGGTTCTTTTAGTTTTGTAAACTGTATTTATAATTATCTAGTTGAAAAGTAGGTATATGTATTATTCTTTTCAATGTAATACAGATGTATTGAATTCATCAAAAACATCAGTGAAATTGAATCATACGGATTTTGCTTATGATTCGATAAATCGCAAACGACACATTTGTTTACACGACAGAGCAAAAATTATCCAACCGTACTTAATAATACCTAGCACACTTATAATTTTATCAATACACAATTTATACTTGTTTACCTGTTTATTGATATGAGCTGAATATATCGATTTTTGTTACTATTATTATTCTTTTCACAGTCCTCAAATGTCCTTGTGTTTATACGCATTACATATTATATTTACATTAATATCATCTTTCTGTAAATCTTGCGAAAATCAATTGAAACTCAAAACTTATGAAAAAAATAATTAAAATATTCGCAAAATTAAAAATTTATATTAACTCTTAAAAATTTTCTCGCATGAAAAAAGCAGTTTTTTTTTAGTAAAATTTATCAAATATTTTTTTGTTATTACCTCATCGTAATTATTCTTTTTTAAACCATCTAAAAAGGTTGCATCGAACAGACATCTTTTAGCGGAAGATCTGGAGAGTAATTAGAATGATGAATTTGAAGCTTTCGTATTTTTTTTTTCATAACCTGTAAAAGCACGTTATCATTTTGAAAGAAAACGGTTTTGAAATTATTGAATAATTTTTTTGCACTTTCATTATAAATATAATAAAATATTTTTAGTTACGTTAGGGGTCAATATATATATGTATAAAATATCTGAAACTTTAGCAACCGGTTTTTAGTTCAAATATAAGGGAAATAACAATATGTAAAAACATATCTTAAGCATTAAAATGGCATATAATGAAAATTCGTTTTTAATTACATATGTAAAGTCTTATTTAAGATTATATTATACATATTTAAGACGATTGACGATTGGATTTACTTTGCCTTTAACCCTTTGAGGAGGACCGTCGTACATGTACGGCGGTCGTTCCTTAACTATTTTGAGATACCTCAGATAGTTATATATTTACATATATAACTGAAGATACAATAAATAAAAAAAACATTATTTAACATAATATTTTTTTAATTTGCTTAAATTATTTCTATAAAAAAATATGTTAATAAATTAAAGCATGCGAAATAAATAGAAATAACAAATATTATTTTATAGTAATTTTTAAAAAAATACTGAAGGCCTCTGTATTGATATAAAAAAATACAAAGGCCTAATAATATATAATAAATATTTAAAATAAATTACCGAAAATTATGCAAGAAAAGTGTTTCGTCGTTTTTAAAAAGTTTTTGAAAATTATTGAATAATTTGCAGTTTCATTACAAATATAAAAAAATATTTTTAGCTGCGTTAGAGGTCAATCTAAAATTTTAACATCCGGCCTTTAGTCCAAATTTAAGAAATTAGCTAAATGTAAAAATATGCCTTGAGCATTATTGAGTCATATGATGAAAATTCGTTTTTAATTACATATCTAAAGTATTATTTAAGATTATATTACACATATTTAAAATGCGTAAAAAAGCAAATAGAGCAACGCAATAGTCCGATCTTGACGACTGGATTTACTTTGTCTTTAACCCTTTGAGGAGTATCGCCGTACATGTACGGCGGTCGATCCTTCACTATTTTGGGGTACCCCAGATAGTTATATATTTACATATATAACTGAAGAAATAATAAATAAAAAACATTAAAATTATATAATATTTTTTTGATTTTATAAATTAAAAAGCTCTTTTTAAAATAGTAAAAAGTTTAAAAAAATCAAATGTTAAAATTGAAATATTGACGTAAAGTTAATTTCAATCTAATCTTATTAAAAATATGTCATTTTTACATATTTTTTTTCTATGAAAATCTTTGTTAGTCACTTATGTTTAATAAAATTAAAATTTTGAATTAACAAAATATTAAAGTAGCACATTAGATTTTAAGCTTTCGTGAGCATCTTGTATTAACCTTATGCCTTAAGATGGCCCAAAGCAAAAAACAATTTAAAAATATATAATTAAAAACACGAAAACATTAAAAAAACACAATTTAAATCAACAGATGTGTGTGAGAAGATGTTGAGCAGTTGGACGGCCATTGCCAGAAGAGAGTTGGCAATTGCTCCAGTCCTATCCTTTACAGATAAGAACTGTGGACGCGATCGAGAACTATGACTGCCCTCCGAGGTCCACATTTATCGACTTCAATTACATAAAAACTTTTGCGAGTTGACAATGAAACGTATTCAGCGCTCCCAAAATAAAATCACTGGCAAACAGGAATCGATATTACTTACATATATTCCTTTAAGTATAAATACCGAAGAAATGTACGCTGTTCTTTTTCTAGCTACAATTTATTTCATTGGATCCATGTAGCAGAATCAGATTCTAATATGCTGCGGACTAGCGCATCATAAAGAGTGCTTATAAAGTAGCAGGCGTTTTTAAGCGTCTCACTGATATATTTAGTAAAAGGGGGCTTTTAAAATAATAAATAATCGATATCCAAGGCAATAAAAAGAAAATTGTGCGACCTTTAATGACATTAAAAGACAATTAAAATCTCACTTCCATAAAGAATTGAGATAATTTTAAAAATTATCTAGTCTTCTAAATATAATAATAAAACGAGCGATTAATTTGCTATGTCATTATCATTAATGAGCAATAAATATCGCAACGGACTCAACTAAAATCCCTGCGGTACTCCAGTATTATATCGTTCTAAAAATTATATTTGATACTTAATGAACTGATATTTCACAATTAAATATTTTTTACTAGGTAATTGTGATTCATTTTATCAAACGCAATTTCATTTATTGATTTCGAAATAATGTTGAAAAACGAAAAAAAATCCATTGGGTTAATGACAGTTGATCGAGATTTTTCAGTTGAAAAGCATAAAATATGCTGTTTACAAATGCGCATACGGTGAGATACAGTCTCTTTCGCTCGCTCACGTGCTAAGTAACGAGAGTGAGTGAGAGATAAAGGCGTGCGTTACATGCGCTCCGCACGCCCACTTCATCTCACTCACTCTCGTCACATAACACGCGAGCGATCGAAAGGGAATGGTATACAATATGAACAAGTAATTTCCTAATTAAATTACGAGACGGACATTTTATGCTCTTACCCGCATAGTGCGACATAGTTTTTTATTGTAGAAAAGCTGCTGTTAATAAATTAACCAATATTGAAATTTATACCAATATAATAAATAAACTAATAACACAACAATAACACATAAAAATAAAGTTTCGTACTGTAGTTCAGTCATACATAAAATTTCTAATATTAAAAACATAGAAAAATGTTATATCAATAATAGTGTCAAATGCTCCTTCATTGTCCGACACTCGATGTTACAATGAAATTTAAAAATAGACACTTATCGAACACTTAGATCAATTGAATAAAAAACACCGCGAGCTAATAAAATCTCATAAAAAAACTTTACTAGGAATAAATATTAATAATAATAAAATTGTATACACAAAAATAACATTTAACTTATGAGTTATTGGTAAAAATATGATAACATAATGAAATAAAGATTTATCGAAACAAGCATCCAGCAAAACTAGTTGAACAACATTTAGAATATGTTAAGATCTTGCACACTTTTCTGCAATATATTTGTGAAATCAACCACGCAGTTAAATTTTCTTTAGAGAAAGTATATAACTCTCTTACGAAATATTTTTAGTATGACTTATTTATTCATTTATATCATATCTTATTAAAAGTCCTAGTTTTATATACAAGGCACCCTGTCACTTTATTTATAAAATAATTACTAGTGGTTTATTGTCGCTTGTACTCTGATTTCAAAACACCGATGAGTATGATGAGCAAATTGCTGTCACTATAAAAACTATTTGAGCATATTAATATTTTATTTTTGGTTGCTTTACATCACCATCTATTTATTAGTTAAGCTTTTCGCTTATCCATAAATTAATAACAAAAAAAAAAAAATTCCACGCAAAGAATCCTTTGCTGAAACCTTACTTAGAAGTTTGCATTTTCAGTATGCAAAGAATAAAGATATTGAAAGTGTGCAGCAGAGCGTTCAGGAATAACAAGCGACGTACACTCGAATCTCAAAGGCTGAAAAAAACCATAGTGGTGTGTGGACCTCTCACGTGTTGTCGCTATAATGGAGCTCTTTAATGTGAAGTGTAACCTAACTCGTGACGTCAGACTTAAATTGTTCAAAGGGGGCTATATACTCACAGGTGATGATGACGAGTCCTGTGCGCACCGAATACTCCCAAATTGTCTTCTTGCTAGTGACTAGCGGTCCGATGTAGTGATTCCAGGTGATGTCAATTGCCACATAGCAGGCAATCGAGTGCGTTACAAAGATGGCAAACGCCTGGGCACCCTGCACAGTCTGCGCCAATCTGAAATCATCAACATTATTATAAAAACTATGTACATACATCTTTATTCGAATTTTTAAATCTAAATATGGACCACTATCACAAAATAATACAGAAATATTAGGTAGATATTTATTTGAAGGTCGGTAGAAGGTGGTTTGGTATATTTCACATAACCAGGAAAAATACCATCGGTAGAATGAATTCCAGTTAAAAAATAGCCACAATGATCTATGTAAAATAATGAAGCTAATTCTCAGAAGAGGCCTTGTCCTAGGTTGTGTTTTGGTGACGCGTTGCGGATGTTTTTATTTTTGGAAGGTGAACCTCGGCCTAGCCGCCCAATCTCTGTAAGATTAGACATTGACATTGAACGAGTAAAGGCTTGTTTTTCAGTACCTATGAGTAAAAACTAAATAGTTCAATACAAATTAGTATACTGCGTACAAGGTAATAAAATGTCGAATGAATCATATCGTACGTTTGGGCGAATAATTTCTATACATTGCTCTCTTATTCACATATGATATGTAAATCTGCGACTTTTTTTAGCTAAATTGAAATTAAGGTCAAAGGCAATCACCCGAACGTATACACCTGTAGACGTGAATATAAAAAGTTACATCTTTGGACGGAGAATTGCCGGAACATAACGTCAGTGGTATGTTAAAGAGATTGTAGTGAAACTGATGCTTTCGCATCTTATTGATATTTATCAGCTGTAATGAAGTTGAGGATAAAAATCAAGTATAAATGTAGTTTAAAACAAATATTTGGGAGCAACTGAATAAATGTTTTCAAAATTAATGTTGTCATGATTTGTTATTCTGCATGCCTTTTTATACAATATTTATTTTATTTAATTTTATTTACAAATCTAAGAATCATTAAGTTGTTTTCATGCTGTTTCGAGACAGCACTTAGGAATCGTTGAAGTTAAATGTTCTAGTATTTATATTTAAGTGAAAAAACAATATATTATCAGAGTTTTTAATATTTTTTTAATAATAAGTAAAGATGTCTCATTTTTGTATTTATTAATTCCTGCAAATTTTACTTTCGATTCGGATTTAAATATCAAGAGTCGCGTCAAAGATTTTATTTAAATGGCACCGCTTCAAAAAACCGTGTTAGGCCAAAAACATTATTTTTTAGTCGCGCGGTAGCAGGGTCGCATACCGACGGACAGGTTGCATTAATCAGTCCGTAAACCTGACAATAAATTTATTATTTAAATTATTGGGAAAGCTCATTTTTGTTTTCATTATTTCCTGAAAATTTTACTTGGATTCGAATCTCAAGAGTCGCGTCGAAGCGTTTATTTAAATGACACTGCTTCAAACAACCGTGCTAGGCCAACAACATTAACAAAAACCAGCTTATCGCACAGTCTTTGGTCGCGCGGTAGCGGGGTCGCATACGGATTGACAGGTTGCGTTAATCAGTCCGTGAACCTGACAATTAATTTCATATTTAAATTATTGGGAAAGCTCATTTTTGTTTTCATTATTTCCTCAAAATTTTACTTGGATTCGAATCTCAAAAGTCGCGTCGAAGCGTTTATTTAAATGGCAACCCTTCAAACAACCGTGTTAGGCTCAACGACATTAACAAAAACCAGCTTATCGCACAGTCTTTGGTCGCGCGGTAGCAGGGTCGCATACGGATTAACAGGTTGCGTTAATCAGTCCGTGAACCTGACAATTAATTTCATATTTAAATTATTTGTAAAGCTCATTTTTGTTTTCATTATTTCCTGAAAATTTTACTTGGATTCGGATCTCAAGAGTCGCGTCGAAGCGTTAATTTAAATGGCACTGCTTCAAACAACCGTGCTACGCCAACAACATTAACACGAACCAGTTTAACGCACAATTTTTGGTCGCGCGGTAGCAGGGTCGCATACGGATTGACAGGTTGCGTTAATCAGTCCGTGAACCTGACAATAAATTTATTATTTAAATTATTGGGAAAGCTCATTTTTGTTTTCATTTTTTCCTGAAAATTTTACTTGGATTCGAATCTCAAGAGTCGCGTCGAAGCGTTTATTTAAATGGCAACACTTCAAACAACCGTGTTAGGCTCAACAACAATAACAAAAACCAGCTTATCGCACAGTCTTTGGTCGCGCGGTAGCAGGGTCGCATACGGATTGACTGGTTGCGTTAATCAGTCCGTGAACCTGACAATTAATTTCATATTTAAATTATTGGGAAAGCTCATTTTTGTTTTCATTATTTCCTGAAAATTTTACTTGGATTCGAATCTCAAGAGTCGCATCGAAGCGTTTATTGAAATGGCACTGCTTCAAACAACCGTGCTAGGCCAACAACATTAACACGAACCAGTTTAACGCCCATTTTTTGGTCGCGCGGTAGCAGGGTCGCATACGGATTGACAGGTTGCATTAATCAGTCCGTGAACCTGACAATTAATTTCATATTTAAATTATTGGGAAAGCTCATTTTTGTTTTCATTATTTCCTGAAAATTTTACTTGGATTCGAATCTCAAGAGTCGCATCGAAGCGTTTATTGAAATGGCACTGCTTCAAACAACCGTGCTAGGCCAACAACATTAACACGAACCAGTTTAACGCCCATTTTTTGGTCGCGCGGTAGCAGGGTCGCATACGGATTGACTGGTTGCGTTAATCAGTCCGTGAACCTGACAATTAATTTCATATTTAAATTATTGGGAAAGCTCATTTTTGTTTTCATTATTTCCTCAAATTTTTACTTGGATTCGAATCTCAAGAGTCGCGTCGAAGCGTTTATTTAAATGGCACTGCTTCAAACAACCATGCTAGGCAAACAACATTAACATAAACCAGTTTAACGCACATTTTTTGGTCGAGCGGTAGCAGGGTCGCATACGGATTGACAGGTTGCGTTAATCAGTCCGTGAACCTGACAATAAATTTATTATTTAAATTATTGGAAAAGCTCATTTTTGTTTTCATTATTTCCTGAAAACTTTATTTGGATTCGAATCTCAAGAGTCGCATCGAAGCGTTTATTTAAATGGCACTGCTTCAAACAACCGTGCTAGGCCAACAACATTAACACGAACCAGTTTAACGCACATTTTTTGGTCGCGCGGTAGCAGGGTCGCATACGGATTGACAGGTTGCGTTAATCAGTCCGTGAACCTGACAATTAATTTCATATTTAAATTATTGGGAAAGCTCATTTTTGTTTTCATTATTTCCTCAAAATTTTACCTGGATTCGAATCTCAAGAGTCGCGTCAAAGCGTTTATTTAAATGGCACTGCTTCAAACAACCATGCTAGGCCAACAACATTAACATAAACCAGTTTAACGCACATTTTTTGGTCGAGCGGTAGCAGGGTCGCATACGGATTGAAAGGTTGCGTTAATCAGTCCGTGAACCTGACAATTAATTTCATATTTAAATTATTGGGAAAACTCATTTTTGTTTTCATTATTTTCTGAAAATTTTACTTGGATTCGAATCTCAAGAGTCGCGTCAAAGCGTTTATTTAAATGGCAACACTTCAAACAACCGTGTTGGGCTCAACAACATTAACAAAAACCAGCTTATCGCACAGTCTTTGGTCGCGCGGTATCAGGGTCGCATACGGATTGACAGGTTGCGTTAATCAGTCCGTGAACCTGACAATTAATTTCATATTTAAATTATTGGGAAAGCTCATTTTTGTTTTCATTATTTCCTCAAAATTTTACTTGGATTCGAATCTCAAGAGTCGCGTCGAAGCGTTTATTTAAATGGCACTGCTTCAAACAACCGTGCTAGGCCAACAACATTAACACGAACCAATTTAACGCACAATTTTTGGTCGCGCGGTAGCAGGGTCGCATACGGATTGACATGTTGCGTTAATCAGTCCGTGAACCTGACAATAAATTTATTATTTAAATTATTGGGAAAGCTCATTTTTGTTTTCATTATTTCTTGAAAATTTTATTTGGATTCGAATCTCAAGAGTCGCGTCGAAGCGTTTATTTAAATGACACTGCTTCAAACAACCGTGCTAAGCCAACAACATTAACACGAACCAGTTTAACGCACATTTTTTGGTCGCGCGGTAGCAGGGTCGCATACGGATTGACAGGTTGCATTAATCAGTCCGTGAACCTGACAATTAATTTCATATTTAAATTATTGGGAAAGCTCATTTTTGTTTTCATTATTTCCTGAAAATTTTACTTGGATTCGAATCTCAAGAGTCGCGTCGAAGCGTTTATTTAAATGGCACTGCTTCAAACAACCGTGCTAGGCCAACAACATTAACACGAACCAATTTAACGCACAATTTTTGGTCGCGCGGTAGCAGGGTCGCATACGGATTGACAGGTTGCGTTAATCAGTCCGTGAACCTGACAATTAATTTCATATTTAAATTATTGGGAAAGCTTATTTTTGTTTTCATTATTTCCTGAAAACTTTACTTGGATTCGAATCGCAAGAGTCGCATCGAAGCGTTTATTTAAATGGCACTGCTTCAAACAACCATGCTAGGCCAACAACATTAACACGAACCAGTTTAACGCCCATTTTTTGGTCGCGCGGTAGCAGGGTCGCATACGGATTGACAGGTTGCATTAATCAGTCCGTGAACCTGACAATTAATTTCATATTTAAATTATTGGGAAAGCTCATTTTTGTTTTCATTATTTCCTGAAAATTTTACTTGGATTCGAATCTCAAGAGTCGCATCGAAGCGTTTATTGAAATGGCACTGCTTCAAACAACCGTGCTAGGCCAACAACATTAACACGAACCAGTTTAACGCCCATTTTTTGGTCGCGCGGTAGCAGGGTCGCATACGGATTGACAGGTTGCATTAATCAGTCCGTGAACCTGACAATTAATTTCATATTTAAATTATTGGGAAAGCTCATTTTTGTTTTCATTATTTCCTGAAAATTTTACTTGGATTCGAATCTCAAGAGTCGCATCGAAGCGTTTATTGAAATGGCACTGCTTCAAACAACCGTGCTAGGCCAACAACATTAACACGAACCAGTTTAACGCCCATTTTTTGGTCGCGCGGTAGCAGGGTCGCATACGGATTGACAGGTTGCGTGAATCAGTCCGTGAACCTGACAATTAATTTCATATTTAAATTATTGGGAAAGTTCATTTTTTTATTAATTACTTTAAATTTTGCTTATATTCGAATCTCAAGTTTTCTTGGATTTTAAGAGAGTCTTTGAAACAATAGACAAAATAATAATGTTTAAAAAATTAGAGAATATCGGTATAAGTGAAATAGTTTTAAGATAGTTAAATAATTATTAAAATAAAATAGAACAAATTGATAAAATAAAGTATCTATATTCCAAAGAGAAATTAATATCTCACGGTGGACCACAGAGGTCTAAATTGAAACTATTGTACTTAAACTAAATGTATCATTATTAAATATAAAAATATGTTAGATAGTAATATCAAAATAATTATAGGTAACTATATTATAGACAAAGTTGATAATATAAAATATTTAGGAGTAATTGTAAATACAAAATTTAATTAAAATTTTAAGGAACCTTGTAATTATATATATATAAAAAAAATAGTGAAAAAATAGGTAAATTATCCAGAATGAAAAATATGTTGAGTATAAACACAAAAAAAATTACAATAGTATCATATTGCCCTATTTTACTAATTGTGCGAAAATATGATATATGTTTAATAAATTAAATGAACCAATTTTTCAAAAATTAAAAAATAGTTTTAGTATCAGAGTATTTTAATAAAAAAATAAAATTGTACATAAATTTAATACTAGAAATAGAGAAAAATTAAGGACAGTTAGATATAAGAAAACAGCTATGAAAATTTTGTACTTAATGTGTGTTAATTTGTATAATATTATTTCTAGGACAATCCGCAAAAATAAAACTGTAACGGGTTTCTTAAATAAATTAAAAGAAACATCTTCATGCATTAATAAATAAATTATAATATTAAGTGTTTTTTTATTTTCTGTTTATTTTTTATATAATATATGTATGTTAAGTTAAACTTTGTTTTCGCAATCTGTGTGATTTGTAAAATTGTCATTAATAAAATAAAACCATATATTATGAAAAGACATTATAAAATTCATGAAGATAAAGTTAAAAAAACATTTTTGCCACAAATTAGTTGAACATTTTTAGATCGAAAACCTTACACAAAAAATGAATTTATAAAATTTGTTATGATACAATTTATCGAAATAAGTCAGTTTATCTGACGTAAATCCATCAATAAGATCCTATGTTTGGACGAAAGTATTGATGTGACAAAAACTAACCAAATTAATATCAACAGTAAATTGTTGAACTTCTTCAAATCCATATGTAAAATCAACATCGAAAAACAATTATTATTCCTCAATTACAACCATTACTTTATGAATTAATTGATTATATTATATTCGTTTTGGACGTAAACTATAAAGATTTAAGTGAAAAGTTTAAAAACGTTTATATATAAGGAGCAATTTTATTTCTAAAGGCTTTTTTGCCACTTATTAGTTTGATGAAGCAACAACTACAAAAAAGTAACTTAACAATAAAGAAATCGTGTTCATCATAGACAAACTAATAAATATAGTGAAAAACCTAGTGTCAGAAGTAAAAAATGGCATTTTCTCTATTTTTTTTGCCGATTTCTTAGAAAAAAATATAAACAACACCTCTAATTTAAATTAAAGCTTAAAATAATAGAGTGCATTGAGTCTCTATATCTAGAAATCTAGGTTCGAAAAATTGAATTTTTTTAAAACTCTCTTTTGTAAGTTTTCAGACGTCAGATGAAAATTTCATAGGACTACAAAGAAGATTAACATCATTTTCAGTATTTAATTTAATTAACTGGGCTGACGTCAAATATGCGTTATTGAAATGAGTCATGAAAAAGTATTTAAAGACTATTTTAATAATACCACGGTTAAAAATCTTTGGTCAGAGTTATTCGTTGAGAAAGAATCAAGTCAATTCAAAGAATTGGCAACAGTTTTCTTTTCCTACAACTACAGTTGTAGGCAATTGAAAGTTTCATAGGCAATAGTTCACGAATTATATTATTGAAATGTATTCTTTCCTTAAAACATATTTTATTGTATTTTTTTATGATCAAGTGCATCTGTAGTAATAATTTACAAGATATTTTAACTTGTAAAGCCTCCTCAGCTGCACGTCAGCCTCGGTTATGTAAAGACAAACGCAAAATCATGTCGATCACGGTTAAAATCTAAAATAATAGCATATCCGAAGAAAAAGCTTAAATTCTAGAGATAGCGCGAAGAGTGGGGTTTAGTGGTTCTGCTATTAGAAAATCTATTAAAAATATCTCGAAACAGGAATTCTAGAGTGATCGGAAGCGTATGATGTCTGCTCAAGAAAACCGCAGAAAAAAGAATATCATAAGAAATATCGATTCAAAACTGCTGCTGCAATACAAACAGAATTGCAATATACTTCAAACTTGAATATCTTGAGACGGACAGTGAATAGACGTTTGGTTGAAGCTGGATTTAAAGCGAGAAAATGAAAAAAATCGCTTTGAATGGGCAAAAGCTCGTCGCCATTGGACCGTCGAAGATTGGAGAAGAGTGGCTTTCTCCGATGAATTCAAATTCAATCTGTTTGGAGCAGATAGTAAGCGACTGTGCACCGTAGAAAGAGAGAAAGATTTCATCCCTTATGCATTAATCGATTCATCAAGCACTCACCCTATGTGATGATCTGGGAGTGCGTGACAGCGTATGGATTGGGCTCTGTAAATTTCGTCCAGGGCACCATGGATGTGAAAATAGATAAATATGTTGTATAAAACGACTTTATTCCAACCCTTGAAAAACTTTCTCAACATACTGCTGAACCCATTTTGCAAGACGATTTTGCGCCATGTCATCGAGCTCATTCTATCGTCCAATTATAGTTTTTACATTCAAACTTTCACTAAATCAATCCTCTATCTATAAATAACAAAATTCAAAGAATTAACATGGCCAGCAAACAGCTCTGACCTGAACCCAATTGAAAATTTATAGACAATCATAAAACAACAATAAAATAAAAAACGAACAAAAAATTTAGCCGAGCTGAAAAAGCATATCATGAAAGTGTGGGAAGAGAAGTTCGATCTTAAAATAATTTAAAATCTGTATTTATCGATGCCAGGCAGAATACAAGAATTTATTAAAAATAAAAGTGAAATTACATGGAAATAATTTTGTTAAAATTTTATAAAAGTAAAACAAAAAAATTCCTTTCTATGAATAGAACCAAAAAAATAGGTCATGCGCACGTGTTGAGTTAGAGACGCGCCATTATGCACCTGCTGGGACGACGAAAAAATACACTTTACCCCAAATTTACGCAGTCATACGTTTCTAGTTTTATAATATCTGTATTTTTAAACAATATTAACGGAAAACGAAAGTAAAAAAATATAATTTTTTTATTATAAATTCAAAAATGTGTAAAAAAATGCATCAAAATTTATAAAATAATCAAAATACATCATGTAAACTTTCGATTCGCAACAGCTGTATATATTGTTAAGAGGTCATTCAGTGTAATGAACTTTATTAAACATAGATGAAGAAATCCTTTGAAAGATGTACACTTAGAAACAGCCCTGCGGCATTGGAAGAAAGAAGTACTACTGAATTTCCTTTTACATTGTTTTAAAAAAATAGATATGTACTAAAATATTAAAATGTCTTTTAATAAATTAACTTACCTATAAATTAATTTTATCACAATAGCACCCGCCAGATAAATTATATTTTACTGGTAAAAATATATATCTACCGGTGAACATGTATTCCGATATAATTTCACTAAAATGATATGTTTTTAAAAATATTTTCGCGATAGATTCGAGACATTTTTATGAATTTTATTTGTGGGATAACATGAAAATGTCTGGTTTTGTATCAGAGACGTAATTTCAGCTTTTTACAGGAAGGTGAGAACAACATTTGCTTAGTCAGTGATTGTTTTTTTTAATGTTTTGATTTCATTAAAATGCATAGTATTTCATTAAAAGACTTGCATTTTTCTGGCTAGATTTAAGGAAGCGCAAATGTCTCATGCTTTTTTGACTCTAGTGCAAATGCAAATGCATTTTGTGACCATATTTTAAATTTCACACCACGAAAAATTAAAAAACATTATCTATTGACTCAAAATTTTATTTCACGTTGAAACAGTCAATTGAGAAAAGGATGCTAAATAGCAAAAATGTTGTCAATCAGACAACCATTAAATAAAATAAATGATTTGTAGTATTTACGAATTAATTTTCGAAAAGACATCCTGAAAAAATATTGCGTTTGATATATGCAATAAATTCTATAATTCTAATTTAGATCTAATTATTACTCTAATAAGAATTCGTTCAAGATCAATACAGTTTCGCCACTTTTGTTCATCAAACTTGTCGGACCACCTTTGTTACTTTCCGATCCTTCAAAATACGTTGATCTGTGGTTTCTCAAATTTCATTCGGACATTAACATCAACACTAAGAAATTGAATCGAGATCAGACGAGAATTGGACAAAACTTTGCAAATCACTATAAACTTTTATGCAAATATATGATGGCTTACAATTTTATTTTACATCAAGTCTTCACTTCGTTAAACTTTAAATTTGTCATATCTAAAGTTAAGAAAAAAATATGAGAAATATAATTTAATTTTTTATGCGTTTATTTTCGTATCGTATAATATAAAAGCAAAGGTAATTTGTTCAAGTGCATCAACTCAATATACTGCACTGACAGTTTGCCGTATTCAATTAGTGGTTACAAATTTCACAAATAAATCACAAACTAATCTTCATCACAGTGAAAATTGTTACCCCAAAATTGCGGTCGGTGTTGAGCACGATCACGTACGACCGAATCAACGATGCTACCGGCAGGATAAAGGTATGTATTTAATCCCAGAATTCCGTCGACAACTATCGATTGAAATTTTGCTTCAAGCGGCTTCAATACTCAACGACAGAGTCACAATAAAACGCAATTTGTGACAGTAATTAATTAAATAATTAATTGAAAAACATCGTAAGATAAACATGTAATCCAAAAGATATATAAAAAGGTTTTGTGTCTCTATTCTCAATGAAAAAAGTGCCGACAAAGTGAATGAAGACATGCAACTTACATCTCTTTGGTGGGTAGATTGAGCGTGATACTCCCGGCCGCCTCGTCGCCGAATCTCAAGTAGCCGAAGAGACCCATGGCCACGTACAGAATCACGATGACCACCATCCCCCGATTCAGCACTCCGGTAGTGCCACCGAAGCACTGGGGGGTCTTCATCTCGTTCTCCAACGGCAGCATGACTCCAATGGCCTCCAAAGCGAAGAGCACTGTTCCAAAGAAGAGTGGAAATTCTGCCAGTCTGCCGAAGGCGTGTCTGTTCTCCACCGACGGCGCTACGCTGAAGATGTAGTAAAGGATGACGGCAAAACTGGCGACGGTGAGAGCGTTGGCTATGGTGGAAAATGGGGTCAAAAACTTGAGGTTGCGCACCCAGTTGATCAGAATGAGTGGAAGCAGGATGACGGTCATATAGATCTTGACTGAGGTTTCGCGTTCCAGGTAGTGTTCGACGATGGAGCGGATGTTTTCGGAGACAAAGACCACGTAGACGCAGCAGGTGCCGATCTGGTAGACCAGCAGGAAGCCGTTGACCACTACTTCGGAGTAGGGCGCCATGGCCCTGCACCAACCAGGGCCTTCGAGCAAAGCCTCTTTTGCCACGCGAGGATAGCTCATCTTGGGCACACGGCGCCTCACGCAAAGCTCGTATTGCGCGTTGATCAGCATATGAATGCAGTAGGTGCACAGCACGCCGATGATGATGGTGCCTACAGTTCCTACTGCGTATCCTGAGTGCGAGAACGCGTTCGGCATGGCCAGGATGCCAGTTCCCAAGCTGCCTTTCAACAGATGCAGTAACGTCTCGGTGTTGCTGAAACATATAAGTCATAGTTGTAATAAGAAATGTATAAAGTCTGTCCCAGCAGTATGAACCTTTCTTAACATACGTTAGAGAAGTGCAATATAAAATAAATACATTTTCTTTATCTCAGCAAAAGCAAACAATACCGTCTAATAATTATTTTATGTAACAGATAAATAAACGCGCTTTTTTATGATAGGGATGGCTGGCGAAGTAAAAACAAAAGCAGGTATTACATACACGTAATTTGTGTGTAAATATTCCACGGAATATGCTTTATTAAGCATTGCTTGTATGTATTAACAATGATTCTCAATAATTATATTTAAATTAAAAAATGTATTTTAACACTTTACCTACCGCTCACGCCAATGGCGTCCTAAGTGTGCCGAAAGTTAAACACCGCATACGTCAATTGGCGTTCTGTGTATGTTTTCGTTTCCATGTCAAATTAAAAATATATGTTTAGTGTTTTATTTGCCTTTTTTTAAGAGATGACTAAATAAATGTATGAATTTTCGTTTTATTTTAATTTTTTTTTTTTAATTATATTTAGACAAATGCGAAGGTTTTATAAATATATTTTACATTTCTTTCATCAGGCAGTTTCACTACCAGACAAACTTATGTATCTTTTGATGTGGTCCGAATATTTTAACAAATTTTTCTAGACATGTTATAAATGTAACAATGCATCAATTCAAGCCATTATTAAGTGGTTCTCAACATGTGGTTCGCCAGAAATAGAAATTAATTATTACATTTACTTATTATTAGATTTTAAAATTGATTGATGATTTTAAAATTATAAGAGCAAGTAATCTAGGAATTTAAATAAAAATAATTTAAATTGAGTTAACCAGCGGTTCTCAAACTTTTTCAAATTTCTAAAAACTTTTATCCAGTTTGTGTATAAAATATGATATTTTATACACAAACATATAAATATGTATATTTAAAAATAATTTATTGGGTAAATAGGTTTATTTAGAAATAATGTCAAATTACATAAAATTAAAAAATACGATGTACATATATAAAAAGTACAAGACACTAAAAAGTTATCATATCATTAACCATTAGATAGTATTGGATTACTGAGAATCTCAAGATTGTCAGATTAGTAAGATTCTATTGTATTTTTTTCTATCCTGTTATAAGGAAATTCCAACATATTTTTTGTGAGTAAATATTATCTCCCGTCAGATAATACTGGCTTACTGGAAATACCGAATCTCAGTGACACATTATTTTAGAAAGTGTGAATTTTTTCGAGTTATTATTTTTGAATTATTAGCACGATACACATAAAAACTTATGGATAAGAATTAAGTTTAAGTTATACTATCGTGTAAAGTGCATCTGGTTTTCGTGTGCTCGAGTGAATATTCGAAAAATATTACGAACTGTTTATAAAACATTTTTTTTAGTTAGATACGAGTGTAGAATCTACGTGAAAATAATTACAGTTTATGTTATTTAATATAGTGTTAAATATATATAGATATTCCAACTGACAATGAAAATTATAGTGATAGTGATTCAGACTCCTATGTTCATGAAAGAAATCGTCCACATGCTATGATGCTCATGAGCAATGAGGAAGATGAACAAGAAAAATATTTAGAAGACACTTTACAAGACACAAAACTTTATTGAAGATGACTTGTTTCCCGTTATTGCAGAAGAAACGAATAGACACCATAATCAACACATCAACAGATACAAACTGCAAATAAAATCTAAAAAATGGGTGGATGTAACGGTACCAGAATTAAAAAATTGGTTTGAGTTGATATTGCTAATGGGCCTGGTAAAAAAAGGCTCATTACACCTGTATTAGACAATAAATCCACTAATAGGAACCTTGATATTTACAAAAACCATGAGTAGAAATAGGTTTTATCAAATATTACGTTACCTGCGTTTTTCCAATAATGAAAATGTTCCTGATAATGTAGGATTACTGTTCAAAGTACAAAAAATAATTGATTATTTCTCCGAAAGATTAAAAAATATGTACAAACCAAGCCAAAACATATCTCTGGATGAGGGTATGATCCCATGGTGTGGAAGATTAAATTTTCACGTATACAACCCCAGTAAGCTCACAAAGTACGGTATAGTGATAAGAATGGTATGTGAATTAGTGTCAGGATACATATCGAAATTTAAAATATATTCAGGACCTGGAATTTCGTTACAAGATTCAATATCACGCCTAACATCAGACAATAAATACAAATGGCATCATTTTTATATGGACGATTTTTATAACAGTGTTGAAATAGCAAAAAAAATATATATGAAAAAAAATTGAATCTGTGGTACCATAAGAAAGAATCGGGTTTTACCAGAATATCTGAAAAATGCAAAATTACAAATATTTGAAACCAAATATAAACGATATGGGGTAATATTGTTGCAATTGCGAAAAACAGTAAAAAATCGAGACACTTTAAACTTTCATTATATAACTAGTTATTGTGAAAAGTGATTTACACGTGAAAGACAATGTAAATTATCTTTGTATGTGCCTGGAAAATTTAACATTACGATGGAGTGAATTACAACGGTTAGTGAATATTTTATTGCAAATGAATTATATATCAGTAAACTCGTATTAGTAAAAATGTCACAATACAAAAGAAAAGTTTGCTTGAAAAAAGTTTTTACAAATTTAAAAAAGTTTGAGAACCGCTGGTTAACTCAATTTAAATTATTTTTATTAAAATTTCTAGGTTGTTCGTTTTTATAATTTTAAAATCAAGATAATCATTTTAAAAATCTAATAATAAGGAAAAGTAATAATTATTTTTTATTTCCGGCGAACCACATGTTGAGAACCATCTAATAATAACTTGAATTGATGCATTGATACATTTATAACATGTCTAGAAAAATTCAACGAAATATTCGGACCGTATCAAAAGATACATAAATTTAAATAAAAAATGTAAAATTCGCGAAGTTTTGCGAAAAACTGCCGGTATTTAGCGTAAGTTTGGTAGTGAAACTGCCGGTCGGTAAAGTGTTAATATAAATAACATTCCAATAAAAATTTTATTTTGTCTGAAACTAATTAAAACTAATATTAAATACAAAATAATTAAAATAAGTAATATTTAATATATATTGACGTGTGTTACTTCAAATCAAACTTGATATGCAAAGTGTGATCAAAAAATACAGGGAATAATTTTATTACGAATAAAGTAATAAGCTTAATTAATCTCCTTCAAAGTACATTTCTTAGCTAGCGATACAGTTATATCAGCGTTGATTCCATAAATGGAAGGCTTTTTTCGGAAGGGCCCTCTCAATGTAAAGAATAATGGCAAAACATTTTCTTTTTAGCGCGGTTTTTATTTTTGGGAAGAGCCAGTTCGAATAGTTCTAAATCCGAATGGAAATGTGGATCTGCATAGATATAAAGCTTTATTTTTGCCAAAAAATTGCGTTTTAATTAAAATATTAAGTAAATCAAAACGATAGCTGTCTGAGAATTCGAATGTTTTGATTTTGCTAATCAATAATCATGGTGAACATTCAAGCGGTATTCGGATTGATTTTTCGGTCAATCAATTATAATGATAATAATAATGTCAATACCAGTAATACCGGTATTGACTTTTTTCTCTTGGAAAAAAAATCATCACTAAGAATCTCAACATTAGAAAATATGAATATGTTTCGTTGTCAATGCAAAATAATATAAAAAAGGCGAACTAGATTTTGGAGAATGATGTTTCATACGTTAGATAAAGAATATTTGATATATTAACAATATGTAGATTAAACGACTGAGCTAAAAAAACTGCTAAACCGATTCGTAAGAGAAAGCCAATTTCCAGCATAGATTTATATGTAAAACTTCATCTTAATTCCACAAAAAATAAGCACAAACATGTTTTTATTGAATATTTCTAATTTATTAAAAATTATTTTAAGTAAATATTTAATAATTTAGCAATTACATAAAAAAGATTTATAATATTATTTTACTGCTACAAATTGATTTAGTTATATACGATTATTGAGTTTACCATAAAATAACGAAAGTCTATAAACCGAAACCAAAAAATCACTTTCTTAATTTTAATGATTTAAAATTTAATTTCATTATAAAGACATAACTTTTACACACCTATCAGTAATTTTTTAATTTGCTTTGATTCAAAATAATTCGACAGCTTCATTTTCATCTCTATAAAGTGTTGCATAAATCGAAATAAAAGAACAAGTAGTCAAAAAGAACAAGGTCTTGAGAATAATGTAGATGAGGTAAAACTTTCTTGATTTTATCAAGAATCAATTTCAATTCGACTTCTGTTGAGAACATAAGTTTGGCCAAGTTTTAGAGTTTCATTATGCATAATCTCATTACTATCACCATATACACATTTTTTTTCCAATGAGATTGTGCTTCAAGGTAGGTTTTGCTACTTTGGATAACGTATTTTACGACGATTATGTCGTACAACACATCTCCAGATAAAAAGTTATCAAAATATTGATAAAAGGTCACTCAGCCTCAAGATCGCTTAATTCGCTTAAAATCCATATCCAAGCCTTCCCAATTTTCTTAATGTGTTCTTAATATGCATAATTTATTAACCAGTTGATGCATAGTTTGAGTAAGATTTGCTTCCATTTCTACAGCCATGACATCATCGTCTATCTTTACTAGTATATAGTAATAGCCTTTTGGAGATTTTTTTAAATCTTTGTAATGCATCATATTTTTAGTGGCCATAGTGAGCAATTTTTTTAGCATGAAATATGAATAAATTTTTTATTTGGTAAAAATTCTGCTATCGTACATTTTTTTCCAGTCCAGATGTGTTCCATAACATATATAACAAAACACGCATATTATAGTCTCAGAGAACACTGTGATTCACCCCCAATAACACGCTCCAACTCCTCGAAAACACGTCTCGCTTGCTCTCACACCACGTTCAATCGATCCATTCTGTATATTCGTTTCTAACTACCATCCGGTATTGTTTTGTGTTATATGGCAGGGATTATCAACTTTTAATATAAATATTAACAACATTTAATTTTTTACCGCTAATATATAAATATTTTAGATTGACTAAAACATGAAGTCACATTTTTGCAGTTTTATGAGAGATTAATACACGCGATGCGATGGTTCGTACAATTCAAAAAAACAGATAGAGCTATCATCAGATCCTCTAAATCATTAAACGAGAAGGGAAAATTCACAGGTGAATCACTAGCTGATTTTTTTGAACAAATAGTTATTTTATAACAAGTTAACGAATCATTGAAATTTTTTTTTAAATATTTAAGATTTTTGTACTAGCTTAATTTATCAATAAACCAAGTATTGTATATTTATTTTTAGAAAAAAATACTGACGCTCGAATAAAAATAACAGGTGACTCATTAAAAAGTCGCTGGAGTTTAAAGGGTTAAATGCATTATAGATTGCAACGAAAAGAGTAACTAAGAATAAAACAAAAAACCGTAAAAATATTTGCTAATTTTAATCAATGAAAGCAATGATTAATTTGTTGCTATTTGCTGGTAGTTTGAAAGGCTTAGAAAAAGATTACCTTTATACAATATAAAGTTTGTGGGAAAACGTAAATCAGCTGATGTAAAAACTGCAGAAAAATTTCCGGAAAAAATAACGAAAATTGTAGAAGAGAGTTGGTATACAGCTGATCAGGTGCTCAGCGCAGATTGTATTGAAGAAAGATGCCAGAATGAACATATATTTTTAGAAATGTAAAACCTGCTTCTGGATTTAAAATGGCTAAAGTTATTTATAAAATCAGAATAAAAACTATATTTTGCAGAAGAACTGGAACGTATAAGGTGCAGAATTAAAAAAAAAAAATTTCAAATATCTCTAATTCCATCTTACAAGTTAAGAAAAGAACTTCAAACTACAAACGATCAATCTCAGAAAATAAAGCAATATTTATTTATTTATTTATTTATTAAAATTATAACCATCGTGACCTGACAGGCAAACCTAATGCGTCACGATAGTCAAAAGTACTAATACATCATAATACATACAAATATAAACAAGACAAAACAACAGACACAAATCACCTCAACAGGTGTGCATTGTCCCGTACGAACTGAACCAAAACTCCATATGTGCAAGAGAAAATGTCAATATTACTATGGACAGAATTGAGCAGATAAATAGCCTTGGCCAGAGAAGAGTTGGCAAGTGCTCCAGTTCTACACTTAACAGGCAAGAATAGTGGACGCGACCGAGAACTATAACCACCTTCAGGAGCCCACATTTGAAGCTGCTCGAGCACTGAAGGATTGTCTACGATGCCCTTGAGCAATTTCCAGAAGTGTTTAATTACATAAACACTTCTGCGAGTCGACAAAGAAACGTATCCCAGGGCTCCCAAAATAAAAGCACTGGGAAACAAGAACGGATAATACCCGTATTCCTTCAAGTATAAATATCGAAGAAATTCACGTTGTACTTTTTCCAGCTTCAATTCATTACATTGATTCGTTACGCCTGGGATCCAAATGATGGAGCTAGTTTCTAGTATGCTGCGGACTAGAGTATCATAAAGAGTGCGCAATACTAAAGTATTCCTGAAGTAACGCGCATTTCTCAAGATAAAACCGAGCATTTTTAAGGATTTGCTATGAGTCTCTGCAATGTGCTGGCTAAATTTCCAACGTTCTTCGAAAGTCACTCCTAAATCCTTAGTTGAAGAAAACCTTTCCAGAAAATATCCGCATAGATGGTATGAATATTTTGCCAGCGTTAATGACCTTGAAAATGAAATTGTGTGACATTTCTTTACACTGAAAGGCAATTGGTTATAACAAGCCCATTTCCATATAGAGTTGAGATCCTCCTGTAGGTCGAGGGAATCAGAAATCGAATGCATTTTCTTGTAAATTTTCAAGTCATCTGCATATAATAAAAAATCTGAATGCTCTATTGCTGTTTCTATGTCATTAATGAACAATAAAAACAACAATGGACCCAAATTGGATCCTTGAGGTACTCCAGTAGGGGTCTTATATCGTTCTGAAAAGGAGTTATTATACTTGACGAATTGATATCTATTGGTCAAGTAATTTGAAAATAGATTTATGAGATCTTCAGAAAACCCGAAATTAGATAACTTTTTTACAAGTAAAGCATGGTTAACTTTATCAAATGCTTTTTCAAAATCTGTTTATACGACGTATATAATAATAGAACAGATGGTGATGAAGATCCGCAAAAAAATTGTGTCGTTGGAACCTGATTTTAAATGACAACGAAAGTGATTGCTGATTGTGTCATGCTTATTATATTTTTAACTATTTATGCTCCCAAATGTTGCTAAATATTTTTTTGTACAACAAATAAATCTGGATTTAACTAATGGTAATATAAGTACAGTCCTTCCATATATATTTAAAATAAAAAAATATCTGTAAAACCAATGTATTTGTATGTAAATATATAATGTATGATTTGTTCCTCTTCCTAGAGCGTACGGCCGCTCGCTTTTATCTCTCTCACTCTCGTCACTTGACACGCGAGTGAACGAAAGAGAAGAGATCTCACCGCACGCGCTTGATATACATATGTGTACGTACGCATTACAAGAAAATCTGATCCATAAGTTCTCTTTATTACTACTATCGAAATTTAATTTAAAAAAAAAACATATTTTTTCAGAATTACTAAAGCTAAAAACTGGATAAAATGATTAATGGTGTCTCTTGGAGAGAAAGCTTTTTTCTTGATTAATGAATTATTATACATATATGTAGTAAAGTAAAGAGACTCACGTCGTAGGGTGCTTGATAACCCTGTTGGCGTATGGGTCATAGGGCTGCTTCCCATCCACGTCCACCGCAGTCGTGTCCGCCACGCTGAAACACAAGATAGACCTTGGGGTCGACTTTCGCAGAGATCGGCTTTCGCAGTTAAAGTGCTAGAGCAGTGTCGCGGCGAAAGGGGTGGTTTAGATCGCAGGGTCGCACGCAAGAAAGACTCACCTCCTGGTTGGGCTGGGTCCGTCGCCCTCAAAGGCCGGATTCTCCATAACGGCGCTGGTCCGCATCTCCTGCAACCATCGATTAGGTCAGGACCGTACTAACTGGTAAGATCTCGAGACGAAAATTTGAAATAGACTGGTTATTTGTAACAAAACTATCTACACTCACATATTATATGTATTATAATATATGTCCTGCCAAATTTTAAATGGCTCACCTTTATACGATGCAAAATAGAGTCTTAAAGAATCCTTTCAAATGGAAGAAAGACAAACATATTAAGAACATTACGCGTTATATGTAACAATAAATTAATCACTAAATCTAATTGAAACGGCTTAAATATTTGTTTAGTCTTATTTAGGGTACGTATATATTAATTACTAATTGATTTCTTGCATATAATCAATATTAAAATAGGCGTATAAAAAAATATTTAAAAGAATTTTTTTTTCTGTCGCATCCGTATTGCCTTATTCGATAAAAATATATTAGCATCTTTAGACAAGATAATTTATTAAGAACAAATCAACCTAATTTATATAGCAAGCTTTTACCAGAGTATCTATTGGAATTTTGATTGATGAAAATAATAATTACAAAAAGAAACACATTGTTGCTAAGCAAGTTACAATGGAAACAATATATGTCATTTAATTAAATATATTTAAAAACGAATGATTTTTTTAAACATACAGTACTAAATAGCGTTACGTATATAAATTAATAAGATATTATACAAAAATTCAATGAAATTTTATTTTACATTTTTTTTATTGCAAATCTGAACATGGTAGCCATAACACAAATAAGTTGTACAGGGTGCGGTATATGTTTTTACACATAAATCGCTTCTGAGCGGGATCTGCGCGAAGGAGGCGCGCGGGATTCGTTCCATAGAAATTTAGTCGCAATGGTTCGATTCACGGGGGACATTAAATAATATTAGATAGTATACGTACACATCCATAAACATTCATTTAACGTGTTATTATAAATTCATATGAAATTAGAAAAATATTGCATTAAATGAGCCGTTGATTTTGAAAGTGAGGCAAGTCCATATTATGTTATTGTTGTATAATAAATGATTTGCATTTGAAGTGATTTAAAAATATTAATAAGCAATAATAGACTAATTTTATTTTATTGTTTCTTAAAAATTTCATATGCAATAATTATATTCTTAATTTTTTTTTTAATAAAATGGACTTGTTCCACATTCAAAATCAACGGCTCAAATATTTAATACAAGAAAAAATATTTATGGTCCATTATTAACTCCTCAGCTATTTTAAAAATCGTTATTGTAAATGGCAAAGTCGTTGAGAAATTATATGGCTCGTGCTAGAGAAGCATTCTAATGCGCTAACGCTCTTGGCTGCGACAGCAAGAATAATAGAAGCGATCGCGACTCGCAGAGCATTGCCGAATTGTCGGCACTGCTCTTTATCAACTTTAAAAGCTGCTTTATTGTAATAAATCTGTAATAAATAATATAACACTCCTAGCAAAAAGTAACTAGGATAAAAATATGGATGCTAACCCTATATAGATATATCTTAATAATTTTATCAATTTTTATTGTTTAAATAGCTCATTTTTACACTAAATATACGGTCTTGGCAATAATGATGGGGCACCTTTTAAAATAGTGTGTAACTCTTTACAAGTGCATAGTCTGACCGAAATATTTTAGCAGGTAGTTTTTACCATAATTCTAAAAATTATACAAAGAAATTTGTCGTTTTTAATTGCACACTTAATTGCAGAAAAATACAGTTATGTTTAGTTGTGTGATTTTTGCTTTTATTTTACGTAATAGTTTATTTTGAATATTATATAAACATTAAAAAAAATCAAAAAAAAACGGAGGTTTTAGATTGTTAATCTATGGTATTCAAAAATCCTCAAAATAAAAAGTTAACTTATATGGTAAAATTACTTTAATTTGATTGATTGTACTAATCGCAGCATCGCAAATACGTCGCATCAAAATTGCGAATTAAATTTTTTTAACATTTTTATCATAATTTTCTGTTTTTATATATTATATATTATGATAACAATTATTTTATATTATATTTTTTTTATATGTTTTACATGAAACTAAAAACACGAAAGAGTACCATAAAATGATTTTTATGTCACTATGTTTGACGTTAACCAATGTATATATATATTTCATAAATTTAACTAGATTTTAGATTGTATCACAATAGTAATAATCACAATTGATAAAGTAAAGCAAATAATTTTTCTGTTGAAGTTTTAAGTCTGCGTTAAATTTTATTTATTGAAAAAATAATTTTAAATATGTCTAATTTAATTATGCTATTACTATTTATGGCTTTAATTATTTACATATTTGATGGTTTAAGATTAGACATTGTAATATGATATAGAAACAATCCACACCTACAAGTAAATAGTAAGACAACAGATCAAAATCAGTCAGTAAATTAGTGCTGTCAATTTTATTAACCATAATTATTTCAACAACCTACAATTAATAGATATCACAATGCATGACCTAGCTCAATTTGTTTTTAACATTCATGAGTGAGATTAAAAAATCTGTGATGATCAAACAAAATTATTATTATATAATCATCAATAATTTTTATATTTTAGTAATGATATTAATTAAAGAATATTTCGATTCAGATGTACCAATATATATATATATATATATTGATTTATTTTATTTATTAAATGAAATTAAGACATGTTAATCTAATGCGTGTTATGCTAATATTAAAATCATAAATATGACAATAACATATTTCACATTTATCATAAAGGGATCTCCTTTATAAAAAAATGCTAGAAATAGTACTTCTATAATAAAAAAATAACAATTTCAGCGAATGAAAAAATATTATATAAAAAAAATAGAATTAGAAATTGAAAATAATTAGCAATAAATAAAAAAGTCATAATCAAAAGCTCTAAATTCAATTAAGACGCAGTAGAAAAATCTGCAGCGGGCAAAATGAGGTTTAGACTATGCCAGAGATGACCTCAGAATCAGATGATGCTGACTTCTATTATATATTTTAAACCTTTTAACCAAAAAAGACCAAAAACATACGAAAGTATTTCCTTACTTCCATTGTACGTCCATAGCAGAGCAATAAGAGAAAAAAAAATTTAAGAAATGACAGATTTGCTATATTATATTCCACCAATTTATCATGAATATTTAAAAAAAAACTTTAATATATTTAAAGCTATTGTATTATATTTTATATTTGGAGAGCTCAATCAATAATAAATTAACCAGTTTTATATTTTAATTCTACATATCTTATCTTAGTGTCAATAATTAACTCATATATTATAGTTGGTGTTATTCAGAGGGCTTACATATATTTATGTATAAATATTCATTAAATTGCAGTCATAATAATTGAACCAGGGGTTTAAAATTGAGCTGTATTTTTTAAATCAGTAATTTTGTTGTGATGTGTAATTTAATTAAAATGTAATCGTTATATCTTTAATTTTAATAAAAAAACTTTGACATCAGATTTTTATAATTATATCAAAGTATTATTATATAATATTATATATATTATAGTTGGTGTTATTCAGAGGGCTAAAATATATTTTTGTATTGATAATCGCAATATAAGCGACTGTTAAATTGCAGTCATAATAATTTAACCGGGGTTTAAAATTAAACTGTTTTTATTAAATCAATAATTTTGTTGTGATGAGTAATTTAATTAAAAGGTGCGTTGTTGAGCACTCTGTCATTATATTAAATGATTACAATTAAATAGCAGTTGATATTTTAACAGTACAGACAATATACATTATGAATTGTTTTATAAAAATATAATTCAATTCAATTGGTAATGTATTGAAAAATAAATTAGTTTTGCTATTGGCGATATAAATAGCAACTTTTGAAACTCAACTGACTATTTATCAAAAAGGAACTGACTGTTTATAATAAATCAACTGAACATATATTAATATTAATTTAAAATTACTGGTCATTATATTGGTTGAGTTTGATATTATGACTATTTTATTTTAAATATCTGCTATGTTAATAATAAAAAAGTAATAAAATAAGCTAGTTTATATTGCGTCTAAGCACGTTATTATTTATTTATGATTTTATGTTATCGCTTTTGTATACCGTATGTTTAAACAAGATACAATGGGGGAGCGGTTAAATCTATATGTTCTATCTAGAACTCATATCGACTGCTAATATTATATGTATATAACAGATCATTTTACTGACCAATTACCTGTTCTCTTTGCATAAGCGGAAATTTACACAAGAGATCCAAGGCGAATCAACAGCTGACGCGCATCTATTATATTTGTCGCTTTATATAGCGCGTCAATGCGCTGATTCGAATTGATGCATTACTTTACCATTGTTTGTAAACAGATTTTTTTTAAGATTTGGTCCGATGACCGCAGCAGGTAGCGAACCTGCGTCGGTCAACGATGCAATTTGGCAAACCTGTTTTTCGCATTTATGCCACTGTCCAGAGTCCAACTAGCGTTTTATGGGTGATGCTGCGCTAAGGTTATTTTTGACCTTTAAAATTACTAGATACTAACGCTTACAGAAAGAATTAAGAACCGGTGCTAACCATGTATATTGAATTTCTGCGAATACATTTATCATCAGCCAAAGATACACCCATGGCTTTTCGGTCATGTAACTCGATGAACGGCGCACAGTGGGGTATTTGCCCGATCTGAGCGGTCAAAATTATTTCTCCACTTTAGTTGATTCCATAAGTGACCTTAGTCAAATATAAGTGTTAAAAAATACATTATTGAAAAAACTTTTTTTTTTATTTTTCATGAAATAATTCTTTAAATTGTAGGCCAGAGGAAGAGGAATTCCGTGTTGAACGGTCGTGCGAATTACACCGCGTCAAGTGTTAAAAATAAAAAATAAATTGTATATGTCACAAAGTTTGATATTTGCTGTATTTTTAACAAGAAAAAGTATTTTACTAGTATTTTATCATACTCGGTATCATTTTCATTTTTAAATATGTGTATATTTGGTGATTCTAAACAATTTTTTATTTTATTTTATTAGTACGCGATCCTCAATTTGAGGTTTACTGATTTTACCATGGTGATCATATTATTACAAAATAACAATCATTATGAAACTGTATTTTAAATTTGACGTTAACACGTCACCTAATTAAAAAGTTAAAATAGTTTAAAACGTTTAGGTCCTAACTTTCGCGACTAAGCCTCGTCCCATTTTTAAAAACAATGGTGTGCAATGTGTTAAAAACCGCAAAAATCCACAGCCAATTTTACATGTATCGTAAAGAGAAAGACCTAAGCTTTATATTGTATATAAAATCTACATTAAAAAGTGGTGGGAAATATAACTAATGAACTCAAAATTAGAAAATAAAAATTGGAAAAAGTACTAAAAAATGGTACTTCTTCAAAACAATATTATGTGATTAATATGACAGCAACTGCAACAAAGAGCTATGAAACGTAGAAACACTCACCTGCTTTATCACAATCAATGGTTTGGATTTTTAACTGTACTCAAATAAAATAATAATAATTGTCCAATGTACGAGTATGCAATCGACGCCGAGAATACGATGCGTGCACTCGAAGGGATGACTGACTTCCGATAGATCGTGGGGGCGCTAGCGTTATGCAAAGAGTGGATGAATTGTTGATTATTATGTTGATAATTATCAGCTTTACAGAGCAATTTTTGTTTTTTGCCTGCGCTTAAATTTTTATAATCGACTTTTGGCCGCCCAGATCGAGCAAATACCCCACCGTGCGGCGTGCCTGCACCTTTTTTACGGTATTTTTACTGCTTTAAAAGCAATTTACTGAATATTTAAAAGATTGACAATCCGCGGAACATTTAATTTTACGTAAATATGACTCATTATTAACTGTAAAAGTTAATCAAAACTCAAAAATTACGGTTAATTCTCATCCGCCGGTCCCACTAAAATACGACAGAAAATATCAAAATATTGGTGCAAGTTTATGCATCATCTCAAGCTGATCTTGAGGATCAAAGACGAACTCAAAATTATTGCTCGGGTTGCTGGTCATTAGATCAAAAAAATGATTTCGCAAAAAATAAATGGTTGAACATACAAAATAGTGAAATTCCAGTCGCCGTACGGTGGGGTATTTGCTCGATCTAGGCGGCCAAAAGTCGATTATGAAAACTTTAACGCAGGTTGTTCAATAGAGCTGATAATTGTAAGCATGACAATCAATGATTATACACCCCCTGCATAAGTCATCCCTTCGAGTGCACGCATCGTTTCTCAGCGTCTACTTTATTTGAATACAGTTAAAAATATAAACCACTGATTGGAATAAAGCAGGTAAGTGTTTCTACTTTACATAGCTCTTTGTTGATAGCTGTCATAATAAATACAAATATCGTTTTAATTAGGTGCTATTTTTTCATGATGATTTTTTTTCTAATTTTAAGTGATTTAATTGCATTTCATAAAGCTTTTTAATATTGATAACAGATACAATATAAAGCTCAGGTCTTTCTCTTTATGATACATGTAAAATTAACTGCGGATTTATGTGGTTTTTAACACATAACAATTTTTTTTTTAAAAAAACGGTGCGAAAATTAGAGTCTAAACATTTTAACGTCAAATTTAAAATACAGTTTTGTAAATAAAAAATAAAATAAAAATTTGTTTAGAATCACCAAATTTACACATTTTAAAAATAAAAACGATTAGTAAAATAATGATCAAATACTTATTCTTATTAAAAAAAGGTAAATATCTTTGTGATCTATAAATTTTTTTTTAACACTATACGCGGCGAAGTTTGCACGACCGCTTAACACCAGTAAAGCACAAAATGATGCTCACTATGTATGATGGATAGGTGTACAATATAACTTCTATAATGCAATGACAGTGGCTTAACTTTTAGGGACTTTTATTTTTACTTAAAAAGTTGATCATGATGTACTTCTATTTTTATAATTATAATTTGGGCTTTTAATGTTACATACTAGAATCTGTTTCACAAGTTTTTAAGTCTAACTTACACCTGTTTTATAAATTAAATGCTAAAAAAGGCAACTGAAAATAAAATGTGAAAAAATATTAGTAAAGCAGAAGTAGATACAAATACAAGAGGAGTTCCGATTGAAGATGAATCTAATAGTCGATGTACGACAATACAAATGGATGGCAACACCCGTGGAAGATTTTTTGAAGATCATTAATTAGCAGTACAATTTTTTTATATACAGTTTAAAAGTATTAATAAGTGGGCATAAAGTGCAATTATTTTTTTTTATTTTTATTCTAAGCAAGCTCTAAAGCTCTATGTTCAGTTGTATCTATAACATCCAATGCATAAAATAATAATACATGGGTCAGTTTATCGGAAGAGGTCGCTGCATTTCCGTTTATATCGGTAAAATTTTGCCCGAAAGTTCTCAAGAGTATCTTGAGAACTTTTGGGCAAAATAAACAGATCCTGTCATAACAGAAATGCGACCACTACATAACAAAAAAGTAAACTCTTTTTAAGAAAGACGGTAGCCACGTTGCTTCGACATAAACCTCATCTAGATACAAAAGAACAATCGTTGTATGAGGAAGAAGAACTGGTTTCAGACGAGGAACCATGGAATTCCTCTTACAATTTAAGAAATACTTTACATACGTTTTTAAAATAATAATGCATGAAATATTGCATGAAAACTAAAGAATATTTTTATTTTAAAAATAAAATAAAAATGTGTTTTTTTCTGTAATGTATTTTTTAACACTTATAATACTTAGAGCACTAACGGAATTAAGAAATAATTTTAGCCACCCAGATCGGTCAAATACCTTATAGTGAGACGATGGGAATGAAAATTTTCAAAGAATAAGCCAACAGTATAAACACATTCTGGGAAGGATGAAAAGCTACAATTTAGCTCACTCAACAAAAATTCGTTAAGCCCCATTGAGAACCAGTGGGCTTTAATAAAAATAATTATTAAAAAAAATAACCTTTGTCGAAATGTGAATTGATTGAAACTTTAGAAAAAGTATGGTATGAAGAAATTTCAGATCAATATTTAAAAACATAGAGTATTACGAAATAACGGAGAACTAACTAAATATTAAAATTTGCTTTATTTGTAGCTTATATAAGTTTAAATATAATGTAATTAACAGTTTTTGTATTTATAAACTAGTTTTACGGTAAAAACTGTTTTCACTGAGCTACTAAATTTTCTCAAATATCACTGATTTCGAAAAACTTCAATAATTCGCTTATTTAAAAATTTTTGATTAAGCTTTTGTAAGTTTAATTACTTAAAAATATCACAAACACAATTTTATTACACAATAAATAGAAAAAAGAAACATCGTAATATAAAAAAATGTATATTTTTTAAGATGGACAGCTTTCATTAACCGTTATTTGTGAAAATATATTCTGATATGGTTTCACTGAAATAACATATTTTTAAAATATATATGGGATTTATTTTTTCAGATTTCTACAAAAATTTGTGGTTTGGAATCAAGGATGTAATTTCTGATTTTTCCAGTGAGAAAAAGTAAAAAGTGAGTAAAAGTTGGCCAGTCAATGATATTTTTTTTATATTTTTATTTCATTCAAATCCATAGTGTTTCATTAAGTGACATACATACATTTTTCTGTGTGGAAAATGCCTCCACAAATGATTATAAATGTACTGCAGCTGATGTAGATTTCACACATTATTCGATAAAATTAAAAAATAATGCTAGATAAGAAAAGAGTTTTTACTTTGGTTTCGCGTACTTGACTAAACATATTGGTCTGAAGATATTGATGTTTGTTTTTTAATTATATATATTGAAGACTTTTATGTTAAAGAATTTAATTTAATAAATATAAAATCGCATATTTACCAAAACTTAAAATATGTTAAAAAATATTATTCTTTGTCCAAAGATCGAAACACTTGTTCCACACCAACAACCGATTAACAAGAATATGATAAAAAAATTAAATGGTCAGAATTTAAATTAAATTTGGGTCAGTAAGAATAAAAGACGATTGTTTTATTGTCAAAAAAATGTATGTCACTTAATTTTAATGAAATAAAAATATAAAAAGCGATCACTATCTAGCCAACTTTTGCTCCCCTCCCACTGAAAAAATCAGAAATCCTTGATTCCAAACCACAAATTTTCGAAGAAATCTAAAAAAATCAATCTCAAATCAAACCCGAAAATATTTTTAAAATATGTAATTTCAGTGAAATCATATCGGAATACATTTTTACAAGTATGAGTATAATAACAGTCAATGAATTTCTTTGTATTACGGATGTTTTTTTATGTTCTTTTATCTATTAATTGTAAAATAAAATTGTTTTAGTAATATTTTTAAGTTTTTAAACTTGCAAAAGGTTTATCAACATAACATTAATTACTTTCAATGAATTTATTAAATTGTATATAGGACGCGAAAGTATTTTTAGAAATGAACGAAGCAGGAATATTGACAGAGCGGCGGAGGTTAGCACGCTCGGCTTGTTATTTTTACATCTGACAATGTTACAAGCACAATTAAATAAGTCAGTTCTAAATTACATTGATAATGACAATGAATTTTTGACATAAAAAGCTTTACAAGAAGTGAGCTACAAAACCTGTTTTGTTGCAACAAAAAAAGCCTATAGGCTAACTAATCACAATAATAATAATAATGGAAGCATACCCAGAATAAATTTAAATTTGCACTTTCACATATATGTGAGACAAAGCCATAGGCCTACAGAAATTAGTCTCTGTCTCATACAAATTATTATCCGATTAAAGACAAGGAAAAAAATCAAATGGTGCTTTCCAAAATGGTTGTTTTGTAGTTTAATTACCACTAACTTTAGAAGAAATGTATTTTTCAAGATCTAAAATAATTTAAATCAGATTTAAAGCGACAAACTTTGACTAACAAATTTTAATAATTTCATTATGAAAATATTAAAAAAATTTTAGTCCACTCTACTAATATTTAATGAATCAAGCATTTTAATTACTGAACCTGTATTTTTATTAAAATATACACACTTTCATTGCCAGGTAGTCATAAGTATCAAAAAAAATTGGTGAATCTGTGTTTTTTAAATAACTTATAATTTTATTTTTTATGAAATTTCATACATATATTAGAAACAATTTAAAGTGGCAATTATTGCATTAATTTCTAACAGTGTTGATAATAAGGTATAATATATTCGTGCAATATTTAAATCACGACCAACATTACTATTATTTATATTTTTATATTATATTTATGTCCATTATATTGATTAAATTAATACGTCTATTCCATTTTTCGCTAATATTGAGATTTCGCTCTTCATATAAATCTGGCTCTATTTACTATGTGAAAAAAAGAGAGTTTCGGATGTAAGGTAATATTTTAGAGAAAAAAAAGTTACATAGTGACTATACTAAGCTGACAGTATGCTACTACTGTTGTCAGAATAAAATGAATTTAATAAAACTAATGATAACCAAATCCCAGATAAAGTCGCGTAGTAATAAAATTAATATATTTTTTTAATTTAATGTATTCATAATTAAAACAATAATCCATCATAGTCAGTAATATAAAAAAACGTTATTAAATGTAAGTTTTAAATTTTTTGCCGAAGCAAGTGTTAAAAAATATTTACCTTTATTTTTTATATTATAATTTAATTGACGGTATAATAACGGTACTACTAGCGTGTAGTTTTCGTGGTAATCGAGGTATTTTATCTATATGGTAAAACATTGCAAAAATACTACACAATGTAATTATAATTTTGATAGAGCGCATAAAATTTAATACATCTATGTTAAGGTGCGAAACATTTCAACATCAGGTAAATTTCGTTTGAATGTGTAAAAAATTATATAAGGATTTTTAATATTTTTTAAAAATATTTTGCTACAACGTTGTTATAATTAAAATATATTTTCAGTTATTTTTACTTGGAAAAATAAAAAGTTAAATTTCATATTTTTTTTTCTTTAATAATAATGTATTAGATAAGTTGTTTGACATTAAAGCTATGGTGTGATCATGCTCTACTATGTTAAATATAATTTATTTTAAATATTAGTAATATTAATTTATATTAAAAAATATGTGTGGGGCAATCCATCTAGTATATAAATTTTGACTAAACATATGGAATATATTAAAATAAAATAATATATTATTAAGAGACAATTATTCTAATTTGATATAATACAAAAAAAAGGATTTAATCATTTATTAAATTTTAATAAGCCATAACAAATGTTAATTAAAGTTTATTCTCACATATGTTTTATAGTTTTTTTTATATAAATACTGTTAAAATAATCATTTAAATAAAATTTAATAATATAAAGCACTGGCTCAATTTATGGAATAGTGCAGGTAGTGAGTCACGCAATTCTTGTTCTTTATATCAATTTATTTATATTTAAAACTAGATTAAAAAATCAGGCAGATATTGTTTGTGTTAAAGAAGAATATTGATTTGTGTATAAAAATAAAAATAAATTGCTAATATTTATAAAATTATGATTTCTTACAATAATGAACTTAGCTAATAAAAAAGTTTGATTGAAATATGTGCTTTTTAAGATCAGACCCGACCAATAATTTCTCTTGGTAGTTTGTGGCATACGAAATATAATAACTACTAGAAATTAATTAAACGTAAACGCACGTGAACTTTTGTAATTGTTATATAAAAGACTATTTTAAAAATAATTAACAAGTTTTTAACAGCTTCCAGACCAAGTTTTTTACTTGCATAACTATTTTTATTTGTTTTGTATTGGTTCAAAATACATTAACTAATACAAAGCATTAATTAAGCTATATAAACTACTAAAAGTTTGCTAGCAATATGATTTTTCTCGGTAACGATTTCTATTTTTATGTCACGGTGCAAAATCAAGTAAATTAAAAACCATAGAGCATTTGCTGTGATTCTTAATAGTACACATTGCTCGATTGTAGTTTAAGAAAGAACCTAATAATTTATTTATAATATTCAATTAACTTTTACAGCAAGTATTTGTATTATTTATTTAAAATCTTTTTAATATTTATATGGAAAATTATAAAATGGTGACAGTTTTAAAATGAGGTTTATTTATAACATCGCTCGTCAATATTATATAATTTAACAATAAAAACCATTTTTTTTAATCTACCATTTAATTTAAAAATTTTATTGGACTTAAGCAGAGTATAAAATTATAATTTGCTAATGTATTATAAAACTTTAATGACAATAAGAGCAAAGTAAAAAAATCTAAACTGAATGATTTAGTTCAATTTTTATGCATTTTAAATATTAAAAATATAATCTTATTCTAATAAAAAATATTTTACCACGTGACTAATGTTCATGGCATATTTTTACACCGTGCTAAGTTTACCCCTAATATTTAAACTAAATGCCAATTAGTTAAGGTTCAAGTATATATAAGCCCATAATTAAAAAAGTGGTCTAAGTCAAGAAATCGAAAAAAATAAATAATTCGTGTTTTTTTTTAAAAATGCCCCATATAAAATGTTTTATAAAACTTATTTAGATGATGATTTGAACTTCCATATTTTAGATCTAACATTCAAAAGAAGAAGACCAAAATATATGAAAGTATTTTCTTACTTTTATTGTACTCTACCAGAAGACAAATTTAATGATATGACAGATTTTCTATATTATACCCCACCACTTTACTATGGATAATTTAAAAATATTAAAACACAAAATACTACTTTAAGAGAATAGAAAAAGGTATGTTATAATCAAATACTTAAAGTTTTATTAAAAATGTTTATTAACGTGACTTAATAAAAAATGATTAAAATATTTTTGTGTTGTCAATCGGTTAATTTTGAAAACGGTCGAAGTCATTTCGACCTTAAATTTTGATGTTTTCTTATAAGCTACAGGTAAAAATTATATGTCAAAATGAATTATAAATTTGAAAACACTGTTGCGTTTTACAAAAATATTTATAATGAATTCAAACGCAAACTTAAATATCTCGAAAGGAAACAAACATGACTTAGTCTACTTTCATAATTATTGGCTCATATATTGACAATAAATGTTTATAAAATTATCTTAATATATTTATAATGAAACCGCAAAGATATAATTCAATAATTTACACATATTTAAAAGCGCCCTAAAAGTAACAGAACGACTTTTTTTCAAAGCGATAACGTAAGATCTACGTTTTTTGTAAAATACGAAAAATAAAATTACCGGCTTAAATTTCATGCAAGAATATCTTAATAGTTTATTATAAACTGTTATACTTTTTAGTATAATTTTTTTAGTAATATTTGTGAATTTAATATTATTAAAAGAAATGGCTACGTAGCATAGGTTCAATAAGTAAAAAGCTATATATGTAATCGATATAAATTAACACGTTTACATATATGAATTTGATCTCTAAAATAGAACAATATAACAGGACTTCAATTAATTCGGTTGGATCATTTTCGCGATATTGTGAAAACAATTGTGACGTTCTCAAGTTACCGATTCGTAAAGCAAACTTTTGAAGCGTAATTGCTATATCATACCTGACATGTTTTCGCCTGTGTTTCTGATAAATTTAACATATATCTAGTATAATATAATCAAGAGATAATAAATAGTATTACAAGAATCCTTACACTCAAATATAAATATGATACAATAATTTGATGACCCTGAAAAGATTTATAGCACGAGCTAGTGGATAATAATTATTCATGTACACTGATTACAATTTTAGTATAAATCTATAGCTAACTTTTGATTATTCGGGTGCGGTTAAGCTACACATATGCTGAAAAAAATAATGAACTTAATTTTTGAATATTCAGAATGTGCGTCTCTTTGTGGCATATAAAGCAAACCGTAAGTTAAAACAAAGGGAACTGAAAAAAATCTTTCTGTTAATTAATGTTTTTGAAGATTGGCTTAAAAGCAAATTTTTATTGATTTTTTTTAAGCACAGGTTGCTACTGAAAATAGGTTAATAGATAATGCTTCTGCTTATTTTAATAATCAAATGGTCTAATGATTGAATTTTGGTCCTTGATCGTTCTGGTCTTTTTAAAACACTTGCTAAGAAATATGATAGTGTGATCAAATTTCATTTAAGATGACCACATTAGATGCTATAGAAAATGAAATAGCACAATCTTAGTCAAAAGTAAAGCCAGCAAAAAACAATCATAGATGTAGTGAATTCTAAAAATACTGAAGCAAGTAATGTCTAAAATATACGAATTATTAAAAAAATTAAAATACTTTAAGAATACAAATTGGGTAACATCCATGAGTGGTTTGATTGCGATCAATGCCTAAATGATGCAGATATCATTTCTATTGTCACTTTGATAGAATATAAATTGAGTGCTAGTGAAAATACAAGTAAATAAGATATTAACTATAACATTAGACTACGTTGACTAAAGGAGATTCAAAATAACGATATGAAAACTATAAGAAAAAACTGTACTGATATTAAAAAAAATATTGAGAAATTAATAAAGGCAGACAAGAATCACAGTTTTTTTTAATAAATAAAAAGAATAATAAATTTTAATATAAATACAAGCTTATCAAACATACTAGTTGTTTCATAAGAATTTTTTCAAAAGTTTCTAGAAACAAAAAGATATTTCAAAAAAATGTATTACTTACAAAAATGCATCATTTTTATAATTAAGTGTAAAAGTTTTTAATAATATGTAAAGCATTACACAATTTATTTTTTTATTCGTTTTACTTGCACCTTAAAAATACAAGGACTGGTGAGAACACCATTTTTAAAATATTAGTGTTTGGCAATTACTCGTGCACTTCCTCCCCAGCAATTAGCCGGGATAATCGAAAGTAAATTATATTAACCGTGCAGTAACAAAAAAATCGCTAGCAATCAATATGAATTTATAATATTTAAAAATAGCAAAGAAGCAATAAAATTAAATGTCTTTACTAATATACACATTAGAAAAGAAGACATTAATAAAAAAAAATAGATTTATTGATGTTTCACATATAACACATGTTCGAGAACTTAAAAAAAATTAAATCTCAAAATACCAAATGGAAAAGACAAAATTATAAGTATACCAAATTTATTTTAGCAATTGTGACAAAATTTACATTGCTCAAAAAAAACCGTAGGATTTCACAAAGAATAAAATCAATTTTTGCAAAGAACAGCTTAGATAAAAAATCACAATATATGCAACCTAAACCTTATACAAAATTTAAAATCTAATTGTAAAAATTTATAGAAAAGCAATTGACGATCGCACTTACAATAATATAGCATTAAATAAAAGCGACTTCGCAAGAAAAGACTTTCAAATACCTGCTAACCGGATTTAAGCTAAGCTAAATTAGGTTTTACAATATTTAAACAAATATAAATACCTTTAAACATACCAATTCTAAAATTTATGCAATTGTTGTTCACTTAGTAACAAACAAACTAAATAGAAAAATAACAAATAGCAAGATCGAATCCAAGGCGACGCAGCTAAAAAATCTATGGCGGCCTAAATAAGGTTCAAATTACGCCTAAGATGATTTCTAAAATTTTTAATAATCTGTTTTTTTACTTAAAAATATCACAAACACAATAAATAAATAATGGAATATATTCAACATCGTAATAGATTTTTTAAAGTGGACATTTTTCATTGACCATTACTGTATATCAGTGCTGTGAATAAGTCTTGGAACGATCACCTGCAAAATACGCACTGAGTCTTATTTTTTAAAATTACTGGCGTGCCAATCGCTTTTTTTGTCGTAATTTTTCATTCATTTGAGGAGTCGTACAATTTTATTTGATATTTCTACAACGTTCATGGATTAAAAAACAATTATAAGAGTCGTCAATAGTTCAATGTCATAAAATTCGGTTTTTGGCTTTACCTAAAAAATGGTTTTGTATTCAACACCCCTATTGTTTCTGAGTATTTTCATCATGGTTGTTTTAAAATAATTTTTGATTCTCTCCGTGCCTCTTGAAAAAAATAATACTGCAACTATTACCGACTATCTTAATTGTTTTTCAACAAAAACGCCAAATAAAATAGATGAATGAATAACCCTGACAAAAAAAAGGATCGATGCGCCAGTAATTTTCAAAAATTCGACTCGGCGCGTATTTTTTAGGTGACCGTTCCAAGACTTATGCACAGTACTGTTTATTGTACATTTTAAGGATAATCAAGAAGTAAAATAAAATAATGGTTTATGCTGCTGTGATGACTAAAATGTTGCGCTTCAGAAGAATAAGCGAATTTATTATATTATATCATTCGAAGGTTATGTAGAGAGCTTAATAACTAAGCGTTATAATGCTATACATAAAAAATACATGTAAACACCGGACCTGTTTATAAAAAAAGTAGCGGCATCTTTATTAAAAACACAATAACAATATATGCATTAATAAATTTAGTGAATCGCCGGTACATTTATGCTAATTTCTAATGACCTTACAAGTCTGTTATATTATATAAATCTTTACTAAGAAATAATTAATACGAATATGTTTTATTCCTCAAAGATTACGTATAATTTAATTTTTTTTACTATGACACAATTCCAATTTATGTTATTGTAAATAGTTGGTATGTACCTGATGTTAAAAATGACACTGGGACTTGCGTAAATGTCTATAATATACATATATTAGCCTGGGTACATAATAACACAATTATTGAAAAAAATATAAGTGAAACGACTATATTATTTACTTTGAAGGTTATGTTGAGTTTAAATCACCAAAACACAGTTACTGTTGCATGACGAAAAAATAAATATAAACATCAAGACTCTTGATTAAAGCTATTAGATTATTGAATAAAATTTGGTGAATCGCCGGCAGATTTATATGATATTATTTAATGACCTAATTACGGTATGTTCTGATAAAAATCGCGCTAGGAAGCTGTATTATACGATATGCAATCAGTGACATGAGACAATAAAAACGCAATAATTTGACGAATCGCCAGCAGATGTCTACGATATATTCATTCAAGATCATACCTTAGAACTTAATACTATACATTTAACTAAATCAAACATAAGTTTTTTTTTAATCTATATCCCGATGGTTTATTAGAAGTAAAAATATCGAAACACAATGACCGGTGAATGACGAATAAGATAAATCAAAACACAGATTATAAAGACAGAATATTCAGAAAAGACTTACCGATCCATTAGCCGTCCTAGAAGGTGTCAACTCGATCCTCTCCATCTTGACGATTCCTGCCAACAAAGATAACCCAACTTGATAGAACTGTGTAAAAAGCGGCTAGCCTTGAAGGCAAGCGCTGTTTAGAATTAGCTAGGCGCTCTCCCGACTCACGCTTTCCGACGAGAAAACCGGCGAAAAGTGAGACGACGGAAAAACCTCCAGTAGGTCCGCGCTGGTCGAGCGCCGGTGGACAACTGACACTGCGGCGCTCGACGGCAAGCCGACACGGCTCGCCGGTAGATGAATCTATCCGCGGAGAGTGCATTTTCTGACCGGCATTTTCCGATTTTCCGACCCTTATCGCGAACAACGCCTTTACGCCGACTGTGTACAACACTATCGCGACAATTAAATTCGCACCGATTGCAATCACCAATCGCGAATCTCCATTTCCGTCACCTGTCCGATTTCAATTTATTTTCCATAGATAGTTACCGGATTCGACGAAAAAGTGACACCAGCAAATTTTGATTAAAACTAGACAGTTATTAAATACTGATCACATTCTCACTCTAGATTAATGTATGGATTTTGAATGTATACAAAAATATAAATTATATATTTTTTTAGATTACGGTTAAAAAAAAAGTACGCAAAAAATGTAAATATTACACGTGTAGAGAAAAATGGAATTTAAAGTGGCAATGTAAATTTTAAACAATACAACAGGCATTAAAAAAATATTAAAATAATATGGTACTGATAATAGTAGTAATAATATTAATAATAGGAATAGTAATAATAATAATAAAGTCCCAAAAACATAAAATGTGATTGTTAAATATTTCTTTGTATTGAAAAAAACTTATGGAATAACCAACTTCTCAATATATTTTAAAATAAATTTTAATTTTAAAAAATATAAAATTTTATGTTTCATGTCAAAAAACAAATCTTAAAAATCCAGGGCTTTTTTTAAACAAAAAAGATGCTCACTTTTTGTCAAGCTTTGAACCAAAGAAAAATATACTCAAATATAGTTTTAAATTATCAGCATAATAAAATTGAACAAAATTTATCATATTTTTTCTTTAATTTAGACATGTCAAATATAAAATTAAACAAAAAATACAGATATAAAAGGTGTTTTTTTTTAGAGGTATAGAACTTTAAAATGAAATAAAACACAAAAATAATAGTAATGGTCATGGTATTGGAAAGATAATTTTATGCCATTAGTGTTTAAATATGATTTCTTGAATGAAGCGCAATCTGGAAGTCCAATTTTCGACCACTTTTTCAAGCAGCTGGGACCGTATATCGAAAATAACGCGGCGAATGTTGGCTTTATCGTCTCTGCTTTATAAGCTCGGTAACGAGCGTTCGCACTGCGACGGCGCCGACACGGTTTTATTGCTTTTGACTTAAATTTCTGCCTTCTAATAAGTGATAATTGTTTTTGCGCTATTGAGCAAAATTATTGCATTATATTTCAATAAAATATGTTTTTCTTAAAAGAAAAACACACATTTTGCGCATTTTTTTTTAAATAAGTATTTATTTTAATTTAATCATTGCAAATATTCAACACCAATTAAGCATATTTCGTGGATTATTTAGGTTAAAAAAATGTTTGAATAAAGATAAAAATATACACATAGTAAAAAAAAAAATTGTGTACGCAATACACTCACTTCGCCAGTCATCCTTATCATGAAAAAGGGTGCTTTATTTTCTCTGTTACATAACAGAATTACTAGAAACTGATAGCTACTGTTAGATTAGCCTGAGATAAAGCAAATGTGTTTATTTCATGTTGACACGTTACTCATATACAAAATACAAATATATCGAACATGTTCATTTTTTTTTTATATTTTGCCGAAATGTGTGATTTTTCGCATAAGTGGGTGGGCCGATATTTCGGCCCTTTTAGACTTAGAGGGATAATATTATTCTAATTTAATATTTTATCCAGATATGCCTTACAATTAATATTTGGTTCTATATTTTATTTAACATGTACGTATTTAAAAAAAAAAATATTTTCGGTACTACCAGTATTAATTTTGTAGTACCGGTAGTACAGAAAGCAAATTTTTTTCGCAATACCAGTATTACAGGTATCGCTACTACTATCAGTATTGCAATCCCAACTTGTAAGTAAACTCGTCGACGCAACTCAAGTGAATCATATCCCAGCATAGTTTACAGAAATTTTGTGAAAAATAAAAATGGATAATATTATTATATTTTTTTTTTGTACAAGATTTTTGTTGTAAATTTGTAAATTATAAAAAAAAACAGAGAATTAAAAAATCAGTTTTTGCTTTAATATCGGTATTTCAACCCCTAGTCGAAACCTATGTTGTTGGTACGACAAAATTGCATAAATTCTACCTTATTATATTTATTTATTTTAATAAATTTTCCGTTGTAACCTAACAGGCGTAAGCTTAATGCGTTACAACGGGGAAAATCTGTACCAACTCAGTAAGTCAATCAGATATAATTAATACCTACAAAGTAAGTATTAACCACTAGACTGAAAGTCTGGGAATCGGTGAAATCTATAATATATTAATAATTATAAATTATTATGTATAATATATTTTATAACCAATAGATGTCATTGCATCTGAGTATTTTTAATAAAAGTGCATTTTTAGAAATAAAAATACGAGTGCCGCTACCGGGGCTTGAACCCGTAACCTCAGAGGTACTAGTCTGGGACAATACGGACTGCGCTATTCCGCTCTTTAATTATAAATTTATTTATGTAATCTCCACGGATTTAATACAATTTTTTTACAAAAATCACTATTTTTAATAAAATAAATTATAAATATAAAATATAGCAATATTTCCTACACTTTTTTATTTAATGGACTAGTAGAAAATTTTCCTAAGTACAATGGACCGGTGCCAATTTTTTTATTTTTTTAATATGACCTTTAAATATGTCATTCAATATGATCTTCACATATGAAATTTATTTGCATACGAGAATACTTATTGATTACCATTTAATGCTAGCTGTTTTAATTATTTAGATTTAAAAACAAATAGCAAATTATATATGTTAATATGAAGAGACACTAAATTTTTGGAGATGACCTTACTAATAAATATTAAAGTTAGATATAATACGAAAAGTAGTATGTGCATTAAGAATAGACAGACAATATAATAATAACACAAGTGGCGTAACCTCAATAATACGAAATAAGGTAAATAAAGATTGTATATAACACACTTTTTTTATTTATCACATGAAACAAACAAAATTTTTATTATCATACAGAAAAATCATTATATTATATAATATAATAAAAATCTACAAATGTTAAAAAATAATAAAAATTATATTTTGTGGAAAAAGAAAAGATGCAATGTTTATAGTGTCTTAAAAAATATCATTAGCTCTCGTAATAGATATTAAATTGTATTTAGTCGTAGCAATTATTTAAAAATAAAATATTAGGTAATATCAAAATAAATGTAGCTTTTTTAATAAATTAAAAAAAATACTTTTATTTATTAATATTTTACATTTTTGCTTATTTTTGTATCAATTTTTTTTTTTAATATTTATCCATATGCTCTCTATTTACACGGTTTTAAAATAACACGGTCCACTAAAAAGAACGAATTCTATATTTATATACGAATTATTTGTTCTAATGCGATTTTATTTTGTCGTATTGTACTCAGAAAGGGCGAGCCACAAACATTTCATTAATTCCGTTATGAGTGAGAGATAAGGGGGTGGAACGCACGTCCTTATCTCTCACTCGCTTTCGTCACTTAGCACGCGAGCGAGCGAAAGGGAAAGTGTCTCACCGTACGCGCCTGGCGAATGAGCGGATGCGAATGACCGATTTAAAAAATATATTCCATCACTTTTTTACAGCTTTTGGTTGAACGTATCTACCGTGAAAAAATATAATTTTTTGTATATGAAACATGTATGCAATATATATACATATATATATTTTTTTATCTATGTAAAATATTTTTCAATTAATACCCAATCTTAGGTTTTGTATTTCTTAATAACATATAATAACATGGTTATAAATAAACATACATAAACGCATTTTTACATTTTTTATAAACAATTTTAAAATAAAAATTGAAGGTCAACTCAACATCTAAAAAAAATAATACTTTATTTTGCATTATATATGATTTTACACCACTGAAAAACACTAGCGAACTTTTGTTATAATTTGAATCAAACGTTTTTTTCATAAACTTCGCGTGTCTAGTCATCTCCGTTTTAGTCATTATAAAACACACCTTCAGACTTAAATTAATACGTTTCCTCTCAGTAGCGTAGTTACGCAGCACAATCTCATTGCCATCTTAAAAGTGCTCTGTCGTTTTACATTAATTTACTATCGTCAAAGACAGATTCAGGTGGATGATGGAATGTCGTTAGTTTAGTTTGAGCATATACTACAGCGGTTACTATTTCTACAGAATCAGTCGGTTTTTCCATTCACTACTACTACTGATCCTCTTTTCCTTATTAGCGCCAGTTATGATAATAAGGCTTAAGAACAACATCATACTAAATATCCGTCACTGAAGGTAATTGTGGGTAATTGGCGCGAATCTGAATTTCAATGAAAACACATTCGTCTCGTGTGTAAAGGATTACGTAACATATTCCTACGAGTGTATCAATTTAGAACCTGACTTGTTTTTTTATTTGTTGCAGCATCGCCGATGATTTAGAAAGTTGCGCGCGCGAATTGCAAAAAAGAGTCAATAACATCCTTTGCATGGTAAAAAGATGCTGGAAAAAAAGAAGCTGGTTCATTTTTTTCAAACCTTTGCATTCAACATTACCTTTTATACTTTATTAGTAATATTATAATTACATTAAACAGATTAATCAATATGTAACACATAAACATAGAAACAATACAACAATTTAATATAAAACATATTTTATAAAATACAACAATATTGTTATCACGCGTCATTTTTTTAAATAGTATTTCGTATTATGCATAAATTATATTTGCTATGGGTAATACACACGGGCAACTTTATTATTTTGTGCTACCTTAATATACTCTTGTTGATTTCTCAACGGGTATGTAAGTCTGATTGAGTTGGACGTCTCTCATTATTTTACTACATATATACATATGTTTTATATGCGGAATGCATTTCACCATTTTTAATAAAACAGTATATATTACATCAATTTCACATTAAATATGTACATATATATATCATCACATATTAACGTTTCGACAACCAATATTGGAGTCATCTTCATGGGCGCATTCAATGAAGTATAATACATATTCAATTCATTTAATTATATTCAATTTTTCAAATCATATTATTCATAATAAACTATGGTTAGCCCACTGGTCGAAATCACAAATAAACTGATAAGATTCTACGCTCATAGAGTTTTTTTTTAATAATAATCTATGTACTTGTCATTAAAAGCACATAATTATTGACAATGTAATGACAATATATTTAACAAACCATACACATTGTATTATTACAATAGACTAAAAATACACAGTAAGAAAGAGAAAAAAATATTAAAAGAAATAAAACAATTAATAAATAATCGTACAATGCCAGCGTATTAAGAAACCAGATGGTGACAGCCATATGCGAGTCGTGTAACTAAAGCTCTAACGGACATCAAAAGAGGACGCAATCATGATTCTCAAAGGCGCTATAGAACATAAAACTGGAATTCCAAAATAATAGTTTGAGTAAAAATTCAGTGAATCGTATGCAAATTTTCTTCAAATAAAGATGCTGGGATATAAGAACGGATAATTCTACGCATGTACACTAAAACTTCAGCCGTTACAGTCACCCGCCATCAACCGTTCATGCAGTTGACGTTTTGAATCTGTCTATTTCTCCGACCATTCGGTCGTCATGTCTCGCAGTGGGAGCTGCCGGTTTCCCATAGCAATAGCCGGGCAGGTGTATAATCTCTCATACACTTTACATCCCGACAATTGTATTTTATTCAATTGGATTTTTAGATTTTCGCGAGTATAATTATTTTTGAAATCCCTGGATTCATCGCGATTTTTGCTTACTTGTATTCTATATTTCGGCCGTAATTTTCCGGCCATGATCACGAATTGTTTGCGACTGCCGCTCTTGTCCTTGACCTTGTCATATACACTTTTTCCGGTGGGGCATTATTAATTATATTAATTAATTGTCCATTTGTCTTGGATGAGTCATTTGTGTCTGTGTTAATGTTTTTGTTTAATGGTGTGGCAATTAGGCCGGTGACATTTTTTTGAAACCCGAGATTTCAAAAAAAAAAAATATATATATTATTAAATTGTTTATATTTTACGCGTTATTATATTTAAAAAAAAAATTTACGTATCTTTTTCACCTTCGTCTTGTTTTTTGAATGCTCCTATCCGCGGAGCAGTGAGGGTAATAATATTCAAACTAACGTGTTTTTAACACTAAAACCAATAAAAATAGTGCGAATAAAAAATTCTTCCCTGTGCGATGTAAAAAAAAGTGTACTACAAAAATGTGAAAACTCGTGATGATGCTGAGACAATCTTTGGCGAAATATAGAGACTCATTTAAAAACAAGATGAACGCAAAAAAAACACGTAAATATTTTTTTCTTAATATATGTATATATATATATATATATATATATATATATATATATATATATATATATATATATATACTTTTATTTACTATTCTCTAATTTATACATAATATTTACGATTATACAATCAATTCATAAATAAAAATACATGTAACCAAAGCTATCTCGATTGTCGTCAAATTTTGTGGCGCGGTATAAGTACAGCAACAAAAAATTCGCTAAATGAGAACCGGTTCTGGACATCGGTCGTTTATTGCTCTCAAAATTTCGCAGCAAATGAAAGTAATGCAACACTCTAGAGAGAGTCACTGATCGAGTAATAATTCGGATGACGTGATCGCTGATGTTGAAGATCACGAAAGTCGGTATAATGATCGTCGCGGGAATTAACCAAACAAAATTACACTACAACACTGATTAGACTTAGATTATGTATATATTTTGCTGAAAATAAATAACAAATATCATTTCAAGGAGATCGAGAAACAAAACGGTTGAACCACAAATATTAAATTGTGATACATATATGAATCCATTCATCCATCCAAAAATAATTGACATTTTATTAATCGGACAGATACAGAAATAACTGATACATTTTAATATAGAATAAGGTCTCATGCTATCGGGGTGTTTTATTTATTTTTATTTTTTTATATATTAGAATGTTTTCTCAGGGACAAATATCTTAAAAATAGTTTAATTAAATTTTAACTTATCAATCTCGAAATGTGTAAGTGTTAAAAAATTATAGAAATAAAATAAAATCGTAGATACATAAATATATAGATTTTAATTTGTATTTGTAACAAAAATATAATTGACTATTTCATTCAACTTGAATTTTCAATCAGTAAGGTAGTATTATTATGTAAAAATATAGAATATGTATTTATAGGTAATCCAGATTATAAACTCGATAGTGCAGAAAAAACTAGTTATTACTAGATAATTAATGAATACTATTTTTATTCATTCATAGTGTAGAATTATAAATATAATTACATTTTTATTCATCAAACTCTTTTTTAATAAAAAAAAATATGTGCTGATTTATTTATTAGTAATAAATAATATTAGTTTTTAGCTATACAAATTAACTTTTAAAATGTATTAGTCTAAATTTAAATATTGATGCATTGTCTGAAAATATTGTTGTAAATTATTATAATACAGACGTTTGTTTAAAACGCACACAATCGGTTATGACACGTGAGTGAGGATACCTTAATAAATCAACATACAGAAGGGCATTTAAAATGAATGCGAATTTTGTAGTAAACTTTTTATTACTGCAAGAACTTTTCATTGTTGTTCACGACCTACTTTAAGAAAGGCGAACCTTCGCGACTTAATTGCTTTCCATCACATTTTTTATTATTTTTCAATGGAAAAATTCCTAGACAGCTGGCTAATTATATGTATTCTATAGACTAAAAACTAAATGGTGTTAAAGTGAAATGCAGATAATTAGAGCTTCCACTTTTGAAAAAAATTAAACAACTAAGAATAGTGCAAGAAAGGTATATAAATAATTTTTGAAATTGTCCTAAAAATTGCAGTACTAAATAAACATATATAGTCCGTCCAAGATGTTAACGCTCATCATTGTGTTGGAAATAAGGGTGCATGTACGCATGCCTGCATACATATACAGTTTTCCGCGAATTTATTTACACCGATAGGAGAATGTTACTAGTACTAAATCAGGGCTGTTTTAAGGGTAAAGTGAAAAAAATTATATGCTATATTTTTATGTTGTGTTATTTGTAATCAATAGAACAAAATCTGTAATAAAATATTGGTATTTTTTAAAAATAGAGTGATTCTAAAAATATATAAATTAATAAAATAAGTAAGAAAGTGATATTTTACAGCATCTTCAACAAATTAAATTAAAATAGGAAAAATTAATTGAACATTAAATTTCACATGGTCACCCTATTATATTCTCTTACTAATACTGTAGCAATGAGCGTTCATATCTTGGACGGACTGTACAGTATTTAGTTCTAAACAGACGTGTGTATACTACATGACTTAACTGAAGTATTAAAAAAAAAATTACTAAAGCCATATAATATATATTTTTAAAATATGTAAAAGATTTTTTTATATGTAAAAAAAAAAATAATAATATTAAATGTGTTAAAATAAATTAATAATACACAGAAAAATAAATCAAAGCAATAAATCGTTGAGAATCACTAATTTTTATACTATAACTATAAATGTAACATAATACAATATTAAGTAAATAACAACAGAAATAATTATGAAAAATACATAATATTATCTTACTATACTGACAAAATAACAAATGTGTATAAAGAAACATAAACTATACAATAAAGCTATGTTGTTTCACTAAATAATGAACACTTGATTCCGCGTAAAATTCCACTGATGTTCCTCAGGGAAGTATGCTCGGGCCGTTCCTTTTTATCTCATTTTTTTAAAAAATAAAAAATATGCGTTTAACTATGTACGCTGATGATACAGTAATTTTAACTAGTTCTAGAGCTATTGTTATTGTTCCCGACGGAACAAGTTTGCGATGAATTAATTAGTTTCAAATAGATCAGTAGACTAAAAATATCTGTGTCAAACAAATCTTCTTGAAGATACAGTCTTTACTGTATAAATGTAAGTAATAAAATGAAGGAACAATGATGGAACGGTTGCGGATGGCAGAGGGCAAGACGCGACCTCCAGTTGGTAAATTAACAATATAGGACGCAGGAAGAGGATCCTACCTTCCCACGTGAGATTTAGACTGAGACCTTGGCGTTGCGGCAATTGCTTCCAGAGGTCAGTTGGGCCCTTTTGGGCGTAAAGTTGCACAATCGCGAGTAAACTCCGCGTCCGAGATTCGAGACAACGAGCGATCGCTCTCGATCATTGGATAAACGATCTTCATTGGATAAACATGCCAAATAAGTCTCAGCCCCGCTAAGCTAAATTGACGAGAATCTGTGCCAATTGCCGGCTGACCTACGCCAATTGCCAAAGTGTGAGCGGCTTCCGCTCGGCGCCGATTCCCGATACTTTTCGACACACCGGTAATTTTCCGTTCCGTCTGTTGCATCGATTGCACAACTGCATTTTTCAGACGCCTCCTAGTGATGAGCTCGCGCACTTTGACGTCTGAAAATTGCGATCGTTGTCGGCGGATGTCGCTCATTGATTACTATTATTTATTAACATAATTGATTAATTTGATTCACCGGTTGTGTCACTGACAAGAGGGATACATTGAAAATTGCTTTGACATAATAAACGAACTTAAGATTGAAATCAAACCAGCGACTAATTGTTAAAAACTTGTGGTTTTCATAAATCAAGATCAATAGCAACGAATCTTTTTTTTTTTACAATTTTAAAACGCAAAATATTGATATAGCCAAATAAGTAAATGTCATACAAACTGACATTGAAAAGGCTTTTGATAAAGTTTGTCATGTTGTGATTCTGGAAAAATTGGGTTTTAATACTTATTATTAAATAATAATATTTTTAATCATACTTTTAAAATCGTCATCAATGTGTTTATTATACGCGACACGAGTCATCTACATTGCCACAGCAGGAATTCTTCAAGATTATAATCTCAGTCCATTAATGTTTGTTTATTATTAATATTATTATTTCATTAAATATTGTAGAAAACTTTAATTGGATATTAAAAATCAATATGTTTAGCATAAAATTATATGACCTTTTCTACACTATATTTACGTTAAAACAGTCAGTTCGAGAGTGATCCATTTCATCATTATTCATAATTGATAACGAGAGTACAAGATTAGATTTACATATTTTTTTATATTACTAATATAAAATATAAACAGCAATGATCCCAATTTAAAACAATTGGTACACCGTGAGATATTATTTTTTTATAATAATTTAATGTTTTGCTTTATTTTTTTTTAATTAATAATAAACCATCTTAAAACTATTTCATTTATACTGATATTCTATAATTTATTTAACGTAAGAAAGCTCTCTTAAAATTTATTTTTATTATTTTATATTTTAATTATGTAAAAATTAGTCTATACTCTATTTGCGTTAACACAGTCAGCTCGGGAGCTATCCATTTCATTTTTATTCATAATGGATAAAGTTATGTCAAGGTTGGGTTTACGTCTCTACTATTAGCTCCAAAGCACACGAAATATAAAAAATATAGTAATGATTTTTTTTTATAAATTTATATAAATTGTTAAACAAACAGTGGGTAATTGCTTTGATATTTTTGGTTGCGTTAGTTGATGTTTTGTGGAGGACGTTAGTACAGCGAACTGTACAAAGTGACCCTTATGAATATCTCCTTCTGGAAGGCGTCAGTGCTTGTCCTTGAGCGCGTGCCCTGGAGGTGAGTGCTCGTACAAGAAGTGAGGCGTAAGTCCTTGGAGTGCAGAGGTAGTCCATTACCATAATTTTAATTTAACGATCATCAATAATTTTCGAAAATAATGTCAATGATAATAAAATAAGCAGCAGAGATGGTAATAAAACAGGTGTTATTGATGTAAATTCCGCTTTAAATGATACAGGAGGCCCAGTAAGAAGATTTTTGTGTATCTTTGATATGATAGCGATTACGCACTTCTGTATGCTTAAGATTTTTATGACATGACAACCGAACGCAACGTTTATGACATTATAAACCTGCGATTGTTAATTACCATCTGTTTTCAGGTTTTTTACATTTTATTTTTATGCTTTTTAACAAAAAAATTAATTGTATTTAATTTGTATTATAATGCCTTTATTTACTAAAAAAATTCTGAAATTGAAATGTAACTAAGGAAGATGATCAATAACTAAAGATTTTTATAAAAGAAATATAGTGTTAACTGAATGTGTTATTTATTTATTTTGCTGCATTAAATCAAGTTGTCAAATTACTGATAATATATTTTATGAAAACATTACATTTTACGTAATTTCTTTGCTTCTTATTTATTAATTTATATCGAATACCTAAATTTACTGCTACTAATTTACATTTGTTGAATAGTTTAGTTCAGATTTTCACATATATTTTTGCTATGATTTTTTCAGAGTCAAGGTATTAAAATAAACATAGAGTAAATTATGACGCTGATTTGATAGATGATAAAGTCCGCAAATAGTTATAAATTTTTCAAAAATGTTTGACGCGGATAAGATTAAATTAATATATACAATTATCTAGTAAACTTACAATATTTATTTTTTATTTTTATAGTAATAATTAAAAAGTATAATATAGAAGTAATGGTAAATTTATGTAAATTAAATTAAAAATTTGGGTTGTAATGCTGTCTTGTAATTTGTGCGAAATATTTAATAACGCGATATACAATATATGTAAAATTACACTTTTATTTTTTTTATATTTTTAAAAAATACTCAAAAATTTTTTACAAATGCATAAAATGCTCAATTTAAATTTTATTGTAAATTTAAAAAAAATAAAAAGTTAATTTTCTAGTATCTAAATCGGTATTATAGTGATGCTTTTACTATTCCTAAAATCAAATTTAAATGGCATTTATTATTATTTTTAATATCCTTAAGGTAAAATCAAATAAATATAATATAGAACCATAATCTGGAAATACCACTGATTTTTAACGATATTCAAAAGCGATCAAAAATTTTGCAAAGAATTATTTCTATACCTAAAATTGTGAATTTTCCTTATTTCTATTTCAAAGAAATAAGCCGAGATACATAAAAACATGATCGTATCAATACAAGAACAACATATTTGGCGTCATCAATCAGAATTATAAATAGATCTATAGGTGAGTATACAAAGTACGTTTAGTTTTACTCAATACTGATAGATGTCTAACTTTTAGCTGATATCTAAATCAATTGAGCCGAGTTCTAAACCGTAATAATTTATGATATAACTCAAAGATTTGAATGGCTTTTTTTACTGTTGAGATTAAATTAACTGAATTATATATAAAATACTGAGCTGATGTGAAGTATATAATTATTTAAATGATCATTATTATTTTTAACTGTTAATATAGATATAAAATGTTAGCATTGATGCTAAATTCTGTGAATAGCAACAATTAGAAAATATTATTGACTTTTACAGTACAATAATTACGGTCTTGCGTAATATTTTTATGATACTTTACATTAAATTTATGGCATAGTTCTTTAATTGCTAGCAACAACTGGAAAATATTATTGACTTTTACAGTATAATAATTACGGTCTTGTGTAATATTTTTATGGTATTTTACGATATAATTATGGTCACGTTATTTAATCGTTGGTAATATAAATCTACTGTAAAGTTTTTTATGTTTAGTATTAAAATAGTTTTATATATTATTTTTATCAATTTATATAAAAAAAGTAACCGGTATTAATATATTCTGGTGAATCGTCTGTATTTTTTTTATTGTTAATGCATATTGTGTTTTAGAACCGTTAAGTGAATTAGTTAAGCTAATAACGAAATATTTTAAAATCCGAAATTAACCATATTTAAAAAAAATAGTATTGTGTCTATACTTAGTTACAATCGGATTATATATTTTTTTATAAATTTATCTTAATAATTTAAATAATTTTACAAACATATTAATTAGCTTATAAACATTTTAATTTATTATTAAATAAAATTTGTTTAGAAATAGGAATATAAAATTAAAATTTGTCGTTATAATTTAAATGAAAAGAACTATAAAACGTTTTAAAATTTAAGTTACAAAAAAAAACATTTAATTAAGTTATAATACATTTCACTGAAGATCTGAGACCATTATTATGTTGTCTTTAGTCTCTAAAAGTCTAAAGCAATACGTGCTTTGGAATTTTGTGTTTGTATTTAAATATAAGGTTGTTTTAATCGACGCACCGACTATTGATCTCCTGATAATTAATTATTCTTCCTAACAATTGATTCTCCAGTATTTATATGAATGTGTAGGTATATATTTTTAAATTTAATTTAAATTTAAAAACTTTAATTGGTGTGGTATGCGCTTGTCAATAACTTATAGTTTATTTTATGTGCATATCTGTATTGGAAATGGTTGATTATCCGGCAGTCACTAAGAGACTGAGAGAGTACGCGACCTGCATAGCGTCGCTTGGCACTCCATCTGGTCTCTAGTGGGACTGTTTTCTGGCTGTCTCTGCTGCCAGTTTACCGCTGCTGTTTTCACAACAATCAATATATTTTTTTTTTATTTCGTTTGGAAATTGTATAGATTTTTATTTGTTTATTAATTTACTTTTAGATATAAACTGGAATCGAAGGGGCAGGTGAATTTATGTTATTTTTTTAGGGAGGCGTAGTAGCATAAAGCTTGGAAACCGCTGGACTACATATGTATATAAATAAAAAAATCAGAAAATTATTTTTTTGCGGAGGGGGGTGAAGTACAAAATTTGAAGTTGCGCCACTGATCTCTTTTCATCTAAATCCGGCTCTGCAAAGAACGCTTGCATAATATTTATATTATATATTAAGAATTAAATCAGAAGCAACTAAAACATGGAAATAAAAGATGTGATTTGATTTTTTTAAATGTGTTTAAAAAGTTTTTAAATTGCGACGCAAATTAGTTTTATTTTATTATTATTTTGTTGGTTCGAATAATATTTTGTAATAAAAATTATTTAATAAATAAACAAACGAAATATTTAAGTTTCTTTCAACAGCAATAGATGTCTCTTTATACATATATTCGAATTTAACGTAGCCGAGATCAGAACCGTTATAATTTACGAATAAGTAGATAGGCGGCAGTTCGTTTGCGAATGTGGCCTCTCGATTGCAGAATTTAGTCTCGTCGCGATGTCCGCCCTGACTGCGTTCGCGCTGGTTTCCTTGGTGGCTGGGGTCCTCGGTCGACCGTACGATCCATCCGATGGCGAGATCCAGGCGCTGCTGCCTCCGCAGGGGCAATTCGAGGCCTTCTACCCTAGAGAGGCCCACGGTGTACCGAACGGCTCGTCGAGGCCTTCCCACGGCCACGGCAGCTTCTACAAGCACAGGAATCCAGCTCTGGTGGATGCCAAGAATCCTGCGGCCTATGGATATCGCTTCGACGGAGGCCGCAGATTCAACTTTGACCGATGAAATCGACCAGCTAGCAAAACCGCACTACACTTTCCAAATCGAATCAGAGGCACGTTTATGTAACAAATATAGAAATCTATAAAATCTTATATATTTTTTTATTTATATTATTATATGCCTATTTTATCAAAACGTGACTATCCGCATGCGTATGTAGGTACATATGTTGCACAATGCTCGTGTGACTGTACGTTTCATTCGCGTGAGCGAACGAAAGTCTTTTAATTAGGCTGTGTTTTATGCAATATGTGTATAATATTTGCATTGGAAATTTTATTAAGAAGGCAAAAAAAATATCTTAGTAATACATAATAAAATACATTACATTTGTTAATAAAAATCTCGCAACATGATAATTTTATCAAAATATATATATAAATTGTAAGAATATGTAAGTAAAGCTTTTGCATAAAATTATTATGAATCGAGAGCTCCAGTTTTTACTAATGGTATCCAGTTGCGATATATAATATAGTGATGTTGTGAGAATCTGAACAGTTATTTGCCGATAAGTTTCAATAATGTCAAAAAAAATTAAAATCTTAATCAAAGTTTTATTTTAATATTAATATCACTCATCCTAATTTTTTTGAAGCAATGCTAAACACTGTTCTGGCTCTTGCTACCTTTTTTAAAACTCAAATTTTTTTGCTGCTTTTGCTGCGATGTATGTACTTCATGAACAACTTGTTTATTTTACACTTATGACATTACATTTTTACAAATTATATTGTATTTTATAATAATATTATAAGGATTTAATTAATAATATAAAAATATCATAAACCAATATCCAACTTTATAAATAAAAATTTAAAATAATAAAAATTATATTATATAACAAGTAACAGCAAATATTAACCCAGAAGAAAGGACGTTTTTAAAATATTTTTCCAATAACAAATTAATATATAAAATAATCTCCATCGACAGATGCAACCTGTGCCATCAAAAGTATTTTGTAAAAACTGACAGGCTGTGAGTTAAAATATTTGTAAAGAAGAATTTTAACTTCACTAACACTATTAATTTTTATTTTTAAATTATGTTGTAGAGACTTAAATAAATGGTAATCTGATGAGCAACAGTTTTCCATCCGAGAGCATTAATTTTTTTCTCGCGTGATTCTCGCAGTATGAGGCAGGCGCGTCGCATTGTTCTCGTCGCTTAGTGCGTGTGGTACATACAAGCCTTGTACCTGTATATTAAGCTTTTTTTAATATTTAATAGCTATAATTAGCGCTGTAACCTTTTTTGCCATACTGTCAATTAATAATTTGCGGGTGTACGGAGACATCTTTTTGCAATTGTGTGAACACCCATTCCTTTTCATTTTAGCCATAAATGCTCTATAGGATTTAGGTCTGGTGACTGTTTAGTCCATCTTTTGACGCAAACTAACTCCTGCTTTTCAGCGAAGTATCTCATGGAGCGTTTTCTTGCTGGAGTCGGATGGCTGCTGTGCTTGGAAATATATTCCAGTAAGAATCCATTAAAATGGATTCCAACATTGAAATATGAATGTTACTGTTCATATTGGTTTCCTACCCCTGCTGCTGCCATGCAAACACACACCATACTGCTTCCGCCACTATATTTGACTTTGGGTACTACGCAATCAGTACGATATTCTTCTCTGACTTCTTTAGTTTATTTTAAAAAAAAAATTATTGTATTGTAAATTTTTAATATTTTTTTTTAATTTCTACGATCGTTTATTAGTTCTAAATTTTCCTCTGCAATGCATTGTTTTTATTCTAATCTCATCTTAAATTGAAACTAAAAATAGCAAAAAAAATAAACTCATATTTTTTATTATTAAATATATATTTATAACGCGCTTTATTATCTTATTATTAAAATAAACAAAAACAGTTTTTATTAAATTATTAATATAATGTTGGTCCAATTATATCTGCGTTTATTTTCTTACATTTTCAAAAATGTAAAACTTTAAATAAAAACAATAATTTCACTATTTTTCGGTGTTTGTTAACAGTAGTTGTATCAATAATGCTATTTAGAAACGGGATATTTTTTGTTTCGGAATTTTCAATCCTAAATCAACAATGACAGTGGAGATAAAATAATCTCAGTTAAGCTACATTATGTTTTATGAGTTACAATAGCAGTTAAAAACATGTAATGTAATGGGCAGGAATGCCATTAAATTTATAAAGTGTCAAAGGTGGTTCTAAAAATTTAAAGGCGGGTAGTCCTTATGGGTTGTTAGTGAGGATATTAGGACTTACATCAAACCATATGTGAGATAAACTGTACTGAAACTAGCATAAGAGCATAATCTCATTGATTGTCTGAAGAAAACTTTGCTCAGCGAATCACAATATATTATTAATTAATGATTCTAGAAAATAAATATATATTTTTGTGTCGAATTGTAACTAAAGATGCAAAATAGATTATTTACTTTATCATCTGAAGTAAAATGAATCAACTCAGGATTACACAGTAAAAAAATAATGTTATGCATAGTGTGCTTATTAATTCGCTTAAAAGCGACTCAGACATTTTTTTATAAATTAAAGAAGGGTAATTTTACACAAAAACAGCGCTTCTTCTCGTGTACCCAAGAAAACGATAGAAAAAATCCATAGATTTTTTTGGCAACTCTAATTTCATCCACCGTATTCTTCAGACATTGCTTCAATCGATTATCATCTATTTTGATCCTTGCGAAAATTTTTAGTTGAAACAGATATGTTACATAAACAGATATAAAATATGTCTAAAATAATTTATTGCTTTAAAAAATTCATTATAAAAAATTATTAATACGCAGAAAATAATTGTAGAAAAAGTTGGAAAATAGAATTTAGTATAATTATCATTTAGTATTTTTTTTAATAAATGTCATATTAATTTAAGATTAACAGTAAAAATATGTTGTTAAGTACTTAATTATAAAAAAATGAATAATCCGTGACTTATTATTATAAATATCGAACTTGACTATGATACGAATCATTGTAGAATGAAAAACTTTGCTATCTAATTTTGTAGCATTATTTTAAAGCTAAGAAAATAATTAAATATCTGATTTTTCAGTACAACATAAACTATTGAAATATATGTATTTTCATTTCCTTCTAATATAAAATTAAAAATCCTTGTTTATGTTCAAAGTACATATATACAAAATTGTTTCAGTAGCGAAGTAAAAACATTGATTGACAGATTGCAGCTTTGATAAATAAAGATTAGGCTCACTTTATTTTAGATGATCGTAAATTTGATTTATTCTTTGTTATTCATCTTATATAATATATGATGAAGTAGACACTAATACGTCAAAACAATGTATAATGAAAGTTTGGATACGAAATATGATACAATTATATTATTTCTCTTTTGGACAGTTATTTTACAAAAGTAGTAACCGCGGTCTTGAACTGCTCTTGAATGTTCTACTGATTATTTTTGAGGTTTGTAGTTATTAAAAATCGACTTTTGAAAAATTGATTAAAACTGGTTGTCTTTTTTCTACAAAAAAATATAATAGAAAAATATTTATTCTTATCTTTTTCTGTCTATAGTTTAATTCTAAAAATATAACAAAATTAAACAAGGAGCGATTAAAAATGATGCACTAATTTTAAACACAAAATTACTTAAAATATAAAATCGTCTCCTAATGTATAATTTTTTTTTTTTTTTTGCTTTATTTTTCTTAAATATTTACTAAACCATTTTTTTTGCATATTGTTTCAAAAGCTCTCTTGAAATCCAAGAAAACTGCTCTAATGATTTTGTTTTAATTCCGATTGTTGTTTACATTGAATATTTAGAGAAATAATGAAATCCTTTAATTGTTTAATTACTACTTTTTCCATTACATTTTCATTCAATGGAACATTAATTGGTCTTATTTCCTAAACATTTTTACTATTTTTTATTTTAGGTATATGTATAATAATAGCAATCCTAAAATAATCAAGTATACCTAAAATTTTAATTTAGTTCATAGTATTTCCCAAGTTGCTTTAAATATATTTACTGCTAATTCATCTGTACTCTTATCTTTTTTTGACTTAAAAAATATTTTGTAAATTTCTTCTAAAGATATTGATTTAAATTAATGAAATTTTACATACAATGTGTCATTACTATATTATACTAAATTATTAAACTGAGGTATTGAATTCACAATCTCTTCTATACTCAAGGTAGTATGTATTAATTTTTATATACATTTCCATCAGTCTCGATATGTATTATGTCGTTTCTCTGAGTAGTTTTCCACATCTTATTTGGGTTATTTTTATTTCATTTATCAATTTTTCAAACCATTTTTTAGCTATTCTTAATGCTTTGACTGCTATTTTTCTACATTGTTTGTATGTTTTTCATTTCTTAGACTAGATAAGACTTACTAATCTTAAAATACCAACTATTAAAGAACACTGCCATTTTCATACAAAAAAATATTATAAAATTGTGATTTAATAATATTTATTTAAAATTGCATATCATTTAAAATAAATTTACTTATATTAAAAAATGCATTTAAGCCTTTAAATACCAACAATTTAAGAACACTAATTATTATACCAGAAAATATTTTACTGTTTTACACATTGTGCATCATTGATTACGATAAAAACAACCTTTAACCTTTTAAATGCCAGCGACTAGTTAGTGGGTCATCTATTATTTTTTTCAGGCGTCAGTATTTTTTTCTTAAAATAAATATAAAATTCTTGATTTACTTGATTTAGTAATATTTTAATAATAACTTAATATGTTCTAAAAAATTAGGTGATTAATTTAAACATAAGCACATATTGCTTTAGAGCTTAAAGACAACATATCGATGGTTATAATAAATAAAATATTAAGTATAAATAATAAATAAAAATTAGTTGCATTGAATTATATTTTTATGCAAGTTATAAAAAAAATCTAGAAACATAATACACACGTTACGTTTATTGTCACGGCGTTATACGTTAACGATGGACCGTTTAACGCTCCGCCGCACACACGCTTCTCCATCTAATGCCCTTAAAATTTGGAAAAAATAAAAATAAAAAACATAAACACACACACACAAAGTTTGACAACTGAAAATAATCGAGGTAATTGGATTAGGAGCGTGGGACGCGTTGACAGGTCTTAGGTAACGGGTTCGGCCGCAGCAGGGTGGGGTGTACCTCGGGGCCGATATAAAAAGGCCGGACCCCTAGTCAGGGCTCATCTGCCCGACAGGACGAGACCTCAGCACATCACTTCTCGACCCTACCTACACACAACCCACATTTACCATGAGTTCTACCAGCCAAACGGTAAGTGCGAAAAAATCCAGAGCCGTCTAGCGCGCGTTGCATCTCGCACCTCAAAACTTATGTAAATATTGCTCTTTGCCATTTGTGCTTCTTGCAGCTGCTGCTTCTTCTCCTCGGATGCTTCGCTCTGGGGGACTGCTTCTTCCTGCGCTGGGGAGCCGATTCTTCGTGAGTATTTTCCACTTATTCAATCAAGAAGCGTCTGACGCGACTATGATTCATCATGCATAATTTATCAATGTTTTCAAAATAATATTAAAAGCAGTTTAACTTATTTTTATAAAATAAGTATAGATGATTAATTTAACATTTATTTAACAGTTATTTAATATAATATTTTTATTATTAAAACATAGTTTGGGTAAGATATTTTAAAGTAAAGTATAACGTATAAGTGTAACGTATAAATTATTTTCAACTCTAATAATATTGCTCCTATGTAAGGATACTCTTAAAACGTATAGTTTATATGGTAAAAATGTGCCACATTTAATCATAAATTTATTAAAGTTTAACTGTAGTTAAAAATATGCATTACTTATCAATCAATAAAACATACTATTAATCTATTTTAAGTAATTTATGAGACCTATTTATACAAATCTCTGCTTATAATCTTGAAATAATTGTATATTTTAAAATTGACTTTAACACTGATATTTAATCGTGTAATTTTTACAGATCTTTTTCCATTCAACCATATCTGTAATCGCTGAAACAGCAATTAGCAATTTTACATATTTATTAGCCGTCGAGAAATATAATTGAATTTTATTCATAACACTAAATTCTATACAATTTAATTCAGCACTAAACTGCTAGAAAATATTATTATATTTTTGTAAATCGTTTCACTTTAAATGCCATAATCGTTTTATGTTCTTATTATTTTTATACATTTACATATATTACGACTATAAATTAATATATCAAAATATTTTCAATCAAAAACAGTTTACGAGATAATGCAAAATATGCCCTTTACCGTAACAATAATAAATCATAAAATGAGATTAAATCATTTCAATGTCCATTAATTTTTATTTTTTCTAGTCTTAATATTTACATACATATATATTTATATGTAATAATAGCAGTACATATAAAATTTATTTTGTATTTTATTATATATAATAAAAATATGTAATATTATGTTTTACCCTAAAATTATTTTTAAATCAATTAAGATTCGTAATTTCTATAAATTTTTACAGTTTTTTTTAAATAGATAATTGCGCTACCTTCTTTCGTTTATACTATACCATCAAGGCGTTCCATCATATTTAATAGTCTGTATTTTCTGTATATTCACTATTTTAAAAGTTTCCAATCTGAACTACCTTCTCCAAATTGTGCCAAAAAATTTAAGAATCTTCTTCAAACTATTTTAAATTATTTAATTATCACTTTTTTTAAAAATCCATATTTATACAACCCAATTATTTGATGATTTTTAATTTTCGTTGTACATTTGAACCCTAAAAAAAATATGTAGCATTAACGTCGAAGGTCTCTTCCGCAGGCAAACGGCAGCGGCCAAGTCTTGGGGGCAGGCGAGCCCCCAGATGCCGACCAGATTCTACGGATACGAGCAGCGCAAGGTGTACTCTCCGTTCGCGGAGTCCGCCGGAGCACCCATCCCCATCTCGGTGCCGCTGCAGGCGTCGCTCACTCCCGTCGCTCTGCAACACGTGCAGTTAGTGCCGTGCATGTGCCCCGTGGCGCCCGAGGAGGCCGACAAGTTGATGGAGGGTCCTTACCTGGCGCAGCCGACGCAAGTCGTGCAACGCCCCGACGCACAAGCAATGACCAAGCACTAGCGCGGACAGGGGCGCAGGACGCGCTGCTAGCGCTGCTGCAGGCCATCTTCGACGTCGTCTACCTGCTGCGACACCCAAAAACGTGGCTCTCGCCCGCTTCCGGTGAAATCAATAAACCGCAAATTTAACCGTTAAATAACGACGTTGAGTAACAACGACTTTCGCGCGCTCCGTTCTATCATCATCATTATTATTAATGCTATTTATTTATTTATTGTACTTGTCGCGTGTATGTGTGAGTCTTATATCCATGTGTATTTGAATATTGCGAAATAAATTATTTTTAATCTTATATTGCTTATTTTTATTTTGTCGGCGTTATGTTAAAATACGATGTAAGCTTCCACGTCTTTTCAAATTAACGACTATCAAAGCCGTTACATAAAATACTATAGTATTTTACAGATTGATCCATAAGTCTTTGCATTTTTAAGGTGCGGATTAAATGAGTTAAAAATTACAACGTATAATACTTTTATTAAATTATATATTCTCCATTTCTTTATATATTTATTAATACATTTTTGTAAAATAAATCACAATAAAATATTGCGCGGATCTAAAAACATGATCGTTTGAAGCAATGCCTGAGGAATACGGTGGATGAGAAAATAGTTCCTAAGAAAATCCATCGATTTTTTTATACATGGGTGTGAGCGCTGCCTTGGTGTAAAATTTTTAATTTATTAGAGGTGGTTTTTATGGTTTGAATCGCTTTTAAGCAAATTACTCATAACATTATCATATTGGGGTGTATTCCTGATCTTGGAGTTGGAATTGAAGATTAATTGGCACCCAACCACTGCCTTCTATATGGCGTTTTAAAGTAAAAGACTTACATTTTATCTCCAGTAACAATTCGACTCAAAAATAAACCTTTCTGTCGTAGAATTATTTTTTATTAGCATATTAAGATTTGCTGCGCGAAATTTTCCTCAGAAAATTTATGAGATACTCATATTCTAAAAATTTTTAGCTACCCTAATTTTTAAAACAATCTGTATATGGTTCTCAATCGAATATTCGATTATTCGAATTATTTTTCCGACTTTTAACTACATAAATATTATAATATTCGCAAAATATTTGTTTATACTATCTCAAATAACAATTTGTGTACTTGAGCAACACTCATAATCATTTTTTATCTCAATTTATCTGGTTATTTATGTGTCTTTATTCTTATCAAAAATGTTTATCGCGGTATCCACTAAGACCGAAATTCGCAGAATTTATTTGTTGAACGAAACAAATTTGCACAGTATTGTGTTATGCAAATTTTTATAAAATTTAACCATAATTAAGGTATATAATAAATATTATACAATAATTATTTTTTATTTAAATAATATTTTACATGCAATTTATTTATTTTTTTGCAATAATTTGTTAAATATACCATCGATAAAAACTGACAAAAAATTAAGAATATATTCGAATAGTTAAAATTACGAAAAATTAAGAACCCTATATCTCTTTTCTTAACGTTGGATCTGAAGCTAGAAAACAAATATATTTATGCTTCTAATCTGCTTAGGTAATTTATGTTTATACTTAAATCTTTGGGTACTTAAAAATACTATTTGTTATTCCCTCTGAGTTTTCCATACTGTCCAAATTCAGGAAATTTAGGATTTTACTGTAAATTTATTCGTTTCGGTTAGGTTTGGGTTTAAACAACAAGTGAACGTTTCGCATCTGTCAATGTTAAGTGTGGCGCCGTGCTAACAAATGTGGGTTAATATGGTCTTGCGTATTTTTACTTTTTAATTGCTGAAATTAAAAGATTTTTAAGGTTAGTATAAAAAGGTTTGTTATATACTATTTTTATAGTTTAATTTTTAATGACTAGAATTTTATAAGATATGGTTTATTGGTGTTAAATTGTTTCTGTAATATATTGGTTTTAAGGCCACACTTAAAAATAGTTCCATGATATGTTTGGTGAATTAATTTTTTTTTACTACTTTTAAAAAATAATAAAATAGTATTTTTGTACCACCCTTTTATTTGAAATTTTTCTCTTTTATTTTTACTCTAAAACTTGACAGTTGCCTGTGACAAAAAAAACTACACAAATTGCTTAGTCTATCATGAGCCATTGAAGAATTACATAAATTTACTGAATGATTTCGATGAAACTGCCACTGAAATACTTTATATATTATTTCTATATATTTATTGTTCACTGTAAAATTAAATAAATTTCTAAGTTGTTCATTTTTATAAAATACTCATTTAAAGGCGGCAACAATTTTTTTATGTTTCTCGTATATTTGATGGCAAGATCCATAGAATATTTTATCTAACGATATTATATTTGAACCAGTTGTGGCCAAATTTTGTGGCAACTTCTGAAGATTTTCAAATCTTTAGCTTAGTTTTTCATTTTAATTGACACTAATCAAAAGTTACATATTCACATGTTTCAAAAATATTTTTTTTCTTAAATATATTATACACATTTTACAACTTAGCTTAATCGTTACTCTGTAGTTGAAAAGTTTAAAACATTTTATTTATTTTTGTGATGATCGTAGCAATAAAAATGTTTTTGCCTGTATTTTTGTTTGCTGTTTCACTTTAAAGCTACAGATAAAGTGAAAATCTTTTAGTTGTCATTTCTTTTTTTTTGTTGCTATTTACTTAATTTGTACAAGATCCTCTAAAACATTAAATATCCTTAGCAACTGTTGGTACACTGTAGTTACAGCTTATTTTTAAATAACCACCGAGTATTGTAATATTTTTAAAGACAAGCGTAAATCTTATATAAATATTTATCATCTGACAAAGAAAAGGAAATACAATTTTTTTTTTAAATACATAAACATGGTAAATTCATTCCCTTCAATAATTTACGATTGCAGTTGTAATATAACTGATGTCTGAAATAGAGAGTATTAAAGTTGTCAACCTGCTATTTATCTAAAATCTATTGTGCTGATTTCTTTCTAGCATACTGTTTTGATTCGATAAAGTCAATGAACTCTTCCTTAATGAAACAATTACTACAATATGTAATCATAACATATCTCATAATTGAGTCATTTGCGCATTATGAGCACTCAGTACAATCGATAAAAATGAAAAAGTACTTTTCCTTATGAATTTCATTCGAAATACTTTTCCTCACTTCGTTGCCAAGTAGAGTTATTACCTAATTTTGAATGTTATTTGAAGTAAGTTATATATTTTCCTGTATGTTTTACGACTTCGACACGGAAGTGTATTTCTTGGTAATTAATTATGAAATTAAGATTCGCAATTTATACTGTTAATACCTAGTCTTAACTAATGTTATGCCTGTACTATTTTGATCTTTGTCTACCTATCTTAAGATAGATTGATTATTTATTACAATTTTCTTCACACGAAATATGCTTGAAGAACTGAATTCGATACATACATGATAGTTGTTTTTGGAACAAAGCTTAGGGTTTCTAAATTCCTTCTACATTGCTCACACCTTTGGACTACAGAAATATTTTTTTAACATGCATATGTGCTATTTAAGCCATATTTAATATATTTCAAATTTTATTTGCTTTACTTGAATATAAATGTATATTTCTACAAACTGTCAAATGTAACTTAAATTCATACATATTAATTAAAGTTATATTAATAATGATTTTTAAACATGAAATTTAAAATAATTATAATTAAGTACTCGATTAATCAAATTATTTTAATTACCTACTTATAAATACTTTCCAAATTAATACAAAAAACAATAATATTCGTAACTGAGAGAACGGTTGATGAATGACACCGAAATTTAATTATTTCTACAATTAAAATCAGTCCATTGTTAATTAGTAGTTAATTAATAATCACAAATTGGTTCATTATACCATCCAAAATTTGTGAACAATATAAATTTTAAGAAGAATCGAATCATGCTGCTGAGGTTCAATAAATTGGTAATCTACATAATAATCAAAGGACCAGCAGGGTTTCAAATGGACTTTGACTAGTATAATGGTAAAAGCAAATACATATAATACATTTGTCAAAAATATTTTTATTGACAACTAACTGCGAGGTATTTATAATTTATGTAAATTATGAATCTTGTGAATTCTGGGAAGAAAACGGACCAAAACATTTTATCTCCTAAGATACATTGAGCATACATATCCTTCGTATAACCCTTTGAGTAGTGAGTTATTTTACACATCTTTTTAATTTGTTAGTATACAGCTGGAAGTGAATTAATTTTACGTATTATTCCAAAATTATTTCTGTTGCATTATTTTATATTGCATTTATAGTAAATTATAGAGAAAAATACTGATTTTTAACGTTTAATTGCTTTGATTAATTTCACTCTTTTTTTGTATTAGTATGTTGTAATAATTCATTCAAATACTTTCGTCTATTTATTTTTTATATATTATTCGGATTTTGTGTATTTTGTTTATCAATTCAGGAGCTCTCAATATTTTTTATAAAATAAAATTTATTTATTACTCCATAATTTATTGCTATTATTATTTATAAAAATCATTTACTTTAAATCATATTACAATTAGTATTATATAACGTTTTTATTTATTATTATATTATATCTTCAGTTATATATGTAAATATTTATATACCTCAAAATAGTAAAAGTTTGACCGCCGTAAATGTACGGCGATACCCCTCAAAGACGTTTATAATAATCAAAATTGTCTCTGTTCTACCGATTTAAACCGTATTATAAAAAAACAGATAGTACATATATTTATTTATTTATTTATATATATTTTTATTGAAGCAAACAATAACTGTATTACTATAATATTTATTGGCATTTATTTTAGAATAAAAAAGATATTTAATTCTAAGACAAAGTAGGCATCCACATTTTTGCTTTTGCTTATATTATTATAGGTTTTACTTGAAAAATATTTAATAATATTTATTTATTTAAAAAAAAATTAGTACGTATTACAAAAATGTAGTCATTTTAACAAAAATAATTAAGTGATTCGCGTGCTATATCGATGTATGATACGCCATAAAAAAACAGCGAATCATTTTGCATTTGTCATCTAACGATGATGTCTGATTTTGAGCAACAATGTAAAGTTGTAGAATAAGGTAATTAAAGCAGTAACTAAAATGTATCTATTGATTACAATCTGACCATTAAAACTTGACTGATTTCTCCAATATCATTTTTGACTCTATACAAAATAGTTTAAAAATTTATTACACTCGGAAAGAAAAATCTCAATTCAATGACTGATTGCCTTCCGGTTACATCAAATTTAAAACGACTTTTTATGGATAGATTCTAAACAGGCTTTCCTTTATTAATATAAAGATCTTGCTGTGAACATCGAGAAGTACTGAATCTTGAAAAATGGGAGCTACTTAAAGAGAACCTAATGTTTGTATCCTAACACTCTTAACAAAAAGACACTAGAATATATCTAACATATTTGTATATGATCCTTATACTTATAGAAGTAATGATAAACAATGCAGAGAAGTAGATTTTTAATATCATAAACATATATTTGATTACGAAATTGACGGTCAAAATCACGAAGCAAAAACGCTTTGCTTTAAACCGATTTATTTCACGGTACAATGTCATTGGTTGTGTGTTTTTTGTACAAATCGAATAGTTGCACTTTCGCGAACAGGTAGTGCTCAATTATAGACAATTACAATGAGCATCGGCAAACACAAGTTTCCCTCGCACGCGAAAATAACCGCTACTTCTTCTATTATAGAATACTTCTTCCACTTCTTCTCGCCGAGAGGCGTTTACGATTTGGCGAAGGAAAGTGCGAGCGATTTTTTTTTCACACAATGAGCGCGCCGTAAATCGATTATCTAACAATTACTCTTGACGAGTTATAGTCAGAAATAACCAGGGCTATCAATTTATGCGTTGAAATGTGAACTAAAATTTAAAATTTATTTTATAACTATACATAAATAAATAGTTAGCATTACTTGCAAATAGTAGGAAATAAATCTTTTACTAACATTACCAGTTACCATTACCATAGTTACCAATTTTATTATATTTACAAAAAAAATATTCATCATTGAGCTCCAAAGTAGATGTTAGTAGAAGTGTCAAAGAAGGTCTCTAAAGATGTGAATGCTGATCGTTGGTTGTCTGCATTCCTACCTATATATAATTTAAGTACGAAATAGCGTAACCCATAAGGTCGAAGACTAATAACTCTGCGTTGCGGGTTCGAGTCCCAGCAGTGGCAGTCGAATTTTTTTTTAATAAAAATGTCATACTTTTCTCAATCGGTAATGCTATTTTAACACAGTATGTATTACACATTGATCCGTTGGTTGAATGATGAAGGAAGAGATATTATTTTTTTGTTTTCATTATAGTAAGATGGCGAATATTATGATTTTTATGAGCGTAGTCCGTAACGTCTCAGACTAGTAACTCTGAGGTTGTGAGTTCGAGTCTTGGCAGCGGTACTCGAATTTTTATTTTAAAAAATTTCTTTATTATTAAAAAAAACTAGGCTCAGTTGCATGACATTTATTGCTTATAAATTATATTACACATAATAATTTATAATTATTAATACAGATGTCAACGATTCCCAGACTGGTAAATAATACTTACTTATAGGTATTCATTATATCTGATTGACTTACTCAGTTGGTACAGATTTACCCCGTTTTTTTTTAATAAAAATAAACAATAAATTTGCCCCATCCTACATAATATTTATTTTCCGACCCTTTCGGTAGAACGGTCAATTACAAAAGTGTTGCCGTTGGGTGTTTTTTTTTTTATAAAAGTGCCACTAATTATCCTTTGTCAAGGCATTTGTAAAAGATACTTATAATCTTTCTGGTTTAATGCGTGATTTATATGCAAAATGTTTTCATTGCAAAAAATAACTTTGTCTTAGACTTATATGTTTTTGTGATGTATTAGCATAATATTTAGATTCTCACGCCTACCGTACATTGTGAATTAAAGGAACATATTTATATATTATTTTTTATTTTCGAAAAAAATATAGTAAAATAAAAAGTCAAGCTTTAAATAAATATATACAATTATTTAGTGAACTATTTCGATATAAAAATAGTAGACGTCGGTGCGAGCGGCAGCAAGCTATGCGCTCTAAACCTTTGCTTTTTATGTTTGCATAACTCAAAACTCATTGGTTAACTAAATTATTTTTATTAGTTATTTTTAGAAGCTTAACAAATAATAATATATTCAAAATAATATTAAAAGTATATCGGGCATCGTGTTTCGTATCTAGAATATTATTTAAAAATATTTTATTATTTATAGAGCGACATGTTAATAAAATTATTATGTATATCATTTAAATCGATAAATTGTTGTTAATGAATCAGTTGTAAGTTATAAAATAAAGATTTATCAAACCACATATATGGATTATTATTTTACTACACTTTAATATAAAAGATTCTTAATTATTAAGTGAAAAACAATTTTTTAAATTAAAAATTAATTTGGAACACAAGTAAATTGAAAAAATAAATGTTTTAGATTTTAAAACATATACATATATAAAAAATGCAATTCCTTCAGATTCATAAAGTGTTTTCACAGCAGTTGTAATCTAAAACAAAACTGAAAAAACATTATTAAAATGGTTTAGTAATTACCTAATAAAAAAAGCAAACAGTATTAGTATATAATTAAATTGTGATCAATTACTACAGACTAGGTTTTCTTAGACTTACCTTTTCTCGCAAATGCATACCGTGATTAATAATTTAAAAAATAATATTAGTAAATTATTTATAATTTAAAAATATATGTCACTGATTAATAAACTTGACTTTAATGTCTGTTGTCTAATTATTTAATTTGTAGTTATTGATTGTGTTTACTTCGTCGGAACTCATTGGGCTTACGTTTGCCATGTTGCATTTAAAGATTGACAATGTAATATTTCTTAATAAAAAAATTAAATGAGCACTGTAGTTACACAATTAAATAAAGGGTCAAAAATACAAATTAAATTAAATTAAAAAATGATATACAAAATAAGATACATACAAAAATTAACGATAAAAATAGTGTTTTAAAAGTATGTTTTAAGTATTGCATTTAAAAATATATTAACAAGTATTTATTAAAAAATAAATAAGGACTTATATTTAATGGAACAAATAAATATAGTTTAAGAGTAAAAATATTGTACGAAGTTGTGAGTCTATATATTAAATTTTATAATATAATCCGCATTATTAAAAAAATATTTGTTTCATTATTAAAATAAAAAGTCACTTCTGCTATAAGATTTTAACCTAAAGACGCAGCTAAAAAACGGCCGAAATAAGGAAGACCTTATCACAGGAGATAAAAACATCAGAAATGTATATAAGAGAAACGTAAAATTTCACAATAACCATGTTTGAGGGATCTCTTCTCTAAAAAAAAGCTAGTCATTTGAACTTGTAAGTCTAATAATAAAATATAATTTATTTTACAAAATAAACAAAGAATTAATGCAAAAGAAGAAGTATTACAAATGTTATGTGGCAGTTACGACAAGCTTTACATTGGTCGATCAAACCTCATAATTTCACAAAAAATAGAACATAAAAACGCGATAAAAAATAATATGTGCTTAACCATGCTTTCTATGAAAACCACTTTATAAATTTGACACAACTAAATCTTAAAAATCATCAAGAAATTAAAAAAGGTTAAGAGATGACACGAATGCGATTCGAATATTTGGTTACCAGTCTTAAATCGAGCTAAACTAAATATTAATAAAACTCACACATTTAACACAAGATTTAATTAAAGAGGATGCAGCAGTCGAAATATGGTCCAAACTATGCCCGAAAAGATAATCACAAAATCGAAGGTAGAAACGTATATGTATATTTCAATATAACTCAATATTTTAATAGTTAAATAGTTGCAAATAATTCGTGTTCATGACCGAAAAATCACAACTGAAATATATAATACAAAATCACGATGAATCCCGAGATTAAAAAAAAATATATATATATATATTGTTTATTTTTTCACGCCATAAATATATTTAAATATGTTTGAGATCGCGTTTTAGTCTCTATATATTTCGCCAAGATACTCTCAGCTTTATCAGGAGATTTTTTTAATTTTTTTTTCTCTTATCTGTGCGAATTTAAAAAATAAAAAACCTCTTGATGATGCTTAGAGTATCTTGGAAAAATATATAGAGACTAAAACTCATAAAGAAAAAACGCGATTACGTAAATATATTATTTTTTTAATATAATATATAGGACATGACAAACGAGATAATATAAAAAATATATAGAATCCTTTATTTTAATTATTTCTGACCAATACGAATTATTATATAATGAGTATGAAAAATTCAATTGCAAAAAGTTGTTACCGTGATCACTGTTGTAAGTTTTTATAAATTTTACAAAACGCGAACGCAAATGTTTCGAATTCATTAAATTTTTTTTGTAATTCTCGATGTTGAATTCGCTTCCTATTTCCTTATTTACATAAACATGCCTTAAAAACACAAATCTGACCTAAAATCACGAATGGAAAGTGTAATTTTAAACGTGTGATATAATTTTAATTAGCGTGGATTACGTTCCTAATTTTTAATTCAACGATTAAAACTCTTTGTTGAGAGATTCGAAATTGCTAAGCAGCACTTTCTTCTGCAAATACCTTGGTGAAAATAGAGTTCAAAGTGCAAAAAGATTTATTTTTGCAAACCTTCCCACGAGATTTATTTTCCCAAACGTTCAAAAGATGATGCATTGCAAACAAAAAAAAATGTACCGCTCTAAAATTAAAATATCACGAATTGTCTTGCCAAAAAACACAATACATATTAAAAACACGATTCACTCGCATTTTTGCGCTTGCAAAAAATTATAATTAGTAGGCGCTTTTTCGGTGTGTAACAACTTTTATGGCACAGCCCTGAATGTGTGTGTGTGTATGTTACAGTAGTGATTATCCATAAACAATCACTGCGATTTTTCGCTAAAGCTATATAAGCCAATGGCGCTCGATTTAGACATGTTCATTTGCGGTTCGCACTCCGAGTGGATCGTGTCTACTGTACAACCTCCAAAAATCACCATGGACCTCAAAATTGTGGTATCGGAAATTGAGACACGCACTGATTTTATATAACGCACCAAATCGCAATTATTTACGCATGCTTGAATGTTATTATTACATTGGTTTTCAATTTTCATTTTTAATAAACAGATTAATGATTGTGTGTAAAATATAAAGAAAATTCGCGAGCATTTATTAGATTTTTATTTTAATGTTATGGTGTATTTTCATTTTAATGTTAATATTTCGCGACAAACTATTTTTTTATAAATAGCTTAATCATACTTTCTATATATTTTATAATATTTAACACTATATATTAATGCTTATTATTTATAATTTGAGGCGCGATTATTACTATAATTTGATTTTGATTTTCTCATCCAGTTATTAAGGCGAATGTGCTTTGATAACTATTATTATTTTTATATCGAATATATTTTTTATCAATTCCTAATACCTTATTTTGCATAAGTCGATATATTTTGCAACTATTATTATTTTCTGATTGATTTCGAACGTGTGATTATTATTAATATGATACATACTTATTTTAAAATTGGTTTTCAGTGACTGTCGATCCAATTATTATGATTGTTCATATTTTCAATAATGTTATTATTTATTAATCGCTTATTCTATTATATTAATGTATAATAATATCATACGCAAGAGATCTGTTTCAGACATTTTTTAAATATCTACAATAATATTTTGATGGCTTTATCTGCCATTATTAATTTTTTTGTAAAATTTAAAATTTATTTTTATAAATTATTATTGTTTATAATTAGTCATTACACTTATTGTACAATGCATAATTTATGCACAGGCTTTGATTAAAGCTCATATGCAATATATACTCTCGTTCCGGTGCGTAGTGTCCGTCTCGGTCAAATTGCTTTAATTCCCTCGACTCGGCAAATTGTCGTAAAAACCTTTTTGCCGTTTCCTAGTGAAAGTGTTTTTCACTTTTACCGCCACTGTTGCTACTGTTAATGAACTTCCCCTTGCGCCGGACTTTATTGTTTCATCCGAAGCACTTTCCACGCGATTCTTCTCGATTTCTATGCATCGTTACGATGAGAATCGATACGATAAATATGTGCAACTTTCTATTATTCATAATCGATTCGATTCGGCTTTCAGGCTCTCGCGTTGGTGGTACTGGCAGCAATCTTGTCTTCAGCCGCTGCGGGGTAAATATATTTTTTTATGCTCGCCTCTCCCTATCTACTATCATATTATATACCCTTTAATTAACAGGAAGCACAAGAAGGTGATAATCCACGTGCCCTACAAAGTAAAGAAGATCAAGCATACTCACACCGTGTACAAGACTATCCATCACCACCACGGACACGAGCACGGCCACGATCATAAACACGAACATGAACATGAACACGGACACGACCATGGTCGCAGCCACGGCCACCACGAAGAAGAGCATGAACACTTCCACCACCACGGCGATGTCCACGGACACCATTCCTTAGTACATCCGCGATTCGCCCTACCCGAAACGAACCACATGCAAATCACAGCTCCGATGTTCAATCACGGCAGATAGTCTCACACCACGACACCACCGAAAAGCAGTTGCGATACCAAATACCACCATAACATGTACTATATTGTTAAGTTTTTATATTTTGTTATGTTATTAATTAATACACCCAAAGCTGTTGCGCATTTTTTACTTATTTTTTATATGTACTTGTATAATAAATAGGTTAAAAATAATCATTTGACTTGTTACTGCGAGCGTGATTTATGTGTTGAGGAGATGTTATAAATTAACGACTTCTCAAAAGAGTCACACCTTACACTTGACATAGCTAATATGTATGTACAGACCTAATACTTCTCATTAAAATATTATGTACATGCGCTCCATAAAAATGTATCAAAATCAATTCTGATTTTGATACATAAAATTTTATATATATCATAATATTATTTCAAGAGTATAAACTAAAAAACTCACCCCTGTATTGGAACATTTTCAGATCGATCTCACTTAATACTTATTACTGCTGATTGATTCCAATACAGATTTTTGAAAAAGCTTACATCCCCATAGAACTTTAGCTCTCATTAAGATGATCGTGTTTAACGGGTTCGAATCTATGAAGATAAGATCTGAAGTAGCTTCTCGTAATTTTTTTCTTGTATAATTTTAAACAAAATTTTCAGAAATTGAATCAATTTGTTCTTTCTTGGTGAGGAAATAAATTTCGATCGCAACCCAACGTGCAGTATTTTTCTAGAAAAATAAATGTTATTGAGGAATTTCGTGAAGTTTTCTTGGTTCAGATTTTATAAAATCTCTGCTGGTATTGAATCAAGTTTAATTGATGAAATGTTTTTTAAATTATTTATGTGCGGTCATGTTTCAAGTTTATTCTCAATTTTATGACTCATCTATGGTCCCCAAATAATAATTTTATCAGTCCATTGATCTCAGTAATTATTTTCCTTTTGTGTTTTTCAGAAACAATTTTTATTTATTTAATTATAATACTTCCTTTAATTTTTTTTTGCATTTCTGATAAAATGATGAATAATTAGTATAATTAATTCATGTTTTATATTTTTCTGCAATTGTTCATTAGTTCTTATCCATTGTTGACTTTTATCCGGATTTTTTAGTCTTAAGGAACTTCTTTCTTACTTGAATCACTGTCATTTTATATTTTCCCATTGACGCCAAATACTATCTTTGGCCATATCTCAAAGTCTTGTATAGCTGTATTTTAGTTATTCTGCATATGTATGTGTATATAAGTTTGTTGGCTAAAATTTTGTCTTTTTACATTAATAATAAATTCCAGATACGCAAACCTATCATTTCCTTGACTTGCACTAGTTTTTATCTCCCACATTTCATACATTGTAGCTTAATTTTCATAACAGCATATGATTGGCAATAATTTCACTGACTTTGTGTATGTTGATCATTTTCCTATTATTTTTTAAAAATTTCGAATAAGTTAAAAAGTTTTCGGATTATTGCTTTAATACATATAAATTTATTAAATAGAATTAAAACTATTATATTTCCAACTGATCCAACTGAATGAATAAATATATATATATATATATATATATATATATATATATATATATATATATATATATATATATATATATATATATATATATATAAATATATATATATTAAAAATAATTGTATTTAATATTTAATTAGCGTTCATGTCCTTTAGAGTCTATATATATTTCGTCAAAATTGCTTTGGCATCATAAGGAGCATTTTTTTGTACACTTTTTTTTAACACAGTTTTAGAATTATTTTTTGGTTTTTATATCAAAAACACTCTTAAGATTGTTATCTAGTCCTCAATTGCCCTGCGGATAGAAACGTACTGAAAAATATTCGATCGTTGTGTATGTCCTGATGATACCAAAGTAATTTTGGCGAAATTTTTAAACTCCAAAGGGCCTGAAAATGTAAATACAATAATTTTTAATATACATTTTGTTTAAAAATAAAAATAACAATTTACAAAAAAATATATATATATATTTTAAGATGTTTATCTAGATGTTCATATTAGTTGTCAATTATTTTAGGCTCATTTCATACATGATATGTTAGTGTAGATATAAATAAAATGTTATCTATCCCTGGCGATGCCTTCGGGCTGGGCACGCATCTGGCCCCGGATTCCAACGCAGATAGGAAACGCTGTCTGTAAAACAATCGGTCGGCTGTCAGCGATTGATTTCCCCCCAGAGCCACAGGATTATCAAGATGTCCAACAAATTAGGTACTGCTATGAGGAGCAATAAAAGGAATTACGTTCCGTCAGTTATTTATAGCTCCTCGAAGGGCGACCAGACTCGAACATCGTAATTGCAAAACGAAAACTACGAAAATATGATAGAAAGTGACAAAGCAAAAACGGTCACGGTACATTTGACGGCAAATAAAGGAGTGGACGTGTAACTAGAAAGAAACATTCGCTGCCTTTCTTTCCGAGACAAATTGCTTCAAGATCATAAGAGACGAGAGAAATTTCTGCCTATTGCTCGATTCGATATGATTCTAAATTTTAAGGGTTTAAAAATTAAGCGAAAAGTAATAACACGTAGATCTGTTCGCAGTACAGTTCAGAATGTAACGGTCAAAGTAATGCTGTAATAAGATGCCATGGTTAAAATGCCAAAACATCAATAATGATTATATAATACTAAGCTTGTAAATATTTTGATTGTACATTATTACAGATTAAAAATTGTTTTTAAATTATAATATTTAAATCGATAATTCAGAATCAATAAATGCAGAATTAATAAATCAAAATTAATTTTTATTATTTTACGCTGCAATTTCTAATTAAAAATAATATTTATTGTACCAAAGAATATATTTATGAACTTGATAAGTCCACAAAAATATCTATATAGCTTCATCAATATATTCATGGACCGGTCAAAAAATAAACTTATGATTTTCTACGTAAGATGAACAGGTGAAAAAAATATATTTATACAAAAAACTAATTAATACTAAACGTCATTTGAGTTATCCACACAGTTGGTTAATATTGTATACTTGCTACATACAAAATTAAGAAATTAACATTTAAACTTAATGATATAATATTGTATTAATATATCTTTTAGTTGTAAGTAATAAAATGTTAATAATGCAATATTCATTAAAACGTAAATATGTATCCAATGACTTATTATATTATTGGTCTAATAGGTTGTCACTTTTATATGCAATAATATTCGAATAAAAAAAGATTTATAAAATGTCTCCTAACACTGATTATACAATAAGTATTAAATTAAATTAAATATCAGAAACAATAATGTTAGGTAATCTTTAAATAAATGTTGTTTTTCAATGAAATAGAAAAATGTATAATAAAACTTTTTCACACCTCTCGGTCAATTTTTTAATTCTAATAGCATTAAAGGTAATATGTTTTGATTTAGAATATTTCTATAGCCCTCTTTTCACATCGTCTGTATTTTTAATTTTATTTATCTAGAAAATGTTGTATTGATTGAAATAAGTGGTAGTCAAAGGAACAAATATTTTCTATTTAATTTTTTTTTAAAGTATCTTCGACTTTATGAATATTTAATAATTCACCTACTACTTTACAAAAAAATCATATAACATACATTTTTTAATAAGTCGTTCACTTGGTAAAAATTGTGCCATCGTGAATTTTAAGAACCATTTTATTAAATCTCTGGAATGTGGATTCTAGATATGCATCAATAAAGACATAAACTTATTTATTTTGTGTTAATAGCTTAAATAAATAATAGTCATTTAATTAAAATATTAATTTAAATAAAAAACAAGAATAATTAGCATAAGTTTGACTAAAATATATTTAGTAAAATATGTATATTTTATTTATCTGATGGCTTAAATAAAAATTGTGTAAAAATTACTTAACAATGCCACTTTATCATTAAAATATGAAAAATTAAGTAAGTCTATATTTTTTGTCACTTCGATCAACGCTGCTTAAGTTTACATATCAACTCATTAAAAAAAACCAGATAAATCCAGAATATCTAGCATTACTTGATGAATTTAAGTAAAACATACAATTGATATATTTTTTGTGTGGCTAAAATTTAAAGCAATCTCAAAGTAAATATACAAAGCACAAAAAGATGTATTTAGCCCTTAATTGAATAATTGATTTAAAACACTCCTAAATTTATTATTAGCATTTTAAAGACAGGGAAGTCTTTGTGTCTTTTACTGCTATACAAAGTTCTAAAAAGTTTAATCTTTTAATGACTATTTCATAATTTTTAGTTGTTTGATTAAAGTTCAATATTATATATAAAGATTATCGATTATTACCAAAAAATTTATTCAATACAGAAATTTCCCACATTTTCTTGTAATATTGTCATAATGATTTACGTGAACAAGTTAAAGATCAATTTTGGCAAATTTTTTTTAAAGCACAACGTTGCTGTAAAACTATTTTTTTCAGGTACTTGAATTTGTTGCAAGGAACGCATTGAATTTTGTGACATGACTATGACACTTTCATTCACAGCATTCTATAATTTGGAATCATTTGATTGAATAATAAAGTTCAGAAAAGGGGCTTGAGATACCTTCATAAGAGTATATTTAATTATTATCCATTTTTGTATACCAGCGCCTTTCTTTTATAAGCGATGGGGTACGATTCGCATATGGTTTGTCGTTAAGCATTTATTTCAATTATTAATAGGTGCTGTCGACAATCAAACTATTGTTAAGAAATTCTAATATTGTGTCTTATTTTATTGGCCGTTAGATTCAGAATGTGTCAGCACTAGCCAACTCACCTATTTATGTTGCCATCTGGCTCCTTAAAATACTGGTATGTATTGCACATTAATTGTCAGCTACGGTTCAGTGTGTTTTCTTACTTTTTTTTATGTATTGTAACGCATTAAAATAACCTGTGCTAAGTTGCAAAAATGTATATTGAATGTAAATAAATATATAAATACAAAAATATTTTTTTTACTGATCCAGCAAAATTGGCACTATTTCAAAGCGAATAAAACATAATTCGCTTCCATTTTAAGTAGTCTTTAGACTATGTATATAAATATAAAATAAATATAGTAGGTAGTTATGAGTAAAAGTGGTAAAACCATTGGAATTAAAATCGTAAAGTAGTTCCCATCGCAATGTGTGTATAGAGATCGATCGAAAAGTGGTCCGACCTGATTTTTTGTTGGGGATTTTACGAGTGTTCGGAGATTACGGTGATTAGGTGGTGGAGTGAGTGAGACGTCGGGCCCTTTTTATGATGTATTAAGAAGCGTATTTTATTGACCCGGCGGGGGTGTCCACGAAAAATTACACTCACACACGATAATAAATGCCTCTAATTGTCCCGCTGTCGGGGTTACACGCACTGCGCGCCGTCGATTTATTTTTATTATTTTATGTAAATATTAAATCGGTCCATTTTTTAACCAAATCACAAAACGATTTAACAATTTTATTGTAAAACGATTTTTTTTGTACCTAGCGACATCGACGCTTGGTTACTATCGAAGATTTTTAATCTAAAGATCTCAACGCGCGGTCATATTTCAAACCTGACTACAACTACAAAATGTAATGTAAAATTTATATGTATTTAAGTTTAACTGTCTTTTAATTAAACAATAGCAAATAAAATAGTTATGCGATATATATTTTACAGATCTTTGAATTTGCAGTGCTTCTTAAACATCACACTGATATCTTTAGTGAAAGAAGGCTTTTTAAAAATAATCATCAACATATATAACATTTAAAAAGTACGTACAAAACTCATTTTACTCATTTTCCATAAAAAATTGAGATCCTCCTGTAAGTCAAAAAAATCCAAATTTGATTACAGTCTTTTAAAAATATTCTTAAAAAAAGTCGCAGCATATAATAAAAAATTCAGCTAAACATTGCTATTTATAAGTCATTAATGAACAATATAAACAGCATCTAACCCAAGTACAATGCAGTAGAAGTATTATATTTTTCTTAAAAATTATTTTTATACTTAACAAAACAATATCTATCAGTCAAATAATTTATAAATAACTTCATGAGATCTTTAGAAAATCCGAAATTAGATTATTTTTGCACTAGTGAATCGTGATTTACTATATCAAATGTTTTTTTCATTATATGTATATAACAGAGAGTTCAACACCAGAGTCCAATGATTTAAAAAAAATAGGTTAGTGACAGTAGATTAAGAATGGCGGAAGACATTTGCTTAAAACTGCTAAAATTTATCAAATATATTAAAATAATCGCCAATGAACCTAAAACTCCTTATAGTTATTATCATCACATTAAAAAAAAATATTTTTTGGGAATTCTGATTTTAAGAAAATCACCCTATCAAAAATCAACTTAAGAATTTGACAAGGTGCTAATTTTAATATCAAAAAATACAACTATTTTATTGATTGATATAGGAAAAGCTTTTGGCATTACGGTTTGATTCATAATCTAATTATCTGCTACACTAAATACGTTCATACATAAGTAATAGAAGTTTTTAACAAAATAATGAACTATGAAATATTTTAATTTGGTTCTTAACTTTGTCTTGATTGTTCCTACTAGTAGTGTTTTATTATATCTAAATTGTCAAAGTTTTTTTAACAGTACTGCTCTCTTTTTTGGAAAACATTTTACAATACCTATAAAATTGCTTAGATAAACGATATTTTTAGACTTGTTAACAAAGCTACAATCATGCATTTCATTTAAAATGCAATTCAGAAAGAAAAAGGTTTTTATTCCACATCATAATAGTATTTAAAATTCCACCCTTAAAAATATATTTTAATTTAATTTTTATTTTTTAATTAAATATTCCATTGTAACCTGACCAGATATAATGAATACCTATTAGTAAGTATTAACCGCCAGACTGAAAGCCTTCGAATCGGTGACATCTATATTAATAATTATTAATTAGTATGTGTAATATAATTTATAACCAATATATGTCTGCAACTAGGACCGGTCTTTTTTATGATAACGATTTTTTTATAAATAAAAATTCGTGTGCCGCTGCTGGGGCTCGAACCCGCAACCTCAGAGTTACTTGTTTGATACGTTACGGACTACGCTATTCTATTCATATATATATATTGTCACTAATAAAATATTTTACCCCAATTAAATTAGAAATAGTTTGTAATATTCATAAAAAAAGTAAAAGAAAAAATCTGAATACTATAATAGCATATGAAAGAAAACATTAATCTTTGTTTTGAGCTTGACAATAGTGTATATTCGTTAAAGGAAATCTATGTGTCTAGAAACCGCATTGTTTATATTTCATAAATTCTGGCGATTTCTAATTCTGGATGTTTTCATCGAAATTTAATCAAAAAAGCGCCATTATGTAGGATCATCTACATAATTACATGAATTGAAAATACAATAATTAATTACAAATAGCCAACAATTTTTAATGTAGAATATATGTATGACATAAGTTAACCCTTTGCACTCCAAAAATTTTTCATCAACTCCAATTGATCAGTTTTCAAATATGATTTATAAACATGTTTTACAGTGCATTGAACGAAATTGAGCGTCTTTCTACTTTGATATGATTTTAGATGGATATAAAAAAAACTAGAGTACATGTTTTACTAACCCTACTCTTGAAAAAGGACGTGTCAATCTTGACGCCTCCTCCTGTATGAGCCTAGTCCGTACGGCGAGAGGTGAAAAGTAGCCATAAAAGGGCAGCTTTGTCCGTCTACAAAATAACGGTTTCCGAACAACCACCTAACGGTATTCCCGGTTGGTGTTGGTGAGCATTTCCAAATTAATATCGATATAAATTATATTTATTGCATTCGACGTTTGAAAAAATAAAGCACGATCTTAATGAAGTAAAAGGGAGATAACCCTTCGCCCATGTGTGTGAACTTTTTTAATTGTGTTCCGACGTTTTTATCTGATCTCAACCCGTAAGCGGACTGGCCGCTCTTCTAGGACCCCTTCGGTTCGAATCGAGAGACTCGGGGATTGGCTTCGGTGGGCGAACCGGACCCTGTGGCACTGGAAGGGTCAGGTTGAGTGCCGTAATGGGTCTCATTAGGTTTCCCACCGCAAAAGGCACGACTCATGTTTATGCATGAGGGAGCAGGGTGGCCACCGGAAACACTATCCCGTCCCGTAACCGATACCTCCGATTCCATCTTAATTACTAGACCCACTCCATCATATCGCCTGCCAGATTCATCTTGGTTATGTCAATTAGCCGCGTCTGGCCTTTCTTCTTTCATTCCTCTCCAATCAGATTTTAAACATCACCATAATTCTGCCAAATGAAGAAGAAAAATCTACGCCTACCGAATAAAATTAAGTCATGACGAACTTTATATATAATATTTATACAGACATTTCGTTCACATATATATCTTTATACGCATTATTCCAGCTCTTTCAGAAAGCTCGTTAAAAAGCTGAATGGCTTGTGCTAGCGTAGCGTTATTTAAACCAGTGTTCTTCAACCTGTGGTTGCGGATCAAGAATTTATTGCCGGTCCGCGAAACTTTCAGGAAGATTCAGGGAATTCTTACTGTAGCGACCACAGCCCCGGTATCTATCATAATTTTTTTGTCGATATCTCTTGTATTTTTTTTAAATTAATATTAAATAGATATTGTACATTTTATTATTTTCATTATATATCCTGATAGTGCTAAAGCTAAAGAAAAAAAATCACTATCAAATACAAAACAGCAATGAAACAGAAAAAAATGAATTCATGTAATTTTTAATAAGTGAATTGATATCGAACTTTAATTGCATTTTTGTAATTTACATACATATATACTAAAATTTAGCAATAAAGACGGTTGTTAAAATCAACGTATAATTTTATATACGCTGACTGTTAACCTGAAAGACCTGGGCTCAAATCTCATATATTGGTGGATTTTTTTTTTAATTTCTATCGGGATTTATGATTATTATAAAATTAGATAAAATAAATAAAATTCTATGTAACATTGACTATGATTGAAATATTTAAAAAAAATCAATATAATAAAATATTTATCAGAAACTAAAGAAAAAAATATTTTTTACTAATTTACACTCTGTCTAGTCAAGATCTGTAAGTATGTGTATCTGGTTAATGCCGGTCCTCGGATATTTTTTCTCATTTCCGTGGATGTTAAAAGGTTGAAGAACACTGCTTTAGACGATCAACAATATGAAACGCAATCACGAAAAAAAATTGATGCACATCGACAAATTTTCGACACCGCCCTCAAGAACAAATATTTTATTTAGTATGTGCGATATGAGTAAGTTGAAAACAATGTTTCTCAACTGACTTAATAACTATGAAATGTATACTCTATTACCAGTAATATTTAGTTATATTTTGAAACGCATATTATTTTAACTATACATAAATTATTTAACATAATATTTTTTTTAAATAATATTTCGCGAAACCTAGTGTGATTTCGTGAAATTTTTTAATAATATTTTTTGCTATGAAAATAACAATGCTCTTTAATTATTAGTATTTAAAAACTTTTTTTTTAAATTAATACAGAAAAGTGTATTAATTATTATTTTTACAGTTTTTTTTAATTACTTGTAATTTAGAAAAAAAATATAGTAATTGTTAGATTACTACTTTTTCTATACAATGCAACATATTAATTGCTCTTATTAATCTCGATGCTTTTTTACTATTTTTATTTTTGGTATAGGCATAATAGTAGCCCACTAATCATGTGTATTGATGACTACTATAGAAACGACCTTAAATTTAAATTCTTAAGATTTTAAATGCAATTTATTAAAATAATTTATTCCAAACTTGAAGGATGTGTAAATCATTGGCAGATCTAATTTTATAATTATGTAACTGTTTTCTGTATTTAAATTTAATATTAGCATTTTTTATAATATTTTTCTAGAAGGAAAATTTTAGTTTTCATATATGTCTTTTGTGTGAGCATCGAAAGGCAAATTTAACAATTTTTTATAGTTCTATTTTGAATAACCTGAAGTAATTTTAATTTTAATTTACTTGTAAATCCCCAAACACAAAACTTACATATATTTTAGATGACTATGAAGATGTGCCTAATAAATGTTTAATCTAATTTTATACGACGACATTGGTAATATTTTTTTATTATATAATCAATATGGTTATACAAATTTATTTTTTATTTAAAAGTAAACCTAAAAATTTTACATTATCACTTTTTGTAATTAGAGAATTATTTACAGTGATTGTAATATCAAAATTATCAGTGAATAATATATGAATGTTTTTTGTTTATTCTCATTAATTCACTAATCTTCTTAATTTAACTTTTATGAATATTTAACTAGTTGTGTAATATGTAAAAAAATCAGTGGCTTATCTGTGAGATCATTGTGCTTTAAGATATGGACGAAGATTTCGTAGCTTCATTTGATATATTTAACTTCTTTATTTGTATAATTTATGCTTGTAATACATTATTTATATTATTAAGCAACAAACCTAAGTAATTACATTAATCTACTACATTTTCATTTTTTTAATAATTTTAGGCTGATTAATTATAGAGAAAAAAATCGCGTATTTGTTATATTTAATTTAAAGATTTATAAAAATAATTATACAATTTCACACCATCGAAAAAAAATTTAGATACAATTTTAATGTATAACTAATTAACAGTTTTCACACATCTATTAATGAATTTACTCCCACGAAATGGTTTACATGGCAGTTTTGTTTCAATGTTGAGTGCCCGTGCTAGCGAAGTGGATTTTAAACCGAACATTTAACGCCCTCACTTCCTGTAGGTGTCACAGCAGTAAGCACCTGAATGCAGATCAGCAAAAAATCTGAAACTTTCGCAGATCTACCTTATTAAATTGTTCACGTGTGAAACCACTGTCTTAATTGATGTGATAGTACAGGTAATTCTAAACAAAAAGGAGCGTTCTCTATGTTCTTTCTTTATTGATAAAAGTAATCTTTAAAAAAACAGATTTTAGTAGGTTGATAAATAAAAGATTGATATTTATAGAATCAAGAACATTATTATTTCTTTTTTAAGCTACTAGACTAATAAATATATTATGCAAAGAAGATTTTTATAAAAATATTGGTTAAATAGATATAATTTAATTTATACTTTCTCTATAAACGAATTCACAATTACAAGTACGAAACTCTGTTTCAAATATATTTTACATTTGTACTATAGTTATTCAATAAATTTTAGTGAAATACATTATTTATATTAATATCGATTTTAAGAAAAAACACCTTTCATTAAAAAATACAATAACCATTCAAAAAATGCACGCTTATATAAAATGTTATTAGCTTTTCACTCTTTAATTGTATCTTGAAAATTTTACAATAGACTATGATAATAGGTAATCGTTTTTTTAATTTAAGTTTTATCTGTGCCGTGTTTTGGCCATTAATATCTGAGTATATGTGTTGGTGCTCTACATTTAACTATATCAATTTTTAAGCTATGCAATAACGGTCACTAAAAAAATTTGTGAATTGCTAAGTGATACATTAGATAACAATATATCTGTAGAAATAGAAACAAAATCGCTACCCATCAGCTGACCAAGAAATTAATCTAAACAGTGCATAGATACATTAAAAATATTGGGAAGGCTTGGACACAAGGATACAAGTTTTTACCTCATTCTTAAGACCTTTCTTCTTCTAATTACTATTAATAACAATCAATGCAACACTTCCTAAACATGAAAAAAAAAAAAAATGCAGACTGGGCTATCGGAATATTTTAAATTAAAGCCTCCTACATTGTATGGTAATAAAATTAAAAAAATGACCGAGAGCTGGGAAAATGTTATATCTACAAAACGTAATTTTGTATCATAAAAATTATAATAAACATCAATCAAGAAATGACATCTATTTTGCGATTACCAAATATAATAAATAGTGAAAATCGTATCGATTTAAATCTAAATTGTATATTTTAAGAATTTTTAAGTGCGAAAAATATTAGTTTTAAGATGAAACAAAAATGTTGTTCTTGACGTATAATTTATAATTTTACGATATGTAAGTCAATATTATTTTGCAAGGTATGTATGACGTGCTTTATTATATTCCTAAGATTATACTTTATACATTTAACTAATATTTAAATTTAAATGCTTATTTAAAAAAATATTTCTTTACTTCTAATGTTATAATTTAATACCTTAATAAAATAGTTATCACGTGTACTTAATAAATTACTTGATAGTAAGGCCCTAAGAAATCAATTTCTAAAACAAACTCAAAAAGCAACGCAAATTCAAGAATGTGTTTTCGCGACGACAAAAAAGCGGAGATTGTCGGTAAAAGTTTGGAACGACAATGGTTTACCCACAAAAACCCATAAAAGTTGATAGCGCACTAAAAATCGAACATTAAAATGTGTGACATTTAGAATTATTACTTTGCACTCACTCACTTTAATAAAAGAGAAGGAGCGGCTCGAGATTGTATGATTTTGTACTTAAAATTTATGTATAAGTTTACCTACTTTACTTTCCATCTTTTATACTTTAACATTAAAATTCAATTAAACTCTTTTAAAAATTCAGTATTTAAACAGACATTCCACAACTGACTAAGATTTAATTTTAAATAAATTTAAAAATATGTATCATTAAAGAATTAGTTCAATATAAAGTTGCTTCATTTATTATTAAAAATAAAACGAATAGGCATTTGTAAAAATATTTTATTTCATTCTATCGTATATTAATTAAAATAGGCAATTTAAGGGTATATTTTTTCAAAGACTATTTTATATAATATGAAGGACATGGCTGATAACTAGAAGTAAATTAATAAGCAGCGACACTGCAATTATTCCATATAAAATAAAATAGTAAATCTTAATTAAATTATATTTTTACAAAATAAATTGTAAGCATCGTGCCTTAGCAGGTGTTTTTTCTGTTAATAATTAATGCTTATTGAACCCTACATTTATAATGATTTACAACAATTGATTACTTTACGTATCTAAAATATTTATTTATTTATCATTAACAACCTAAAATAAGATCAGTACCCACGCCTAAAAATATACATAATTATATTGAATTTACTCCGTTGATTATTAAATTAATTAATACAAAAATAAAATAAGAAAGCAGTGGCAGATAAATAGATTTCCGAATTAAGACTTTAATAATCAAACTGACATGATATTCGTGAGAAAATTCAGATCATTAGAAACGAAACACGGTCGCGTAAATTTTAGAAACTAAAACCAGCAGATAATTCATGATGAAAAATAATAAAATCACTTAAAAATATACGCATTGATATTCCACCGCTAAAAACTGGAAATATCAAAGCTGACACGGATCAGGGCAAGGCAGAGATGCAATTAAAAATAATAATATGATCCCTCAAAATTATTTATATATTTTTTTCTATTTTTTCAAACTTTTGTATTTTTTTATATATAATTTTATATAATTTTATTATATTTATCATAAAATTATAATTTATTATATTTTTTTTTCTTCATTTTGTGAATAGTTTCATTATTTATATTTAAAATCTTAAAACGACTATTGTTAAGTCTACAACATTAAATATTAGAGATTGGGAGAGCACCCAGAATAGCATAATAACCACGCAGACTTTCGCATCAATTATCATATATTAACAATAAAACTCTTTAAACATTTTTCTTTAGAGGCTTTGGCGCTATAAATAAAGCAAAAGTATTTTTTTTTATAATTCCGAATTTTTCAATTAAGAGCCCTACGCGGTAATTCGGATTTATCCGCACCTTGCAAATAAAGTGTTAATAAATCAGATAAAATGCTGTTATAAAAAAATTCAAAATAGAGCAATGAGAGTAGTTTTAAATAAAAATAGTATTACCAGTTTTTAGTATTTATATATGTATAAGTTAAATAATAATATTTCAATAAGAAATAAAGATGTACATAGAGTTAATACTAGAAATAGTATAGAAATACAATCCGCAAAAATAAAATTGTAGTGAATTACCCAAATAATATGTTACCATACAATTTTAATAATTTTTTAATAAGAAAAAATATGTATTATACATATATTTAATAATAAAAAAATCACAATTTTAAAGAAGCGGGCACGGCCAGGGGAATTATGTACGAAGGTGTGAATTTGTATAATAATATTCCTAGAACAATCCGCAAAAATAAAAATGTAGCGGGTTTTCTAAATGGAATAAATAAACACCTTTTGCATTAATAAATATGTATTTTTTCTGTTTATGTTTATTTTATTTATTATACGTATTTGTGTTAAATTGAAATAAAAATTAGCTATATTATCTAAATAAATAAATAAATAATACATCCTTTAATGCATATTTAAAAAAAATAATATTGTCATTTTCATACCAAAAAATAATATAAAAATATTTCGCGTTACCACACTAACCACGATAAAAGTTAATTAAGATTACATAGCAATGGTTCAAGTTCTTTAGCTAAATGTATTCAAAATTGCACATAATTGATTTTTTCACTCAAAGTGTAAGAGTATTTTTAGTTTTTTTCCTTAAATTATTATAACCACTTCTGTTTTATATCTTATTATTTTTTTTATTTGACAAATTGTGAGCATGATTATATTTTTTAACTAGCAACACGTATTGTTTATAATAATATATTTATAAAATTAATTATATTGGTAAAACATACGTTTTATAAAAATAATTATTTACTTAATCGATAAACGTCATAAAAGATTTTGAAAAAAAAGCTATACTTTTAACAAAACTTTTTCCCAGATATCATGAAGAGACAGATTATGAAATAAGGAATTAATGATAGTAAAAAATAGTAACGCTTCATTTCTCAGTACCTTGAACCATTTAACCACAACAAATAATTAGGAGAAACTCATAATAGCACATGTTACGCTAGGTACTGTTATCTTAGCTTTCCGCTATTTAAATTAGTTTATGCTTCAATAGGCAAATATTTTGGATTACGCATTTAAATCAATTGTCAACGCTCGTGATACTCTTATTATGGCATGCAAAACCAACATTTTTAGGTTGCGTTACGCAACGTAACCTAACATTTCCGGCAAATTCCACAGTTAGTTCAACCGATTTGCTACAATTTCTACAGAAATTAAACAAATCGATAAAAAAACCTTCCACCAAGACATATCGAGTTGACAATGCGCGAAAAGTGAAACTAAGACGAGCCGTTGCGCAATATGCAGGAGTTTTAAAAGAGAAATACCCAATGGAAAATAAAAAAATCAAATATTGGGTCAACGGCACCAGAATCGGGTTATGTGAGTACATACTACACACACGTAGTACCTACAGGTAATGCAGAGCTTATCTGAAACGTGAGTCCAGAACGTAACGGCCGTTAATGGTATCAAAAGTGGATAACGAATGATTGAAAATATGGAATGGACATGACCTCTTTCTCGCCCAGTCCTGCGCTTCTAAAACATTCATAATAATATAATTAGGATTTTTATATAAATATTTTTTAAATTAATATGAGCCCACAATCGCAACGCCAATTCGTTCTGCACATAAAAGTAATATATAATAAATAATAATATAGCATCAAAATAAAAAAATATAATGCACGAAGGTGCTTCTTTATTTCATTGAGGAAACCTACTATATTTTTATATATAAAGAATAAACCTCTGCCACAACTACATGACTTCTGCGGACCATCCACTGAACATCATCCCTCCGCCAGCTTCTCCATCACCACTAATAAATTATTATTATATTTATTTTTACAATTATTTTGATGATTATTATATGGCACTGATAAATTATAGTATTATAATTTTTTCGCATAACTATGCCAAAAAATTACGTAATATAATCATACATTTCTATATATGACTAAATATAATAAAACAGTCATTGCTACTAAATTTTACTATTGAATCTCAACATGCTCAATCCTATGACATGTTTGCAATGAAAATAGATTAACCTTTTCCGTGTGAGTGTTAAAATGAGATTTAACGACCGCGTCCAATTCGCAAACTTTCATTTGAATCTTTTGTGACTCCAAAATGGAAATAGTGCGGTTCAAAGTAACCCTGATTGTCAAATGAATACTTTCTAGGTGAACAGCGCGATTTTTAAGTATATAATTTTTTTTATAAAAACTTCTATGTCAGCATTTCTAAGAGCCGAGCAAAAAATTTTTGCCTTGAATCTAATCTGAGATTTTATACATTAATTATTTAATTTAAATAAATATCTGTTAATTATAAATAAATTTAAACTAATGGTTAAGTTACTGTGGGTGTAACATGCTGCAATAGTTTTATTAATTGTTGCCTTTACGTCCAAGAACTTAAGACATTATATATTACTTAAGTTTATGGTCATAGAAGATTGCAATGGGCGAATGGCGAATCTCTAATACCATAAAACTAAAGGTCTTTGGCCTGTTAACACCTATGGGATTAATATTCATACCAAAACTATGTCTTACATAAAATTTAAGGTATTCCTAGGAGCGAATGTTTATGAGTGAACCATAAATTAACAAATAAGGTCAGTTTGTCATTTGACTCGAGAAGTGCCGGAGGTATTTTATTTTGACAAATTTGTGAAGAAGAAAAATATGTGACATATGTAAGTTTGATTCAATTTAATTTTGAGTATACGTAATATTTTTTTTTAATTTTTTTGTTATAATATGTTAAATGCGTGTTTTGATGAATTATATAAATATTATTTTGAGTGATTTTTTAATTTCATGAATAATAATTCCATAGGCTTTACTTTTTTTTCTAATTGGAAATATTTTACAATCCATTGAATCCAATAGATGCCGAAGCACTGATTATTTATTTAGAGGAGCTCAATTCGGAAGATGAAGACAAAAAAAGAATTAGATAGCGATGTAGAAAATGCAGCGAGCAACGAAGAGATCTTATGCAATATTCACGATGATGGCAAAGGAGGAGGAGGATAAAAAATACTAAAACACAGTTAAGAAAAAAATATAAAAACTTCTGGTCCGAATATTGTTCCAATAATTGCTAAAAATAGTTTACAGCGAATCAATTAATTTAAAACATTTTTTACAAAGGACTTTATGCAAGGAGAACGAGCTTAGAGATTTTTTCCCCCCTTCCCTCTCTCTTCTCTCTCGACAAGACTGATTGTAGGTGTTAGTGATAGTTCCTTTTACTGCGATGATCGTGTTCGGAAGTCTGATGCCGGTAGGAGCGCGTCTGCTAGGCAGCCCAAATCTGTCAAGACTCCATTGAAGACCAACCTTAAACTCACTGAAGAAACACAATCATGCCGCGATCATCCAGCCATTCGTTGCACTCGCTTCTTAGAACAACGAAATATATATACGCTTTTATAAAATTACATTTGCTTAATGGATATCTCCGAGGTCGAATTGTGCAACGGGAATATTGTGACCTTACAGTGCTTTTTCTCCTCTGGTGGTATATTGTTTTTTTTAGAAACATTCTGCTACCTAAAAAAATATTTGGATTACCAAAACTATAAATATATGTATACATGTACTTTTCTTTAACTTGCAAGCTAAAGCAAATAGATATTATAGAAAGTTGGAACCGGGTTTCTTTTGAATAATTAAGTAAAATCATTATAAAATTTATATTTCACAACTACACAAAATCAATACTTTTACGACATGCTGCAACAATGATAAGACTATTGTGCTAGATGATATGAATGCCAAACTAAGCAAAGAGCGATGTGTAAAGCTTATTAATGATAGTCATAACAAATTGTAATGGACTAAAACTAATAAACTCTCTAGCCTCGTATGATATGATTATCGGTGAAACAATGTACTTACATAAAATATTTATAAAGGTTATTATTTAATTAATTAATTTTATAAAATATGCATAATAAAAATAAACTGCCTAATTTATTATTTTATATGCTTTTTGATCAGATTGCATCATTTCAGTCTTTTTAAATCAGCAGGATTAAGATCAACTGCGATTTAATTAATTCTGCATAGTTGATGGAAATTTTTAAATACATAATTTTATCAAACTTATTGTATTTACAGTGGTTAATAATATTTAGAATGAATTTTATATATATAATCGCCTTGAAGCAACAAATACAATATTACGAACTTCACTAAAATTTGCGACGCATACATATTTTTGAGATGAACATTAAACGATAATAAAAGGTGAGCCTTTCCAACATTTATTTTCGTTCAATGAACGAATTCTGCGAACTTCGGTCATAGTAGGTACGGTTAAACATTACATTCACATTTTTTTTTTCAAATGCATAAAAGCATTTTTTGTTCAAGAGAAGCGGTTTATAAACAACGTGAAGGCGCATCAAAGATCATGGATCTTAGAGCGGCACATTTGCGGCACATACTGTTTTTGAGATTCACTAATATTCAATAATTCAGGATTAGCCTTTCCATAATTTTGGTTCGTTTAACGAATGAATTCTGTGAATTTCGGTCGAAGTAGATACCGCTGATGAACATTATAGTAACACGTTTTTCGCAAGCTTCGTATTGCCTCGCATTTTATTACAAAATAAGGGCGCAAAAATATTCATGTATTATGGAGCGGCAATAGTCACTCGAGTATATTGGGAGAAAAAATGAAAGATTTTTTGCAAATTTTATTTGAAATAGTATATATACATATACCACAATTATTCGAATAATCGAATATTCGATCGAGAACCCCATATGTGACGCAACCTAGATGGAAACACCATAAACCAAGCTACTTCATTGTGACTTCTAGACAGTAAAGCTTATCGAGTAAGAAGCTATAAAGGCGTAAACTTTGATACTAATCAATTGCTAGTCATGGCTAAATTTAAAGCAAGACATTTATTAAAGACATAAATATAATGTTAGCTACATAAAAAATACATACATGTTTTTTAGACCCATGATAAGCTTCATGATCAACACTAAGAAATACCCATAACTGCTATCATGATATTTAAATGCCTTGTTATAAATAAATAAAATAGTCAATGCCAAAACATTTTTTTTTACTTTGTTTCATCTCTAATAACTTTCTAATTAGAATTAATTTTTTTTAAATCAAACGTGCTTAAGATGCAAGGCCCTTATAATTTGTTAGAGACACGTCAGTCGAATTATAATCATTATAATTTGGTGTGTGTTGGTATTGAAGGAACGCTAACGAAATGCACTCTATAATTTGAATTTTAAGATAATGCGGTAAACTTAGTACTAGACTGTGCGTCCATACATTCATGCAGTAGATGCACACCAAAGATAGGTAAATACTCACTAATTATGTGATTGCGCTCCCAAAACCTAACGGTAAAAATCATTATTATTTTTAGTATAATTGACTATCATTATTATATATCGGCCGACCGCAGAAGATTGAACGGTCCCTCCCAGTGTGCTATGTGCGAGACACGGAAGCGCTATGGTACATAAAAAATGGTTCCGTTTGTGAATAGAAAAATAAGAATCGATATTCACTTTTACCGCAGCGACATCTTCATGCATCAGCGGCTCGGTCGAATTAAAACAAGCCTGTAACATTTTTTATAACCGCAAACGGCTCGCAGGCTCATCGCAGAGCGTCGCAAAGAATACAAAAAGGGCACAAAGCCATTTATTTTCATCTGCAAAATCAAGAATAAAGTAATTAAAAATTAATAAAATTAAATGGAGACATATTAAAGTGTACTCTTGATTATCCGTGCTTGAAATAAATTTATTTCATAATCTAGAACATATTACAGTCATGTGTTGCATAAATAAAACTTTTGGTAATTGCTAAGTTCATTTAAGAATATGATATAAAAAATCTTCCATGTTGATTATCATAACCAAAATTCTTCTAACGTGGCAATTGGTATATTGGATTCTGAAGAGAATATATCTGAAATATGAGTATATTAAAAAAATTTAAATGTCGTCAGAAAAATATCAAGAAGTGTTTAGATCGCTATTTAAACGATCCAGATTCTTAACCTTTTTAAAGCCGCGAACTATTTGTATGACCATGCACGAAAGACTGGAAATTTTATAGAAAAAACAAAATCCATTTAAACTATTTTTTCGAAAATGTATCTATGTTATAATATAACAACGTATAAAATAAATATACAATGTATTTGCTTAAAAAAATATTTTTTTCTTCTTAAGCCAGAATTGTCACATTACAAAATATAAAATTAATTATAAAGTATATTTATTTGCGATTATTATTAAAATATATTATAAGAGATTTATTTGAGCAAAATTTTAATGATTTTCTTAAACACACATCAAGTATCAGAAAATAACAATATAAACAATTAATAATAAAACTTATAGACAGCTTAAAAGAAGCCAGATGGAATACCAAGCAGCGCGACGCAGATTGCGTACTCTCTCAGTCTATTAGGGACCGCCGGATAATCAATACTTGATGAGGATGGAGTGTGATATGTCCAAAGAATGACTTATTGCTTGCGATTTAAATTACAGATTCGATTATACCTCACATTAAATAACTTAAAAATAGTTACAATCTATATGCATTACACATATATAATAAATCCAATTATAAAAGTATATGTTTTATTATGAAATATTTTAACTACGCTTACGATTAAAAAAATCTATCAAGAGTTTAATTATAGTGAATAAATAAAAAAAATACAATTTATTTTACCCCTTTGTGATTTTTGCAATTTTAAAATCCATGATCCTTTAATTTGTTTTTGAATAAGAAACGCTTTTTCTCAATAAAAAAATGCTTTTACGCCGTCGAAAAACAGTTTTGAATAGATTGTTTATCGGCGTGTCTAATATGACCGAAATTCGTACAATTTATTTGTTAAATATTTTTTTTTAAGAAGGGCAATCTTTATTGCCTCGTCTCAAATGTTTGTGTAGGTTGATTTTGTATTTTTTGTTTAAAGACAAAATAATTTCTTTTTAATTAGTTCAATAATTTGATCGCGCTAAATTTAAAAATGTTCTATCAATTCTGCTGAATTAATTTAATCGCAGTTGATTTTAATTATTTAAAAAATATTTTTTATTTAGCCTTCTAAAAATATTTTTTAATAGAATGTTTATCGGCCGTATCTACTATGACCGAAGTTCGCAGAATTCATAAGTTGAAAAAAATGTTATAAAAAGCCACCCTTATTACCATTTAAGGCATATCTTAAAAACAGACCTTCGTTTCAAATTTTTGTGAAGGTTGTGTTATGTTTTTGTATTTGTTGTTTAAAGACGAAAATATTTTATTTTATTGGTGATTTGAAAACACTGATCAAAAATTTGTCACATCTTGTTGAGTTAGTCATTAGTATTCCAAGCTTATCTTGTTACGATATCCGATATTAAGTTTCTTAGTCTATTGTAATATATATTTAGTGAAGGTATCGTTAAAACGTTATGGCTATTGGACAACACCACGAGCAACCTTCAGAGAATCAGCCCAGCATCGCACGAGACATTTGATGTCGCTGTCTATTTGGAAATGGCCATGGAGAAATTGGATAAAACCCACCGTTTTGCACGTCGCTTGTTTCAAACGCGAAAGATCTTCCGATACGAAGAGGTGTGTCTGACTGTTTGAGGGTCATAGACATGCTCTAACCCAACCATGAAGATCCTCTTGTGCCTTTGCCTGATCCTGGCGCATCATCGAGTTCTAGCGGGTGGAGGGAAGGGTTCTAAGCAGTAAGTGTTCCAAGCATTGCCGTGGTGAAAGCGTCCCTTTGTTACGTACACACTTTCAGTCTCTTCTATTGTGTTACTTCTGTGCATGTTTTTTGCATCATTTATATGTCGTCCAATTATATATCTCCATTGTAGCGATTCACTCTTTTTATGCGCTGTAATGTTAATTACTTGTAAGATTGTGCATTAACATGTTAGCAAGCGACGCGCCTTCTCGTCTTATTATGTATTGTTACTAAACAGTGATTTTTAAAGTTATGTATCAGAAGCAAGCCATTAAAATAATATGTATCAAATATTTGAGGAAACTTTCTCTAATTATTTTTTTATTTAGTTCCTTTAAAAAATACAATACAATTGATTATGAATATTTTTGCGAATTCAAGATTATTTACATGTATAAATAAAAATAATTATTTAATTGATAAAATTCTGATATTTGTCAATGTTCTGTATTATCATCATAGTTTCAAACTTAAAGCTCACATTTAAGTTCATACATAAATAAAAAAATTCATAGTGAGATCAAAAGACGAGTTTTGCAAATAGCTGCAAGGTCTCACATATATTTATTTAGGTGTAGCGTAACTTCTTATTTTTAGTGACTCAAATATTTTTATTTTTTTAGTTTATTAGGAAATAATATATGTACTACTTTTCGATAAAATAAAGTCATATTGTGAATTAAACATCTACAATTGACGTAGTAATTCATCTAAGATATTTTACTGAATTTTAATTTTTACCAAAAAATATTAAAAGTGTAGTTTTTAATACGTACTTTGATTTACGTCAGTTAACAGTTTCAAGCTAGTACTTTTTTATCTTTAGAATTTCCTGTATTTTTTCAAGCTTATTATTTACTTATTTTCAGAACGAAATAATACCTCTACTGGAGTACCGAAAATCCAACTTAAGGCCATTGCTGTTTTTATTGTTAATTAATAACATAGAGACAAGAATGAATCACTCTTTTTTTTATTATATGCGAACTTGAAAATCTTAATCTGTATTCCCTCAAACTGCAGGAGGATCTCAATTCTTTATGGAAGTGTCCTTTTGATGACCGATTGGCTTTTAGTGTCATAAAATGGCATACAATCCTTGGTGGATATTCATTTACTTAGGAACTTAGTGTGACATTCGATTAGCACTGAAAATTTAGTCTTCACATTGCAGAGACTCACAGATTTTATCTTAAGAAATGCGCAGCATACTAGAAGTTGTCCGCATTATATGGATTTTAGACATCATGAGTCAAAAAATTACAACATAAATTCTTTTAGTATTTATATTTAGTAGTGTTTTAAATTCATTTCATTATAAACTCACAAAAGTGCTTATGTAATTAAACTATTTTGTAAGTTTCTCTAAGGTACAGTTAACAACCCTTTGGTGCTCAAGCAAATCCAAATATGGACATATAATTATTGTCTGAAAAGACTAGGTCTAGAACACTTGTCAAATTTTCTCAGACAAAAGCGTTTGACAGTATAAAAAATAAATTATCTTCCAATATAGCTACATTACAATTAACTTATCAACACTAATATTAAGATCTAAAAAATAATATTGAATAAATAAAAATAAAATTGAAATACATATGCCATTACAAATATATCAAAAAAAGTTTTTTCTGTTTTAAATGTATTAATGAGGGCTCGGGTATCGCGCCTTTTCTTTCTCTCGTATCTCTTATCAACGTTTCGACCTCCGATATAAGGATCATCATCCTCGGCGTAGTCTAAATCCTATCTTGGCCACTGCAGATTTCCAGGTGCATCTTAATTTTTTTTATATATTTTCTGTTGTTACCTGACACGCATTATCTCAATGGGTTAGAGCGGAGTAAATCTGTACCAACTGGATAAGTCAATCATACACAGTAAAAGTCTGGAAATTGATGATATACATATATTATTAATTATAAATTATTATGTATAATATAATTTATATTTAATAGATGTCACTAAAAGCTTATTTTAATAAATAAAAATTAGATTCTACAGCCGTGACTCGAACCCTCAACCTCAGGGTTACTAGTCTGAAGCGTTACGAACTAAGCTATTCCTACCTTATATTGTTTCATATTATTGCTCTGTTTTTTCAGTTTGATTGCTGCTAGAGAATCACAAGAGCTTTAACTTTCGGTTTTGATTGTTTGAATGCATGTGCATTTGTGAGTTTTTATTTGAATTTAATTTAGCTTAGTTTAAAACCGTTAACTTAGTATTTAAATTGCTTTATTTATTGCTAACTGTATTTCAAAAATCTATATTTCTATTGCCTCTATAATTTCTTACAATTGAGTATTTATTTTTGATCAAAGTTATATGGTCATTTTTTCTCAAGGTATGATTTTTCATCAAAATTAATGATTATATTTTTTTTAATTCTATAGTTTGTCTGACCAATTTATGTTTTGTCGCAACTGCCGCATAAATATTGATATAGTCCCTGTAATTCAATATAATTTTGTCTTTAAAGTAAAGTAGTTCCTTTATTATTATATTATTTAAAAAAAATCTAAGACCCTCTTAGTAAAAGAATTGCTTAATATTTATCAAGATTCTTCAAAAATATAATTATGTGAAATACCATTAAAAAAATTGTTTTTATTTTTATCAAAAATATTAATGAAGACAAAAAACTTTATGTTATTTATCTGCTCTATGGTATAGGGAGGCTGCTATAGAATTTAGTTGAGAAAAATGAAGATTTTTTCATATAAACTGTGTATCAGAAAGTTATTTTACTTTTTCTAAAAATAAATTCGTCTTAGATGGTAAAAATTTATTTTGTTTAATTTCGATTGTAAATATATTTTTTTCGTATTGACTATTTAACTCTTTTAATGTGACGTCATATAAATATCAAAGTCAATAATATATTTAATTTATATATATTTTTATCTTACGGATTTATAGAATATAAAAGACCCTTACCTTATCTTGAAAATATACCTTGTAATTCTTTAACCGCATAATAGGTTTGCGTTTAATAAATTTAGTATCATATACAGTAGTATCGGTACAAATTTAGTATCACACACAAGAAACAATATATATATATATATATATATATATATATATATATATATATATATATATATATATATATATATATATATATATATATATATATATATATATATATATATATATATATATATATATATATATATATATATATATATATATATATATATATATATATATATATATATATATATATATATATATATATATATATATATATATATATATATATATATATATATATATATATATATATATATATATATATATATATATATATATATATATATATATATATATATATAAGGTGTCCCCAAAATGAACGCAAGATTTGAATTAAAAATATGTATATACACTTTTTTTTAAGTGTATAAAAAATTCTCATGATGATGCCAAAACAATTTTGGCGAAATATAGAGACTCTAAAGGACATGAACGCAAATTAAATCACGTAAATACAATAATTTTTAAATATTACAAATTGTGTAAAAATAAAATAACAATTTTCAGTGTAAACAGTTACGCGCTGTATTTAATTAATCGATCGAATATATTTCAGTACGCTCTTATCCGTGGGGCAAGTAGGGAACTAAATAACAATCTTAACTGAAGTGATTTGATACAAAAACCACATCTAAAACTCTATCTGTGCGACGTTTAAAAAAATTCTCCTGATGATGCCAAAGCAATCTTGGCGAAATATAGAGACTCTAAAGGACATGAACGCGAATTAAACGTAAATACAATATTTTTTTAAATATATATATATATATATATATATATATATATATATATATATATATATATATATATATATATATATATATTATATGCTTATTTAAAAATAATTACAAAAATATGTTCTATACGTATTTAAAAAGTATCCGTTCTCTTTCTAAATTGTTGTACTAAATTTTGAACCAAAAATTGATTCGTGATGGTTTTACAAAAACGCTTGATTGAATGCATTTTTTTTTTTACTAAAAACTTGCACTTCAAACACTACGCCGAAGCAAAAACTATATAGTTCTTGTGACTGTTTTTGCTTATTTGCTGTCTATGCCCTTTTAATCTGGGTTAACTCATTAAATTTGTTTTTTTTAATTGTTTTCAGCGAGATCCTGAAGATTCATGTGCCGGAGATCATCAAACATCAACACCACACCCACTACGTGTTCATTCATAAGCACGCGCCCAAGAAAGCGAAAGAGGCCAAGAAGAAGCCGCACAAGCACGTGCCGCATATGCCGCACGGTCACCATCACTTCTTCAAGCACTGGTCAGTTCACGGCCACAAGCAACACAAATCAAGTCACGGCCATGGCCACGGACACGGCCATCCCATGGTCACCAAGCATAATAAAGCCCCACCTCCAGTCCACAAGATGATGACCCACAAGCACCCGAAGCACGAAAACAAGAAGAAGAAAACTCAACCGGCTAAACACCACGATTACAACGGCGGATATGAAGTTACGGAGGATTATGGACCGGATGATGAGTATGACGACTCTTACGGATACTACAGCTATCCTCCGATTCATCCGGCGGTGTCATCCTACGATATATCTCCGTACCATAGACTGGAAGCTCCTGCTAAAGAAGAAGAAGAATATGATGAAAACCGAGAAGGGGAGAGCTTTGAAGTGGGTCCTGAGATCACATATGAGAGCTTCTCTTATCATCCCGAACCCCCAGGCCATCAATCGGACTCTTTCGGAGAAAGCATTCCTTCATACGATCAACACCAACGGCATTATTTGAACGAAGTGAATCATGGGATTCACTCCATAGTTCAAGACGATAAAATAACTAAGTTTAGTAATGAAAACACTGAATCAGAAAATACGGACGGATTCCACCATAACTATGACGACTCAATGTCGCATTAATCTTAAGCGTAACACAAATTTTATACTATTTTTTATTTTGTAATAAAAAAAAATAATAAAAAAAAATAGAGTGCCATTCTCCTCACGCTTTCATGATTTATTTTACATTATCTGTTCTTATTCTAACTATTTTCGCTTTAATTACTTTCTTACATTTGTCATATTTTATATGGGCTCCAATAACACGGTTCACAATTTCGTCCCAGTTTTGGCTTTCTAAATTTGCATATTCTGACAATTATAGCTTTTTGTATGTAGGCGTGCTTTTTTTATTTTTACACTTGAAAGAATTTCACTCGTTATATTTGTTTATTGTAACTCATTTACGCATTGCTTGCTACAAAATAGATTTATGAATTAATTGTTTTATTGTACTTGTATATTACTTATGTATACACACATATGTATAGAATAAGAATAAAATAAATAAAAAATGATTTTTGTATTGAGTCGTATAATTTACATCATCAATAATAATAATAATAAAACAAGGAAACTTACAATACTAAGCAACAATATAACTATAAAATGTATGTAAGATTAAATCACATTTATTGCAAAAAGCGGTGATAAGCCTTAAACTGACTGCAGTCGAGTATTGAGCGTTTTTCACTAACTGGTATTGCAGATTCGAATCAAAACATCTTAAGATAATTTAAGGAACAGCATTTAGATCTAATTAAAAAAAACTAAACTTTATATATATAAATAATACGTAATGAAATACTTAAAAATCTCTTAGTTAAACAATTAAAAATTGAGGAGCGCATTAAGAATATATGTTAAATGATTTTAATAAAATTAAATATTTAAAAAATAGTATATATTATCTTTTGGATACAGAAAAATAAAGATCATGCTAATCCATTCAATATGAAACTGAATAGCGAATCTTGTATTTTTGAAATGTAAGCAAAATGGTCTGAATTGAATTTTTGTTCTAAAATGTATGACTCGAATCACTACAACAGATCCATGTTATTAATATGAATACCAGTATTTTCAGAGACCTCTGTCGATTGCATCTATATTATAAATAGTTAACAATTACACACAAGTAGACGTCTCTGCTTTACGTGCAATATTTACCCGTTGTAACTGCGGAAATTGCAATGTATTTGATGATAATAATTTGCGAAGTAATGAGCGAGTAATGAGGGAGCCTCCTCTTCCATTACTCGCTCATTGATTCGTCCGCTAATGATATTGAAGATGCTCAGTGGTATCCGTGAGATTCTTCCTCTTCATGGTGATGATCTCCGTGTCCACCGTGACCAAATGAATGGTCTTGGTTAGAAGCGAATCCTGCATATCCTGCGTGATGAGACGAGAAAGACCCCGCGTGGTCGTCGAACGAGCCTCCGCCCCCGTGACCACCGCCGCCTCCGCTGCTGGAATGACCGCCACCTCCGCCGCCCCCACCGCTGGCGTGACCGCCACCTGCGCCTCCGGAGAATCCGCCCTCGAAGCTCCCGTGGCCTCCTTCATGTGGAGCTCCATATGTATAGCCTGAAAAATAATTAAACATAATTATAAACAAATCTCATGTGACTTCACTGTCACCATGAGACACCATGGAGAGAGCATTTAAATACTACTTAGAAATATAAAATCTGCCAAAACAACAAGAGGATAATGGATTTATGTTTTATTGCCGTTACCGGTAATAAAGCCCTACAAGTCCAACCCTATGGGTGGATACCCAGCTTGTGTCCAGGTCTACGGGGAATGTTTATGCTGCCTCAGTCACAGCCTTTGGCCCTATGTGTAAATATATGATAAGTAAATACACCTCACTTATATACTATTGTAAAATGCGGTAACTATTTTATGCAATAGTGATTAAAATTACTTTTAAACTTGAAGATGAAAACCACAAGCAAAAAGCAAATTTTTTTTAAAACAATAAACTTGCTTTTTAAATTGAAATGATTTAAATAAATCAATGCAAGGACTACAAATGCATCCACTGATACAAAAAGACAAAGTGAAAATATTCATAGAATCTTAAATTACAAAAAAGTATGTTTGACATGTTTCTTTTTTTATAATGATATTCAAGCAAAAAATATTTTCAAAGTTAATGAAATTTACTCAAAATCACTTATTTATTGTATTTTTTTGTTCCGTATATTTTTATTTTTCTTTTGCTTAAATTGTAAAATGTTTTTTAGTTTTGTTTTCCTTAAATTACAACCAAAAATGTTTTGTTTTATATTTTCTTTTTTTATTAAATTGTAACTAATAACTAATTGTAAACATGATAATGGTTATTAACCAGTAACATGTATGCCTTTAAAATTATTTATGTAATTGAAATCAATTTGATAAATTTTGTGCTAATATATAGTTCATATTTTGCATTAAAAACAAATAAATTAATAAACTTACATTACATGAGAATCTCATCTACTAAAATCATTTTTTTTATTTTTTTGAAGGGAAATATATTTTTACTATTTAAAAATCTGCCTGAATTTTAAATATAATGGCCATATTAATACAATTGAAAAATATGGCCATTATATTTAAAAATAAATAAATAAAAAAACATTTATAGTACGCATCTAAAATTTCTTCGAATTCTCTTCAACAAGTACTTTATTTCACTTGGATTCTAGATAATAGAGCCATATTCGAGGACGCTACGAACTAGCGTATTATACAGAATACGAATGACTATTAAATTATTAAAATGACATGCGCTCCGCATAATGAAGCCAGGCATTCTTAATGCCTTTTCGTAAACTTTGAATCTCTGCTCAAATGTTACATTTAAGTCATTGACGGAAGTATTTCCTAATAATTTTCACCTTAAATGTAATAAAATTGCACCAATAAAATATAATAATGTGACAATGAAAGATAGTCGATAGTCGATCGACTACCTCTACAGTGATTCAAGATATTTATGTAAAGATCCGATTTTTTGCGAATACTCTGACACACTTTCAAGGATTCGACATATAACAAAAAAAAACGGAAAAGCGTAGTATGTAACGTCTCAGACTAGTAATTCTGAGGTTTCGGGTTCAAGTTACATCTATTGATTATAAATTGTATTACACATTATAATTAATAATAATAACTTTGTCTGGTGATTAATATTTACTTGTAGGTATTTATTATGTCTGATTAACTTACACAGATTTACCCTATTATAACGCATTGGGCTTATGCCTATAAGTTACAATGAAAGATTTAAAATAAATAATAATAAAAATATTCAAAGCTAAAAACTGCAGCATGTACATATGTCATTGATGAATGGACCCAGATTGGATCTCTGTGGTACTCCAGAATGAGCATTGGAACGACATTTGCCATAACTCATACACAGCAGCGACTTAAGAATTTGTTTAACTTCCGAAGAAGTACCTCATGACAAACTTTGTCAAATGTATTTTGAAAGTCGATATAAACTGTATTAATTTGGATTTTATAATCAAGGGATTATTTCCCTATTTTTGAAAGGCACAAGATGAAATCTTTGTTGCTGGTCTACTAGCGCTGATTGAGGGTTTATCTGTGATTAATTATGTTAAACAACTTTGCAACTATCTAAGGAACAGCGAGAATAATATAAAAAAGGCAATCAACTATAATTTAATATTATATAAACATTTCTTTAGAATTTATTGTATAAATATTACTGTAAAAGTGCTAAAAATATTTATTAATAAAGCAAAAGCAGCTGTAAAAATACATATGCTAAAGATATGCAGGAAAAAATGTTGATACATGTAATATTGAATGAATCCTTGAAATATTACCAAAAAGGATATTCAAATGGTTCAATATGATTTTGTAAAAATATTTTTTAATTAAAACAGACAATATAATCGATTATAATGCTGTTTTTATTATCAAAATATGAAATTAATATTTAGAAATATACATTGCCATCTGTGAACGAAAATTAATATTAAAATAAATATTAAATTTATTTAGCCAAGTTGTGAACCATAAGTGAGATACTAATGATCTCAAAACTAACTTTATGTATAATTCACGGATCATCGTGTTTATATATTATATAATAAATATGTAAAATGAAACATTATTTATATTTATATCTATGATAATATAAATGAGTTCCATATAGTAATATAATAGTGACTTAAATATATCTCAAGGTATTTGTAATTATTATTCTACTAAATATTTCTGTGCATTTTTATTTAATACTTTGAAATCACGTTTTTCTCTCATATAATAATACTATACATATATTTTAATATTATAGATAACAATTTGATATTTTCTATATATTGATAAAAAAAAATCGCAATAAATAAAACAGTTCTATGCGACTAGAAAGTATTGAGCGACCGCTTCATAAAAAAGTTGGACTGGCTAAATAATATGGTGTACTAGGGTAAGATGTATGTATTTAACGTTGTATAAAAATGTAAGAGTATATTTTTAATGCTTTTTTGTATTATTTTAAGTGTCACTGTATAGTCTTTAGCGACCGCGAATGATAAAATAAGCGTAACGTTATATTTTTTATCGAAAAACCAGTCAGTGTGTCAGGCAATCGACAAAACTCAAATAGATATGCCATGGAGAAGCGCTTTAAAAAAATGAGGCTCTTAGTAATAGAATAGAACACGTTGACAATGGAGCGCGTGAAAAAGAAAAGTGGTGGAAAGCGTCAAAGGAAAATTCTACATACAATAGAAAAAATCTTCGGGAATTTTCTTTCATTCAATGCTAATCATCGATTTTGCTCTCGATTGAAAAAATACGCAAAAAAGTGTATCGGAAAAGCGAGGAAAACAATATAATTGTCGATTGCAATTATATGGGTAATTGCCGGGAAAGCTAAGCAAGGTGAGAAAACATACGCAACATAATGCGCATGCGCGAGAAAGATGACATAATTTATACACCGATTAGAGATAGAAAGCAAACAGATAAATTTAGATATAAATAAAATATATTTATAATTAAACCCACTATGAGTAATAAATACAAGAAGTGATCTAGTAAAGACTTGTGTGAGATACAATAAAGTATTATAAAAATTTATTTTAAACAATCTTTGTAGTAATAAATAAGATTAAAAATCTGGAAGAAAGTATTATATCAAATATGTAGCACAAACGTAGGTTGTATGTTTTGCATAAAATGTGATCGTTTTGAGCTTTTTAGAGTAATTGTAAAAGCTTAGTATTTAAAATAGACAATAAGCGCTTCAGGTTGGGGTAAAATATATTTGTTAATTTTAAGTAGTGAAACACAAAATAAATTTATCATTTAAAATAGCCAATTACCGCTTTAGTTTTGTGTGAATTATTTATTGTAAGTTTTTCGTTGCAACAAAGGGATTAACGCCATCATTAACTACATTAAACTAAAAATCAATGATATATATTTTATTAAATATTAACTATTATTATATGTCTGTCAATTTGCTCAACTTAATTCATCACAAAATTTATTCGCGAAATTAGAAAAATCATTTTTAAATCATACAAACCTAGGTTTTTTTAACATATTATGAGTGAGAAGTGATAAATTAGTACAGGTTCAAGCTGTTAGGAAAATAATTCAATGTATGTAATATACTAATAAAATTAAAATTAGGTTTAATGAGAAATTGTCTATGCATTTAAAATTGTGATAAAATGTATTAGATCTTTATTAAATCTGACATATGTACATAAAAAAAATTCCTATGTGCTGCTATCTTTTTCTATGATATTTCATATGGAATAAGACAATAAAAAAATAGATAATAGATTACAACGCATTTTCGATTTCGTTTGCCGATCGAAAAAAATACGATATAACGAGAGTGAAATTTTTATGTTGCTTAATTGGCGAAAATTGAAAACTTTAAATTCGCTGATTTAATTGTATGCTATTATAATATTTGAGTGAAAATAGCAATCTTCGAGAAATTCAACTTGTGTCATATTGGGTAGAATAACAACCTTTCTCTCATGTTTACTGTCCTAAAAATATTTTCAACCCAATCATAATATCACATTCATGAAACAGTGTAATTGTATTTCTTTAGAATCATATATTTTTTTGGTACATAGCAATGAATTATAATAAAAAATGTATGAGTCGTTCTAAGAATCAAAATGGCATTGAACTAGAAAATTGTCATAATAAAAAATAATGACATATTGCTGTATAAATAAGCTATTATTTTTGATTAATAAATAAAATGTTGACAATCGCTGAATTTTCCAGTTAATTTGACATACTCCACAATTCCACCAAACTAGTTATATTTTTGATAGGATAAGTATTCATAGCGTTTCTGGAAAATCGTGTTTTTAAAAACGACTTTTTGCAATCTTATGTATTAAAAACCTGAATCAAACTATTTAATAAAAATAATTGAAGTTCATCATAAATTAATAATTTTTAAAATCAATAAAAAAATTCTAAAAACACACAAAAAAAGTTCATCAAATACATCGCTAATTATTAATAAATAATATTAAAAGAATAGGGGATGAATGTTTTTTACTGGTATTTGCAGCTAATATAGATTTCATTTTAAGTAATAGTTTAAGCAGCAGAATTATATTTATAAATTAATTATGTAATAAATACTATCAGTAAATAGTTAACTCTAGTGCTATTATTATCTTACATAATCAAATAATATTGCTAAAATTAAAAGTTGATTTAAAACATGATGTCATTACGAAGAAAAAGCTATGGTTTATAAAGTTGCTTATTAGTGTTTTAATTAACATTTTGATTTACATTGTTATCGTAAAGGATACGACATGAGTGGAAGCAGTAGAAAGATCTAGGAACTCAATAAGGATAGTCAATAAACAACTGATTGCATAAGACACTACGGAATTAAAAGTTCTTGTATTTCTTTCAATGTTTAATTGACTGTTTCAAATGTAAAGTAATAGTAAGATTGTAAGATCTAAAAGATGCACCATTTCAACATATGTATCAGAATGATAGATGCAAATAATTAAATTTTGTCTAAAAGTGAAGTTAGTTAAGGCCAAGAAAATTATGCATTTTTTTTAAATTCAAGCATACCAAGGACTTCGTAGTAGTCGTCGCCGTGGCCTCCTTCACCGCCATGTCCTCCGCCTCCTCCGCCTCCTCCATGTCCTCCCTTATGGTGGATGTGCTTATAGACCGTATGGGTGTGATGATGGTGCTTGACTTTGTAAGGCACGTGGATGATGAACTTCTTGTGTCCGCCGCCCCCGCCCCCGCCGCCAGCACTGCACATCGCCACCACTGCGCCCAGCGCCAAGAATATCAACTGCAACAACATTGACCGAACCGTGACGTCACAGAAAATTAGCACATGATCGAAATTAGGCGCAACTGCCACTACGACTAAAGAACAACGGTCGCCTGGCTAGCAAAAAACGTGATCGATATGGCAAAGTCGCTGCGGCGTGGTGGACTCACCGCGAGCCTGTGCGCCATGCTAATGGTGATAGTAGCGAGTGATTGGAAGTGAACTGATGATGATGACCGTCACTGGTGTGTCGTCGCGATTGTGTGATGGTAACCGGAGCAATTTCGCCAGCTTTTATAACGGTCGCAATTGCACATTCCCCCGCTCAGCGCCAGTGGTAGGGATTTACAATTTTTGCAATATTTTGCTGTTGTATGTCTCACCACCGCGGCATCTTTCTTGCGGGACGGAATCCTGAAGTCAAAAGAAAGCAACGTTATTTTTTAATGATGTGTCTGTGAGAATTTATAAATGTATGTATATCTGCTGTGTGTGCGCATGTAACATTTTTTTCCGCGATTGCGTAAAAACTACCCCTTTCAATTATATTATTTATTAAAATATTTTTTTATTCAAATTAAGATCCCAAAATAATATTTATTATTTATTTAGTGTATATAGCTAATAATAAAAACATTTACATAAAATATAAAATAATCACAAACAGATTTTTTTATTTTTATCAATGTCTATATATCTGCTGTATGCGTACATGTAATATTTTTTCCGCGGTTGCGCAAAAACTACCCCTTTTAATTATAATATATATATTAAAATATTTTTTTAATCAAAATTCTCAAATGTTTATTTATTCATTTATTTAGCGTATATAGCAATTGTTCATACACTATAGAAATATAATCAAAACATACATATATATGTAACTATTTTGGGCATGTAATAATTTTTCCACGATTGCGCAAAAACTAACCCTTTATAATTATATTATTTAATAACATATTGTTTTTAACTAACTAAGATCACAAAAGCTTTTTTATTATTTATTTTATTAATTTATTTACCCTTTTGACGCGTCAATCAAAAATAAATATTAATTTTTTTTTTAAATGCTAATTTTACCTTGATACTGTTTTTAAATGTTCTGATTTTTTAAAAAATATATATATTAATTGATATTTTATGTTTATTCACCAAAAAAAGTTTTTTTCTTAAAAAACATTTTTTTACTGATTTTTGTCTAAAGGGATAAAAATTAGTCGATATACGCGTTCAAAGGGTTAATATAGCTAATTGTTTGTACAAAATACGTAAAATAAACATTAACAGAATATAATAAAATAATAATAATATAATTTATTTCTTAATGCACGAATGTGTTTCTTCGTTCCATTAAATAAATCAGCTACATTTTTATTTTTGCGGACTGTTCTACAAATATTTTTAAATAAATTCATACCTCCGTACAATATTCCCCTGGCCGTACTCATTTCCTTAAAACAACGTTAATTTTCATCGATTTTATAAATGTACGTATAGCTGCTGTAATTAATTCTGCCGCGATTGCGCAAAAGCTTATAATTAAACAAATAATTAAAATATTGTTTTTAACTAATTAAATTCTCAAAAGCTTATTTATTATTTACTTTAATAATTTATGTAACTAATTTTTTATACACTAAACAAATATAATCAAAACATACATACAAAATATAAAATGAACATTAACAATACACATAAAAAAAATTTTTAATGTTCTTAATGTACGTATGTGTTTTTTTATTACATTAAAGAAATCAGACACATTTTTATTTTTGCGTATTTTTTCAAATATTTTTATACAAATTTCTTCTGGACGTACAAATCCTTGAATTTATCTATTTTTAGTACCAAATCTAAGTACTTATTTATCAATCATTAAATACTTTTATAACACATTATTTTCTAATTTACATAGAAATACTAAAACATTATTCTTCAATATTTTTAGTATATCCAATAAATTAAGAGGTGGTTCAATTTTAGTTTACGAACTTTAAAACAAAACACAACATTTTTCTTGTGAAAAGAAATCTTGAAGTCAAAAGTAAGCAACTTTATTTTTTATCAATGTCTGTCTTTGAGAATTTATAAATATGTCTATATCTGCTGTATGTGTGAATGTAATATTTTTTTTCGCGATGGCGCAAAAACTACTTTATAAAATATTTTGTTAATCAATCAACGATCTCTAAAGATTATTTAGCTTATATAGCTAATTTTTTATACAATAAACAAATATAATCATAAGATACATATAAAATATAAATATAATAAAAAAAAATATTATAATATATATCTCAATGCACGTAGGTGTTTTCTTATTTCCTTGATGGAAACAGCCACATTTTTGCGGATTATTCTTAAGATTTTCACTTTTGTGTATGTCTTATTAAAAAATAATACTTAGCGCCCACCTTAACTATTTTTTAATGTTGCTCCTAGCTTAAGTAATTTTAAATAAATGTATTTAATAAAATAATTTAATACGATAATAATAAAATATTTTTTTATATTATATGAAATAAATACTATTTTGTTAAAATTATCTTCTTATAATAATAATAGTATTATAATATTTAAAAAAAAATAGTTTTTTTAATAATAATAAATTATTTATTTATTAAAAGATTTAATTATAACTACTTTAAGAAATGTAGTAATATAATATTAATCCTATTATGTAATAATTTTATATTATTCGTAAAAATTGTTTTATTATTTTTTTTTTATAGATGAAATATTAAAAATATGTCTAATTTATTTTATTTACAATATTTTTAATTTTATTTCTTATAAATTATAAGTTTCAAATAATTTATTAGAAATAAAATTTGTTAAAAATAGTCACTTAAACTTTACATGTATAAAAAAAAAATTAATACAACTGGACAAAAACACCCATCGCTCACAATAAAAGCTTGAATCGACCACATATCCTGCTTCTGGATCTTTTTATCTGTAGTATTTATGGTAGACTTGCAAAGGGACTGGGTATTACTCAAAAATAACAGGAAGCTCCTATTGTGATGAGCTGGATCGTTTTCACAAGAATTTAAGTAGAAAGGCCTATAATTGTCAATGGAAGTCGAAAAATTATATAATACGACAATTCATGTAATGAAATCGACTCTTGATAAAATCAAGGAACTTAGCTGAAGCTTTTGTCTCATCCGCCTTATACTTCATTTTGATTATCATGTATTTCAATCGATGCAATAATTTCTAGGCATAAAAATCAAAAAAATGAATACATTTGCAATTAATGTATATTAAATTAGATATGATATTATATATTTTGGCATATGAATAAATTTATGAAATATGAAAAAAGCAGTTAATATTAATGTATTTTTTATACTGAAAATTTATAAGGCCATTATTCTGTGCAACGTAAAAATATAATACTCATCATTCTGTTTGTAAAATATATTAAAAAGGTTATGTATTAACTATAAGAAGAATTTCACATAATTACCAAATATCAAAAAAATTATTAGGTAAATTTACAATACACTTTTATTCGCCGCTTGAATTGTTCTATTTTGCAATATAAACACTCATTACACATTTCACATAAAATTGTGTCATTAGTATTTTCAATAATAATAATAATAGAGCCTAGAATTTCTATCCTCGCAATTATTACAATCAAAATTACTTCAGGAGGAAAAACACTGTTCCATATCATGAATCTGCGAAAAAAATGGGTAAAACATGAATTTATTTACAATAAATCTTATTATACTATTTTTAATATGCTCGAATGCTTTCACGTACCATTTGATGAAATGACTTAGCTGTTTTAAGAATTAACGAAATCATAAACATACCTCTTGATTTGCAAATATTTCTTAACTAATTTTATGTAATTACCATTTTATTTCATTATTTTTTTTAATATCTATTTGTATAATTATTGTTTGTATAATGGTAATGGAGTATTAGGGAAACCTGTTTGATAATGATGGTCATATTTCTATCATAAATTAATTTATTTTCTCAAACAATAGCTTTCAAGATATCACAAAATTATTGCATAACTTAGACGTTGCATGTAAATTTAGATTACGATTTTTACGAATATGGTAATTAAAAGTAAGGCTTCCTATTTCTGATCCATTTTCTGATTTTATGAAAATTTCTTCAAAGTATGATATTTACATTTATTGATTTATCGAAACGAAAGTTGAACCGATTAATGTCAGTGGCGCCGAACCGGCAGCGTGCGGGGGTAAAAGTGGTCTCCTCTCGTTTTCATTCCTCTTATCTCATCGGATGCAATTTGTGTGACGTAATCTATGATATTTTTTTCTATTGCTTGCGTAGTATGAAGAGTTATTGGAATCGTCGAAAAAAATATGCTATAAAACCTCCGTTTAAAACATTCAGGTGTCATGTACTGATTACTATGAAGTGTGTGTTTGTATGTCGAAAATTTTGTGTCCGCAATTTCATAAAACTACCCAAATACAATTGAAAGTTTGATAATTTTTGATTGATTATGATAAAATTATCACATTACAACCATTTTATTTTTAATTAATTTGTATGTAAATATATTCTAAAAGTTGCGGTGCATGCAGACATGGGAGCAGTTAGTTTTAGTATATTATTATTCAAAGATAATACACTAGTATTAAATAGTTTGACAATAAAAAATTAAGGTGATTTCATTCGCGTGTGAATTGAAAGTAAGAGAAAGAAATATTTTAAAACAAGGACCTATCTTCGTGCCAGAGAAAGTTGTGTAATGCTTGTTTAACTGCCAAAAAAGAAAGGTACCTTGTAGCAGGATTATGGAGACCGTAATGATATAGACAAAAAATACGATTACCGCTATCGAGATTAAGTGTTTGTAGATAAAGTAATAGTTTTATTTTAGTAACATTATAAATAATATAATTTTAAAATCTAACCTCTTACATGCCTTTAATTTATTTAAATGTAATAATTTTATTAACGGCGGCGAAATAATTTTTCATAAAACCTTAACACACAAAAGGCAAGAATAAATTAATTTAAATAGTTATACCCTTAAACTTATTTCCTATTATATCTCATTGTAACTTTGAGGTATCTATATTATAGATTTACTTAAAACGGGTGCTGATTATATATATATATATTATTTTTAAAATCACACTAATGCTTGTCTAACGCATGCGTGTCCAATTAAAATCGTTAATGATATTCTATATTTCCGTTTTAATGCAATTATGACTGACGACCGTTTCAAAAGCAAATTGTAAAAGTATGAGAACACAATTAATTGGATTGTGTTGTATGTTTTATGATATTCAGATTCCAAATTGAAACGAAATTCTAACCTATATTTTATCGTTTTACTCAGAAATCTGTAGCTTCAAACTATTTTTTTTCTATATATTAAATATATTTTTTATATGGCCAGAAGTGATTGCAAAAGATTTTGTCGTTACATCCATAAATAATGATTATTCTCAAATTATTAATTTAATATTAATGCTATCGAAGAATTGTTTACTGATGAGGTAATAACCAAAGATGAACTATTTAGGCATATTTTAATATTTGAATCAGATCATTAAAGTGTAATCGAATCTTTTGTTGAATCTGTCAAATCATTATTTAGTGAAAAAAAATATTTATCCAAGTATGTACCATGCTCTCAAATTCCATAAAGACTGCGAAATACTTGTGCACAGTATGAAGAAATATATAAAGAATTAATGAAAAATAAAAAAACAATAAAAATCTCGAATTTTTTAATAAAAAAAAATACTCAAACTACTCAATATAAAATGGATATTTTCGCTAATTGTACAATTTAACTTCTAGTGATGATTTTGAACCAGTTATGAAGAAAATATTTTATATATTAGAACCTATGGTATGATTTTGTATGAGTTCCTTGACATTTTTACGCAGTTTCGCGTTACGCGTGCGCCATGAATTGCTTATCGGCAATTGAATTGCTCGTGCATGCGCACTAGAACTTCAGCAGTGGGAGCCGCCGGCTTCCTATACCAATAGCCGGGCAGGTGTGAAATCTTTCGTACACTTTACATCCCCACGGTCGTGTTCTAAATTTAAGGAATACGAAAAGAATTCTCCAGAAGCGCTTTTTATATTACTTCAACGCTTGTATGGAACTTTTTTTAATTTCATGAAGTTTTTTTTTCTTTTTCACCTTCGACTATTAATTGGCTATCAAATATCATCGATCTATCGATTTGGTACCCGAGACACACACAAATAAGGGTTTATGTTGAAAAATCAAAAGAGTAATTAGTGATCGTAATGAAAAGGTAAGTGAAAGGTAAATATTAGAGTGACAGTTAGAGGTATGATTGAGTGCGTTTTAATCATTTTGAGCAGCGAATCGCAACGCATTTGCATTTTGCAATAATTCATACTATTCGTTGATTGTCTACACTCTACATCTAGATCGTGTCTTTTCAGAGAGCGGATAATGTGATTATTACATAAAGAAGAGAATGCATTCGCAACTTCCGCGCAAAAAGACATTCGGACATGTAACAAAACCATAAACTTTTTTCATAGCTTTTTTTCTTTGCTACTTAATTGAATGCCATAAAAAACGTGAGAGTAATATTGTTCGACTTATAAAGGCGCTGCCATGTATTTTTTTTTATTATGCATCTTTTTCTTATTTACTGAAAATAGTGACATAATCACTCAAGTAAATTGTATTGCGAAACAGATTCATAAAGTAATTTCCCATCGCCTTCTAGAACACATATTGTTATATGATTTGTGGTAAGGTATTATATTATTTTTTATTACAAATCTGAGCATCGTAGCTTGACATGTTTCTTCAAGCTGGATGGCTTGTGCATGAGGAGCATTTTCCATCGCTGGCATCCTGGCCGCAATGGGTACCAAAAAGGGACGTGATCGCGACTTTCTAGTGCACTCTAAAGCTTGCAGCCGGAAATTGCCAAGCATTAATGAATTGCTTATACCGCTCCTTAGCAACTTTAAAGAGTGTTACATTACATGTCACTTACAGAAGTATTTTTACTTAAAACATCTTCACCTAAACTGTAAAAGAATTCTGCTGGGCAAGAAGATCTGTAAAATGGCGATTGCCGATTGACCACCTCCACACCAAATCCATGTTTTTTTTATATATAAAAAAATATTTAACTACATCTAATGATAAAAAATATAAATACCAAAATTACCAATTTAAATTAATCCTATGTGCGTGAAGAAAAATAATATGCGAAAAACGAAAGCTTTAGTTGGAAAGGAGCGACGCAGTTACGTGTTAATAGTATGTTTTTGAAAGCAATTTAAGGTTAATCGCAATGCACAAGAGTGAAAGGGTTATGCAACAGAGGACAATTCGAGCAAACTTAAAAAAATGCACTCTCACCACCTTTCGCCGCACTCTTTAAGATGCTGCGCTTCTCGCACATGGTTATATAATTATTTCACGGTATTTTGTGGAGCGAAGTTGAAAGAAAAAATATGTTTTTTTATCAGCTTTAAATACCTTAATAAAAGTTGAATGTACTGTAATTTCGTTATAAGTTTTGCCTTTTTTATACATATGTTTTATTACACATTGTACTAAGCATTCAGTTTGCAAAATATCCGGATATATTCTACTTTCATAATTTTATTTCTAACAGATGTTTTTTTGAATGATCAAGAATCTCATCTTAGATATGCATTAGATGCGGCCTCAAAGAAATAAAATATCTACTATGAGTTGTTTATTTATTGTATACACATATTTAATATAAAGCTCATATTTTTATAAGTTTAGTGTAGTGTTTGTGTGTAAGAATAGTTCAGTTAAAATATATTTTACTAAATAAAAATTGATTGTTATTGAATATGTCATAATGTAATTAGTTGTCGATACATATCATTCCTAGATATAAATATTGTTTAAAAGTGAACGGACTATGACATCAGTGTCCGGTTAACTTTCTTATATAATGTTTTAAAGTTTTCCCCCAGTTTTTTAAAGCACTCTAATGTGAGTATAAAAAATTGGGTCACTTATCTAATACCGACGTAGTAAAAAATAATTATACTATAGGCAGCGGAAACATTAATTATTTTAATAATGACATGGTGGTTAAATAAATTAGTATATTCATATATAAACAAATAAAATATTATTAATTTTAAACAAATAAAATATTATTATTTTTATTAAACTACTTTTAAAGAGTGTAATAAAATATTTTTTATTAATATGTAATTTAAATATCAATATTTTATTTGCCTAATTTTTTTAATATGCATATTACATTTAAATTATATAAATATATACCTTTATTAAAAATAATACATTATCTACATAGATTCATAATTAAAATAGTAAAATTATGCATTCTAACTGTAGTTAAAGCTTAAACTGGGTCGTTTAAATGTGTAATAAATTAATTTTTAACACAAATATATTACGCTTAATTACTCTAGAATTATCTATTCGACTTTTCAGAAAAGGATTAAGAACAAATTTTAAAATGTATCACATACACATATAGATATATAAATTATCAATATATTATTATATTTCACATTTTTTTGTAATTTGATTTGTTTTAATTATTATTTATTAAATTTATTTTTTGACATTTTTAAAATATTATAAATAAAATCATATACTAATTATATATACTATAATTGAATTTAAGGTAAAGGTAATAATTTAAGAAAAAAATACAAAAAATCCTTTTCGAGAAGAAGCAATAAAACAATAAATCAAATGATAATTTCACAAAAAATCTGGAACCATTGATATGTTATATGTGCTTTGGCATTTCGTGATTAAATATAAGTCTGTTTTTATCGTGGTCACTGTTACACGAGATAAGTGGGTTAGTGTGGTTTGGCGAAATATTTGTATATTATTATCTGGAATGAAAATGAGTGTTGTTTAATTGTTAGTATTTGAAGACTTTATCTTTTATGCCTTTATTTTAAATGAGTTAAAATTTAGAAACAAAAAATATATAAACATATTTTTTTATATAAATATATAAACCGGGCAGGCATATATTAAAATGCATATAATTAATTGTTTATAGATTAAAATTTAATGTTTTATAATTAGCGCGTTTTTTAATAAATATCGTCTAAGGTCCGCAATGGCGGCAAACCCTTTAGAGTAGTGTACGCCACGGCTTCCAATTTTTTACACATACATTCGTGCGTGCTAGGGTCAACTACTAACACGAAAATACTATGCAGATATCGATAATAATGTTACACGTGTGGTATAATATATTATTTACAAAATGTAAAAAAAATATATATAGTGATTCAAATTATATACATATAATTATATTTTTTTAAAGTCATATATTTATTAAAATCTACAAAAAATATTAATCACACATCAGATACATTATTTTATGATTAATAATTGGTCAATTCTAAGAATAATTGTAGATGATGCAATTTGAAAAAGTGTCTCTAATTGAGTACGTTTTATCTTTTTGCTTTTATTGCCATTATTTTCGAGATTGTTTGTTCAAAAAGATATGTTTTTTGGAATGGCATTAATCTTTTAATAGCTCTTTCACTCAATTATGTACATATATTCCATATTATCACCCATTTTGATCCAAAAAACATACAATGGTTCATTTTCAAATCCACGATAAATCAATCAATGCATTTTCTTAAAATACTTCGTTGTCTCGTGACGCGGCAATACTCGTTGTAAGGTTTTTCATCTGGACCACATCCGACTATAAATGTAAATATATCGATCCATTTCAAACAAAATAAATTAAAAAAATGTTGATAAGGTCAACTTCTACAATACGATTGTATTAGTTTAGTGTGCGTGTTTTTTTAATAAAAATTTGAAAATGTGGCGTACGCTGCTTTAGACCAAAGTTCAAAACTATGTTTATTAAATTAAGTATTTAACGCTTGTTTTCTAATTCATATTACTGCCCTATTTATTTTGAAGATATGTTTTGTCTACGCTTTGTAAAACTATTTGCTTTTGTTTTATTTTGGTTGATTTTAATTTTTCAGTGGCCAAAATATTTATTTATGATTTCAAAAAAATTCTGTAATTTATTTGCAATTAATATATGACCGTAAGCATATGTTTATTTAGCTGTTTTGGTAAAGATGAATCCCCTAAAGCTTATATTTTAATAGTGTGAGAGCAAATTAAAAAAAAATATCAAGAAAATTTTCATATTTACAAAACGTTAAGAAAAATATAAATTTGAAACTAATCAAAGGTAATTTCATTCAGAAGCTACACATATAAACAATAAATTTGTATCAATACGTAAATAAAAAAAATCCCAAATTTATAAATAAATAAATATACAATAATTTGAAAAATATTAAAAATAAAAATTAAATTAAATTAAAGTACAGTTGAATCAACATCTAAATATATATGTAAATATAATAATAATTATAAGCAAATTGCCTTAAAAAATAAAATTTATAATATTGAACTGGCTGATGAAGATACAGAGGTCCTTAAACTACAGCTATATATTTTAAAGCAGATCATACAAAATTAAAACGATTATTTTAATTAAAAGTTTTGGGGATTTTAAATTTTTAAACATCAATATCCTTAGTTGATAAGTTCTTAAATATTTTTTCCGTATGCTTTGCAACATTTTCTGATACATTTTTTAGTGAATAATTTTCTGAAGATGTTTATATTTTCTGAATGTTTAAACACTCATTATAATTTAAATTTGCATATTAGTAAAAATTTTAAATTAAAATGTCTTTCTTTAATTTTTTAATGATATGTAAAAAAAAAATATTTTATATATGTGTAATACGATGTTTATCTGTATTTTTTGTTTACAACGACAACATAAAAAATGTTTGTTTACATTAGTAGAAGCACTTACGGTATAGTGAGTGTAGCAAAACGAGTTTCGCTCCCAGTCGTTTATTTTTTTATTTCAAATGCAATTTATGAGCTTCTCAAATGTGCGTGTTTACAAACTGTAACAAACTACACCGACATGGTAAGCATAATTTCTTTCTGGTGCATAGAGAAATGTTTGAGAAAAACGTGTTTAGTTGCGCAAGGTTTTGTTCTTTTGCACTGTAGCGTAAAGATGGTGTTGCTTCATATGATTGGTAAAAAATGTCAGTAAATTCTGATTTTGTACCACCTTTTAATTGATACTATTGTTCGTTTCACTCTTTTTTATTTTTATACTTCCGTCACTAATTAATGGCGTCAGGCAGTGCACTCCCAAAATTAGCATTGTTTAATGATCGATAATTTTTTAATTTTATTATTTTAATATAAAGTCTGATTTTGGTTTGTCGATTAAAATCATAAAAATACTAGGGTCTACATTGGATTCGAACCCAGTTCTCTTAAGTATTAATTACCGACCTATATTAGTGTTATATGTTGCTAGTAATAATAAATTTTACCCAAGATCGTGATAATTTACAAATATTAATTTTATGTCTTATGGTCTTTAATGATAGGTAAAGGCATTTAAACAATTTAAATAACGATATAATTATAAAAAGCATGTAACACAAAGACACATTGATATTTTAAAATAATTTCAAACATACAGTCATTAATATGTATCGACTAGTAAAATCTATTGGTTACTTTTGCAATACTTTAAAGCAGCAGTAATAACATTTAAAACGAAATCTCTGCAGAAAAACAATATGTTATTTATATTTCGTAAAAATATAAGAAGCTGTTACTTTTAGAATATAAAATTGCAATACAATCTTTGCTTTATAAAATCGACTTGCGGAAATAAATACATACATATCTTAATATCAGAACCACTCATCCATTTGATTAAGTGTATTAAATGATGATGTTTTTCCTCATTTTATAATATTAGTGATACATGCTATAAAGATTAATATTTTTCCTGATTAATTAAAGATCAAGTGGTGGAAACGATGAACTTTTAAAATTATAGACTTTGTTATTCTTCCTTATTTCTGTATACCAGAATGAGAGCTCTCATATTTTATTAAAATCAAAATGGTTTCAGAGAAAGGTACAATGAAAACTGTTATAAAATTTCTAAATTTTTAAATTTCAAGTAGTGAACGATATAAGTTATGAATAATATAAAAACACAGTTTTAATAATGAATACAGGTCCAAACAAACCTAATTCATGTTATAAAAAAAATATAAAACGTATTAAATTTCGTTGTTAAGTTTAAAAAACCTACTGCCAAAACAGCAATAACTCGGTTTACTCAAAAATATTTTATTTTTTACTACTTTAGAATGACATAAAATTATATTAATTTAAAATAATATTTACGTACAATGTTTATTTGAAAATATGAGTAATTTTTGTATTTTCGGCAATCAAAATTTAAAAAAAAAATATTTTTATAAAATAAAGCGATACATTAAAATAAATAAAAATTAAAAAAATGATTATTATATTAAGGATGGAATAGCGTAGTCTGTAACGTCTTAGACTAGTAACTCTGAGGTTGCGGGTTCGAGCCCCGGCAGCGGAACTCAAAATTTTATTTACAAAAATTACGCTATTATTAAAAAAACCGGCCTAGTTATAAATTATATTACACATAATAATTTATAATTATTACCACTTTGTAACGCATTGGGCTAACGCCTGTCAGGTTACAATGGTGTTTTCATAAAAAAAATATATTAGCAATAAAATTTTTTTTTTTCATGTTGACTTAATCTGATCTTAAATCTTAAATAATATTAAATATAAATTTGCTTATAATTTTTTTTTTTTTAATAATATAAATTATTTTACAGACATACTATTATGTTACTATTATGTTTAGAATTAGTTATTAGCTTAAATAAAAAATAATATTATAAAACAAAACGCTTGTGGATATAATTTAATGGAAAAAATTCACAAGCCTTTCACAATTTAAGCGAAATAAAAACAATAAATTTACAAATAATTTGACTACATATAACTGGAGAACTGGAATTATTGGTATGTTGTCTTTAACCTATAAAGCAATTTATGCTAGTATTTAAATTTAATGTTGTTTTTTTCATATTCGCCGATACACCGATATGGTTAGTATGGTTAGGCAAGATATTTTTATAATATTTTCTGGTTTAAACATTAATGGTATTTAATAGTTAATATGCATTTTTTTAAAGATTAATATAAAAATGTGTATTATATATTATTTTAGGACTAATTATTTTTTTAGGGCCACAATGGCGGTAAGCCCTGTAGAGTTGCAAAATATTTTTATTAAATTTAAGCTAGCAGGAACTCTTCTAAAAATACCACGAATCCGTGACTCTGACCTTGACAGCTTTGAATCAATAAAATATGAAAGGTAAATGTTCAATATCAATATCACTGAATACCACAGGACACTTTACAAATAATTACAAAAATTACTATAAATAATTAATAATTTTATAATACAAGAAAATATGTAAATATTCAAATAAATTACATCATAATGTATATTTAAGTTACCTAACCAGACTAAATTTGGGTTAAAATACATTTAATTTACTGCTCTTAACTTGTATAATAGATAACCAAATGCTTATAAAATATTAATTAGAATAAATTAAAACATAATTAATCATCAAATTATATTTAGATTTTTAATCCAATTTAAATGAGCATATATTTATATTTATTTTTACTTTCAATTTAAGTTATGTTTGCTTCAAATTAATTTTCTATTTTATTGTAAATATGATATTTTAGTTATATGTACATATATTATAATTTATTCTAATTATGTAATTATATAAAAAAAATGGCTTATAATTAACATTCATTTTACTCATAAGAAAGCATTATATACATACGTAAATAAATACATTTAATACATACAAACGATCATAAAATTCAGACTATTGCATTATGAATAATAAATTGGTATGAAACCATTTTGGGTAAATAAAAGATAAAAACCATGATTCTGGTATACATACATTAAAATAAAATAGATATAAGTCGATTGTTTTCACAACTTTAAACAATTAAAAAATATATTCAACTATATAGCATGGTTCAATAGTATTAAAAAATGAGAAATTTTATAAAATTACCTACTGCGTTTAACCAAATGGATGAGTGGTTTTAAAATTAAGATATGCATATATTTATTTATTTTCGCAAGTCGATTTTCTGGGGCATAGATTGTATGGAAATGTTTGACTCAATTTTTTTTACGAAATATAAATAACATGTATTTTTTTAAAATGTCAAAAGCAGCCGGAAGTCATAAATATGTCGTATTTTAATTTTTAGATCAGGTTGTAGAATATACAGTTTAAGAAACAGAACAATACTTAAATTCATCGATGAATTTCAATGTATGTCAAACAAAACCTATGACTGTATGCACAAATTATTTTAAGCTACTTATGTGCTTTCATGTTTTATGCATGATTAGTAAATTATAAACCTATCGTTTGTTATTGTATTTAAAAAAAATATATTTTTAATTTTGTTACAATTGTTCAAATGCCACCAACTATCATTTATGATACAGTAGTCTTGGAATGAACTGCATTTTTTATGTAAACCATGAAATTCAATTTTTAATCTCCTGTATATGTAAATTTAAATAATCTTATGACATTATATTATATAACTTGCACGATAAACCACTAGATAAAGCACCTTGAAAGATCTTGGTACGAATCACAATTTTTTTATTTTTATCGTATCTGGGAGATCAAAATTAGTGGTTATTATATAATCATGATTTTAATTGTATATTCAAGTTTAGGTGTTCCTACTATTTTTTGATCTCAAAAATAAAAATCGTGATGAATTAAAATAAAATGAAGTTAATTCATGCATAGTGACATTTATTAATATGTTAATTGTATAAATCGGTTATAATTAAATATCTATATCAAAATAACCATTGACTAATTTATACTATTTTTATTTATGACATTTTAATAATGACACTAAAAATATAAAAAGCGCAAAACTCTTAAGGTTTCTGAGAAATTCATATATATTGTATATGGGTTACATTTAATATTATATGCGGACGACTTTTGATAAATTCAATCACTATTTACTTGTGAAAAAATATTTAAAGTTCTCAAGAAGAGATTCTCAAATTACTTGGCCGAGTTTGTCAAGTATGAAAACTTATTTTCAGAACGATATAATATATCTACTGAAGTACCGCAAAGATCAAACTTGATCCATTGCTGTTTCTATTGTATACTATTGACATAGCAATGAATCGCACATTTTGTATTTTTTGTGAACAATTTAAAATTTGCATTTCTTCTAATTTCATAATACTACAAAATTAGATAAAAATGCTTTTTATATATAATATTAAAAGTCGATAATTATTCAGTCGTGATTTTATATATTTTTTATATCATGATGTTCTCTAACGACGTTAGTTTAGTCGTAATGGCACTGAGTGAGTGAGTGGAAGTGATATAAAAAGTCGTTAGTAATACTGAGGCTTATTTGTAATAATTCACACGGAAACGTGTCACGGTGCCATGATTCTTTCCTATGACTTTTTCTATGAGAGTAAGCAAAGCGAAAAATCAACAAATTACGACTTAACGGTCGGAAAATAATAATAAATAATTTTAAATTATTGTTTGTAAATATATGTTTTATTTGCGAAGTTATTAATTTTGATAAAAGCCGATATAATTATTTTTTTAACGCTTAAATTTTTTTTTATTATTTTACACATTTAATAAGATGCCTAATATTAAATACAATTTGTATTGTCACGAATAAATATTAAGAAATCTTATAATGCAACAGGGATGTGTTTTACTTGTTCTGTTGCGTGCACCACTGCCGTTACCGATATTAGAGCTCTACGAGTCCAACCCTTATGGGCGGGCACCCAGCTTGTGACGGCCGGATGAGCGGGACCCACCCCGCATAGTACTACATATTTGTCAGAGTTTCATTAGTATTTCTCTCGAGAAATACGTTGCGTATCATCCTTGTTTCAACACCACACCCCTGATATTCGAAGAATGTGTATATTTAAAATGTGTATACTTAAGCAACACAGATTTTTTTAATAATGCCGCTTTAAAATACGTGGCCCATTCTGCGCCATTTATTTAAAAAAATACTTTTATGACTTTGAAAAACAGATGTGAATAGAATGTTTGTGGTGTGTCTACTATGATCAAAATTCGCAGAATTCGTTCCTTTTTTAAGCCTATTTTTTATGAAGTTCGTGTTCGTGCTAAATTGGTTCAATAATTCGATGGCAATTAATTTATTTATGCATATTTATTTATTATGCAAATCAAATGATTATGTAGTATGTATATCAAATTCGTTCCAAATATTATTAATTAATATAAATTAAATAAATTTGCTAAAAGTATGTATTTAATATCAATATATTGTCAACAACTGATTATGTAGGAAAAAAATCAATATCTGCATCTCTATAATCATCAATAAAAAAGCAGATGTCAAAAATGTATGTAAGACACATTCTCAAAATATATGTATGTAATATGGTATTATTAATAAATTTATTGTTTTTTTACAGTATTGTTAAATATTATTTTCCTATTAAAATAATCATTTTTCTTTGATTAGGTATAGTCAATTTAAGGGATAAATAAAGTTTAAGAAAAGAAAAACAATTGTATTTATTTTTTTATTATTTTTTCATATTGCTACTCTATTTTTACGTTTCTAAAATATTATATTTGTGTTATTATAGCAATAACAAAAAAACTGTCCATTACAATCACATACAGTTTACTTTTAAAACAATGTGTAATTTATCGATTGTTTTTGGCAATTTTATATTTTTTTTGGAAAACATTTTCACGTCAAGTGAACATTATGTACATACGTAACGAAGCGTGAAATAAGCCGTTTCGCAAACGAAGGAAAAAGTTATATAGTGTTACAGAACTATTAATTAATTCTATCAAAATACAACTCGGTGAATTTCTAAGTACTACACATTTCTATCTTTTTGTACTCAGTACCAATGTGCAAAAAATATTTAAGAAAATAGGCAAATTGCTATATTTTTCAAAGTCGGTCGCTCTCTTGAAACACATTTGTTGTCTATTTGTTCGCATTTGCGTGTGGCAACAATTTAGAAAATGTGTGTATATAGGTTGAGCATAAATTTTATAAGAATTACGTTTTTTTAAGAAATGTGTGTTTTTAGTTTCTGTATAGAAATTAAACAAATAAACATATAGAGTGCGTTCATTTAAAACTCTCGCTCTCGCAAAAAAAAATCATTTGCATCATGTGCGTAGTCGATAATATGAGTGAATTCATTATATATTGTAATGTATTCATGCACATATTACGTACAGTGTTTTCAGAAAGTTTTAAGACTCATAAAACACTAGTTTCTTTCTAAAATAGTAAAATAATTAGTTTTTTACAATAAGCCGTAATAACATATATTTAAGTTTTAAGAACTCAACGTAGATAAAATATTTTTGAACTGATGATTTATGGACAAATAAATATACTTAAAAGCTCTTCGAGACATTTATCCATTTTTAATCAATATGCGATTAGTTAAAAACTACGAATAATTGAAAACCTTAATATTGATGCCTTTTTGCTACTTAATAAAGCAGTTTTAATTGCTAAGGGACGGTGTCGACAATCCGTCAATGGTTATTTTCGGTTGCGAGTTATAGTACACGATTGCGCCCCTTATTCTTGCGTTGCAATAAAGACTTTTGCCCGAGCCATCCAGCTTCTTTATGAGTTTGACAAGCACACGGTTGTTTTTAGTTATAATTTTTTTAGTTATAAATTTAGTTATCTATAAAGAGCTAGAAAAATATATGTGTATATGTGCACCGTAACTGTTTTCTTAAAAAAATACTTTTTAATTTTAAATAGTATATATATTGCTTAAAAAATATGCATACAAAAACACATATTGAAAGTATGTCCACGCAGTATGTTTTAAAACCATGGAAGAGAGATCTCGATGATAAAACAATTGCATTAATAATTAAGTCAGATTTGAAATAAAAAATTAAATAAATAAATAGTGGTGTAACACCAATAATACATATTTTTATAAATCGTCTTTTAAAATAAAGCTTAAAAAATATATACAATATACTTATCTCAGAAAAAAATACAATTAAAAAACATTGCCATTTTCTTATTAGAAAATAGTATTAGAATATAACTACATAAAACAACTAATCCTATGTTATTAGGTTAAAGAACGCATATCAATGCTTCCAGATCTTCTGATAAATATTTATAAATTAGCAATTGTTAAAATGAAAATGTCTATAAACCAATAAAATGTATTGTATATGTATTATATAAAATTAATTACCGTTTTATGAATAAAAATGTATAGTACAAACATTCGCAATATTTTAAATGATTATTAACTGATTACTGTTCCAATCTAGGGAGATAAAACTGCATTGCTTGGTTGCCTTAATTTACATCTTACGATCACATAATTAAATTATTGTTGAATTAGTGTTCTACTACCTATTTTATTTGCCTTACCTTTCTCTAATAAACATTTTTTATATTTATTTCATAACACTTCAGAGCATAAATTTTGCCATTATAATAAAATTAGATTAATCTATTTACAATATATTAAAAAAATAGAGCTAATTTAATCTGCGTCATAGATCGTTTAATTTCACTTTTATATTTTAATTATATAAATTAAAAAACATTACATTTTATGCCTATAATGTAGAGTACAAAACATTTAATTAAAAAATATATAAATACACATCTAAACTATTTTTTTAATTTTCCCGAAAAATTACGATAATTAAGAATTAGCACCTTATCGAAAAAAATACTAATCATACAGCTGAAATGAGTTTGTAATTATATATCACATATATAATACAATATATGGATTGAATTATAATATCTTCGTGTATTAAAAACGGTATTAAAAATCTTCATATTATTGTACAGTATTGATATCAAATCAACTTATTGAGAAGAATTAACGATTAAAAATATAAAGTTTCAAATAGCTTTTGAATCATAAGCTTCAATAAAAAAAGCTAATCATCCAGTTTATGGTTTTTTAAAATTACATAATAATAGTAGTGTTAAGTGTTGAAAATATATGATATCTTCACTTACAGCTTTCGGAAATTATCCAGCAGCACAATGCAGTGCGGTCGGCATTACAGTTCTGAGTCCAGTAGACAATTGGGCTTTGGTCAGCCATATACAAAGATTTATAAATTTGTTCGCATGTGTCTGAGATAAATAGATGCAGCAGAATTCGCACGCCATTTAGTTTTTCTCTATTGGGCGCTTTGATGCGCTTTCGCAGTGTCGAGACTGAAACGTGCCTAAGGAATGCCGAGAGTTTCAATTTCAGTTTCTCTCCATAAATTCTAATGTTTTGACGTTGCTGTTATTGTCAATCTTATCACACGTTACTAAATTGTTATTTTTTTACATTCGCCATTGATACAAATATGCTATTACAGCGTTCAATAATCTTAAGCCTGAGTTTAGACGCAGAGCTTAAATTGATTAATAATTTTTATATCCACTTTCTAACCCCATAAAATTTAAAAAAAATTCCATACGAGCGTTGAAGTGATATAAAAAGATAAAGATAGTATTTGTAAATAAACTAATTTTACAGTTTTTACACACAACGTAACAGGCAAAATAGTATTTGAGTGGTATATTGTTTAATTTGCTCAAGGCGGTTTAAGACAAATGGGAATATAACTATGTTGTGATCAGACGAGAGGATACCATAAACTTCAACGCCATTTGCACTTATTACTATACCTATTTTTATTATATGTTATAGATCTGATTAAGTTTAATTTTAATATAAATGATTGTAAGTTTCTACGTTTTTTGTTTATCGCTCTACAATTTCAAGTCCTCCGCCACCAATCTCCGACTGTTTAATTAAAAAAATTATGTAAATCTATAGCTGTGTATTTTGGTTTTTTAAAAAGTATATACGAAATGAATTATAATCAGGTCTTAAGCATTAATTTGCACTTATAAGTTAATGTAATCATTTTGGTGCTTTTATTGTGTATTACTAACGCTTTTAAATAAATTCCAATGATCGAAGCTTTATGTATTAGAAAATATTAAATTCATGCTTTCTCTCTCAAAGACCGTTTGCGTTCCAAGTAAATTTTTTTTTTGCATAATTTTTAAATATTTGCATATAGTTTATATGTAAATTTTTTTTTTTATTTTGAATAACAATAGCAAAGTCAATTTGATATTAACTATAGTTAAAGTTTATTATCACGAATGAATACTTAAATCTGTAAATGTGCTAAGCAATAATATAATGTAGTACATATAAACAATTGATATATTAGTTGTTTTTAATATTTATATTATTTTAAAATATTTATTAATAATTATTTTAATTTGTTTTTTTAATTATGTTTTATAAAAATATATGTAATCTGATCATTTCGATTTATTAAATATTGTTAACAAATACACCATTCGCTCTGCTTTAGTATAGGGCTAAAATAAAATCTTGTTAGTGCAGCTGGGCAGGAATTCGGTTAGAGGGCACTCGCGTGTGTTATTAGGGACTTATGGTCGAGTCTAAGTGCATCTTGTACAAATTACAGGTTACGCTTAACCGCTCGCCTGCTCACTTCTCAGTTTATTTTTGGACCAAATTAAAATGTCCGCCTAAGTGGAATGCGTTGATCCCTCCGAGTATGTGAATCGTGATCCGATTACGACACTTTACTGTTACTAGGACCGATAAGCAGGTAATGGATCCTCGGCCATTAGCGTTTTTGTATCGTCTCTCCAAATTGCTGCTTGTGAAAGTCTATTATCATAATTTTCGTTCGCAGCGGAGTTAACAGAGCGCTACTCAAAATTCTCTTTTGGCTCGTCCTGTCATCAGTTTTACTTCGAGTTTACTACAAAATAATTAGGTATGAGTTATTATGGTCTTGGGGTCAATAGGCGAATCTGCATTGGTGAGGGTTCTAGAATTATGAATTATAACGAATAAAGGAATGCAAGTATTTCATAACAGTACAAAAGTTATGCTACTAAAAAAATAGGTTATATGTATTATATTCTTCAATTTTTTTTAATAAATTTATATTAATGATACATTACTAAAACATGCAAAAATCTACAGTATTAATATATTATAATTTTTAAAAACGTTACAATTAAAAATGTGTCTATAAGAAAAAATCCCTTTTTTATAATATATTATTTTAATATTTTTATATTACTTTAATTTATGAATTTACTTTATAAAATTTATACTATAGAAAATACGTAATAAATTAAAGCAAGTATTTATAATATAAAAAAACTCGTTAACTTATTTTTATGCATCTGTATTGTTAGGGACATTAAAAAGTAAGTCTAGATATTAGAATGTTTTTGTTTACTTTTTGCCCTTTTACATACATTTGTAAATAGTATTTATATACATACATTGTATAGATTGCTTTCTTAGCATTATACAACTTTCATAGCAATATACTGTAATACGCATAAACTTCATCAGCTCTTTTTTTGTTAAACGTAAATTTCACTACGATAAATAACTCTAAAACATACCAATATATACAATAGGTGTACATTTTACTGGTTCAATGGCTGTTGAAAAGGTGCTAAATTATTCATAGTTTTCAACTATTCGAATATTGAATAAAAAAAGTATTTTAATATTCGAACTTATTTTTTGTTGTTACCGTTAATAATTTATTTAAGCAATTGGCGAAAAAATCAATTATTTACTTGTTTTTAAATTAAGCGTAAAACATTGATAAGGATGGGTCATTCCAATATTTTGTTTCATTTAACGAATAAATTCTGCAAATTTCTGTCATAGTAGATACAACATAAAAAGACTTTTTTTTTAAAAAATGCGTCTCATTGTTTCGAAACTCGAAACCAAATTAATGCAAATAAATGTTACTTAAGTGTGCAAATTGTTTCAGTTTATTATTTTTTTAATTTTATTTGAGATAGTATAAACGAATATTTTACGAGTATTCGATCAATTAGTCGAATATTCATATATGTAGTTAATTATCAGGCAAATGCAAATGCAAAAAAAGCTTGTTAAATAAAGATATAAAGAAAAATCATTGAAGCAGATTTTTTTAAATTTCAAGAGAGCTTTTACAACAATAGACAGAAATATAATATTAAAGAAAATTAAGATTATAAATAAAATAATTTTAAGTTAGTTTGTTAATTATTGAAAAAAAAAGAAAGCAAAAATAATGTGATAATGTTAAAGAAGTTGTAGATAACTTAAATATGGTTAAAATATAATGCACTTAAGCTAAATCAAAAAAAAAACCAAACACATTTTTATAAATTATAAATATATGCTTGATAATAATATACATATAATTTATATCTATTATATAAATATATGATAATATAAAATATTTAGAAGTAATTATAGATAAAAAAATATTGTTATAGAAGTTGTAGTATATAGTTAAAAAATAGTGTACTTAAACTAAATGTATGTTTATTAATTATAAATATATGGTAAATAATATTATAAAAATAGTTATGGATAATTCTATTATTTATAGTTGATAATAGTACATATTAAAGAGTAATTGTAAATAAAAATAAATTTTAAGAAACATTGTAATTACTTATTACAAAAAATAGTATAATTTCTAGTATGAGAAACACTTAAGGTATAAATACAAAAAAATAATCTGTAATAGTATTACATTGCTCCACTTTAATAATTGCCCAACAATATTATATGTTTTAAAAATTAGGCAAAATGATTTACTTAGCTATTCTAGCTAAATAAATTAATAAAATAATACAAAAAACAATAAATTATCATATTATGATATATTATTTATTAAAAGTAAGAATAATTAAGATAAATAAGTAAGAATTTAATTTAAGGCAAAGAACACTAAAAAACTGTAATAATTTAATTTTTGAAAAATAAGTTCTTATTTCAGTATATTTTAAATAAAAAAAAATCTTTTCCATTTTCTATTTATATTTCAATTTAAGGTTATTTTAATCGCAGTCTTTGAAACATAGTGGTTGTTATTATTATACTATTTTCTGGTATCAAAATCACAATTTTCTTTTATTGATGGTATTTGTAAGCTATTAGTAGGTGTATTTTCAAAGATTAGTATAAAATGTATATTAAATAATATTACTACAAGTATATTTTAATAATTTACAATTAAAAAAAAAAGATTTGGTGGTGTTACTCCACCATGAGCAAGCATATGATAATATCGATCTGCTTAATTGAATTTATACTGCACGATGCTGAGAGGCGCAATAGCAGCAAGCACTTAAGAGCCATGTTCTTAATTGTGTTTGTTAAATTTAAGCTTGTGATCTAGGTATTTAAAGTTAGATTTTTTATTAAAAATAAATAAAAAAAGCACTTTAACTATTATTAATATTTGAAAACTTTTCTAATGCTCAACAAAATAAAAATGAAGAACATTTTACATATAAACGATATGCGAATAATTTATTAGATATATTAAAAAAAATTAACTTGGAATGCAAACGGTATTTGAGAGAGAAAGCATGAACCGAATATTTTTTAATAAATAAAGCTTCAATCATTGAAAAGCGTTGACAAAATTACGCTGAATAATTTGATTCTACTTTACTGACATGTTAACTTTGGGAAGCCGGTTTGTCTACGTTTCGTAAATATAATTGACTAAAAAATGAATTTTTATTTGGGTTTTCGAAAGATTTTTGTAATTTATTTGCGATTGAATTAATACTGTAAAAGCTCGTTTAATTGTATGTTACGTCAGCGTACATAAATAAACGCGTTTTTTAATTTTTTTTTATCGTTCGTGTACAATATTTAAAAAAACGGCCCGAGTAAACTACCCTGAGGTACTGCAACTGTATCGAATGCTCATTATGTAGTGTAGTAAATAATTTATATTAGGAAGTAAATATATGTAAAGCTTAATAATATTTATTTTAAATGAGGAATTTATTCAGATAGTTTCAAACAACCTTTGTGTTGATTAGTTTGTTATTGTATTAGGATATCAGAGTGCCCAAGACACTCTGAGGTAATATTCAATGCGTTAAAAAAATAGATTCCATATGAAATTCGATCAAAATTATTTATGGCATATTACGAATCTACTCCTAATTACTAATATAATTTTATTTTATGGAAAATATTAAATTAAAAAAACTTTAGCTGATCAATTAATAAAAAAAATGATCAAACAAAACATTAGAAAAGGTTGCTGGAGCGCTATCTTGATATAATATTTTTTCTCTCTGATAAAGAGCTAGCATTTTTTTGATCTCATACACGCATTGGAAATCCATATAACGGTTATTTTATTCTATTAGTTTAAGTGTTAAATAAATACAATATTATATAATATTATCGAAGCATGTTTCGAAAATTCGAGCTGCACAAACAAGAAGACAACAGGAAAACGCAAGTGCATTATCTTTCAACGAGAATATAAAACGAGTTTATTATTATTTGCAATTCGTTTATTCAAAACCGGATCATTGAGAAAGTTTAAAAGACTAAATATTATGCTATTATTGCTAATGCGACTCGAGATTCATCTTATGAGGAATTAATTATTATTCGTTCCTTCAAGATCGGCAATTACATTTTCAATTGAAGAACGTTTTACATGCTTTGATCATTTTACTGATAAAACGTTTTTTCTTAATAAATTTGTTATTTTTCTTTTCTTTTTACCATAAACCATTTTTTTTTTTATTTTTGCTTTTATTTGTTAATTTGTTTGTATTCGCCTGAAAGTGAGTTAATTTTACGTATTTATCCATAATTATTTATGTTGTTATTTATTTATTATTATTATATATGGCATTTATAGTCTTACTGTTTTAATTTATTTTACTACTTTTTGTATTAGTATATTTTAATAAGTTATTTTAACATTTTTCCATCATTAAATTTGATCAATTTACTTTACAATTTTTTAAATATTATTCGGCATTTGTGGATTTTTTTATATAATTTATAAAAACTATTTATTGATATCATAATTTTTAATTAATTGGTATATTCCTATAAAAATCATTTATTTAATCCCAATTAAAAAAATATAATAAATAATTATAATGTATTTTTATTCATTATTTGTTCAGTTACATATGTAAGTAAATATATATATAACTAGCAAAAGTACCTCAAAACAGTGAAAGATCGACCACCGTACATGTACGGCGATACTCCTCAAATGATTAAGGACAGATTATTATTTTTATTTCAAACGACTCTCATTACCTTATTTTGAAATTTTTGCATATATAATATTGTTGCACAATAATTGAAGTGGGGCAATATAATGCTATTGTAGATTATTATTTTTATTTATACTTAAACATATTATACTTTTCTACAAATAATAAATTAATAAACATCTTTTTAAAAGAGCAATTATAATTTAAATAAATATTAAACAAATAGTTGTATTTAACATTACAATACTCGAATAAAAACAATCTAATGCCTTCTGAAATCTAATTAAACAAATTGTTATAATCTATTATGTTAAGATACTTTAAACGAAAGTTTACTATTAAATATCTTATATATAATTTCTTTTTTTACCTCCAACTAATCCCCAATCATCCATACATAACATCAAATTGTAAAACATAACATTTTTAGAGAATTGATTCAACTTAATTTAACTTTATGTTTACGAAAAGTTATAGAACCTTATAATTATTGTTAAATTTATGTTTACAACTGATATATTATATTGCTGTGAATCAAATTATGAACAATCATTCATAAACCGCAAAGTACGTTAGTGGAGAATTCGATCGCGAAATCACCACAACGGCGCTAAAATGTTGACTTTTCTCATTAAGGCTTGCGGTGTGCTCGCGATGATTCAATCGCAACATTTACATCTGATAGTTTCACAAAATTGCTATTGCCAATTGCCATTATCTGTTATTATTGTGCGTAAGTGTTATACGTATTACCTACATGCTGTATAATTGAGTGAAATCTTACAGAGGCACTTATTGGATAATTTTAGATTTTGCAGTCACCGATAGCCGTCTAATCGCAGATTAATTTTCTTTCAACTTTATGGCATGCAAAGCCTTTCTAATAATAAACTACAATGTTAACCATATTGAATATAAATTATTAATAAATATGACATCTGTTGAGTGGCAACAAAATTAATATCAACTTAAACTTCAATCAAATGTTATACCATTATTATTTTAATTTAAAAAAATAGTATAATTATTTTTTATATAATCGTGAATAAATTCATTTCCACTAAAACTTTTCATGCTGTAAATTTTTATTCAAAAATTGCATATTAACAAATTAATGATATTTTCGTTTCATTTTAAATTGAAAATTAATTAATAATTATTTAGTGTATTAATTATTACTTTAGTTAAGTAAGACAATGAAGTAATTCATGCAAAATATATGTAATCAAAATATTCGTAATTTGTTAATAATACGAAGTTTTATGTCATTAAAAGCAAGATTTTTTAAGCGAGCAAGTTGTTCGGTCTTTTATTGAAAGTGTTGTCTAATATTTACAGACAGGGCCGGCCTGAAGGGCAGGCACTACAGGCGATTGCTTGGGGCGCTAGATATCTAACCAAGGCAAAACATTCACTTAAAATTATCAAAAAATATTGAAAAATAAAATATTCAAAGTTGTAAAGTTGTGTACTAGATTGAATTCTATAAAAAGTTTTTATTTAAAAAAAAAAGTATTCATATAATCGGAAGTTATTTGAGACGTTAACTTTTGCCTAGGAAATTTTAACAAGATCGATAAAATTCGCAATTTGTAAAAAATAGAATTTTTTTAATGCAAAGATGTGTATTAGATTGAGTTATATAAAAAGTATGCAGAAAGTGTTTGTCTGAATTTAATATTTCGGAAGTTATTTGAGACGTTAACTTTTGCCTAGAAGAGTTAAGCTAGATCGATAAAATTCGCAATTTGCAAATAATGGCAAATGTTTTAATGCAAAGTTGTGTATTAGATTGAGTTCTATAAAAAGTTTAAAGTAAGTGTTTATCTCAATTTAATATTTCAAAAGTTATTTGAGACGTTAACTTTTGCCTAGGAGGTTTTAACTGGAGCGATAAAATTTGCAATTTGCAAATAATGGCAAATGTTTTAATGCAAAGTTGTATATTAGATTGAGTTCTAAAAAAAATTGAAAAAAGGGTTTATCTCAATTTAATATTTCGATAGTTATTTGAGACGTTAACTTTTGCCTAGGAGGTTTTAACTGGATCGATAAAATTCGCAATTTGCAAAAAATTGGAAATGTTTTACTGCAAAGTTGTGTATTAGATTAAGTTCTATAAAAAGTTTTAGGAAAGTGTTTATCTCATTTTTATATTTCGAAAGTTATTTGAGACGTTAACTCGTTAACCAAGGAGGTTTTAACTTGATCAATAAAATTTGCAATTTGCTAAAAATTGCAAATGTTTTAATGCAAAGTTGTGTACTAGATTGAGTTCCATAAAAAGTTTTAAAAAAGTGTTTATCTCAATTTAATATTTCGAAAGTTATTTAGGACGTTAACTTTTGCCTAGGAGGTTTTAACTGGATCGATAAAATTCGCAATTTGCAAAAAGTGGCAAATAGTTTATTGCAAAGTTGTGTATAAGATTGAGTTCTATAAAAAGTTTAACTGAAGTGTTTGTCTCAATTCAATAATACAGAAGTTATTTGAGACGTTAACTTTTACTTAAGAAGTTTTAACTGAATCGATAAAATTCGCAATTTGCAAAAAATTGCAAATGTTTTACTGCAAAGTTGTGTATTAGATTGAGCTCTATAAAAAGTTTTAAATAAGTGTTTATCTCAATTTAATTTTTCGAAAATTATTTGAGACGTTAACTTTTGCCTAGGAGGTTTTAACTGGATCAATAAAATTTGCAATTTGCTAAAAATTGCAAATGTTTTAATGCAAAGTTGTGTATTAGATTAACTTCTATAAAAAGTTTAAGGTAAGTGTTTATCTCAATTTAATATTTCAAAAGTTATTTGAGACGGTATTTTTGCCTAGGAGGTTTTAACTGAATCGATAAAATTTGCAATTTGCGCAAAATTGCAAATGTTTTAATGTAAAGTTGTGTATTAGATTGAGCTCTATAAAAAGTTTTAAAAAAGTGTTTATCTCATTTTGATATTTCGAAAGTTATTTGAGACGTTAACTTTTGCCTAGGAGGTTTTAACTGGATCGATAAAATTTGCAATTTGCGCAAAATTGCAAATGTTTTAATGTTAAGTTGTATATTAGATTGAGTTCTATAAAAATTATAAAAAAGTGTTTATCTCAATTTAATATTTCGAAAGTTATTTTAGACGTTAACTTTAGCCTAGGAGGTTTTAACTGGATCGATACAATTCGCAATTTGCAAAAAATGGCAAAAAGTTTATTGCAAAGTTGTGTACAAGATTGAGTTCTATAAAAAGTTTAACTAAAGTGTTTGTCTCAATTCAATATTACGGAAGTTATTAGAGACGTTAACTTTTACATAATATGTTTTAACTGGATCGATAAAATTCGCAATTTGCAAAAAATTGCAAATTTTTTACTGCAAAGTTGTGTATTAGATTGAGCTCTATAAAAAGTTTAAAAAAAGTGTTTATCTCAATTTAATATTTCGAAAGTTATTTAAGACGTTAACTTTTGCCTAGGAGGTTTTAACTGGATCGATAAAATTCGCAATTTGCAAAAAATTAGAAATGTTTTACTGCAAAGTTGTGTATTAGATTAAGTTCTATAAAAAGTTTTTAGAAAGTGTTTATCTTATTTTTATATTTCGAAAGTTATTTGAGACGTTAACTTTTGCCTAGTAGGTTTTAACTGGATCAATAAAATTTGCAATTTGCTAAAAATTGCAAATGTTTTAATTTAAAGTTGTGTACTAGATTGAGTTCCATAAAAAGTTTTAAAAAAGTGTTTATCTCAATTGAATATTTCGAAAGTTATTTAAGACGTTAACTTTTGCCTAGGAGGTTTTAACTGGATCAATAAAATTCGCCATTTGCAAAAAATGGCAAATGGTTTAATGCAAATTTGTGTATTAGATTGAGTTCTATAAAAAGTTTTAAAAAAGTGTTTTACTCATTTTGATATTTCGAAAGTTATTTAAGACGTTAACTTTTGCCTAGGAGGTTTTAACTGGATCAATAAAATTTGCAATTTACTAAAATTTGCAAATGTTTTAATGCAAAGTTGTGTATTAGATTAACTTCTATAAAAAGTTTAAGGTAAGTGTTTATTTCAATTTAATATTTCAAAAGTTATTTGAGACGGTATTTTTGCCTAGGAGGTTTTAACTGAATCGATAAAATTTGCAATTTGCGCAAAATTGCAAATGTTTTAATGTAAAGTTGTGTATTAGATTGAGCTCTATAAAAAGTTTAAGGTAAGTGTTTATCTCAATATAATATTTCGAAAGTTATTTGAGACGTTAACTTTAGCTTAGGAGGTTTTAACTGGATCGATAAAATTCGCAATTTGCAAAAAATGGCAAATAGTTTATTGCAAAGTTGTGTACAAGATTGAGTTCTATAAAAAGTTTAACTAAAGTGTTTGTCTCAATTCAATATTACGGAAGTTATTTGAGACGTTAACTTTTACCTAATAGGTTTTAACTGGATCGATAAAATTCGCAATTTGCAAAAAATTGCAAATTTTTTACTGCAAAGTTGTGTATTAGATTGAGCTCTATAAAAAGTTTAAAAAAAGTGTTTATCTCAATTTAATATTTCGAAAGTTATTTAAGACGTTAACTTTTGCCTAGGAGGTTTTAACTGGATCGATAAAATTCGCAATTTGCAAAAAATTAGAAATGTTTTACTGCAAAGTTGTGTATTAGATTAAGTTCTATAAAAAGTTTTAAGAAAGTGTTTATCTTATTTTTATATTTCGAAAGTTATTTGAGACGTTAACTTTTGCCTAGTAGGTTTTAACTGGATCAATAAAATTCGCAATTTGCTAAAAATTGCAAATGTTTTAATTTAAAGTTGTGTACTAGATTGAGTTCCATAAAAAGTTTTAAAAAAGTGTTTATCTCAATTTAATATTTCGAAAGTTATTTAGGACGTTAACTTTTGCCTAGGAGGTTTTAACTGGATCGATAAAATTCGCAATTTGCAAAAAATTGCAAATAATTTATTGCAAAGTTGTGTACAAGATTGAGTTCTATAAAAAGTTTAACTAAAGTGTTTGTCTCAATTCAATATTACGGAAGTTATTTGAGACGTTAACTTTTACCTAATAGGTTTTAACTGGATCGATAAAATTCGCAATTTGCAAAAAATTGCAAATTTTTTATTGCAAAGTTGTGTATTAGATTGAGCTCTATAAAAAATTATCAAAAGTGTTTATCTCAATTGATTATTTCGATAGTTATTTAAGACGTTAACTTTTGCCTAGGAGGTTTTAACTGGATCAATAAAATTCGCAATTTGCAAAAAATTGCAAATGGTTTAATGCAAATTTGTGTATTAGATTGAGTTCTATAAAAAGTTTGAAAAAAGTGTTTATCTCATTTTGATATTTCGAAAGTTATTTGAGACGTTAACTTTTGCCTAGGAGGTTTTAACTGCATCAATAAAATTTGCAATTTGCTAAAAATTGCAAATGTTTTAATGCAATTTTGTGTATTAGATTAAGTTCTATAAAAAGTTTAAGGTAAGTGTTTATCTCAATTTAATATTTCAAAAGTTATTTGAGACGTTAATTTTTGCCTAGGAGGTTTTAACTGGATCGATAAAATTTGCAATTTGCGCAAAATTGCAAATGTTTTAATGTAAAGTTGTGTATTAGATTGAGTTCTATAAAAAGTATAAAAAAGTGTTTATCTCAATTTAATATTTCGAAAGTTATTTGAGACGTTAACTTTAGCCTAGGAGGTTTTAATTGGATCGATAAAATTCGCAATTTGCAAAAAATGGCAAATAGTTTATTGCAAAGTTGTATACAAGATTGAGTTCTATAAAAAGTTCAACTAAAGTGTTTGTCTCAATTTAATATTACGGAAGTTATTTGAAACGTTAACTTTTACCTAATAGGTTTTAACTGGATCGATAAAATTCGCAATTTGCAAAAAATTGCAAATTTTTTACTGCAAAGTTGTGTATTAGTGTGAGCTTTATAAAAAGTTTTAAGAAAGTGTTTATCTCAATTTAATATTTCGAAAGTTATTTAAGACGTTAACTTTTGCCTAGGAGGTTTTAACTGGATCAATAAAATTCGCAATTTGCAAAAAATGGCAAATGGTTTAATGCAAATTTGTGTATTAGATTGAGTTCTATAAAAAGTTTGATAAAAGTGTTTATCTCATTTTGATATTTCGAAAGTTATTTGAGACGTTAACTTTTGCCTAGGAGGTTTTAACTACATCAATAAAATTTGCAATTTGCTAAAAATTGCAAATGTTTTAATGCAAAGTTGTGTATTAGATTAAGTTCTATAAAAAGTTTAAGGTAAGTGTTTATCTCAATTTAATATTTCAAAAGTTATTTGAGACGTTAATTTTTGCCTAGGAGGTTTTAACTGGATCGATAAAATTTGCAATTTGCGCAAAATTACAAATGTTTTAATGTAAAGTTGTGTATTAGATTGAGTTCTATAAAAAGTATAAAAAAGTGTTTATCTCAATTTAATATTTCGAAAGTTATTTGAGACGTTAACTTTAGCCTAGGAGGTTATAACTGGATCGATAAAATTCGCAATTTGCAAAATATTGCAAATGTTTTATTGCAAAGTTGTGTATTAGATTGAGTTATATAAAAAGTTTCGAGTAAGTTTTTATCAAAATTCAATATTTCGTAAGTTATTTGAGACGTAAACTTTTGCCTAGGAGGTTTTAACTGGATCGATAAAATTCGCAATTTGCAAATAATGGCAAATGTTTTAATGCAAAGTTGTGTATTAGATTGAGTTCTATAAAAAGTTTGTAAAAAATGTTTTTCTCAATTTAATATTTTGGAAGTTATTTGAGACGTTAACTTTTGCATAGAAGGTTTTAACTGGATCAATAAAATTTGCAATTTGCAAAAAATGGCAAATGTTTGAATGCAAAGTTGTGTATAAAATTGAGTTCTATAAAAAGTTTGTAGAAAGTGTCTGTCTAAATTTAATATTTTGGAAGTTATTTGAGACGTTAACTTTTGCCTAGGAGGTTTTAACTGGATCAATAAAATTTGCAATTTGCAAAAAATTGCAAATGTTTGAATGCAAAGTTGTGTATAAGATTGAGTTCTATAAAAAGTTAGTTGAAAGTGTTAGTCTCAATTAAATATTTTGGAAGGTATTTGAGACGTTAACTTTTGTCTAGAAGGTTTTAACTGGATCGATAAAATTCGCAATTTGCAAAAAATGGCAAATGTTTTAATGCAAAGTTGTGTATTAGATTATGTTCTATAAAATTAAAAAAAAAGTGTTTGTCTCAATTTAATATTTCGGAAGTTATTTGAGACGTTAACTCGTTAACCAAGGAGGTTTTAACTTGATCGATTTAATAATAAAAGTATAATTCAAATAATTAATTTAATTTTATAAATAATTTAAATATTTAATTCAATTAAATATTTAATTTGAAAAATTAATTTAATAATTAAACAATTGTATATTTAAATAAAAAAATAATTTAAATAAAATAAAAATTTAAATAAATAATTGAATTCAATAATTAAATAAATGAATATTTAATTTAAAAAAATAATTTAAATTAAATAAAAATTAAAATATTAAATTTTAATAATTAATTGAATTTAATAATGAAATAAATGAATATTTTATTAAAAAAATAATAATAATTAAATAAAAATTTAAATGTTAAATTTTAATAATGAATTGAGCTCTCCTGTTCGGGCCGGCCGGGCCGGGTGAGTGTTCGGCTCACGTGTGACACGGCTACGGCGGTGACACGTGAACGCCGTAACTGGCCGAGGCGCTCAGACAGAGAATTTTTAAAACGTTAAAATGTCACAACCCGTGGTCCGATATGTCCGTGGACCGCCCCCCTCGTCCCCCCATTGCTCCAGCACTGATTAGACACTGCTAGCTATAACCAGTTTTGCATCTTAGATTAGTTTTTTAGGGCAATGTTGAACAGATTGCACGCTAGAGCATCGCCCTGTCGTAGGCTGTTGAGTGTTCGCAAATGTTTTGATAGATAATTTTGTACTCTCACTTGGCATTTGACGTTTCTGAGAAAGAACACTGAGAAAGCTTAGAGATTCTATGACAATATTCGTTTTCAACCTGCTTCTCTCTTTACGTTAATCTAAATAGATCTAGCTCATATATACAAAAAAATACAGTTATTTTTATTCAAAATGAATTTTTAAATATTTTTTACTCTCTACAAATCTACAATTATTCATATAAAATTATAGATTAATGAAATTTTTGTTTAAGATTATCGATATGTCACTAATGTAAAATCACACCACTAATCTAAAATCATAAAATTTGTTTTACTGTAAAACTCAACTGCTGCCATCTATATGCAAATATTTATATTAGATATTTTTTAAAAACGTTTGCTACCTGGCTTAAGATTTTTTTATTATTTACATCATCAGCAATCGTGCGACATCACACTCATCACTATCAATCACCAATCATAAATCAACATTTTTGACGTTTCACGCTCACAAATTCTCTATATTCTATATTCTACATACATGTATTTATTATACATATTCAATATTCGCTATATATATATATATTTTTTACAGCTCGGTAATTAATTATTGTTTTGATTGAGATTTATGTGCAAATTACAAGGCGAGCCATTCTGCAAATATGAAAATTGCTTCTTTGTAATAAATGGAAATCATTTGAAAGTGCTGTTGTTATCATTATTATTATTTATATTTACAATACCTATGATTGTTCACAAGCGATTAGCATAATTACCCGTCTATAAATCCCGTCTCAATCATTGTTGCTATTAACCGGAAAGTAAACAATTTTACCATTGTTATTCGAGTGTCATCGAAGAAGTTTCGCATAAATAGAAATACTTATTAATCGTCGATCGAAAGTAGCTATTTCCATATTAACCGTAATTATAAAATTGATTTATTGCTTTTATTGTATTATAAAGCTCGTAAGGTTTAATATATTATACATACACGGTAAACATATAACAAAGAATTTCCAATCAACGACACATATGTGGTTAATAGCAAATCTAAACCAAAAAGAGCAACAAGTCAAATAAGAAAGCTTTTTAATGAATTCATAAATAACAAATAAAATTTACAGGATATAGAAATTGTCTATTATTCTGTATTTAATATATCATTGCTACCGGACAAAGCTTGCACGTAATATTTAATTGATTTATTGAGTTTAATAGTATATATTCATAATTATGTATAATATTAAATACTACAATGTTTTAGTCTTATTTTTATTTTGTTAATATGTTTATGTTATATTTTATATGTTTTTTGTATATCCGTTTGTGAATTTAATTTAATGCAAAAAAAAAAAAAAAAAATATTTTATATTTTAAGAAATAGTTTTTTTTTATATATTGTCTATGTTTATGTTATATTTTATATGTATGTTTGTATTTATTAAATTTGTTTAGTATATTGGCAAATGCTACAGTCTTAGAAACAGCAATGGATTAAAGTTGGATCCTTGCGGTACTCTACTATATTGTTTTCACATCTAACGAACTGATATTTATCGGTCAAGTAATAGTAGAATAGCTTCCTAAGTACTTTAAAATGATAAGAAGCATCGTTCTTCAATTTCATGTTTATGTTTATCCCAACATAAAGTACTCACATGAACGAGTTATACAAATAAAATGTGAGATCGTGATATTTTTTACTAAAATGAAAGGAAATTGTGTGAAGAAAAACATGTTAATTCACTTCTAGTTCAAGCTGTGTTTAGCTACGGTTCGTGAGATATTTTCTAAAAAATTGTAACTACATAACGTTTAAGAAACGCTGTTATAATCTATAATTCTAACATACATTACATAACTGTGTTTTATTGAACTTATTTTATCATTGCAAAAACAGTAGTACGTTTTTACTTTTAAAGCAGATTTTACGTTTAAGGTACACAAAGTTTAAACGTTTCTTATATATGTATACATATATAAAACAATTCACTAAGTCGATTATATTTGTTAGATAATGCTTGTTTACGTGCGGCTCAATAGTGTAAGAAGATAAAGAACAGGTGGCGATTGGTACACTATTATACGGTTTCCTACCTGTCTTTATTTATATTTATTTTACTATAGCTTGCATAAGCTAATAAATCACATGAGCATATTCGATAATACGATTAACCAGCAGCTTTCTTGCATTGTTTACGTTTGGTTGAACGGATTACCATGAAACCGGAAAACAAATTTATGCTGCTTCAGTGTGAAAATCTCTAGAAGATCTGCAATTTACTTCTGGGCCTTAAAATTGAACCCTAATTCCTAATCATCTCGCCTATGAGAAGTACTCTAGTATTAAAATTCTAACGGTATTTTCGTTGTGTTAATGTAATAAACCGTCCAAAAAATATTTTTTATTTATTTGGACCACATTTAACCTTTTTATTGCTATGCGAAATTAATCGGTGTAAGCTAAAAATGCCACGCATTTTTTGGCAAATATAGATGATGTTAAAAATATATATACAACAAATATTTCTTAAATTTTTATTTTTTTTGTGAACCTGTATTTATTTATAAGCACAAAATTAAATCAAGCTTACACATCTAAGTACACATAAAGTTGAAAAAAAAATATTTCATATTTTTACAAAACTAGAAACGGACACCCGCGTCCTAACGACATTCATGTCGTTGCTCGTAAGCGGACCACGCGTCCTTACGGCATTCAAACGGTTAAAAAGCATTGTGAGTAAATTATAAAAAAATAAGATAAATATAAAACCTCAGTGCAAAAACGCGCTAATTACTTTTTATATTTCTACTTTAAACACACCTATCGCATGCTTTATGATAATTAGTATAATTCAAACTGAATTTAATTCCAAATATTAAAAACAAACTGAATACATTGTATGCACTTGGATTTGATTTAGTAAACGATAGCAACGAATAAAAAAAAGTAATGAGAGAAAATATATTTATTTGATTTTTATTGCGCAGTTAACTAGACTAGATATTATTCACGACACTTTCACGATCACGCAACTTTTGTTACTGCCTGTAACGATAGCATAATAACCGTTACGATAATTAACTACAGTAGCAGCGTAAATTTTAGCTTTATTTACTTTTATATGTATATAAATAGATTTAAGTCTTTCTTTTGTGTATATGTATATATATGTACATATGGTAAAAACACCATATGTACACATATATCATTACATATTAAACTGCAAAATTAAGTTATCATTTCTAGTGTATATCACGAATTATTTAACGGCATTGAGTCAATTTAATTCATAAATTATATTGTTACGTTTTAAAACTGGAACGTGTGAAAATTCACCTCTTATGTTGTCAAGCGTTTAATTGGACCAAAAACGTATATATTAATATTATAAACACAATCATTCAAATTTTTTCCTGCGTAATAATACTTACACAATAAAAGTCTTATTTTTTATTTCATTATTAGAACCATAACATTTGATCTATAATTATTATATTTTTAAGTATTTGGCGACGGGAGTTGACGGGTAGCAATTAGACACAAATTAAGCTGCTGCAGTAGTATTTTTTATTGAATTTAAGAAGGTATATGTTATTTATATACAGAGAAAACGGGGCGCGGGGCCCGCATCGGCATGCGAGCCCACCAGCGTCGACAAGAGAAGAGTCTCTGTTACGCCAATGTTACAATAAAAACAATAAAAAATCATAGATATATAATCTCAAAACCCTTAATCTCCAAATTTTCAGTATTTTGAGTGCAAGGCTCTTAATTTAAGACTAAACTTTAAAATTTTTTATCATTTTTGCTATTTTTTAAGCGCGAAATCCAAAATTTAGGACCTGTTTAAAAAAATGTAAAAACGGTTGACTGGGCTAGTTTTATTTTAAAATGACATATTTTTGCAGTGTATTTGATATGAATTGCTGTGAGACTTTTGGCTATACATTTCGAGTAATGAAACACCAAGACATTCAGAAACTTTTTAAATTAAATTAAAATAAAGGTGTCATAAGGGCAGTGTTTTAAAAATACACGAGAAATGTGTCACGTATGATTTAATAGGTTACACACGCGATGTCAAGTGCAGTTCCGACTTTTAATTAACTGCACGTGAACTTGATCTATATCGCAATCAGAACTTTGAAAAGGGTTCACTTCAATTCTTCCCCAACATCCCCCACCTCTACTTTCCTATTGTGAAATTTGCAAACTTCAACGTATATGATTTTACGTTGTCTGGTAAGTATGCCACTGATATTCATTCATTAGTTTATTCATAGTTTATACAACGTAGATGCTTGTAACGTAAACAATTTTTATGTTTATTTAGTCATACTACATATGTTTGTGATTTATTTATTTTTAAAGTTACTGCATATATCTTTTTGTTTCATTGTCACTAAATAATTCATCTTTACTTTTTTTTAATAAGACAATTTCAGCAAGTTAAATGAATTCTTAAATACTAAAAGTAAAATGCAAATAGAAAAAATATTTCAGAACACCATTTAATGCTAAAAATTTAATTAAATATTTAAGTTAGATTTTTATTACTAAATTATATTAAAAAAAATACAATGACATTAGTTATAGCTTGGTTCCCAATCGAACTTTCGATTAAGCGAATATTTGTAAAATATAGGTGTGAGTTTCCAATATTCTATAAATTGTAACCTTTAAATGTGAATAAGACAACAAAGTATTTAAGAAATAAAAAGAGCTGATTTATTTTAAATTTGGGTTTTTATGTTTAATGGCAAAACAATTAATAAACACACCTTATTGTTTTAATGTGTAAAAGTTCATACTTTCTACAAATAAATCCGCAAATATGTTTATAAAAAAATCTACATTTGGAACTTCGGTAAAGGCGGAAGCCACAAAAACAATGATTGAATTGAAAAACTTTTTTTTTTAATTATTAATGCAGTGGTGATTATATTATTAGGCTTTGTTGTATCGTATTTTTTCGAATACGAAGCTTAACTCGTGTTATTGAACTAAAAACTGAGATATTCATATTTATTTAACCTTCATTCGTCCCTCAGGTCTTTTTTGACTCAAGACAAGTTTTTTTGCGAATGCATCTCAATATTTATAATAATCTTTAATTGAATTTATATTAAAATAATATCATACCTTCTGAGAATACACATTATTTTAAATAAAAAACTATATTTATTAAATATTATTCTGGTAAGTGTCTAAAAATACATATTTCGCACATAATTGGTTCCTGAAAATGTGTGCGAATGTTGAATTTACGAAAGTAGAGGTAAGTAAAAAAAATTGAAATTGTGTGTATTTTAAAATATTTATTTATCAAGTAAATATAATATGTTTAAGATGCGTTTAAGAGACATGTTTAAGTGGGGTTTGCGGGTGTTTCCATTGAAAAGTTAACTGTTTTCCACTATTTTTTTTCTTTTCTTCATATAGTATTTTATAACATGCTATGTCTTTATTGATTGCCCTACACACTTGAGATATGCGTTCTCTATTGGGATCACAATCTTCCATAATATTTAAAAATTTGTCAAGATGAGTGAAGGCTTCATTCATATTTTTCATTGTTAAAGAGCTTTCCAAAATAAACCTGTCTCATCTACATTAAATATTTGGCTGGAAGAATATTCTCCATCTTCAATTATTTTGGATAATTAGGAAATAAATTATATTGCAGCATCTTTATCCGCATCAGCCGATTCTCCAGTAAATTTAATATTATGAAAAGAATACCTCATTTAAAAATTGTAAAACCATCTTGCTTGAAAACCCATTTTTTTATCTATCCTTCCAATATTTGTGCGAACTAAGAGCTTTCGCTTGAATAATTGAAATACTCAGAGGGACATCTTTTTGATGTTAGTCATCGATTCATGATGACAAAGTTTTTTCCATTTCATCCATGTTTTTTTTTTGCCGTGTTTTTATGGAAACATATCCTTAAAGATTGTAGAAATATATCTTTAATTTCCACAATTTTTAACGTATTCGTTAATAATATTTCTATTTTGCAAAATGTATCATATCGTAGACCTGTTTGTATCATACGAACCTCCGATTGAAGCAAAAGATTCACCGCCATCAGAACGTCTAATAATTTCCATCTTTGTCTCGAATCGTGTGAAGTTTATGAGTCCTTGATTTCTTTTTGTTCGTATCAACACTGAAGTTTTTCCGTTTCTCACTCATGTTTATAATTTTTTTTTTTTTTTTTTAATTAAATTTAAAAAAATGTGCGAAATAGCGAATTGTGCGAAAGTCGAGGGCCGCCTGTAACTTAATTAAATTGTCTTATTAAAAAAGTAAAAAGCAAAGATAAATTATTCAGTGACAATGAAACTACAAGATATATGCAATAGTAGTAGATCACGTGACCAATCACTGACCTCTGATCAATCGGTATTAATAATATATAAACCATAAAAAATGTGACATTTTTGACGTTGTAAGCATCCACGTTGTATAGACTATGAACGAGCAAGTGAATGAATATGAGTGGTATACTTATTAAACAACGTAAAATCGTACACGTTGAAGTTTGCAAATTTTTCAATGGGATGGTGAGGGAGATATTGAAGTGAACTATATTCGAAATAGATCAAGTTCACGTGCAGTTAATTAAAAATAGGAACTGCACATGACATTGGATGTGTAACCTATTTAACCATACGTGACACATGTTTCGCGTATTTTTATAGTACTGTTTACTTTAATTTAATTTAAAAAGTTTATTATTATCTTAGTGATTTTGATTAGATCCTTAAAATGGTCAATAGTATCGTTCAAAATTCCTTCTGAGTTCGGAACTAAATTATATATGATAGTTTATATTATGCAGCTGATATTTCATATTCCGTTTTAATCTATACCAGGGCTTCTTAAACTATGTGTCGCGACCCCAAATGGGGTCGCGAGATTATAATGTAAAATATTTAAATACATGAATTTAAATTAAATGTTTTAAATCATATTTTTAAGCTGCTCATTATGATCATATAACTTTTACTCACTGCCTTATTTATCGGGAGGCCCTTGCAGCAGAATAACTAGCATCAGAATTAAACGATGTGCTTTAGGATGCTGTTAAGATTATACATTTTATTAAGAGCCATGCCCTTAACGGCCGCATATTTTCAAATCTCTGTAAGGATACGGATTCCCACTATACAAATTTATTTATACATGCAGAAGTAAGATGGATATCAAAAGATCAAAGTTTAAGAAGATTATTGTTATTAAAGGACGAAATCTAAATATTTTTAAACGAACAAAAATGTGATCTTGCTGCTCTTTTTCAAAATGATCTGTGGCTACCCAAGCTGTGTTATCTGTCAGATATTTTTAACAGAAATTAAACGACCTCAACTTGTCTCTTCAAAGAAATAATTGCGAAATATTTACTTCGAATGATAAAATTGAAAGTTTTATTAAAAATATCAATATTTGGAAAAGTAGGGTAGAAAAGGATTTGTTCAGAATGTTTTCCAATATCAACAATTTTATAATCGAGAAAAATCATTGTAAAACTTTTATCGCAAAAAATATTATAGGTCACTTAAAAGCACTAGAAACACAGTTTCGTAAATATTTTATAGCAAATATTGATTTCAAAAAGTTATCTTGGATTCAAAAACCATTTTTGATTGGCTTGAGTGAGATTGATCACCTGCCATATAAATCTCAAGAGGAATTTGCTGAGCTTTCGAGTGACTCAAACTTAAAACTAGATTTTCCAAAAAAGCCCTTGACTGAATTCTGAATTGAAACTAGAACTGAATTTCCCACAATCTCTGATATGGCATTAATTGTTCATCTGCCATTCAACACTACATATTTATGTGAAATTACTTTTTCTGCTTTAACACATATTAAATCCCAATATCGTTCATCGCTAAAAAATGTTGAAGAGTAGTGTCAAATATTGCACCAAGATTTAATTTGTTATGCAATAAAAAACAAGCACATCCGTCTCATTAAAAAAACGATTTTTGTCTTTAATTTTTGTATACTTATAATATATATCAATAACGATATATTTTGCTCAATATTCTCTTTTATTTATGTTATTGCAAAAAATGCAGTTTAATGAAAAATAAGGCATATAATTTTTGCAACTATAATAAATACAATTTTACAACTTTTTGTGCAATTTTTAATTTTATATTTTTGTATGTTTCTAAGCAAATTCTAAAACTATATTTTTTCATATGTATGTATATTGTTACCTAATCAATAAATCAGCACAAAATATTTATATATCCTTATTTTATATTTATCTGGGGTCGCGAAGAAACTCACAATTATAAATGGGGTCGTGAATGAAAAAAGTTTAAGAATCCCTGATCTATACGAATAATGTTTAATTTAAAATCTATCCAAAGCTGCGCTTTTCAAACTGAAGTCCAAAGAGTCAAATATCGAGCGGTATCTCGGCTATAATACTTTTATTTTCAAGGATGTGGATGCTGGCAAAATATTTCTACAGATTGCTATATATTCTAGACAGATCTTTATATCTGTTTTTCGAAGAACGTTGGAAATTTAGCCAGCACATTGCAGAGACTCACAGCAAATCATTAAAAATGCTCGGTTTCATCTTAAGAAATGCGCACTATTTCAGGAATACTTTAGTATTGCGCACTCTTTATGATGCTCCAGTCCGCAGCTTACTATCCGTTTTTGTTTCCCAGTGTTTTTATTCTGAGAGCGCTGAGATACGTTTCATTGGCAACTCAACAAATATTTTTTTCTTTAAAAAAATTTTCATGTCCTAAGATTGTTCATATTAAGATTTTATTTCTTCATATTCCAAACATTTTTTTGAGCAAAAGCTATTTTTATTTTTAAAAACTTTAGCTATAACAATATTGGAAGCTTTTTTAGTGTATTCTTTGCCGCTATTTCTCTTCAACTTTTTGACGTTTTGTGTATAGTTATGTTCATTTCTTCTTCTCTTAATTTTTTAATATTTTCTCTGGCTCCATGTCTGTGGTTTTTGGATTTTCATAAAAAATTCTCACAGAGAAATCTTGGCGAGATTCATCAGAAGACGATAACTGTCTTATTCGTTTCTATTTTATGACGTGCTATTTAAATTTAGCGGTCGTATGTCTAAAAACCACATAAAAAATAGGTTAAATAATATTAACACGTGATAAGTAGATATTAATTACCTGAATCACTATCTGATGACGTAATGGAGAAGCAAATTCAGGTTTGCAAGTACAACAGAGATTAAAACAACGATACAAGCACTGCGTCACGGATGCTGATACGCGCCAAACTGACTTAGTCCACTATCAAAATAAACATTAGCGGAATACCGTTGAAAGTTGTAACAACACACTGCGTATAACGTTTCAAATTTCTTTCATTCTTAAATTTTGCATCATATTATATTAATTTGAAACAGTGCGACACGAAATAATTAATAAACTCATTTTTTTACCTAGACTGATTTTATAATTATGGCATCAATTAATGTGTTTACTAATTTCCGATTGATTCAATCCTAATAATTTCCAATAATATTATATTTGCTCTTTTAACTAAACTTAAATTGCGTTTTTTGCACTTTTTAAATGCTTATATAATATTTAAAATAAAATAAAAGCCGAAATCACGCAACTGAACATAACGGTCGCTTAGGCAAGACTAAACAATGTGATCTGTAATCCTTTTTTGAAACTTTAGTGAGATATAAAAAAAAATAAAAAAAAACTTTATATAAATAATTCGATCAGACTATGCACTTGTAAAGAGTTACACGTCATTTTAATGAGTGCCCCGTTATTATGGCCAAGACGAATAATATTAAAGTATTTGCATGGATGAAAAAGAATCGCGCGGGAATTGGGAGTACCGCAAGGATCCAACTTAGGCCCATTGCTATTGTTCATCAGTGACAATGAAACGCTTATTTTTTTATTATATGCGAACGACTTGAATTTATTCGACCCGCAGGTGGATCTTAATTTTTAATAATATTTCAAAGTCGTTTATAATTATTTTATCTTCTTTCTCATCTTTGATGTTCCAATGACCAAAAATCTCACCATGTAGTAGTACCGTCATTATTAATTGAGTGTAACAAATAGAAAACACGTTTTTTATGTTAACATCACGTTTATTATGAAATTAGAAACATTTAAATTATTTCACAGCAAATGTAACACATGAACGGATCAGCTGTAACCGGTGCAGCATCAGCGACAGTGAAAATTACGCAATCGCGTGCGTACCTTTTCACCGTCACTTTTTTCCGACTTTCGTGCGATATGCCAAGTTCATCGGACACGACACACTGGTTGGTCATGAAAAAGTCGGTGCCATGCTCCGACACAACAATGCGCTCGCAGTGAGCGGACTTTTTCCACCCGATCGCATGCCGAACACCTCGACCGTAACCCTACACACCATCTATGTTATAAATAATGAGCACACGCTCCCAACTATCATTCAAGGTCTAGACCGCAGACGGTCAACAGTCACCCATCAGCAGCAGAGTCAGTCTCCCAAGCAACATGGACTGGTACTCGGTGGTCAGTGGATTCGCTCCTGGAACACGAATCCTTCGAATCCCGCCTCTAATTCCATGTTTTGTTTGTAGTTATCGATCTTCCTGGTAGTACTCTCGATCGGCGGCGATGCCAGCGGCGCAGGAAGGTAATCACTAAAACAGTAATGTATATTTAAGTCGCGCGTTATTAAAAAATAGCAAGCGATAAATCACGCGTCACTTGCTATGCTGTCGAAAGTCATATTTGCTCGCACTGCGATGTTTGACTGCAATAGCGCTCAGCTTTCTAATGTCGATGTTCTTCAGCAGGAAGAAGATCCGCATCCATATCCCGCAGAAGGTCAAGCACATCCACCATCACAAGAAAGTCATCATCACCCAGCAGCATGTAGGAGAGCCCACTTCGTTTTTGCCGCAATACGCTAATCCGGAACAGTACGCCGCTGGATATTTGACAGCTGCTGATTCTGCAGTGGCACCCGCTTTAGCTCTTCTGCCTATAGCTCAAGGAAGAAAATCTACTCCTGGATCGTCTCCAGCTCCAAATCTCCAACCGTTATATAGAGCTAGAGGACACTACGGCCCGCCTAACGAAGAGTCGCATGAGAAACGCGTCAAAGAGATTAAATTTACGCCCAAGATCAAGATAATCAAGATTACAGAAGGCGGCAAGAAAAAGAGGATCATCCGGACTAAGAAACCCAAGAGGATCATAATCAACACTTCCTTCCCAGTGCATGAAGTGAAAGATAGCAATCCGGCCACAAGCTACCATGACGAATTCTACTCGGACAATAAAAACATACATTACAAAACAGGGCGTAAGCCTAAGAGAGTCGAAAAATATGTAGATGGAGATGGTGAGCATATACACACGTATAGTGAAGAGCATATTCATCAAATCGTCTATGATGATCCTCCGCCAAAAACTACAGATGTAGCTGACACGCATTCATCTCTGCCGACTGCCGCAGTACCTTCAGTGATACCAATAGCCGTTCAAAGTCCATCTGCCACCCATGTGCATACATTAGACACCATAATCGGAGGAATGCCAACTTTGGGATCAATGGGAAGTCCCACGCATATGGAATACATGCATTATGATCCGAGCGACGTTACCTATGACCACATTATTCATGATCATGGTGAAATCGTCCAGAATCTGCCACCAGAGATCAAAATCCCGCGCCCTCCTAAAGCGTCCTATAACATGCAAGGCGTCAAGATTAATCCTAACTTCAACGTTAAAGACCTTCCATCTTACGATGGAAAAGGATCGTGGGTTCCGCCTGCGAACTACGCGGATCTATCTTACTACGAAAATTTATTCTCTAAGTCTAAGCCCAAGCACATCAAACACGCCAAACCAAAACCGAGCATCAAGCATACAAAGACTGAGGCACCGAAGAAACCGTTGGAATACTACAACAACTACAAAGACGAATATCAGTCCTCTTCCGGTGATTCTTACGCAGAAGTGCTAAAATCGCAATTCGGTTCACTGTACGGAAACGAGCAGAAAAAAAAGCAGACATCTTCATACCACGGAAATCTAGGATCTCCTTCTAAACCCAAGGCTCCGAAGAGTCTCAGGCAACACCATCATCACAAAGTAGCCGAGAATAAGCCATACAGCACCGCCGCTAGTCTATCTGACTCCATCCATTATGGCAGCTATCATCAAAGCAAATACCGAGACGTTAAACCTACTCCTGTGGTCAATCATAAGTTTCATACGAGCATATATTCCGACTCTGATGCTTTCTCTACGAACGACGAGCGTAAGAAAGAAAGCGACCCCTTACCTCCTAGCTGGCGCAACAAGAAGAACAAGTCGAAGAAGTCCGTGTCGAGCCAGAACATCAACTTCGGCGGGCAGGAGCACAAGATGGTCATTAATCACGAGACGTCCATCAATATCGGCGCGGCGGAGAACAGGGCCGAAGACAGCTACTTCCAAGAGTCGTCCCCCAAACCTGCAACTGTCTCAATCGCTTATTCCCCCGTGGACCCCCACTATGTACCGCAAGTATTCGAAGCCCCCGAAGAGCAAACTATCGTCGGGGATGCAACCAACACCAACTTTAGGGTAGTGGAAGCTCCCGTCATGAGAATGATCGAAGATTCCGTGGTGCAAACGAGCAGACCCATCGTAGTCGCAGAAAATATAAATTCGACCACAATCACTCCTCTCACCACCGTGCCGCCTCAAATCCAACCAAGACCCAATAAGTCTAGTAGCAAGAAGCAGAAGAAGAAGAACAGCTCCGATAAGAGGCAAAAGCCCAAGAAAAACGAAAACGTCCAGCAAGAACAGGAGCCGTCCAAGGTCGCCGTTTCAGGCAGAGGCAAATTTAAATACGGCGACAGGCTGAGCGAGAGATACGACTACGAATACGACGATGTGATATATATTTAAAGATCTTATAAAATCGATAACACTAGTACCTTATAAATTTAAGTCATAATTGTAGATACTATTAAATTATGTAATTTTTATATACGAAATATACGAACGTTATATATTTTTTATATACGAAAAACCGCTAGTTTCATTAGAAAGCGAAAAGAAAGCGTGAGTGATGAGTAGATCGATCGAGAGTACCTTGCACTCTAAGTGCAACTCATTACGAACTGTTATAACATTCGTGCTCTAGGTAAGTTCACTCGTGCGGAACGTTTTGTATATGTTTAATTGCAAAATAAAACGACACAAGCCACTCGCTTAATAACCTTTTTTATTTGCTTTTTTTTATTAACAAGAATTTCCAATGGTGAAAAAAATCAAATGTACAGTGTCCAAGACTGGCCAAATATCTAGATCGACAGGGTTCCAATTGCATCGTTTTGAGTTGTGTCGTTTTTAATTTTGACTTTACACCTTTTCATTTTACAATGTTCTAACTGACTTGTATTAATGATGATTTTAAATCACGGAAATAATGATATATTATGAGAGTGACTTCAAAATAGCATTAGTATTCAAATAGTATCATGTGAAAGTACATGAGAGTATGACAAAGATAGATGAATCGAATAATTGAAATTCATAAACAAATGGAGATTTAGAACGGTGTTTTATGGATAGGAAGATCCTAAGTTCGGATCTTTAAAATAAACAATGCTTTCAATACCAGTAAAAAAAATATTGGGACTCATTAATAAGTATACACAAAATGTAACTGATAATTATTTTTTTATTAAAAGTTTGCGATAGAATTATGCCTTTATCCTATAGGATTCATTCAAAATCACAGTATTCGCGTCATTTACTTTCATTAAATAAATCATGATATATAAAAAATATCATATTTCCAATATATAAGCAAGATGTAGATAAGAATCACTAGTCCTTAAAGAGCATGTTGGCAAATTATATTTTTCTATTAGTATTATTCAAAAAAAACAAATAGATAATGTCACAATTGCAACATTCTTTTGCGACGCTTGCCTGTATACAAGCGTTAAATAATAATAAAGAGTAGATCTTTTCAACATTTTGTTTCATTCGACGAACGAATTCTGCGAATTTCAGTCATAGTAGATACAAATTGCGACGCTCACCTGTAGATAAGCGTTAAATAATAATAAAAGGTGCGCTTTTATAACATTTTGTTTCGCTCAACGAACGAATTCTGCGAATTTCGGTCATAGTCAGTCGCGTAGCAAAGGGGCGAACTGGGGGGTCTGGACCCCTCCCCTTGGCGGAGCGCAGCCGGTGATTTTATGTTAATTAAATATAAATTACAAAAATTATCTTATATAGTATATAACGCCGATTAATATTATATTCGTATTTGTTTCGTTCAAGGAACGAGTTCTGCAAATTTCGGTCATAGTAGAGACCGACGATGAATATTTTATTTAAATGCGTTAAAGCATTTTTGTTGTCTCGCATTTCGAAACAAAATAGTACCTGTGTTGCCCAAGTATATAAATAATTGTTTCATACTAAGATTTTTTCAAATTTATTTAGAGATAGTATAAACGGATTATAAATATTTTACGAATATTCGACCGATTATTTAAATATTCATAAAGTTAAAAATCGGACGAATAATTCAAATAATCGAATATTTTATTGAGAACCCTAATTGTGACCTATTTGTTGAAGGATTCGGAGGTGCTATAAAACGTTTTGCTACTAAAAATGAAACGAGGTTTAAACAGCACGTCAACATCGAAGCAACATACTCCTCATTGTGCTCAACGTGAATGGACGGCTGAAGAGGACTGGGCCCTTCGAACTGGTCTAGTTATCTTTACTGAAACTCATTTGATTGTGTTGTGTAAAACAGAAAACTTTTGGACGCCAATGGGTGAACATAGTGTTTAAAAAATTAAAACAGAATAATAAAAAAAAATTAAAAGCACCCAAATTAACAATAAAGTCAAAAATAACACAATTTTTGTCATACTAAAAAATTGTATCAAAATAAAATAAAATATAAGAGATGTAAAAAAAATATAATGCAGTGGCAAAAAGGAATTTAAAATGGCAAGAAGACAATTATGCTGATGACACGGAAATATTTGCTGAGAAAGTTAACGAGCTTCAAAGATTCCTGGATAGTGTAAATAAAGAATGTATAAAAAGGGTCTACAAATAAATAGATATATATAAATAAGGTCTGGTGCACTTAAAGTTAGACGAATAATTGAGGAAGTGAAGCATTAAAAATATCTGGGTAGCTGGGAAAATCATGAAATGGACCCCGAACAAGAAATTAAAGTCCGCATCGAAATGGCTACAAGCATTAAATTGCTGTGTCTGATCAATGCTATTGTATGGATGCGAGATCTGGACTTTAAAAATAATACTTTTAATAGACAAAAAAAAAATTCAATAAAAGTTCTCCATTGATCGATCTATGTTATTGATAAGACGTAATCAAGAACTTTCAAGATGGAGTATTTCAGAAGAATGATTCGAGGTCCGAAATATGCACTTCTTCATACCTCAATTATAGTAAAAATTTGAAGGGAAGATATGGATCTGAAAAAAGATGTATTGGTTGCGAAACATACGAAGAGAAGAAGTCTAGGACCAGGAGAAGTATTTGAAACTTTTTGAAAATATTATTTCCGTATTATAACTGAACGCTTAGTATTTTCATCAAAACAATATTAGAAACACCGGTATTGAAAGTTCCTGTTTTAATGCATCATAGAGCCTTCTCATGCAAAAATCTTTCTGTGATCAATGAGTGTTTATAGATTAGATTCTTGATTACGGCAGTTAGAACTATGCCAGATTTGTCTATAGATAAATTGTAAATATCTATAATCTGCAATTGGAACAATGTCAAACTATACTGATTTTTTCAACCTCTTCGCTGTAACATTTATGGTACAACAACAACAACAACACCAACAACGACGAACCATTTCCGAACATCAAAATATATGTCATACGCATGCGCAGTGACAGTCTTACACACAAAATGCTCTAAAACAGTCACTGGGCGAGCTCACAATTTATTTATTTATAAATAAAAACACACATTTATTTCTATAGTATTCATAAACCATTTTTGTACTCGTTTATTGTCGTACTCTGATCGAAACCAATCCAAATAATCTAAACTGTAATTAATTCAATAACGGATGATAAATATATAAATACATAATATATTATGTAATATTGAATTATTAAGATAAATTTCGGAAAAATCCCCTTTATCATCACTATCAATGTGAACGGTTCTGTTTAAAAAATATCTCGTATGTGTAAAAAACATCTGAACATTTGACCCAAAGTGCTGTCATGTAAAAATATCATAAGTCACAATGTATGAGGTACATTTGCGTCCTTAAATATTTATTATGATTTTCATTACGCGTTTATATTTTATTGATTTTAATAATAACTATTTTAATATATCAAAAAATGCAAAAAATGAATATAAAATCTATGCAATAATAAACTATATCTATGCATTTTTAACTATGTATATGGAATGTATTATATATTTTCAAATATATATATTATAAATGTATGCAATGTTTAAGGCGTTAATTATAATTGTATTAATTGCAATAGCCCATCACTTTTTTTTTATTTAAAATATGTTAGAGGAATATTTTTCTCAGGTACCGTTTCAACAACAAATATCTACGTTATAGAACACTATAATTAAAATCGCACGCAAAAATATTTAAAACAATCACGCATAAAATAAAACGTTGTGCTAAAAGATTCAATTTCAATCTGATACTGTGCGTTAACAAATAACGAAAATCTTTTAGTAAAATATTTTTTAATTACACTTGAAAATTTTTAATTAAAAATCAATGACATGCAAAAAATGGATTTTTTATAAGCAAGGGTAACCTGGATAATTATATATATAATATATATGTATATAGAATCATAAAATCTCAAACGTTACAATATTTAACTATATTATTTAAATCGAATTGATAACGTTATAATATTTTTCTCATATTTGAGATATATGTAAAATATGTTTAATTCGTCGTTGGCATAATAATTTAGAGCTAGATAGCGCTAAAGAATTCAAAATATCCTTACGAAGTACCATTTTTTATATGTGGTTAATAATTACGGTAAACATCAGGTGCGTACGGTGAGATACACTCCCTTTCACTCGCTCGCTTGTTAAGTGACGAGAGTGAGTGAGAAGTGGGCGTGCGAAATGCATGTAACGCGCGCCCTTATCTCTCACATATGCGCGCAAATCTACGCAAATAATTTAAAAAAAATTATGTATGTATTAAATACACATGGAAGACATCTGCCGACGATTTGTAAAAACCAATTAATTTAATATATACATATACAGTCATCCCTTAATTTACGCAGATTTTTTAAGCGGTTTTTAAAATATATATTTGTAAAAATGAAATTCACATTTTATTTATTAAAACTAGTGCACCGCGCTAAATTTATTCGAGTCAAACATGATCATTGTTATTGCCATTAAGTCTCCCAAAATCTCTGCTACCTTGCATAAAAAAAAATTGAATTAGAGATAGATATGTAATTTTTTTTTTGAAAATACATTGCATTGCAAGAATTAAAAAAAACACCTATTAGAAATTTCTAGAGCCAAAAATAGCTACCAGAAAGCATATTGAATTCATTAGGAGATCGTTTTCAAGATTTAAATAACCATGATATTGAGGAATTATCTTGAAAGCAAATCTATATCGATTCCAATTTTAAAGTTACAGAATTTTTCACAATATATAATAGAATCTTTGTGATCATAATGGCGATTTTGAACCATCAATTTCGATAAAGAGAAAAACAGTCGCTTTAAAAGATTATGACGAAAATTCCGTGTAAATGTATTTTATTATGTATGTTTATGAACATATATACACATTGATTTCTCATTACTACTTGTGTTATAAAAACATATACGTACATAATACGTAGAACCCGCAATAACACAGTAAATTGGGAACGTGTTATTTGGGTGCGTGTAGTTGGGGGATTCGCAAATACTCACACAAATTATTGTGGTGAGATATACTTCCTTAAATCACCGTGTTATTGGGGGTTCTGCTGTGGTGTGTATATATAGGTATATAAATTAAAAACAATATTTAATTTTTTACGTATTTTTTGGAACATATGTTCACATTTTTTTACGCGGTATTTTTTATCCCTGAACCTGATTTTGTATGTTCTTTATTTCTTTTTTACGCGGTTTTTAGTGGAACGTATTTATCACGTAAATCGAGGGATGAGTGTAAACATATATATTTATACGTAAATAAATTTCTTCAAATAAAAAAATTGCACTAAAAATTTAATTTAGCAAGTAACAATCCACAGCGACTTAAAAATCGCGTTTAAAAAAAATCTATTGTTTTTTCAACTTTTATTTATATTGCATTATTTATTAATTTATACATATAAATTTTATTGATCATCTTGAGAGAATTAATCTTATGTATTATTCGTTTTCAAAAACGATGATTGAATGGAATTTACAGGAAGTGCAATTGTTGCCAGAAAGATTCAACAGCATGCTGTTACTTTCTTTTTAATATCATAATCTAGATATTGTATAAAAATGATTATAATCTCACAAATAGATGGTTTATATATAAATGTATTAAAAAAATATTTAAGCTTTTAAGTATGTATGAATTCTGTATTTTATAAAAAATGCCCTATAAATTATGGCATGAGTGAATGATTATTTAAAAATATATATATCAATATTATTTTATCTGAGATTTGAGCAAGGTATGTACATAAATATTTAGCATTGTATCCGTTGAAAAAACAACGGAGAGTATTTTTATTAAATTGACAGAAAAAATGCCATTTCTATAATAACATAATAAGTTTAAATGTAGATAACATTGATAAATATTTTATGTAATTCAAAGAGATTTTAAACAAATCTACGATTAAAAAGCTATTTTTCTGGTATATCATATATAATACAATATATATATATGTTATAAAAAAACAACACTATTTAAATATTTGACTCAAATAAAATTAATATACTTTAATACTGAAAGTATGATTTTAATATTCGAGACTCTGGATTTTGAGTCTTCGAAGTTTACGTTGTATTAACACTTGATGTGCCAACGACGAAAAAGAAACTTTAAAATAGTTATTTGTATTCAATTTTATTTAAAAGAGTACTAGCATGATATAATATTAGATATATTATTAAATTAATTAAACGTAAGCTAAAAGGATATTTACACCTAAAGAGCGTCTTTTTAAGAATTGGTATTATTTATGTATTTGCTTAAGTCGGGATAAGCTACGAAGTAAAATATAGATTAGAGCCACATAACAGTTATTTGTGACGTATTTTTATATATTTAGAATATGTTTCAACTTTAGAATTGTTTTAATTGCAGTGAATAAACTTAAAACACCCAGTTACAACTACTTAGTCTCAAATTGTAATACTGAATCGTTTGCAATAAAACGGTTAGCTATAACGTGTGCCAAGCAAACGCTGTGGCTCTACTAATACTATTGAAGTAGATCAATAGCCTATTTCGCATGTCACAACCGTAATTTTGTAAATCAAAAATCGGCATTTTCAAAAGCACTAATCAACAGTAAATAGATTATATCTAGAAACATACATACAATATATAGATGAAAATCTTGACTTCATAATTTCTCATACACGTCGATCCATAAGGCGCTATACGGTTAAAAAAATATTTTTTAATTATTTAATATTAATATATACTAATATAAATCTCTTTGTCAATAACATTACAATTTGCTTATATGAGCTAATCGTTATGATGTATAAATTGCTTTTGTTTCAGATCATGACATTCCAACTACGGAAACAATCCTAATTTAACATATCTATAATATAATAATATTTGACTTATGGATCCACGTGCAATTGTATTTTATGAGCTAAAATTTATCAATATACCGAAATATTTGTCATATCTATTTAATTTATTGAATTTAAACAATGCTTGTGATATGCAATGTGATGTGTTAGACCAAGTATAGATATTTGCGCACTAAGACACGATAGTGCAGTGACCAAATCTTTATGTTTTATAATATAGGTTAATGCACAGTGGTTGATTTAGTGATTTTAAAAGAAAAGCATATTTTCGCGTTAAAAATAACAAATATAATTAAATCAAATAACAAACTATAAAATAATGACATTTTTTTCCTATATTTAAAAATAATAATAATAATAATATACAAACATAAACATAATTTTTTTATTAACAGCAGCTGGTTTTTTTATTTATTTCCATTATAAATTTAGAATTTTATATACATATACACAGTGCAAATGAAAATTTGTCATTTATTCATATTGAGTCAATCTCAAACTTAGTAGACAAATCTCCATATATTTAAAAAAAACATATTTAATATGTATATTAAATATATTTATATACATATTTATTTTATAATTAATATGTGTTAATATATGTATATATAAAAAAAAATGATTTTTTTTATGGCATTTAACACGTAGCTTGGGACATAAGAGGGCTTGCGTATCGCGTCTTTTCTTGCTTTCGTATATTTTGCCCATATTTCAACCTCTGATATTATCATAAGATAACTTCGGAGGTCGAAACCTTGGCAAAATAAAAGGAGAGCAAAAATAGACGCGATACGCAAGCCCTCCTATCTCCCAAACTACGTGTTCAAATCCATATAAAAATTCAAACACTATATATATGTATATATATATATATATATATATATATATATATATATATATATATATATATATATATATATATATATATATATATATATATATATAATGTTTGAATTTTTTTATATATGTATATATATAAATATGGAATGTAACGATCCTCATCAACGACAAGGAAAAATAATAACCTAACAAATTTAAAAAAAATGTAAAAATAATTATTTCTCCGTAAATACAATAAATTGACCACTTTGCATAATGAATGTGGAAAATTTGGAAAGTTTGCTCAAATAACTAAATTTGACTGGTCACTTATAAGTCGGTATGGCAGTGATAGAAGGAGTATTAAGTTTCTAAACTAAGAAAAAAATAGTTTGTATTATAAGTTTATTTTTTGGAAAAATTAAAAAATTATATTTTGTGCGTTTTTTTTTTATTAAATGAGAAAAAATAAAACAACCTAATGCACAGCTTATATGGTGCGTATTTAAAAAAATGTATTTCGCACTACATAGTCTGTTTAAAAATTTGCGATATAGTATCGTAAATAAAAAATAAACATTAAAGAATTATGTTTATTTTGTAAACAATAAATTGATAAAAGTATCGCTACGCGGCTTTAATTATGCGATCACAGCGAAAATAAATCATTTAAATAAATAAAATCAAAATGTTTTAAATATTATCTGATACTTAAAAATTCTCTAATCCCTTTCAAATAGAAAAATATAGCTTAAAATTCTAAAGTGTTTCGATTAGCGCAATCTTAACCCGTCGTCAAATTTGTACAATGGGAAAATGCAGACGAATCAAAATATGTATTCGTTATTGTAAAATCAAATGCTATTGACGATGCTAATAGTTTCACGACACTTTATATTTCCTTATTCATGAAATCAACGCTCAAACTATCTATAATTTAATTATTAATCTAAATATATATATATTTTCTTTATATTGAATAAAAAAATATATGTATTTATTTTCAACATGCAAACACGAACTTAAATACAAAAACTTTAAAGAAATATACAACGAACTATGTTTAAGTTAAAAATATGAATATATGCAGAGGGTTTTTTGTCAAATAAATTACCAATTAAGATGCTACTTGCTTTAAATCTTTACATTATTGCCTTCTAATGGTTATAAGGACCACTTATGGCTCCCAAGAAAAATCATTTGCTCAGTCAATTCGGTCATCTACATATTACACTCAATTAGGACTATTTAGAATATGAATCAATTGATTATGGAATATATTTACTTGATCGGAAAAATAATGAAATATTTAAAAAAATTAGTAGAATATATATTTTAAGATACAGTACAGCGGTTATGAATGTCTGAAAAAGTCAGAGATTTAATAAACAAAATATTATTATAATCTCTTTTTACATTGTACATATGTATGTACATATGTATATGTATTACAGTGTATAAAAATGGGTTATACAAATGCTTTGCAGTGTAATTTCTTATTATATTTTTTTAACAATATATACACAGTATTTTAATAATACTTTTTTACTATATATATATAGCTATTAAAAGGTTAAGGCAATTTTTTAATAAAGTAGTACATTCTAGATCTACATCATAATTCTTTGAAAATAATATTCTCAAGACAAATGTGTATTATATAAAAATGTTACAGTCCAGCTTTCATTTAGACATTATATCATGCCTAATTGACAGCTGGAATAAAAATTGTGAAAATTATCGCTATGCGCTCCGTATAAAAATATTTACAAGCAAATGCTATTGATTTTAAAAATATGGTAAAAACTGATGTAGATGTTAGAACTATGGTATTTGAATACTTAACTAAATATAGTCGTTTTCTTCGCACATTATTTTTCTTGGGATAAAAATAAGGATTAGTGGTTTGATCAATACAAAATATAATTTTGCAAAAACCCCCGCATACATAAAAATGTGCCTTATTTTTAAAAATTAATTGTGTTTACTTTCACTTTCGTTTTGTACAATAAGTTACTAATTTGCCTCACTATGCGCTTCATATGTACCTAATCGAATGCATTTACGATTCATTTATGTATTGTTTATATATATATGTATGTTACAAACAGTAGATACACTCGCACCCCAAAACGACGAGGTATTACGTTTCTCAAAGATAATAAAAAGTTCAGGCTATATGTATATAATATACACACATATAGTCTTTTGCCTACTGCTGCTCAATTGGTCGGCGACTCGTTCGACGGACGGTCAGTAATTTCAACGAATGGTCTGTATAAACATGTCTTCTGGCACTCACTTGTGCAAAACTTTTTGATAGACACACAATTTTTTATCAAATTTCTACCAGTACATGCTGGAAGATGATAATAGCGTTAGGGATAGTTAAAATCAGCGTGGTCTTTATTTCAAAATGATCTATGACTTTTGTGTTCGATAATGTCTAATTTGGGAAGCGCATTTTTTCGAAATGACGTCGGAACGTCAAGCGTGTGGGTAAATTGCTCGAAACGATTAACATAAGTTTTATGCTTTGTTCACACCAACGTTCGAAATGCATGAAATTTCACACATGATCATTACCCATACTATATATGCCGATGACTACTATAAATGTAAGCAGCCACAAAAAGGATTAGATTATTTTATATTATATATTAAAGTGTACTTTTATTACGATACTCTCTTTTTCAAATTTTAATTTGCACAAGATTTCGTATGCGATGCGGCGTACATCTTCAGGTGTTGATTTTTATTTTTTACATCACCCTTGTTTTATGGTAAATGTTTCAGGCACAGTACTAATGCAAAGATTGAGAATGGTGCTCGGATTTTTCCGGAAGAAAATAGTTTTAATATCATATTTAAAAAAAATAATGTAGCAATCAACTTTAATTAAATATATTTTACTTCGTGAAAAACTGTTTCATCAGATTTTCAAAATATCCGTTGTATGTATTTTGATTAATTTTTAACATTTTTAACTAGTTGACGACTATAAAAACGGATAATTAAATTTTAAATAAAGATTGATTACGCCTTTTGGCGGTGACTTTTATGAAAATAAATTTCAAATTTCGGATGTGATCAGCAAATAAAAATTGTTGTGTACCGATTCAATGGTGCTCAAATTTTTCCGGACACATATTTCCAGACAGTATTTTTGCGGACACTGATAATTTCGGACATAGATTATTCCGGACAGAAATAAAACATTTTTAATAGTATATAATTTTACTTACGGAGTTCAAAGTAGCATTGACATTGAATTAAATCCAATGAATCTATATTTTTAATTCGTGAAACAACTTGGAGCTCGCCTTAATAATTTTTTTTCATTATTAAAAACGTTATTTTTGTATAAATCCGTTCAAAAGGATCTTTATAAAACAAAATAGTAGTGACATGTAATAAAATTAAAGTTAAATTAAGTCGTTTGCTGCATTAAACTCGGTTGTTAAAAAATTCAACAAACCATATGTTAACCTTATTTTTTTTTTTAAATATAAAATATTTTATGTCCGGAAAAAATAATGTCCGGAAAAATCCTGTCCGGAAAAATCAATGTCCGGAAAGTACCTGTCCGCAAAAATCTTGAAGTAAAAATATTGATTCATTGGGTTTATTTGATTGCTATTATAAATGAACTTGGTAGTTAAAAATTCATCAATCTAAATGTTCACATTTTTTTTTTCAATAAAATAATAATAAAAAAATATCCGGAATAATCAGTGTCGGCAAAACTTCTGTCCGGAATAATAAGTGTCCGCAAAAATCAATGTCCGGAACCATTGAGAATGAGTCGCAGACTCGAACAGTGACTCTTTCTGCACATATCTTTGCATAATCTCCAAGCCTAAATATATCAGGTTACTATAATATTGAGAAAGGATGCTTAGAACAAAAATGGGAAAAGACGCATCAACACCCGAAGATTTCCCACGCATGCGGATGAACGCTTGTGACAAGTTTTATATACATATAAAATTATTATTGCATAGTTCAGCCAAATCTCACCCCGGACTGTCAGGATTTTGCTGACGATACTCCGCGTCGGTGTGAACATATTGTGCTGTAGTAACGAGCGAGTAACTGTACTCTTTTGACGCTCCACTCCTGTGCGATTTCAGAATCACTCTTATTAAATTGTCATAAAAAGACATGAATAGACCGACAATTCGTGGTTGATAGTGAACGCCGTCGGAAGGAGACGCCGACCGACGTCGCAGACCGGTGACGGTGCAGACGTCGGTTCGGGCTGCTCAGTCGTCTTCGAGGCCGGCCAATTCGGCCTGGGCCCTCGCTCTGGCCTTGCTCCTGCAGCAAACGGTGAGACACAGCAGCCGCAGGGCCAGCCTGAACCGGGGACTGAACGCCGATAGAATGATTACCTTCCAGAACGAGTTGAGGATGCCCGCCCAGACGACGGCGAAAAGCACCAACGGGGATCGTATCTCGGCCCCGGCCCAAAACTCGTAGAACCGGACCCCCGCGTACGGCGCCCAGCTGATCCAGAATATGGCCACCAGCGCGAAGCTAGTAACGTGGCTGGGGTTGGCCAAGTTCTCCGCCAGCGCGGTGGCGTATTCCTTATCGTGCACGGGCGCCCCGCTCTTGACCCGGCGCATCATCGAGAATATGTATAAGTAGTTGTGCACGATGGAAATGACGCTGGGGCCCAGCACCAGGATGGCCAGGGTCACCGAGTACGCGAACATGTTACCCCAGTCCAGCATGCAGATGTGCGAGTCCGCGTGGTACAGCGGCTTGTTGAATCCGAGCAGTGGAGGGCAGCACAGCATCGATGCAGACACCCACGTGAACACCATCCAGCACTGGCAGCGCGTGCGCGTTTGTACCTGCCGAGACACCCGGTTACTTACCATTGAAAGGGCGGTCCTTCTTTTATAGCGCTTCTTACTCGTATAAAAACATATTAATGTCCGCATTATAACTTATAAGAAGGACCATAAAATTTGTACCGCCCCTTGTTTTTCTCGTATACATCGGCGCGATTGATACTGACCGTTTCATATCTGAGAGGCTTCCTCACAGCCAAATACCTGTCCACCGAGATCCACATGAAGGTGTACACCGATATTGACCAAAGAGTCACTTCCAAGTAGCCGGCCAGACGACACAGGATGTCCCCATACGGCCAATGACCCACTGCTGCAGGGTATGCAGACAGAGGCACCACCAGCAATCCGCACAATAGGTCAGCCGCAGACAGGGACAGAATGTAGTAGTCAATCACCTCGTTCCCGAGTCCTGTAATTTCAAGAAGACCGTTTTGCGACTCAAACAGGTCATATTGACCCTTCAGATACCATATTTTTGTTTAATGTTCCTATTACTCTTAGCAGCATTGATTACCAACCGTAAGGTCGTGGGTTCAAATATATGCACATCAATTTTCTTATTATAATGAGTTGATTAATTAATTTATTGACGTAAATTAAAAATTTCATGCAAATGCAGTTTTATCGATTGAGATATGATTTATCAAATCAAATAAATTTTTTTTATTAAATTTTAAAAATATTTTTTTCCGGAATAATCAGTGTCCAAGTAGCGATGCAATTGGCTCGCAAACATCATCATCTGTGATTAACCAAAGCTGTTTTGAACCAGTTTTAATTTAAATATGTGAAACTTGCCAGCATAAGGAGAGACGTGGTGAGAGACATATAAAACAGACAAAGAGAGACGCCACATAGTTACAGCAGCATAAACGAACTAAGAGTTACGCGAAAGTTTAGCAAAATTACAGTCGACACGCCAACGAAAGCTCTCCGAAATCCAAGACCTGTCATTTCAAATCCACCGCCAGATAGTGGCATCTACATTCCTCTATATACTATCTGTTAATTTATACATGTTTATATAATAAACTGCTACCAGCTTTTCCGGCGTCTATTAAGCAGCAATGTTAAACAACTTCGCCCCAAACAAACTTCACTCGCCTTATTCAAAACGGTACTATGCTTTCAATTTGTAGCTTACTAACTTTACCTTGTAGGTATAAAAACAGCAAATTGAATGTACAAAAACCAATTTAGAAGCATAATAGAAATGCATCGCACACATAATCCTGTTACACTTTAAGAAGTTAATGCAAGCGCTCGCAAGTTTAACGCCTTAACATTTTCCGACTAAAAGTGTTTAGTTAGCAAACCGGTTGCAATGTATCGATAATCCCATTATGCACAAAACCATATATGCAGATCCTATTTAAGTATATTTAACGTGTAAATATGCACTCACAGCTTATAATATGCAAGTGTCAAATGCCAAGCTATTCATTCAAACAACGCCGCTTTTTTTTCTAGTCCTATTTTTTTTTATCAATTACTTTACTTTATTTATTTAGATTAAATTAAGACCATCGTAATCTAACAGGTTACCCCAATGCGTCACGATGGCCGAAAACAATAATTGTAATATTTCAATACACAAAAAAAAATGTTTATATATACATATATAATTAAAATAATACATAACAAAATATTAAAATTAAATAAAAAATCATAAACTAGCAAAATCAAATTATACGAGCTGGACCAGCTCCTCGTCACAGCCATAGGCGAGTCGACAAGTGCGGATGTCCTAGCCCCAATGCCCAGCAAAAAAGGACGCAATTGTGAACATTCAATTCACAAATGTTTTTCGAATGCATAAAAGTATTTTTGTTGTAAAGAAGCCTCTCATAGTCCCGCATTTTGAAACAAAATAAAGGCGCAAAAGACCATGGATTTCGGAGCGGTACTAGCCACTCATGTATTGAGGGAAATAACGACTTTTTTTCCATGTATACAAATTGTTTAATTCAAAGATTTTTTTCAAATAGTATAAACGAATATTTCTCCTTAATTAATATAGGTGAAAATCGTGCGATTAATGCGAATAATTATTAGACAGAAACAATTATTGTAGCCTTTCTCTAAATAATCTGGATGATCTTCTTTCCATTTTTTTCATTAACACTTTGTTTCTGACTTGGAAAATACGAAAGTTGGATGCACTCACATATGAACAGAGCTTTCCGTTAGATAAATTTATCAAAAAAATAAATGTATTTTTGATATATGAATTTACATATAAAAATTGTTTGTAACCCACGACCTTTGGTTAGTTTACAATGACAAATCAATAGTAACACGCTTTTACTGCTCATTATTTGAGAAGCTTATTGCAAAACATTATTTTAATAAAATACAAAAATAGTAACACAGTTACAATATGCATGAATAAGCGACAACGTCACTTCGTTAATGTGGCATTTTATTGTCAGACTGATGCATTTGACCCAGTAGCGAGATTATTCACAATCGACGCTACTTTATAAATAAATAAACCGTGTTTAAAATAAAACGAGGTTTAAAATCGTTAGTTTTTCTGTTAGTATTTTTAATCGCTAGCTGCAAAACAAATATATATATATATATATATATATATATATATATATATATATATATATATATATATATATATATATATATATATATATATATATATATATATATATATATATATATATATATATATATATATATATATATATATATATATATATATTTTAGATTAATTATTTCTAACTGAAGGAGCAGAAATAAAAATATTTACGCTCTAAATTATAAAAAAAAAATATATTATTTATATAGATATCAAAGGCGTTACGTTATCAAAATTGAAAAGTTTACGTCGTACACTATTGACTTTCGATGACTTTTGTTATGACTTATGATTCGCAAACCTCGCAAAAAGTGTCGCAAAGATCGAATCTTGCTAGGACAGTTTTCTTCATTATACTCAGAAAATAAAAGTGAATATCAGGGCTTACTTTCTTACTTGACTCTACTGTCATAAAATTTTGATACGATTTTGGGAACTTCTTAATGAAATAAAAGTAGAGTCAATAAAACAACTTTAAAATAAAAACTGAAGAAAATATTTAAAGTATTTAAATTAAAACTCGGAAGGTGGAAAAATCTACTAGAAATTGTATTGTTAAATTAATTTTTCCTATATCAAAAAAATGTAAGGTATTAAATTATGATTTTAGTGAATATGCTCTTATTTTATTTTAAAAATCGATTTGAAGAAATCAAGTAGGGTAAAAATACTTTTTAAATTATTCAGTACTTCATTTTATTTTAACGCTGAAGAAGCATAAAGTGACATTTAAATATTACAATTGTTCGAAATTCAGTGCAACAATATGCAAAAGAAAAGTAAGATATATTGAATTTCATATTCTTAATTTTTATATGTTATACATGTTATTAAAATGCGTATATTTGCAGTAAAATGATCAAAAACGTAGTATATAACTATACAAAAAAAAAATTCTCATTCAGAGACTAATAAGACTTCTCACAAGTCCAGATTATTAAATAAGCATTTAAAAGCAGTACTTAACATCATGATGTTAAGTACTGCTATGATTGTACTGTTATTTGCTATGATCATGATCATAGCAAATAACAGCTGATATTATTTAAAAATATATTTCATGTTTTAATAAAATATATAATAGCAAATTGTAAGTGTAAATGGATTGTTAAACGTTCGAAACATATAAAAATGTTAATTCATAATGAACGTTTTTAATTTTTTTTAAATGATTAAATCGCGTTAATTAAAGATACATATTTATATATAAGAGAATAAGAACAAGAAAACTATGGCAAGGTCACGCTCTGACGAGCGCATCAGACGACGTTTCAATCGTGCGTCAGTAATTGTTTGTCAATTAAAGATACAGAGTTAACCTTTAGTTCCAAGCGAAATTAGGTGGTGTATGCTAAGAATTCCAAGCATTTTTTTGGCAAATATAAATGATTGTGAAAATCATCTATATTTTTGCAAATATAGATTATGTGACTGTTGTTAGGTCTAATCTTATGCGAATCAGTGGTCGGCTTGATTGAAAATAAATTTCTGTGAATCTTATGCATTTTGCTGTCTAAATTTCCAGGACTTGAAAAAATATAAGCCGAGACCGGAAAACTTTTTTTGAATTTTAATAATCAATAAATTGTATTCATTCAAAACAAATAATACAAAAAAGAACTGTGTTTAAAGTATTGGAACTTTTTACAATAGATAAAAGCTAAAAAGCCGAGACATTAAAATCCCTAGCATTTCGGAAAGAAATTTTAAAAGCAGGATACGTAAAAAATATAACATTTTATAAATCACGACCCTAAGCAAGTTAATTTTTTTAATTTCCGCCATATATGCTAGTTTCTAAAAAAAAGTATATAATTAAACATTGCAATGTAAATATAAATCGCATTGCCATAAAAATATGGTACAAAATAATGTTGTTATAAAATGCCGCCCGCTTGCTCCTTGAAAATAATGTTGTATTATTGCACCAAAATAATATACACAAACATTAAAAAATACTGCTTGAATGATTCGAAACTCAAAAACACGTTTCATGTTTTATATCAATCCTAAACTTACTTACATATTATACATTGTAACACAAGTATAGTGACATTTGGCATAAAAAAACGCATCACGCGAACAGGATCTTAGGGTTACTACTGGATAAATCAGCGCAAATTCCAGTTTTAATTGTACCTCTGAAGTTAAGATAGGAGGCGATTATGAGCAGGTTGGCGATCACTATGGCCGCGCCTGTCACGCATATGAACGCCGACTGGGTTAGCGCCTCCGGTGTGTAAAGGAGGAGCCCCTCCGCCTCGGCGGTCGCCATAGACATCTAAAACAACAAAAAAAAACACATTTAAAAAAATGGCACCATCAGTTCACATGCATATAGCGCTTAACAGCTTACCGCATGCCCCCGATAACACGATAGATAGGGAGCGTGTCCCACTATAATTATTGTGCAACAATATTATATATGCTAAAATTACAAAAATCGGCAATGAGAGTAGCTTGTATAATTAAGTGATATTAAAAATAAATATTTTAGTATTTATATATAAGAAAAAAAGGGCGAGAGAGCTAGGGCAAGTTGCCTCACGCTATGACTCGCTCTGAACTCGCTCGGCATCAGATGGCGTTTCAATCATGCGTCAGTAATTGTTTGCGGAGATTTACGTCTAAGCGTAGAATATTTCTGCGCTTCCCAATTAATTTTACATTTAATATATTTTTTATAAACTAACTTTAGTCTAAATAATATTTATAGCGATGGCCTAAAGATATAATGATTATGATGAATCGGATTTCGGATTTTTAGTGTTGAACTTATCTCGAATAAAGAAGGCGTGATTGAAATGTTCAAATCAGTATTGCAATTACGAAGTATTGCTATTACGAAGTAAGTACTTTTCACATTAACATTTACAATTATTATTTACTAGCTGTCGGTACCTCACTGTCGTGAGGTACCAAAGCTAGCGAGGGTGAGAATGCAGTACCCTCAACTCAACGATTTTTTTAAATCTATTTTTAAATTTAATGGTTGAAATTAGACAGTAATAAAATGCCCTAATTGCTAGGCATTTAGAATTTGTTAATTTATTATTTTTGTATTCAATGGGGAACCAATGCCACCACCCTACCCCTACAATGACGTCCCTGCCTAAAATCATATTAAGACTTTTAAAATAATATTCCGTTAATAGCGTTCATATTAAGACTTTTAAAATAATATTTCGACTTACGATAAGTGAGAATCGGGTGAATCTAAAACGAATTTTGACTAATGGGAAAGCGCAAAAAAACAATTATCACTTCATAGAAGTCAAAAATCCACGTCAAAAGCCGTACTCAAGTATCAACAGCCAAAGTACGAATGACGCTAAAAGCTTAATTTAAAAAAAAAAACGAAAAATAATTCGGTGTTACCTAATATTATTTATTGTCCCTATATTTTTTTTATATTTTTGTGTAACATTTACCATGTCTATTACTGTTATTATTATTTTATAAAAGTAAGAGAAATACGGAGGTGTTGATTTGTATAATAATATATTAGGATAATCCACAAAAATAAAATTATAACGGGCTCCCTAAATGGAATAAAAAAAAACCTTCGTGCATTAAGAAATAAATTATAATATTGAGTCTTTATTTTATTTTCTGTTAATTTTATATATTATATATATCTTTAGTTAAAATTTCTTTGATGTAAAAATTAGCTATTAAGCTGTATAAATTATTAAAATAAATAATAATGGGGCACTCCTTAAAATGGCTTAAACTCTTTACAAGTGCATAGCTGACTGAAAATTTACCATTGTAGTTAGACCGTCAGTAAAAATAGTTATTTTAATTTTATATAAAATTTATACTTATTAAAAACTGAATAATAATATAAAAAGACACGCAAATCAAATGCACGAATCGGCAAGGTTGATCGTTTAAACACCCAAACCTTGAAAGTCTAGATGCATTATTAATATAAACTCTTGTAGGAAACATAACTTTAGTACATTTTTTCGCTCATTGTGCAATCGATTATCTGATCTAAATATATATGCTTTTAAAGCTAAAATTGAATTAAGCCATACAAATTGCGCTATTAAGCAAATTATCGGTCTGGGTTACTCGAATACGTTGAATGAGACTACATTATAAATAATTTACAATAAAATGTATTTCTACATAAAATTGACAAGAAAATTACCGTCTAATTATAGTCTGGTATTATGACTTATTGATTAAAAATAAAAAACACAGCAAACTAGAAATTGAGGCTACTTAAAGTAAAAGGCAAAGCATTAGACTCAAAAAGACACTAAAATTAAAATATGACAGATAGGATCGCTGGCTCAATTATAAGCAATCCTATGATATTTACAGCAAGGCTAATCTCCAAAGCCATTCAGTACTCACTAATTTTATCAAACTACTGGGTGAAGTTGAAAAAAATCCGAAATAATTTGCTTTGCTATTAGATTGGCTATTGATGTTACTCACAATGTGCTCAACGTTTTTAGCAACTGTATTCACCGAAATTGAAATATGGCTGCAATAATCATATACGACTTTAATAATTCACCATTGGTAAATGACTTTATTTTATTTTTTAATAAATAAGCTACTCGTTAACTGACTTTAGTTACAACCTCATTTATCATTTTTAATTTTTGCAAACAAAATGCGTTGTAATAAAAAAAGTTAATTTTGTATCGGTTTTTTTGTCTGGATTACATGTGTCATTAGACGACGTTTATTTTATTATTTTAGTACAGACATAATGTCATCGAATATTATGTTATATAAGTTGATAACAAAACTATTCACACTTCACTTTGCCTTAAAAGCATGACATTAAAGTCCACTAGTTTATTTTTATCTGGCTTTAACATGTAATAAAATGAGAACAAACTATCGCAAAAAGCATTGCACGGAGCAGTGAAGCCGCTGTCGCGTATCGTATCGTCACAATGGAATGCAAAGCAATAAGAACACCACATACGATCATATCTCGCAATTCCTAAACACTGCTGGCAAATGCAAAGACTATTTTAAAATATTTCATAATATGAGTATCAATTATAAAAAAATATATATAATATAACAATATTAAAAATCCTTGTATCAATAATGGGTAAATGCGTTCCTTTCTTTGCGCGTGACTAACCTTCGACGACTCTTGACACACATACGAACCTATGTTTCAAATCGTGCTTGATAATAATTCAAAAACCTCACAACATGCAAAGGTCGTGCGTTGCGGGGGTAGCTCGATAAAACGAAAAGCTTTCTCGTAAAATGATTTAACCTGCTACAAATTAACAAAATTTCATATATGGAATTTTAATAAATTTTATATTTTTATTAAATCTCTCGCTATGACATAAAATGCGTAAACCAAATATGTTAACAACGTGCGTATAACAAAATTAAATTATAAAAGATTGTTTTTTTTTCAAACGAGTAAAACACGAGCATCTTATTGATATAGAGGGTTTAAATGATAGAGATGTTAGTCTCTTAAAATATTCCTGTGTAGGTAAATTAAATAATGATTAAAAAGGGCCTATGAATAAACATAGATGAAACAAAATTTAGGGTTATCAAAATTCAAGCAAGATGTCCATGGACCCGATGAGAGACCATCAAACGGAAGAAGATGAAGTACCTCGGATACATGAATAGAGATCCGAAATACGAGCTTCTTCATGCCTCATTAATGAATCGGAAGAAAGATGTCTTTTTTGGTTGCGAAACATATGTATATGAACGAGGATGACAGCCAAATAAGTGTTCGTGCAGCCAAGGACTTGAATAAATACCAGCACGTTAGACCAATGGTATAAATCGGTGACTAATACCTAAAAGAACTGAGTTTGAATATCGTGTAAATATTTTTTAATTTACATTGTGTCTGGAAGAGCGCAATTAGTGATTATTATAATGATTGTAGGGTGATACTATTATTCTAAGGTAGTCATGATAATATTATTACACCCCAGACAATAACAATCAACACAAAATTTTATTTTCCCGTAAATTCTTAATTATTGCATAAGTTTCTTACATTGTTATAATATACGAGATGTGATCAAAAATATGGTGAATGAATTTTTATAGCAGCAACTGCTGACGCTACATTCATTTGAAATAAAAAGTCCGATAGCTTGATGCGTTGAGATAGTCAGTGTCAAGTTTGAACAAGTTGTGACTTGTTAGCCGGTGTCTGTCGCGCATCATGAATTTCGACCAACGCGTTAACATTAAGTTGCAAAAAAGAGCCAAAGAAGTTTATTAAATGTTAAAATCAGTAATATGCGATAATGTGGTGACTGAAGACTGTTTACAAGTGGTATGAGCGATTTAATGAAATGAGTCGGTTGAAGACGAGTAAGGATCGGGACATCCGTTGATCTCAAAAACAGATTAAAACGTGCAAAAAGGTTCAAAAATGGTTCGTTCAAACAGGCGATTGACTATTCGAGAGCATACCAAAGAACTAAACATCTCGTACAGGTCCGTACAAAGCATTTTAACCGATAATTTGCAAATGATACGAGTGAGCGCAAAATTTGCTCCCAAACTTTTGACTGATCAGAAGAAAAATCGTGTGTCAGTTTGCACGGAATTAAAGGATGGTCTTAATGCAGATCCAGACGTCATGGTCAAAATTATAATTGGAGATAAAAGTTGGGTATATGTCTTTGATCCTGAGATGAAAATGTAGGATTTCCAATGAAAAACGAGTGACTCTCCTCGCTCTAAGAAGGCACGTCAGCAGTGGCGTAGCTATGGTGGGGCGGAGGGGGCGGGCCGCCCCGGGCGGCACTTGCTTGGGGGCGGCATATTCGCGATGGGATCGTCCAGTGTGGTTCTTAACCCTGAACGCACTAAAACATATATAAATCCACGAATAATAAAAGCTTAATAATAACCAATTTATTATTTTAAGAAATGCTGATTTTATGATCCTGCAAAAAATATATGGAGGGGGGGGGGCGGCAATTTTAAGGATCGCCCTGGGCGGCACATACCCTAACTGCTCCACTGCACGTCAGTCGAACTTTAACTTCATGCAAATATTATTTTTTTCGATAGTGAGGACGTACTGCAACGTTTGCGAAACGATGAACGGGGAAAGAGACCAGAAAAATGTGTCACTGGCTTCTTCCTACATTACAACAACTAACGACGATCCGCAATTTCTTGGCAAAAAAAAGGTTCCTGTCTGTCCAAATCCACCTTACTCTCCGGATTTAGAACCATGCGACTTCTGGCTCTTCCTAAAAATAAAAACCGTGCTAAAAAGAAAGTGTTTTCCCACCATTCTCGACATTGAGAGGGCCAAGACGAAGCCATTAAAGGCCCTATAAGAAATGCTTCCAAACATGGAATCAACGTTGGGATAAGTGTACTTTGAAGGAGATTAATTCAAATTTGATGTAAGCTCACTATTTTGTTCGTAATAAAATTATTCACCGTACTTTTTGATCACACCTCGTATTCATGCAATCTTTTAATCGCGATATACTGTATTTAACAACATGTTATGTCACTTATTATTATTTTAACCATTACTACTTATGTCCGTTGTATTGTTTAAATTAACACACCCATTCCATTTTCCTATACTCATGAGAATGGGGTACTTGGAGGGACCTCATAGTGCGCATATAATTCGATAATATTGCAAATTTTTAATACTACTACGAAAAATATTTAATTACTAAATAATAAATAAAACTCGCAAAGATGACAGCTAGCGCCGGTAAAACACGCAAGGGGCCACAGCGAGACACTGTGACATATCGATCGCCGAGCGCTCGCTTACTACGAGTGATACAAACAGGTGGCGCGTCTAAAAGTAGCCCGCCATATTTTTCGTCTCTTTCTTTCTAATAATGCGTTTCTCACGCAAAACAACGCGCGTGTTGTATGTAGTATATTTAGTCGGTTTTGTTTCGCATGTGTTTAACGTTTTGGCAACTAATTAAAAGTGGAAGTCCGAGAGCTACCAAAGTGGGTCAGCTGTGGAATATACATACATATGTTTGTTTGTATGCGTATCATATATGTATAATATATTTCATAGAGCAGACAAACTTTCGGATAGTGAACATAAAGTTAAATGGCTTTACTAATATTCGCGATTGAAGGAACATAAATAATAAATTAAATGGTATTTCACAGATGCAACAAAAACTTCAGGCAAAATTAAAATATACAGAGAAGCATTTTTTTCATATTAAGCCTTATCTTGTTTATAAGCAACACTATGTTTAATAATTTATATTTTTAAACACTATGTTCACCCATTGGCGTTCAAAAGCTTTCTGTTCTACACTACACAATCACTTATAGTAAATGAGTACCGTTAAATGATAACTAGACCAGTTCGAAGGGCTTAGCTCAAGTTGTCTACATTGAGGAGTTTGCTGCCTCGATGTTGACGTGCTGTTAAAGCCTCGCTTCATGTTTAGCAACAAAACGTTTTATAGCACTGGAGACTTCATCGACACCTAGGTCACGATGTATCGCGAACACACCATGGAGCATTCACAATGTTTCGTAGCACTTTATTTTGAAACTTTTTAATCATTTTAACATGACACTGTTTGGCATATCCCCAGAGTTGTATGCCGTAAACCCAAACTGGTTTCAGGATTTTATTGTATATTGATAGTTTGGAGTTTCTTCCCATAAGCTAACATAGCTTTCTATATCATATTTCAAGTGCTTCTTTTTTTTATGTGTTTCTTCCATCGCAGTTTGGTGTCCAAAGTCATGCCAATCTATATTTTCAAATGGGATAGTGTTGCCGTTTATGAAAATTTGCAATGGATCAGTTATATTTTTATTGGTGAAGTTGCTATGTACCGATTTAAATTCATTCAACTTTATTTTTTGCTCCAATTACTGATCTTATCAGCGGCTTGTTGAAGATTCGCTATTTATTTTTCTACTGTTGTGTTGCAATTGTGACATTCTTTATTTGTGGCAAATCATACGTGTACAACAAATATAGTATCGGCCCTAGGACACTTTTCTGTGGGACTCCAGCTCTTATTTCTTTTAATTCAGAATATTCGTTATTTTATTTAATTCTGAATAATCTGTAATTTTACATATTGCTTCGGTAGTTTTTGAATTAATCCTCTCGAAAGATTGAGCAACATCTAAGAAAATGGCTGAACAAATATATTTTTTTTCTTTTCTTATTTTTGAAATCGAATTTAAAAATAGCACCAAAGAGACATTTCGGATACTTAGTTTTAAACCAAGCTAAATTAAATTTTAGCAAAATTCATCAAAATAATGCATCAAACGAAAAAATACTAAAACACAAGATCGAATCAATGACGATTTAGCTCAAGAGTCTGCGGCGACTGAGATAAGGGCAACATTACAAGATGATGACCCCAACATCAGTGGTCGAAACGTCGGTAAACGATATGAGAGAAAGAAAAGGCGCGATGCGAAAGCCATCACAGGCGCACATGATTGAGACAGTAGGTGGTTCATTGGAAAATCTGTCACATTTTTACATAAATGGCGATTCAGGCACGTTTGTTAGACGTTTATTTTGAGCTGAGTTCGGTTTGCACGACCTAAATCAGTTTGTGCGATTAAATCGTGGGTCATAAAATTGGAGGCTACATGTTCCACCCGCAATCATAGCCTACGTGACGTCCAAAGTCAATTGTGAAGACTCCTATCGTGAATTCCAATCAATACACAACAATGTTAGCTGATTTTTCTTCCCGGAATTGCAAGAATTTGAAGCCTACAACAACAGGATATGGTTACAACAAGATGGCGCCACATGCCACACGTCTAATGAATCATTGTCTGTCGTAAATTAAATGTTTACAGAAGAACTCATTTCACGTCGACTTTTTCCTCTGGGGATACTTAAAGAATCAGGTTTAAAACAACAAACCAGCTACGAGAGTCCAATTGAAAGAGAATATTCGAGAACAAATGGCTGCTATTCTACGCGTAGTGTGCCAGCGAGTTTTCACAAGTTTATGGTCCAGATTTGAACGATATTTGCAACGCGATGGTGCACACCTGAATAATGTTATGTTGAAGATATGATTTTCCAGAATGCTTACTTTAATACGAATTAAAAAAATCGATAAGATTTATAGTTTTTTTTATTAATAATGTATTTCAAACTGCTCATCTTTATGCCCTACCTTGTACAATACGTATTTTTTGTCATTATTTATTTTGTATTTTATACAGAATTATAATATGCGACGATTTTATAGCTTTTGACGTGAATTTTTGACTTCTGAGAAGTGATAATTATTTTTGCGCTCTCCTATTGACCAAAATTCGGTTCAAATATACTTTTATCACTCTTTTTATAATATAAATACATAGCAATATCGGTAAGAATAGCTTTCATATATTTAAAACATAGTGTAATATCGAAATGCAGACAATATGTGAAATACAATGTCTATACATATTCTTCCGCTTATTTTCCCCTGAGAGATGAGTTGGCTTAATTTGTATTTTGGACTTTAACTAGTTTTAAGAATTTTCATTGGGTTAAGTTTTGGTTTGTACACTAAACGGACGTTTCGCAACTGTCAAATTGAGTTTCATGGACATTTTAGAGAATCAAATTCGCGCCTATCAATTAAATTATATTTTTGCTACTAGAAATATATATCTACTGGTGAAAATATATTTGGTCTTTACTAGTGAAAATATAACCCTCAAAGAGAACGGGCCCCCCCTCTCGGCAGGCCTGTATATAGGTGTAGATATACTAACAACTGATTAATACCATCGTAAAATTTTATTTATTAATCTGATTATTTAATTCCAGCTTTGTGTAACAAATAGTTTTAAAAATAATAAAATAGACTATAACAAAAAAATAATCTTTCTAGCAAATATACCACTACGATAGCAAAGCCCCTAATTTTGTAAAAAAAAATATACTGAGAATTTTTCGTAAGCAATTTTATTCCAAAAATCTGAAGCAGTAGTTGCAAATATTTTTTTCCAGTGACATGTTTTACAAATACATTCCTTTACGAACCAACTAATGAACATTAGACATATATAATCTGAAACAATTACTGCATCTGTGCCCTAAATATATAAATATAAGGATTCGGTATTATTTTTTTTTTAATAAATATGTAGCTATTTCTTCTTTGGGTATATATTGTATTTACGGGATAATATTGGATGAGGTAACGAGAGATGCCAGTACAGCTGGAGTAAACAACTGGAGAAATTTATTGGAGAAGGCGAAGACACATCTTAGGTTTTTGGGCCAAAAATCAATGAATGAATGGCTCTAAATATTAGTTTGTCTACCAGCAAAATTAAAAAGCCTGGAAACTGATTAAAATAAAATGGAATTTAAGCCCAATCAATGATTTTTAAATGTATTTTAGGAAATGAAAAATCTTTCTCATTGTCATAATTTCTTTTCAAAATGTGATTTTTTTCTTGGAAGAAGAAATGTTTTCACTGACGTAAACAATGATTTGGTTACAACACTATTTAAATTTAATTCATTCAAAATGCTAAATGTATCACTCAGGTAATATACTTTTGTAACATATTGTGTAGGGCACATATGAACAAAATACATAAATTATATAAAATAATGGTTCGACGGCAACGCGTCCACGAACAAATCATTACCATCAGACAAATTCTTAAAAAATCGGTTATTGGTATAATAATAACGTGGTTGCAATCAGTGCTTCAAACAATATAGTATTTTCGGATATACTCGTCAACGCGACTCGACAGAATCATATTCCAACATACATTGTTATCGTAAAATGGATACAATCTACATTCCTTGAGAGAAAACTACAGGTATTTAAAAAAAACTATTTTGGACCTTCTCTATTAAAAATGAGTCGGTTGTATTATTTAGCAACCAGACAAGAGAAGCACTATGCACTGTGTGATTGGTTATATAAGGCACATCGTACCTTCGAGCTCCTTAATCAATGCGCATACCGCAAGACAAATATTTGAGGTGTTTTGCATATGTTTATTATATGCTGATGGAATCTATAGTATTCTTAAAATAGGACATCCAAATCGGTTATCAATTTTATATTCAAATTTAAGTGGTGTTTTTGCCCCAAATAGGTCATGAAATGTAATATTAGCGAATGATCATTTACATTTTTACAACCCCCAATTAAATGTATTATTCAAACGTTCCCTTGGAACGAGCTTTGATCGCACTATGCTCTCACTAACGAAAAACAATTAGTATGAAGTTAAGCACGACAGACACAGAAAACACGACCTAACTCTTCCGGTTCTGGAAGCCGGTTGACAAGTAACATCTTGTTCAAACTTGACACTGATTATCTCAACGGATCAGGCTATCGGACTTATTTCTTTAAATGGATGGAACGTCAGCAGTTGTTGCTATAAAAATTCATTCACCGTATTTTTTCGATCACATTGTTCTAATTGCAGCTGTAATGCTCAACGCCAGTATTTTTCATTACAGATTATTCTTATAAAACTAAACTTTGTCATTAGTCTCAAACATATATTTCAATTCAGAGGATCACTAATAACTATATCTGCAAATTTGATGGAGATGATTTTACAATAATGTCAAATTGACATAAAAAATATTTAACGTATTCTCGTAATTATTTAAATATAAAAATCTCTTAATAAAGTACTAATTACTGTATTTGTAATATGTAACAATGGAAAATGTACTGTTTGTTATAATTTCTATTGCCTTTCATAAAGTTTGCGTTTTGTTATGAATGCTTTTATATTTTCTTAACAATCTGTAATTAATTTGTTTTTTCTTGAAGCTGTTTGTTAAGTTGTTTCATTTCATTATGATTTCTGTAAGGAAACATAATTTTAAAATCCATTGTTCATCGTATAATACATTTTCATTCTGTTCATTTCCATTCGTAAATATTTTAATGGCTTCCCTCAAATTCCAAAGTATTTTCCGTGACTTAACTGTTAACTGTTATAACAACAACTGACATCATATTGTTCATATTAAATTCTTGGGCACATAAATTTTCAAGGTGCAAAAAGCAATGGCAAATGAAACTTTCTGTTATGGCATATCAATGCTTAAAAATTAATTTAACTGCTCCAGTATCCTTGCCTATCATTGAATCTGTGCCATCTGTGATGACCCCAGTTAGAATTGTTAAATTCAGTCTATGTGCATGCAATTGCAGCTTCTTTTATATTTTTTCTGATAGCTGTATCTTTCAAATTCATAACATTGAGAAATTCTTTAGTCATATTCATTTCACTATCCACGCCTAGAAAAATATGAAAGTTGGGCTGTATCCTTAATATCTACTGTTTCATATAAAACCAGTGAGAAATTAACAAACTTCTTAAGAACCATGTTCAGCGTCGAATAAATTTCATTTGAAATTTTATCAATTGGTAGGTAGGGATTGCAAAACTGGTAATACTGGTATTGGGATAAAAAATTGACATTCGGCACTGCCGGTATTACAATATGAAATACCGGTAGTACCGAAAATATATTTAATTTTTTTTAAATCTATATTTTTGCTTTTTTATATTTTATTTCAAACAAGTTGCTCAATTTAGTCCACGAAAGCTCTTTCTAACTTAAAATCAAGTGAGAAGACATACACTGAGAAGACAGAAAAAGCAGACGCTTCCCTCTTCGCGTCAACCTTTATCTAGCTATATCCCTCAAGCTTCGGAGACAACTGGTTTATCATACAAATTTGTTTTTGAAAAAAATATGTTGCAGATTTACAATTTTATACGCATTTCTTTCTTATCCAATTAAGTAATATATTTTATTGGAATAAATTAGCGATTGGTCCCCTGGAATAAAAATTTAGAGGGCATCCAGAAACTGTCGATTAAAGACGATATTGTCCTAGATTTATTGTTCCAAATAAAGAAAAATTTAGCGCCCTTATTTTCAAAAATATTTTATAGTGTTTAATAAAATATTGAATATATTAAAATAATAGTTGCCGAAGTAATCGAATGCTTTGGTTTTGCTAATTAATAAACATGCGAGTGGTATTAGAATTACTTTTTCGGTCAATAAATTAAAATAATAATAATAATGGCATGACCTGTAAAACCAATAATATCGGTATTGGCTGTTTCTCTCAGTAAAATCGGTATTTAAAATTACGGTACTATAAAAAGTGTGAATATAATATTTATCAACTGTGTCAAATATGACTGAAATCGCAGAATTCGTTCGTTTAACGAAATAAAATGTTGGAAAGGCTCACCTTTTATTATTGTTTAACGCTTATGTCAAAAACATGTGTGCGTCGCAAATTTTTGTTGTTTCAAAACGCAAAGATTTTATTTCAATCAGTTTAATAATGCAGTTAATTTATTTCTAGTTATTTAATTTATGTGCAAATACACCCCAAACAAACGCCGATAAAGACCCGACCATTAAGTATATTAAATTCGTTCCAAACATTAGTTGCTATTGTATATACAATAAATTCAATAAAATTGTGCATTTACAATGTTCCAGCAATTTTGCTGAATTAATTCAGATGATTTAAAAAAGCTGAAATGACGTCCCGGATCGAAAAGTTTGTAATTATTTTTTTTTGACGCTTATAAAAGTATTTATTTTAATGAAATAATATTCGAAAGAGAAAAAAAAAATACGAATATATTCAAATAGTTCATCCATTTTTTATTTTACATTCGAATAGTTAAAAATTAAGAATAATTAAGAACCCTAATCGGTGATCAAAACATCGGCAAACGAGTTGCGTTTAAAAAATGTCCGATACGCAAGCCCTCACATCTCAAAAAGCTATGTAACGTGTCAGATTTTAATAAAATAGATATGTTATATCTAAAAAACTGTCGAGAGCAGCGTATATTTCAGTTAGTAAATCATAATTAAATTTTTTATCTTTGTGGCAAGAACGTTAAAAATGATTGTACAGTAAAAGAAGATAAATCAAAACAAGAACCTGCCCTGTTTTAGGTAAATCAACGCGCAAAATATATGTTCATCATAACATTACAAATAACTACAGATAGGCGCTGAAGTAAATACTCCAGGGGTTTTCTTTGAAAAATCATTATTTGTTATATCTTAAACTCGCCCAATTTTCTTGTTTTTCTCACATCACAAACAATAAAAGCTCTCACCACAATACCGAAAAACAGCGATCAATACCCGTTGAAAATTTTATCCACCGATCAAGAAATGTAACACTTGTTTATTTTGAGCCGATTAAAAATAAATCTGAGACGGATTATAATAATAATAATAATTATAGTAATAATAATAACAGCGACAATAGATTTTCGTGTATGGTGCGCGGTCGAAGACCTCTCGGCCAAAAATAAAACCCGACAGATTTTTAAATACTAATCGTCGTCGCTAATCTTATTATTATTATCACTGGTTTGAATCGTAACTGTCGTCGTTATTATTATTAATATTATTATGAGTTACATTCGGGATAATTTAAGTCAAATTTACCTTGAGGCCGAGGGCGGTGTCCCTGGGGGCTCAGCCGGAGCACTAGCGCCCCATGGGCGTGCAACGCCGACGCCACCGACGATGGCGGAGCGCCGAATGGTGGCCGCGGTCGATCCGGTGGCGCAGGCGCGTCGCCCTCCTACCCCCGCACCCCGACGGTGGTGCTTGCCCTTGACCTTTTTCACAACAACTGCCCGCGGTACGTATGATCCGGGTTTTCATGGACATGTCCCGTTTTCCGCCACGTCCGGGGGATTTCTTCTTACGTTTGTGATTTTTAGATTGCCAGTTTTAAAATAAAATATTTGTATTAATGCGTTATGACTAGAGACCCGTATTTTTAGCATTTGCGATAGATGCTAAAAGTCACAATAGATGCTAGTTAATGCGCGAATGGCTGCTTAAGTGGAACTAACCTAAAACACATAAACATAGCGTTTGTGAAAAGTTACGCTCTACAATTTAGTACCACGTGTGTCACATGCTCCGACTTGTTTTCGTCTGGGGTTTATATAACCATTGACTGCTCAGACAAAATACCCCCATTAGTTCTCAGAGAGTTCATATTAGTGTTTGCATTACTGGTTTACTGGTTAATTTAAAAAAAATACGACTACTGATTTTTTGGTCTTTCCTATTATAGTGAATAAAATTTATTCTAAGAAAATACTCATTCCTTTTATTTATTTACAAGATGGTCCATTTCGAGTTTTCTATGTTGGCAACACTGTAAATCAGACAGCTGTCAATAATCACGCGTGTTTCGCATTAGTAAAAAATAAATCATGCGGTTAAAATTTGCTACATTAAAATTATAAATTTAATACGATACAGTTAGAAAAATATAAAAAGTACAATAAAAATATTTATTTTTAAATAAAAATAAAATGCATGTTAGAGAAAAACAAAAATAACAATAATATAGTGATATGGTATATAAGTATTATTTAATAATCCTTTATAGGGCTAGACAATTTATTTTTGATTATGCGGTTTCTCATTCTTAAAATTCACGAAATTAATTGACGTGACCAAAAATGATCATGACAATATAGTGTAAAGGATGGAACCATACAAAAACCTTCGTTACGACTAAGAAAAGAGTTTAAGAAAGAATATTTCTTTAATATATCACCGAAAGACAAAAATACCGTAAGACCACAATATTTCCGTTGCAGAATTCGACCTCCGAGATGTCCATCAAGTAAATATCACTTTCTAAAGGCGTATACATATTTCGTTGTTCTAAGAAACAAGTACAACAATTGGCTGATGATCGCTGCATGATTGTGATTCGTCAGATTCGCCTCGCTAGAAGACGCGGCTCCGCTAGTAGATTCGAAGACACTGCCCGCCCGCGAACAACATACGGTCCTGAGAGGAACTCCACAAAACGAACACCGCAGCAAAGAGGGATCAACCTCCGCTACACTGTCGCTGCCACACCAATCTAATGATCTTCCATCCCTCCGCCAGCTTCTCTACCACCGCTTGGAGAATAACGATTTCGCCCATCATAACTCGCAACATATGAAATTTTAATGAATGAAATTCTTACTAGTTTCCTACTACGTCTTTCTGACTGCGAGGTACACACCTTAGTGTTAGAACACAAGTATTTTCAAGTAAAACTGAAATTAAATCAAACATGAATTTATGCAGCTAAGAAAAAGGTAAATTATAATGCCACTTAACTAATGTTCATTCTCGAGAATTATTGCTCGATAAATTTTATAAAGCATTTTTTACCACTGCCTTTTTTATAACGCTGCATAAGTAAAAGCGGGTGCATGCCTAATATGCATACCTCTTGGAAGGTTTTAATAGGGATCTGGGAATGACAAAAAATGTTTACAAATTTTTAACACTCGAACACGACTTATTTTTGCTTACGTAAAAAAGAAGACACTCAGATAAAAAACCATTCCGAAGGTATTCGTGGCAAATATTTGAAAATATGCATACTTTCTCGGAAGATCAAAAATATTTGTATGACCATTGATTGTTTGCGATTTTCTATTACTCTAACCGGCCGGCGGCTTTATCTTTGCTTTGGTGATCTAACAACCCGCTCCGATAAAAAATATGTTACGCATGGGAATCTGAAGAATGCAAAATGATTTAGGGTTATTTTTTTTCGTTAATCCAAAACGAGAGATTTTTTTTAATAAAAAAAGGACGAGAATTTTTAAATCAGCAGTTAGAATACATAATTAAATCTTTAATTAGACAGAGAATATAAAACACACTTATTTTATTTATGCGAATATTCGTCAATAATAACCAAGTTTTCTTCAAGTGTAAAATATAGAAAGGTATTACCAAGTAAGAGGGATCAAGTTTAGTAGGTAAATTTTCATTAATGTTTTTTATCAACAATGAATAATTTCTTTGAATTTAACTTTTTAATTATAAATTGTTTCATAAAAACTTTAGTATTCTTTTTTAATAATTATTTATTATTACATTTTCTCAACTCTGAGTCTTTAACATTTTAACTTGATTTTTAATATTGTTCATTATTTCTAAATAATTCATCTAAACTGCAAAAATGTGGTTTGAAACATGGATAAAAATAAAATATATATGTATTATGTACATGCTTAAATATACAAAAAATATATATGTAATATGTTAAAACTAAGTATTGAGTTTATACAACATTCAAGTCAAATTTTACTTTGTTTTACAATAATATTTGCATTTTTTCTACAGTTGCAAACACAAATGGCGAACTTAAATTAGTATAGTATGCTTCATTATTAAAAATTGAAGCCAAAATGAAATATATAAGTGACAAGATGTTAATGAATAGTTGTAGAAAAAAAACTTAATACATGCTCAGAATGAGAATGGTCTTTGTAAACAAGTTTCGTCAAATTTGCTTTGCATTTATAAATTATAAATGCAAAGCTTCATTTTAAAATATAGTGCACTAGGATTTAAATAGTGACATAGCATTATAGCTTGCAAGTCAGCTCCAAAGCATGTATTTTATCTTTGATGTCTGCCTCATTATCTTTTTTCTTCTGCTGTCGAGAAGTTTCTTTCAGTCCAACGCGTCTCTGATAAATAGCCTCTGATATATTACCAACCTTATAGGCACAGCAGGTATCACACTCATCTTTGTATGGCTGGAAAAGTGCAACGTTTTCTTGTAAAAGTAAATCTTCAAAAAGTTTTCTACAAACAGGAGCAGAGACAGAATTCACTTGCTCTACATACAATCGGTATAACAGTTTCAGATTGAATAACATGTTCTATGTACGGTTTATGACTAGATTTTCTACAATCGTGTGAAGGTAGTTTTGGCAGTGCATTGAAAAATTGAATACCGAGCTTCTTTCCGTAATTTGTTCAGAGCTATTGTTTATTTTTGATTCTACAGAACGTTCCTGGGTTCCCATCTGTCTTCTATCACCCAACCAATACCTGACTATCCATTCCTTAATACCAAGAGTTCCCAAAAACATACTTTAGCATACTCTCACTTTCTTGTCAGAAGTTTTCAGATTTTGTTTTTCTTTATGTCTACTCTCTAATCCTATAGTTTTTTGCACGTCAATTAAAGTCATCACATAAACTTTTTTTTCATTGCCCAAAAGTCATCAAATATTAATTTTCGAATGTCTTCTGTAAACATATTACAAACAAATACTTTACTAACATTCTAATTTCATTTCGGTTTTTAAATATCTTGTACATATTTGTCACTGACCTTCCTGAAACCTAAGTATTCTTTTCCCATCATTCTCTTTTTCTTATTACCTTGCCTTTTGCATGTGCTCGCTTCTGCCTTCCGTTTTATTTTCCTTTGTGAAATTCCCTTTTGATTCATTGTTCTTTCCGGGAAACAGTCAATGTCCTCCAACTGAATAGATGATGACAGAGACTGGTTGTTTTTAAAATGTTTATTTCAAAAATAATTTAGTGTTCTACAAGTTATAAATTAAATGTTTCTGGCTTTTAGCCATTATCATGTTTACAAGCAGCCGAAATTACAGTAGTTCAAATAAAAAATAGAGGCAACAATATTTAAATAAAATTTAAGGAAAAAATAGTAAAACCTTAATACAATGAGAGAAAGAAAACTAGTTAATGACGTTACTTCAGATTACTTTCATTTCACCCACTTCCATGGACTGCAGAAATTATCAAAAACAATTCGAATATATTTGCTTTATTTCTGGATGTCATCATAAATTAGGTTACAAAACAGAAACTAAGTTTCAAATATTTTCCCAGAGGATCTATTCATTCAGAACTGTGTATTATATCCAGTTGGTAAAATATATTCGTGTAAAATCCAAAAAGAAACAGCAAAATAGGCAACTTTTAATTTTTATTAATTTTTATAATATAATTTTTTTAAGTGTAATAATAATAATAATAGTTTTTTTAAGTGTAATAATAATAACGGTTTTTTTCATCATTCTTATAACACATCGCGTAGTAAATCGCAATAAAAGAATGTGGTTATTTTTGACCATTTTTTTTAAAATAATCCTGAGGATGAAGTTGTTAAGGCTCACTGTCCACGTAGGCATCGCTGCATAGACGCTTCAAAAAGTGGCAGCAGCCTTTGCAGCCAGGAGTTTAAAAGCACATCCATGAAGCGTTTTATAAGCGTACATTTTCTCTCAGTTGTGATAATGTTTTTGAATGGCGATCTTATCACCTAGCTACCATTTTTTGAACCAATTTCTTCCGCAACATTTCTGTTGGAATCTTCCTAATAAAGTGCGGTATCATCATTTTATGTCAGTTCTGGATAATTTGGTAAATTCCCTGTCTTCCATGTGAATAACAGGTAGAACAAACTGCATGTCATCATGTAAATAATATTTTTTTTGTTAGTTGCAGAACCACTAGGCTTTGGTTTTATACTTCTAACAAATCCATTTCTCTTTAGTCATTAACTGTAACAAATAAAAAATATTCTTTAACCACAATATATATTTACTTTTCAGGTATTTAGCTACAGGATGTTCGTTTCGAGCATTGGGATTTTATTTTGCTAGAGGAGAATCAAGAATATTATATAGTATAGTATTTAAAAACAATTACGATGTATATTTATACAAATTACGATGTATATTTATACAAATTACAAAAAAAGAATACGCGAAACATCGATTCAAAATATTTTTTTTAAATCCATAGATCCTGTTTATTGTTGTTTGAATTCAGACACGATAATTTAGTTTGAAATTTATACTCCTGATGAACATACAGCAAATTAAAAAACACGAGAGCAATTATCCATGTGAGGAATAGTCCTATAGTGCGATTGTCTGTAAGAGCGATAGTCCCTGAGTGCAATTGTCCTCAGAGCAAGTGTCTGTAAGAGCAATTGTCGTAGGAGCAATTGTCCCGAGAGCAATTGTCACCAAACCGAAAGGTATATATATGCCTATACCAACCGCGGATGAATGGAAAGATATTGCGAAAAAGTATAGTGAATTTTGAAATCTTCTCAATTGTTTGGGGTTGATTGGTGGCAAACATAAGAATTCAGAAATTTCATAACAAAGGTGCAGCCAACTACAATTATAAAGGTTATCATTCTATTATTTTACTGGGATGTTGTGACGCAGATAGATATTTCACAAGCATAGAACGTGGATTCGCTGGACGAAACAGTGATAGGGGCATGTTCCAAGTATCAGCTCTTGAACAATGGTTAAGAAGAGAAGGCCTGACACATACATTAAACAATAATCAATGTTGTTATAGTATTTATGTTTCAATATTCAAAATACTTACTGATGGTCAGACATGGATCGGATTCTTTCATTCATAGTAAATATTAAGCAATCCATAAAATGTTCATACATTTTGCATCATTTAGCATCGTATCTTTATCGGTTAAATTCCATTATAATGTGTACATAAAACAGTTTTATGTACAATCTCCCTAATGACAGATTAAAACGATTAGTTAAACTTGATTGTTTAAACATTTATATCTCTATTTAGACAGGCGTAAAATAACTTAAAACAATGTATATATTTTATAAACAAATGTGAAAACGTAGGCTTACCATAATTATGAATTTTAAAAAAGGGCTGTAGTCATTGGAATTTTTTTCTGACTCTGACTCCGACTTCTTCGCAAAGTACGACTCGGACTCCGCCTGCGAATTTAAAAATGTCGATAAGATAATCTTAATTCATTTTCATGTGAATAACAACAAAGAAGAAAGAATTACAAATAATTTTAATAATATTTCTTATGTAAATATAAGACCACTCACATGCTAAATTTGATGGCCGGTCGGCTGTCATGTATTTGTTTAAGTGCAAAATAACTTTTGTTTACTTCATATTCGTCGGTCGATATTTTACGACTCCGACTCCACCGACTTTGACACCACATCCCTACTAAAAAACAAAAAAACCGGGAGGTGAAGTAAGTCCATGCAAACGTTAACAACAGCACAACAGACAATAGCTTTGGCCATAAGCAAACGCGTGAGAGGCTAAATTTTTTTATACAAAATAATAAATTTTTTCACTCCCTCCTCCCTCTCTAAGTTTTGTATAAATATTTAAAAATATATATTTTTTTAAAGTTGTTCAATGAGAAAAGAATATTAAAATCTAAATTTAAACTGGGGGGGGGGGGGGCAGTGACTTAAAACAGGGTATGCGATTAGGGGTGGGAGGAACAAAAATTATATTTTTAAAATTATTGTATTTTGGCGGCGTTCTGACAGTTCTCAGTGCTGTCACACCACCGCTCAACTTGTGAAGCGGGTGGTTTTTTAAACAATTGGCTAAATATACATTCTTTTCTTTTCACTCACCATGACAACGGTCTAACACCACGGTTCCTCGCCAGCTCTCTAAAAAAGGTCGTTTATTTAAGTAGCCCTCAAAAACTACATACGCTACAGGATTTATTTGATAAACATATAATGTATTTATTTTTTGAAAATTAATTTTATTTGACGCTCTTTACAAAAGTTCTCATTAATCGCATCATATAATATATTGTCTTTCATTAATTTATCTAAAAGTTTTTTTTCGATTAATATTAATGTAAGAGCTGACAATATATTCTCACTTTGATTATTATTATTGAATGTTTTAATTATTTTCATTGTCGAAAATTATCTTTCTACAGAAACACTTGTAGCCGGTATGATAAAAATTAATTTTATATTACATACTTTCGTTAAAATATGTGTTAGTTCATTTTTAATAATCACATTAATATTACAATTTATAGATTTCAAATGGAATTCTGGTGATGAATATATATAAATTAGTGCACTAGTCTGCTTACAATATTCTGTGCATATAATAAACAGCTAATGAAGGGGTTGATGTAAATAATATTATTTTATTTTATTTAATTATATAATGATCTTACATTTTCATAATTTAATACTTTTGTCGTATGTTTGAATAGATGTACTAACGCATCCGTTTTGTTGACGATCTTAAATCGAGTAGGGGTTGTATTATGAGCATTAAAAAAAAAACATGTTAGGACTTATTTTCCGGTTAGCTTTTATTTTTAAATAAATACGGTGATTGTAAATTTTTAAATTAAATAAAAAATATAATTTAAACAAATAATAAATTTAATATGTGGGCTACACATATTGTAGCAGATCTTTATAGCTATGAAAGGTCCTTAGGCCCACGCTCTCCTTCCGTGGTCGCATCAGGCTCAGAAGTTTCGGCCTATGATATAAATAATTCACAATCAAAAATACATTATTCACAATAATTTTTTCTAAGGCTTTAATTAGTTATGTTTGGTCAATTTTATGATAAATTGATTTTTTTTTTATCTTTGTGAAATTTGATGTAAAAATTTTAAAATTGTTATATTCATACCCTTGATATGTATATGTATTTACCATGTGATTAATCAATATCTGAAGGAATAATACATTGTTGTAACTTATAACTGAAGAAATAAGTTACTGGTTTGTAAAAAAAATTCTAATTTTTAAATATTAAAAATTTGTACGGAAGGGGGGGGGTGCTAATATATTTGCAAACAGGTGAACAACATCCTAGGCATGGCTCTGTTCCTAACTAATGAAAATTTAATATACAACACTATTTATTGACAAAATTAATCATTAGATGCTAAGGTTACACTATGACTAAAATTGAAAAAATGGTAATTTATTATGAAAAATAATTGTGAAAAAACGGGCGCTTTGAAAACTAAGATGTAAATTGAAACACAGATTTGTTTTGTTAGCATGTGAGATTTTTGCTTTGTTCATTTATGGTCGCGTTTCAAGTTGTTACGACTACCGCGTGTGACGTTTAGCTGTCAAAGTGTAAGGAGTCCGTCAGTCATAATCGACGCGGAGTGCATTGTTGTCGCTGTTCGTGCTTTATGAATCATTTGCCGAAGAACAATGCCGAGTGTCAGTATTGCAGTTGAACCGATGCAGAAGCCATAACATATTTTCGCGCTGCACATGCGAAATGTTTACACGATTATGTCGTACCATATTTGCTTTGCCGGAATTCGTTTGCGATAATTTCTTATCTGTGCGCATTTGCCGCCCGATTGCAATTGCAAACGCTTAATATAACTCTTTTGGGGATCACTGGTGAATTATTATTTTTATTTTATCGTAACCCATTAATATTTTTATTTTCTTATTAAATAAATATTATACACATGTGATTTAACGAAATTGTTTCGTAATTTGTTAGAGAATTGTCTACAATATGTTGTTTAAGATTAGCGATTTTTAGTACTTAACCACTAGACAGGTTTAAATAAAAAGTAATATAGATATATATGAAATGATTTTCTTTTTATAAAATTATATTTAATTCAATGTTTTTTAATGTTGCCTTTGTTGCCAGTGAAAAAAAATTTACTTTCAATATAAATAAACATATTTTATATAATAGCTAAAATTGTATTTAAATAATCACAAAAGCTTATGTAAATGGTGATAATATATGACAAAGTTGTTTTATCCCTCTTTGCAATAATGGTAAATATAAATAAGTCCTGATTCATTATGAATGTTATTTATAATAGATAAATTAAAATTCGTTGTATGTTTAATATTAATAATGGTTTTCATAATAATATTTTTCAACCTCCTAGATCAGTGTTTCCCAGCCTTCTTTATGCCATGCCCCACCGTAGTCTTTTCAAAAGTCATATGCCCCACCGGCATCTTTTTTAATAAAACAGTAGGTAAATTTTCAAAACGTATATTATAATTGAAATAATTACAAAATACAAATTAAAGATGTAAGTAAAATAAAATAAAATGGTTATGCCTAATCCATTATTAAATTATTAAATTCACTTACGCTTGCTACAAAGAAATTTTATGTCTGGATCTAACTTGGTTAATTTCAGTCTTAAGTCCTCTCTATTTGTAATATTCAATCGATTTTTTTTTAATAAGTTAATCGCTTATGGCGCTAAAACCACATTCCACTAAATAAGATGATGGAAAGGGTAATAATAAATTTCTAGCATGCAAAGTAATATTAGGATATTTTGTGTTAGTTTCTTCTCACATCCATGCCATTATTCCGTTTATATTGAATACATTTGTAATCGAATCATCATTTTGCATTTCCGAAAGTTCTTCATACAAATTTTCATTTGAAATATCTACCAGCATTGGTTGTGTCAACCAAGCTGGAAAATGTATCTCTTTTAAATCAGCAAATCGTTATTTAAAATCAGTTGATAAAGTTTGCAGATGGTCCAAAATAACACGTTTAGCATTATCAGTCACTTCACATTTTTGTAGCCAGTAAAATTTTTCAAAATTGTTGTTAAAAATATTTTTTTTAGATAATTTGATAAAAGTGGTAAATGCAAATATCTTTGCTTTTGCATCGACAAGTGTTTTTTCCGATCCTTGAAGTTGGCTATTTAAAATATTTAATTTTTCAAATATATCAGTTAAATAGCTTACAAATGCTTTACCGTCGACCGTCATCAAAAACTTCATATCAGATCGGTTGCTTAAAAAATCACAAAGGGTATCGAATAATTCCATAAATCTTTTTAAAGAATTTCCTTTTGAGAGCCATCTTACTTCAGTGTGAAGTAACAGTCTTACGTGTTCCGCATTTTGTTCTTCACAAAATAACTTGAAGAGACGCTCAGATTTAGCACTAGTTTTAATCATATTGATACACTTTATAACGGAATTTAGTACCTCATTTAGAACAGGTGAAATGTATTTAGCCACCAAGTTTTCCCTGTGAATAACACAATGCACCACAGTCATATCTGAATTTAGCTTATTAAATATATCTTTGGAGGAAGTGGTGCTTTCTAATGATTTGCAGAATAACATTTCTTCTGCAAATTTTTTTTATCAATATATCTTACGTAAGCTAGCAACACGGCTTCACTGTCTCTCAAAGTTGATTCATCCATTTGTAGTGAAAATTTTATTGTTTTCAGCTTTTCAACAAGTTGGATTTCAACGTTTTCACTCAATTCGTCTATTTTTCTGCAAACCGTAGTGTTGCTGAGGGGCATAGCCTTCACGAGTTTGTCATCTTGTTGTAGAACTGTTTTAAGAAATGCTGATATTGATGGCTTGATTAGATCCTCTTCTATAGTATATTTTTTTCCACATTTAGCGATGAGCAATGAAATTTGGTAACTAGCCTCAAGACTACGATCAATACTTGCAGTTTGTGCACAATGTAGATTTGTTAATGTTGTTCGTTTTCCAAATTTTTCTTTAAGATTTTGAAAGAAAATAATATCTGAATTAATATGAGTACTATGTTTCGCCTTCAAATGTGCTTCAAGACGACCTCGTTTCATTGTTTCATTGGTAAAGGATTTCTCACACATAAGACAAAAAGGTAGACATTCGTCATGCCCAGCAGGTATAAATCCAAATTTTAAGAAATCCTACGCACGTGGGTATATTTAGTCGTGAACGAGCAAATTATATTTATATGTGGAATATTTGATAATTTCCGACGTGTCCCATCTCTGAAGCGTGGTGTCCCATCTCTGAAGCGTGGTGCCCCACCTCTGAGGCGTGGTGCCCCACCGGTGGGGCGTACGCCCCACCGTGGGAAACACTGTCCTAGATAAAATTATTGTTATACAAAGTACAGAAGATTTATTGAATCAATTTTGCCTTTAGATTGGATTTCTATTTAGCATATTTTATACATTCTTGAAAAGCCTTAGATTTTCACTATGATTTACTTTACAGCTCCCAGCAGTATTTTTACTAGGAAAATGTGCTAGCATGTTCTTTGATATCCTATATCCAATTTATTCAATCTTTTGTGGCTATATAACGTGTTAAAAGGAACTGCCACATCTATCTCTATATATAGATATATACATATTGTATATCTCTATGTTAAACCGTGATAATAATTACAAAAATAGATGAAACTGAATTTTTTAATGTATCTATATATGAATCCATGTAAGTTTAGGACTTACTGTATAAACAAAATTAATAATATAAATTTATTCAGCTTTCTATAATATACATATTTAAAAAATGTCATAAAAATAAATGGTTCCTATGAATACGTTTATTTTGCTTTAAAACAAAAATTTTAATGCTAATAATCATCAAAAATGTTTTATGGTGAACTTTTTTTTAAAAACCCGACAAATTTAAGGATATCTTTAGATTTTTTATCAATTAAATAGCAGCGTCTGAACCTTTTACAACAGCCGATCCTTTCGATGACTTTTTCGTACATTTCATACATAACTTGACATATTGGTTTTTAGGTGCTCCAACATTTTTTCAGGTTTGTCGACATATACACGACTCTTAGCGTAACTCCACAAAAAAATCTAACCGTGTTAAATCGTATGATCTTGGCGTCAATAAAACGTGAAATAATGCGATCTAGTAACTTTTCACACAAAACATCCAACGTTGCACCCGATGTGTGGCAAGATGTTGTATCCAGATGTCTTCCATGTCAATATCTTTGATTTAGTGCTAAAAATAATCGGTTATCATACACCTATAGCGCTCACCGTTGACTGTTACAGTCCACCTTCATTGTTTTCAAAAAAAGTAAGACACAATGACGCTGCCACACTTTCACATACAGCAGCAATATTTTCAGCTGAACAGACCTTTCCCTATCTTCACCACTTCCATTATTTTTAAATATTTTTACTACATTGCGAATTGTTTATGTTATTTACCATAACCTTCCCATTAATATCGATACACAGTTCGTACATAATTGTTTTTTTCTGTAGAACAATTGAATAATTTTAACGCATTGAACGGTCGTTAAGCAATCTATTTGGTAAATGTGGTGTTGCAAACTCATATTTGACACTTTGAACACGAGTCATTATTGACAGCTGTTTGATTTAAAGTGTCCTGACATAGGAATTTCGAATTGGATCAACCTGTATAGTGAATTTATCAACCAGTAGACGTTGATAGCAGCTTTATTTCTTTTTACAAATATTTATTTTATTTCACCAAAGGCGAATTGCACTTTGATACGTGCTACATATTTATATTTGTGAGAGTCATGCTAATAATATCTATTGGTTTTTATGACCTAATATTTCTTCACCAATATTTCTCTTATATTTCGTCACCAATATATAAACAGATTATTCAAAAGTATTGTGAAATCACTTTACACCTGGATATAACTTGAAAAACGACTAACCCCAATCAAACTTTGTATTGTCACTTTCACATAAATTTACAACTTCTACTAAATTACTGGAAGAAAGTAAGTTGATACACTATTTACTAATTCTATCCATTGTGAATACAATTTCGAATTTTCTGTTAGCTCACGACAAACGTCTCCGACCGAGGTTTGTAGTTAAAAGGTTCAGAATTAAATTGGCAAGTGTCCTATTTTATATCTAACAATGCTTGAAATCAAATAATCATGATTAGTGCTTCTTCTCGAGAATTATTTCTTAAGAATGTCTCGAAAAAAATGTGAAATCGAGAATTCTCATTTCTCGAGAAATTTTATAAAGTATTTTTTATTATATAAAATTAAGTTTTTACGAATATGTTTAAAAGTCAGCATTAGTAAAGGCGGGTTCATGCCTAATCATGCTCCTAAATAAAATCAAGTTTTTTTTTTTTAAATGCAATAAAATAATTACTTAATGAATCACTTATTATATTACTATGTATCTTGTTATTAATGTTTTCTAATAAATTACACACACATTTGTTATTTAAAAACAAAATAGGTTTTTTTGTTTAAATGTAAATATTTAATTGAACATTAAAAGCAGTTCATTTATAATATTCTTCTTCTGGTGTCATATAATTCCAGATGTTGGTGTTGATAAGTTCCAAGTATCCCTCCCAGTCCTTGGCTGCACGAAACGCTTCTTCGACCCGTCCATCACAACCAAGCCGTATTCTTTTTTCTGATCCATTTTTAACCCTTGATTTTTCCCATTATTGAGGTAAGAAGAAGCTTTTATTTATAAATATGCAATTGAATATCAGAAGCAATTCTGGGTATTTATTATAGATGTTCGATAATTATCACAATATATATTTGTGTTGTTGATGCAAAATGTAGCTAAATCTATAAGAATTCAGTAATGTACTTTCAAAGTATAGAGACATCTGGTGATAAATATATTTAAAAGGTGTAATTGTCATTTAGAACGTGCATACGAACCGCAATTTTCCAATTAACGTAATGTTTACATTAAAAATTACTCTTGAGTATGTTGTTGTATATATTCGCGCGTGTCTCGCATATTAATTGATTAATCGATTCTAAAAATAAATACTAGAGTCTTACTCATTAACATCATTGCTTTAAACTCATGATATTCTTTAAATACCCAGATTTTAAAATAATCAATACATTTAGTGTAACATTAAATGTAATTATCATTAAAACTTTTGCAACTTTTCTTTAAAATAATAAAAACAAATTAGTTACAAACAAAGATAACAAAGCCATTGTTTTTTTAGTTCATAAAAAAATTATATTATATACAGTTAACTAACTTTTATAAACGAAAGTTTTTTATTTTCATATAAAATTTATTAGCATAATGATAATGTAATTAATGATGTCAGATAATTAACCAGATTCACCAGAAATTTTCAATCAATACCTGATTTAAAGTGTTTAATTGACAATAATATTTATTCACAATATAGAATTTATTGTATTGCTATAAAAACTAAACTCATATCACATAAAGCATAACATTTTTCTCGCTTAATTCTCTACCTTCAAATATTTAAACATAAAATGTGTATTTAAGTCTATGATTGGTAACAGTCTGATGTCGTTATTTTGCTTTTTGAATTATATTTAATAGTATATATGTATATTATGATGAGCCACGTACATTCAGCTAATATAGGGTGATAATTTTATTTTTTTTTGTTACAGAAACATAGAACCAACTAGCGCTACGGCTGATCTTGGTTCGCGTTACCATGTCACTGGGAGACTTGAAAATCTTTCATGTTTTACTAGTAATCACAATACGATTATGGCGCTCCTCAATCGTTACAGCGATTATGTGCATCTTTATTTATTTCTTTTACAGCGGTATAGCCGCATTGGCGGCGTTGATTGTTTCGCTTTTAGGTTAGTATATTTTATATTAAATATATTATTTTTGTGTATTTTAAATGTTGAATTTTTGCTAAATGTGGATTTTTTATACCTACATAGAAGGTTGAGAACACAAGGAATTACATGTGCTAATTAAAATTAAAAAAAGTAGAGATCAAAAATATTTAATAATAGAAATTAAAATAATTGATACTAAAAATCTTTTTTTTTTTAATTATTTGAAAAATTAAAAATTTTGTTATTCCAGTAAAAGAATCGACTTAGCTGCTTTGTCACACGTACATTTTAAATTCGTATTTCAGGGTTTCCTTTGACACATCCATAATCCATAGTTTTTCAACATTTTTGCATCTCTACAAACACTGAAATGTACTTGGATTCTCAGCCACTCTTATCAAATTTAGCTTTTAAATTATTTGTGTTAAAATACATTTAAAAAGTACCCATTTTTTATACTTAAGTTACAATGCTCTAAAATTTGATTTCAGTGATACTATATTATGCCGAAGACCATTTGGTTTATCACCCGAGCTTACCATCACACTCTCGCTTGTTTGTACCGCGTCCTAGCGGTTTCAACTTGCCGTACGAGAACATACGCTATACAAGCAAAGATGGCACTTTTTTACACATGTTCTTCATACATCAGTTGGTAAACAGCGACAAAGTGCCTACCATTGTATTTTTTCATGGTAATGCTGGAAATATGGGACATAGGTTAGTATAAAAAAATATTAGTAACTTTTTATTTAATTTTACACAGAAAAATATTTATTGTTGATCGCTTTGTTCTCATGGGACTCCCACAATTTAGCGTTTCTATCTTTTTATTGAACACGCGTGATTAACACGTGTGCACATGAATGAAGGATCGATTTATTCTGCCAGAATTATTTTCATCAATATGATATTTCAAAGATTTCAGTGACACCGGTTGTCAATTGTTGCTCTCCACAAATTGATTAAAATCTTACTATTTTTTTATACCTGATAAAATAATTAAAAATTATGCCACCAAATCTGGCCATTCTAAAGAAATAATAACTTAATTAAAATCACTGCGATTTTACATTACTAATAATGTAATAGTGTCTTCGTAAGTTATTATTTGCCATCAAGCTCATTACTAAATCTTACAATTTTAAATCAGTGTCAGAAGAGTTTAATTTATCGCATGCTTAGCTTTAATCTATATTTTAAGCATTTTACTCAAAATGTTTATTTGATATATCTCGTATGATAGTAAAATTCTTCTTGAGTAACATTGATATATGTTTTTATATACTGTAATTTTTTGCAATAAATTAAATAAAAGACCTTGCTTCAAAATATGTTTATTTAACATTTTAATATCTTTTCAGACTGCAAAATAGTGCAGGATTGTACCATAATCTCACATGTAATGTGCTGATGGTGGAGTACAGGGGCTATGGTCTCTCAGAAGGTGCTCCATCCGAATCCGGGTTGTGCATGGATGCAAAAGCAGCTATTGATTATCTACATACAAGAGCTGACATCGATCTTGATCACATAGTTGTGTTTGGCCGATCACTCGGTAAATCATCAATATTTTATACATTATAACATGCATATTAAAGCTAATTCGAACTCGATTGATTTTTATTAGGCGGCGCTGTGGCCATCGATCTGTTATCACAGAACGAGTATGCTAAAAAAATATGGTGTATGATAGTAGAAAATACATTCACTAGTATTCCGGATATGGCCAAGAATCTGCTCGGCTGGAGGGTACTCAATATTGTGCCATTGCTTTGTTACAAAAACAAGGTTAGTATTTTTTTAAATTACGTATAGTTAGATTTTACCTAATTATACAATACAACAATATTTCTGTCACAAATATAAGGTATTACGATATGTAAAATTTCATGCTTTTTTTAAATATATTTTAGATAATTTTTTACGAAAAGTTTTGATAAAAGAATATACTTTAAAATAACTCGTATATTTTAAAAAATATGTTATAAATGATGTGGGTTAAATTAACACATTACGATTCGTTTACGCGTTTTCGCGTGTTAGTAAAATTTTATAGTCAGTCTTTGTTTTTTTTCCAGGATTACTAATAATTGAACTTAAACTTGTAAAAATATTGTGTGAAAGTAAAGAAAATTTAAGCTTTTATCTAGAGTTGGTAATAATATATATCTATAATTATTTTGATAATAGTTACACTTTGTCAAAACATTTAAAATTTCGCGAAAATAGCGGACCGTAATGTGTTCAAGGCAAAAAATTAAATAGTCAGAATTTAAATTAGCTTTGGGTCAGAATAAAAATATAGTACAAATAAAATTAAAAAAATAGCACACTTGGCTTGTGTCGACATCTATCAATGTTGCGAGGCCAACCAAATAAGTTGGTCCTAAAATACTTTGATAATGACCATGTACTATTATGCTGACCATATGTTAAAATACAGATTATATAATATAAACGCGTAAAATTTAATAATCAGAATTTAAATCAACTTTGGATCAGAATAAAAATCAAATCTTAGTCAGAATATTTTACGACTATTGTCAGAATAGATATTAAATGGTCAGAATAAAAATAATAAACGGTTGGAATAAATATAATAAACGGTCAGAATAAAAATAATAGATGGTCATAAATAAAAATAACACATGGAAACTTGAAGTTAACCTATTTTAATATGTCATTCCTATTGTGGTACTCATATATATGAGTACCACAATTGGAATGCGTCTTTGCCTTTTGAACAATTATTTAAAGAAATTAAGTAGTACTTAAAAAAATATTTTTTTTCATGTATTACAAACATTCATGTCATAGATGCCAACTCAATTAGCTTTAGTTTTTGTGGGTAGATACTACAGTACCCGCCTTTAAACATCAGAAGGCAAAAAAGGTAGATTTTACCCGTTTCATGGATTACCATCAGCAAACGTAATAGGTAGAAACTTCCTTACTCTCCGGTTAAGTGTTAATAAACGTTTTTTAATATAATTATTTCTTCTCTAGAATTTTTAAATTTTTTGATTAGTTGCTATTTTTAAACAGGATCAAACTGGTTAATGAACTTAATCTTAAAAGCATACTCAACTGACTCTTGATAAGATTTGTAACCCTTAACATGTTTTCAAATTATTTCACAGTTGTTTTAACCTAACTTCTTGTTGTTTTCAGTTCATGTCGCTGAAGAAAGTGAAGCAGGTGGCAGTTCCTAGTCTTTTCGTGTGCGGACAAGCTGACGCTTTTGTTCCGCCACTAATGGGCGAAACTTTGCACGCTTATTGCAGTGCATCCTATAAAAGATTAGCAAGAGTGCCTACCGGTAGCCACAATGACACATGGACGTGCCGTGGCTACTATGAAATATTAAAGAGCTTTCTCCAAGAGGCACCGCCACGTAATAAACTACCAATAACCACCGACATACTACAAGTTTAATCAATTAATTTTCATTTCTAATTGAGTAAATGTGGTCTCAAATATTTTCAACAAGTTATTTTAGAATCAAAAAAAAACTTGATGACAATAATTGAGTATTTGTAGTATTAGAAGCAGATCATATTAAACCTTATCATAAATATTGCTTTTTTTACTATACATCAAGACAAAAGTAAGGATTTCGTTTTAAAAGTGGATAAATGATCAGCCCTATTTTTTGTTAATATGTTGTTTTTTGATTTATTTATTTAAAAATATGTGCACAAATGTACGTAACATCCTATTATAGCTCTTAAATTAATGTAGGGACACTACTGATTTAAATTTTGCACAACATACGAAGATTTTATACTTTATGTGCCAAATTATAACGCCCATGTATATAATAAAAACATACAATTATCAAATCCGCATGAATTAAAAATATTAATGTTTGATTTGTAATATAGTTGTACACATTTAAAAAGTATTTACCCTAGATTACTATGACTTTCTGCAAACTTTCCAGCAGTTTGCAGTTGTTTGTTGTAGATTATCATACAACTATAGAGTTCAATTCTTGTTTAACGATAATGTAAAACTAACATAACTTCAGATTAATTTGAATATGATGTTTATGCAAGTAGTTTATACGCAGTCAATGTTTATGCAAGCAACTTATGCGTATCATTATTCAACTAATATATAAATAACCCAGAAATATTGTTCGAGTCTTAGTTAAATAGTATTTTTTAGAATTGTAATAATAATTATCCGTTATATTGAAATTTTAATATTATTATTATACATATCTTATATAAATCGGAAAATATTTGTAATTCAGTCGGTTAATTTATGTAAAATTTTCTATTGATTTTTCAATAAACATAATGGTTATTATTTACATTTAGTATTAAAATAGTGTTTTATGAATTATGTGTTCTATGATATGTAATATGTTTTTGTAAATTTATACGTACTACTTTTATATACTCAATTGAATTTTCAATAAGCACAATACCAGTTTAAGTATTATATATGTGGATATCAGATATTTTTTTCTGTATTATTTTGTTGCATAGTATTTAACTACTGCAAATTTGTCCGAGTATATTTAAAAATTATTATACCAATTAGCTTTTCTAACTAGATTATACATTTTCATTTTCATATTATGTTTATTTGACTTTTCATTTTTACAAAAAATAAGTAATAGCTTCATTAAACCGTTTCTTTATGAGGAGACTAGGGAATTAATTACAATACTAATGGCTTCCTATTCTATTTTACGTATAATATAAGGTCTTGAAGTGAATTTTATGATTACTCTGTATGTTTATTGTTGTACGCTTTATTCTTAAATGATCTATCCGAATTATAGTTTATTAGTTTAGACCAGCAGTTCTCTCTAACATAATCATTTTAATTACAAAACCGCTTGGCATATGTAATGAAAGTCCCTGATATAGATTATTTTTATTTATTGAATGAAAGTGCTTTAATAAAAAAATACACGTACAAGTAACGGCCTCTATGCATAAGCAATAAAATGTGATTTTAGCATAGCAAATATAACTATTTTTATTGTTTCCGTGAACAAATACATGTTAATTTTATATGAAACACAATTTAGACAGAAATGGACACATAGTGAGAGAAGCATTTAGTTGTTATCTCTTTATATTAACTGAATTATAATCGAAAATAATAATATTTATACAAACATTCGACACCGAGCCAAACTGTGAAATAATGAAATATAATTCTATATATACATACAAGTAAATAAATAAATATTTTATTACGTAATTGTTCGATAGCTGTATAACATAACTTTGTATTTAGTCAATTTGTTAAATGAAATTATGAGTTTTTAGTATAAGTATGTAATAGTTACTATAAATTACATAGTAATAGTCAATTTTGTATTACGTAATATGGATGTACATAAACAGAAATGTTTTTTTCTAAATGTTGTTTTTATTTATATGATTTTGAAATAATTGTATTTTTAGCTGCATACACTCAAACTAGGGTATAGTTTTCAATTGTCTTCTCTGGTACAATAATGTTAACATATAAGATTGTTAAAAGCATTTTATCTACTGTGAATAATTGTTAAATTTTAGCAACAAATAAGTCAGTTTGTTTTTAAAGAATAAACGGTCAATAAATTTTAAATGAAATGGCCAGTTTTATTATTAATATATAGCCAGTAACTTTTGAACTGGAAAACAGTTAGTAATTAATGAATTCTAATAATTATGTTTCGTTGGTTAAAACTGAAAAATAATTTAAAAACTGATATTAAAATTACTGATTGTTTAATTTAGTTTCTGACAAGATCAAATATAATTACCAACCCAATGAAAACATGCCTTAAAATTATAGCATTTATGATGTGCTAATAGCTTCGCCATCTTTCTTGTACTTTAATTTATTAATTAAATAAACAACCCTATTATTAAAAAAATGTATTTTTGTAATTGACTGGGTCACAGTGATTCTTTGTGAAAATTTAGATTTACAATAGATTTGTGATTTATATAGTATTATTTATGCACATTTATTAATATTAAAATACATGTATTTTAAGACAATAAAATGGTATTTTTAATGAAAAAACATTTATTTTACAGAACTGCAAATAACTAACTGGAATAAACATATGTACTTATTCTATTATATATGATGGCCCTTTGCATTATTATCTTCAACACTATAAAGAACATATGTGCTGAAAAAATTAAGAATTGTTGGAATTAATATAGTGTGGCAAACTTCATTTAAGACTATCCTTAATGGAGTTCATTGCAAACATTACCATAACATATTTTCTAAAATAATAACTTTTCTATACCGCAGACAGTAAGAAAGACGCCGATAACTCTCTACCGGTGTCTATGACTCGGACCACCATCACGATAGAACTTCGCTTCTCTATTAAATGGAAGTGTTTTATGTACAAATATTTCCATAGCTTACATGTAGTGATGAAGATTTAGTACCTATATTACCAAAATATAAAAAAATCGTAACACATTACTTTAATAATTTATCTACAATTCGCGCTCTGTACAATACTTTGGTTCGTAGTGCTCTCGAATATAGCTACATTGTCTGGAGGGGGCATTTTATATTTAGGAGAAAAGATGACATTATGTTAGGACCATGTAGCAAAAGGCGAACAGGTCGCAAGTGGGAGAAAAGAATTTCCTCCAGCCCCTTGATAATAAAACTTCGTGATGGTTAAAGGCTTAAAACCAGCCCCTTGATAATAAAACTTGCAAAGACCGACAAAAATGTATAATTTGTTAACAACTTTTTAAAATAATATTATAAAATATTCTATTGAATAATACACAACAATTTAATGAAATAATAAATTATTGTAATATTTCACTTTATAATAGGGTGACAAGATTTCGTAATGCTTGGTGTTAGGACCATGTAGAAAGCGAACATTTCGCAAGTGGGAGAAAAGAATTTAAATAGGAGGGCGCAAAAAAACAATTAATATATCTTTATAATCAATAAATATACATTCAGGTTAATTCTTATTTTGTTTAGATACGATATTTCTATTATATTTAATTTATTATTAAGTTATATACAACTTCTTTAACATTATCATTTATGCAACTAATTAGATCATTATCAAACAGCTACATATTAAATTATTTGCGTAAAATTATGATTTTCAATTAAAAGCTAGACAATCAACGGCATGGCAACACCTTGCGTGTTATAATGTATTGATTTAATGACTCTTATGTAGGTACAAACAGATGCTAACTCAATACAAGCTGCATTTGGCCAAAATATCGTTGCGACCGACCAAATACTAATAGTCTATACTTCTTTGTTGTAGATTTAATTTTAAAGCTAATTGTTTAATATGTATGACAATTTATAATTAAAATACAATTTTAAATGTGTGGAGAAATGATATATATTTTCGGAAATTTAAAAAATCATTATGAAAGTTTCAAAGTTTGTGATAGCAAAGAGCCTTAATTTGCAAGCCTCTAAAAATATATAATTTGCACAACAATTTAAAAAAAAAATATTTATAAACAATTGTTCACAAAATATTTAATATGTAGCTGTTTTAAGCGCAAACATTATTTCATGATCTGATAAATGTATGTTCGTTGAATATGGAAAATTTACTAAAATGTATATGAAAGGTTAACTGATATTAACAAGTTGAGTACAGTTGAGGACAATTTGGACACTCAAGGACTATTTTTTCTAGCGTTATTAATGATAAACTGGAAAAGGATTTGAGTGCTTTAGTCGTAGATGGCGAAATTTAGATGACATTATAATAAAAATCAACTATTAATCGATAATATTAGTGAAAAAGCTTAAGTTAATAAAATCAAATAGTACTAAGTATAGGTTTTCTTATAAGATATTCTATTTGGACTTATTAAGTTATGATTTTGTAAATTTTCGGTGTAATTTATCATTTTTCTATTGATTTTAAATTGTATTTTTAATTATAAATTGTTATAAATATTAAACAACCAGCTTTAAAAATTAAATCGACAGCAAAGATAAGTCTAGACTATTAGTATTTGGTCGGTCGGGACGGTATCTTGGCCAAATGCAGCTGGTATTGATTTAGCAGCTGTACGATGCATGGAGCTAGGACCATATAACACCTGGTATATGGTCCTAACACCATTCGGTGCGGCCATCTTTTTCCCTAAATAAAAGTTAAATAATAGGTTAATTGTTGTGTATTATTTTATAAAATTATAAAATGGTTGTGTAAAAATTATGTATTTTTTCGGGCCTCGCAAATTAAGATCTTCCACTATCACGAGCCTTGTAACATCGACCCCTCCTATCCCGCCCTTTATTAATCGCTGTATATGTTTAAATTTAAGTATATGTGTCGAATTTATACATATGTGTTATTATGTACATATTATTTATTACGACAATCATTACGCACTCTCAATATTATCAATTAATAAATAAAAAGTGAACTGATATTATTAGTTGAGGGCAATTTGGACACTCGGGTACAATTTGTTCTAGTATTATCAACGATAAACTAGATGAGGATTTGAGTGCTATAGTAGCAAATGGCATAATTTAGATGACATTACAATAAAAATCTATTAATAATCGGTAGTATTATTAAAAAAGTTTATGTTAATAAAATCAGGTAGCAATAAGTATAGATTTTACTATAAAATATCTTATTTAGACATCTTAGATTATGATTTTGTAAATTTCCGGCTAAATTTATTATTTTTCCACACATTTGATATTGTCTTTTTAATTATAAATTGTCATAGATATTAAACAACTCGCGTTTAAAATTAAATCAACAACAAAGAAAGGTCTAGACTATTAGTATTTGCTCGGTCGTGACGGTATCTTGGCCAAATGCAGCTAGTATTGATTTAGCACCTATGTGTACCTGCACATAAAAGAGGCATTGAATCAGTACATTATATTACGCACGGTGTTGTCATGCCGCTGATTGTCTAGCTTTAAAACGAAAATTATAATTTTTCAACAAATATTTAATATGTAGTTGTGATGATCTGACGAAACTTTGCTTAAGGAATAAGAAGAATTTACTAAAATTTAAAAGAATAAAAATAAAACTTTACATGAAATACGTAATTTCCAATATCTCACGGTTTACCACAGGGGTCTAAATTAGGGATATTATTGTTTTGAATATGTATTAACGCTATAAATAATATTATGTAAATGAACACGTAGAATACACCTGTTTGCAGACGATACCTACTTTAAATAATTGCACGGGTGATAATGTTGTATATAACTTAATAATGAATTAAGTTTAATAGACGTATCATACTTCAAATAAATGAGATTAAAATCAATGTATGTTTATTGATTATAAAGATATGTTAATAGTTGTTTTGCGTCCTCCTATTTAAATTCTTTTCTCCCATGTGGGACTTTTTTTGCTTTCTGCTAAATGGTCTTAACCTAAGCATTACAGCCATCTTTTCCCGTAAATTGAAAGTGAAATAATACGATAATTTTTTATTTTTAGTAATTGTTGTGTATTATTTTATAAAATAATTTAGATTTTGTAAATTTTTGGCAAAATTTATCATTTTTCCACACATTTGATATTGTCTTTTTAATTATTAATTGTCATAGATATTAAACAACCCGCTTTTAAAACTAAATCAACAACAAAGAAAGGTCTTGACTAATAGTATTTGGTCTGTTTTTACGGTAATTTGGCCAAATGCAGCTAGTATTGATTTAGCAGCTGTAGAATGCACGGTGCTAGACCATTTAACATGTGCTATATGGTCCTAACACCATTAATTGCGGCAACCTTTCCCCCTAAATAAAAAGTTAAGAAATACGTAAATTGTTGTGTATTATTTTATAAAATTACAATAGAATTTATAAAATAATTGTGTACAAATGATGTATATTTTTGGGCCTCGCAAATTAAGGTCTTTTACTATCACGAGCCTTGTAACATCGACCCCTCCTGCCCTGCCCTTTATTCATCGCTGGATATGTTTAAATTTAAGCATATTTGGCAAAATTATTCAAATGTGTATGTATAATTGTGTAAATAATATTTATTAAGACAATCATGACGCACTCCCAAAATATTATGGTTATTATCAATTAATAAATAAAAGGTAAACTGATATTATCAGTCAAGGAGTTGAGAAAAATGTAGACACAAAGGTTATTGTTAATAAAATCAGGTGGCACTAAGCATGGATTTTTTTTGTAAGATATCCTTTTTATAAATCTTGAATTAAGATTTTGTAAATTTCTGGAAAAATTTATAATTTTTTTACACATTTGATATTGTCTTTTTAATTATAAATTGTCATAGATATTAAACAACTCGCTTTTAAAATTAAATCAACAAAATAGAAAGGTCTAGACTAATAGTATTTGGTCGGTTCTGGCGGTATCTTGGCCAAATGCAGCTGTATTGATTTACCAGCTGTTTGTACCTCTTCTATGTACCTGCACACAAAAGAAGCATTGAATCAATACATTACGCACGGTGTTGTCATACCGCTGATTGTCTGGCTTTGTAACGAAAATTATAATTTGTCACAAAATATTTAATATGTAGATGTTTTAAGGGAAAACATTGGTTAAACATTAATTAGTTATCTGATTAAACTATTCTCGAGGAATAAGAAAAATTGAGCACAATCTAAAATAATAAAAGCTAAACTTAACCAATACTCTGATCACTCAATAATAAAACCTTTAATATTATATTTATAGTTAATTAAATTTGTAGTCCATTATCTCTCAAAATGTATTTGTTAAGTCGTTTGTAATATTCTTACATCGGTATACTTTAATAAGCATAGCTCATATGTGTATAAAATAAAATGAGAAGTGAAGTGAAGATGTGAAAAACGTTTTAAAATTAAAATAAAATATCAATTAAAAATTTTTTTACACCTTGTGGTACATAAATTTGTCCTAAAATTACTTTTGTATAGTATATCTCGACTGAGTTCGTTACTCAATCTAATCCGCTATCTTAGTATTTTTTTGTATGGTCTATATTTTTTTTTGAGAAGATAGGCAAACATGTTTTATTATTGATATTAAAATAATATAAAAATCAAAATAATTTTTATAAACCGAAATTTACTTCATTTTTGTGGTCTTTATCGGACGGAATTTTTAAATTACAATTGATAGTACATGAATCATTATTTAAATGTCTCTATTGGGGTGGTAGAAAATGATTGTTCATATAAATAAGTTAATCCACAACTAATAAACGTCTTTCGATAAAGTCTTCAAATTCAACATAAAACTTAGTTTTTTGAGATGTTATGGCTTGCGTATCGCGTTTTTTTACTCAAATTTAGTTTCTCGACGCTTCGACCCCTGATGTTGGAGTCATCATATGTCATTTGTTTAAATTTACACTTTTACTCCATTTTCCTCTACTTATTAGAACGGTGGGCATAGAGGGACTCTCAAGTGGAATACCCTAGACCCTATTTTAATCTAAATCCGGCTCTTATTTGACTTTTGTTGAAAAATGTTTAAATCTGCTTTCGAGTGTATTTTTTTAGTATGGTATCACTGAAATGCAATGTACCTAGATGCGCTTCTACAGCTTTTAGCCGGGCTAGCGCATGCCCAGTTTGCACATCCGGGTCACCGGCGTGGATCAATAATCGTCGAGTCTCGATTTTCAGGGCTCAGTCTAGCTGGACTCGCCTATGGTGCAGCAGCCTTGTGCTGCGTCGACCATCATGACGTCATATGAAAAAGGTTTACTATAACTCAATACGCTAATCGTGATCATTTATCGCTAATCGTGTACCGAATAAACTAACATTTGTTATGTTTATTGAAAAAACTAAAATTTTATTAAGCTTGATTCGTTCCATTTTATCCCGTATGTTCGCATATCCCTGCCATATAAAGCACCTCACATCAAATGTATATCCAATGAATCATTTTGCAAACAGTATGCTTTATTATAAAAATATACAGTGTTACAATATGGTACTATATTTCAATATGGTAGCATATTGTAAGACTGTCGAAACATTTTTACATACATTTATTGCTAATATGCAGCTTTTTTTCACAAAAAAATTACACGCAATAAAATAATGCATACTTAAAGAATATCAGATTATTTGCTTAAATTTTAATAAGACAATCTGAATTTAATAGCCTTGGTGTTGGTGAAAAATGTCTTTTTTAAAAAAATAATCCGCGATCCGAACCCCACGAATCATTATAATCATTATATTCGATTGTCCCGCCAGTCCCGAGACAGTTTCGCGAACGGTAGTGTGTTCCGTAATCACGCGAAAACGTATTAGTATACTAAAAATCGGGTAAATTTAATGTCGCGAAAACATAATTAAAATTAAATAAATACAGTGAAATATTTTTAACACTCATCTTTCAAGCTGGCCAACATTTCGTCATATATATTTGGCAAGCTTTCATTTTAAATTTGTTTCGCGTAATTTTTTCGAAAATCTATAATCCCTTTGTTACACATATGTACCTCCCCCTTCGTCTGCTCCTCTCTTCCCTCTCTTCACCCCACGCCCCCGCGTCTATTCCACAAAATGGCGTCGATAACAGTTCATTCTAGAAATTATTATAGGTCCAAGTAAAATTGCTCTTCCGGTTTAGGGCTGCTAAATATTTTTTAATTTGCTTCTCCGAAATTTTTTGAAAATCTGACAAAACGTATCTGCGCAGACTTGAAACCCCTTCCCCTCTCTTCCTTCCTCTGACCTCTACTCTTCCCTCTCTTCACTCTTCGCCCCCCCTCTCTCTTTACAAAATGGCGTCCATATCACTAAATTCCAGAAATTATTATATGCATTGGTTAATTGCTTATCTGTTCTGATTTGATAGTTTTCGAGCAGAGCAAGCCAAAATTAATTAAGAAACAATCATTTTAAATTTAAAGTTAAGCAACATTTTCTATAACGTAGTATGTAAGTTTGTCTTCTGTTCAAATTTGTTCGGCTAGAAAATTTTCGAAAATTTTGCAATCCTTAGTTACGCAGATTTGTAGCCCCCTCTCCATCTCCTCCCTCTCTTCACTTTTCGCCCCCCTCTCTATACACAAAATGGCGTCGATATCACCACATTTTAAAATTATTATAAACATTAGTTATTTACCTATCTGTACTGAATTAACAGATTTCGAGCGGGGAAAGTCAAAATTAATTTAAGAAACAATTTGTTCAAAATATTTTTTATCATTGTTAATTTAAAACTGAACAACATTTTCTTAGACGCAGTATTTAGGTTAATCTTCTTTTCTAATTGTTTCGACAAAAATTTCCGAAAATTTGACAATCCTTTGTTACGTAGCTTTGCACCCCCCCCCCCAGTTACCTCTCTTCATCCCTCGCCCCCCTCTCGTCATCAAAATGGCGTCGTTATCAATACGTTCAGGAAATTATTATAGGCATATGTAAAATGGCCCTTCCCGTTCAGGGATGACAAATATCCGGCGCGTCGAGACAAAAACATTTTAGAACCAATTTTTAAAACAGATTGTTTGACATTTATTGCAAAACATTATTTAGATTTAAATTTAAATCTAGCCAACATTATCTAAAACGTAGTATTTCGGGTTGTCTTCTTTTTTAATTAGTTCCTCCGAAAATTTTCGAAAATCTGATAAACCTAATCTGCGCAGATTTGTAGCTCCCTCTCCATTGCCTCCCTCTCTTCACTCTTCACTCCTCTCTTTGCAAAATGGCGTCCATATCACTAAATTTTAGACATCAAAACATTTTTTATGACATAGTATTTAGGTTCATATTCTTTTCTAATTTGTTCCGACAAAAAATTTCAAGAATTTGACATTCTTTTGTTACGCAGCTTTGCACCCCCCCTCTTCCCTCTTTCCCCACCTCTGATCTCTCTTCCCTCTCTTCATCCCTCACCCCCTTTTGGTCATCAAAATGGCGTCGTTATCAATACGTTCCAAAAATTTTTATAGGCATATGTAAAATGCCCCTTCTCGTTCAAGGATGACAAATATCCGGCAGGTATAGACAAAAGCATTTTAGAAGCAATTTCTAAAATAAATTGTTTGCCATTTGTTGCAAAATATATTTTTAGATTTAAATTTAAAGCAAGCAATAACGTAGTATTTCAGTTGGTCTTCTTTTTTAATTAGTACCTTGGAAAATTTTTGAAAATCTGGCAAACTTCATCTGCGCAGATTTGAAGCCCCCTCTCCTTCTCTTTCCTCTCTTCACTCCTCGCCCCTCTCTCTCTATACAAAATGGCGTCGATGTCATTACACTTCTAAAATTATTATGACATCGTTTATTTGCCATTTTGTTCTGATTTAACAAATTTCAAACGGAGCAAGTCAAAATAATTAGAAAAAAAATTCTAAAACAGATTGTTCAAAATATTTTTTATAAATTTAAAGCTGAACAACATTTTTAAAGACATAGTATCTAGGTTCATCTTCTTTTCTAATTTGTTACGACAAAAAATTCCAAAAATTTGACAATCTTTTGTTACGCAACTTTGTACCCCCCTTGTCTCCTCTTCCCCCCCCCTTTGATCTCCTCTCTTCCCTCTCTTCACCCCCGCCGTTATTAATACGTTCCAGAAATTCTTATTGGCATATATAAAATGGACCTTCCCGTTCAGGGATGACAAATATCCGGCGGGTCGAGACAAAAAAGTTTTTGAAACAATTTTTAAAACAAATTGTTTGCCATTTGTTGCAAAATATTTTTTTAAATTCAAATTTAAAGCTGGACAACATTATCTATAACGTAGTATTAGGGTTTGTCTTCTTTTGTAACTAGTTCCCCCAAAAAATTTCGAAAATCTGACAAACCTTATCTACCCCTCTCCCTTTCTTCCCTCTCTTCACTCTTCGCTTCCCTCTCTCTTTACAAAATGGCGTCGATATCATTACATTTCTAAAATTATTTTAGACATTGTATATTTAGGTATATCTTATTTATAATTTCTTCTGGCAAAAATTTCCGAAAATTTGGAAATCCGCTGTTTACATTCCCCTCTAACACTTCTCTGACTTCATCTCTTCCCACTCTTCATCCCTCACCCCACCACTATTCATCAAAATGGTGTTGACTACAATATATTCCAAAAATTGTTATATTCTTTGCTTCTTGTTGCAAAATATGATATTTATTTATATTTAAAATTTAAAGTTGACTAACATTTTTATAACGTAGTATTTCGATGCGTCTCTCTTTTAATTTGTTCCTCCAAAAATTTTCGAAGCTTTGTTAACCCTCTTTCTTCCTACTCTGCCTCCACCCTTTACCCCCCTCTCTCTTTACAACATGGTGTCGATATCATTACATTTCAGAAATTATTATAGACATCAGTAAATTGCCTATTTCTTCTGAGTTGATAGATTTCGGGCGGGGCAAGTCAAAATTAATTTAAGAAGAAATTTCTTGAACAGATTGCTTAACTTATTTTTCATTACTTTAAATTTAAAGCTTAACTACATTTTCTATAACGTAGTATTTAGGCTTGTCTTCTTTTTTAATTTGTTCCACGGAAAATTGTCGAAAATCTTTCAATCCTTACCGACGTAATTTTTATGAAGAGAAAGGGGGCGAGTGGTGAAGAGAGGGAAGACAGGAGGCCAGAGGTGTGGTAGAAAAAAAAGGGAGAGGTATATACAAAACTGCGTAGATAAGGTTTGTCAGATTTTCGAAAAATTCTTGAAGGAACTAATTAATAAATAAGACAAACCGAAATACTACGTTATAGAAAATGTTGTTAAGCTTAAAATTTAAATTTAAAAAAATATTTTGTAATAAATGTAAAACAAACTGTTTTGAAAATTGCTTCTAAAATGTTTTTGTCTCGACCCGCCGGATATATCCGTGAAAGGAAAGGCCCATTTTAAATATGTCGATAATAATTTCGGGAACGTATTGATAGCGACGCCATTTTGATTACGAAAGGGGGGCGAGGGGGAAGAGAAGAGATCAGGGGTGGGGGAAGAGGGGAGAGGGAGGGAGGATGCAAAGCGGCGTAACAAAGAATTGTCAAATTTTCTGTAGGAACAAATTAGAAAAAAAGATGATCCTAAATACTACGTTATAGAAAATGTTGTTCAGCTTTGATTTATGATAAAAGATATTTTAAACAAACTTTTTTAGAAATTGTTTCATAAATTAATTTTCACTAATTTAATTTTTTTTATTTTGAATTTAAAGCTGGCCAACAGTCTCTATAATGAAGTTTTTCGGTTTTTCTCCTATTTTAATTTAATCTACCGAAAATTTACAAAAACCTAACAATCTATGAAGACTTGTTAACCCTCTTTCTATCATCTCTATATTCACTCTTCCCCCTCTTCACCCTTTGCCCCCCTCTCTCTTTACAAAATGGCGTCGATATAAATACATTTTAGAAATTATTATAAGCATTGATTAATTGACTCTGTGTTCATGATTGACAGATTTCGGGAGGGGCAATTCAACATTTTCTATAACGAAGTGTTATATTTTTAATTTTGCAAATATTTTTATATATTTTAAATTTAAAGCTGGCCAACATGTTCTATAATGTAGAATTTTTTTTTTTTTTAATTTGTGCCATTCAGTTTTTTTCAAAATATTTTATTGATTTTTTTAAGATTTTTTCCCCTTTCTTTCCCCCTCCTTTCTCTTTTTATATTGAAATGGCGTCGATGTTGAATTTTTTAAATTATTGTATTAAATAGCTTCTCCGATTCAGGGTTGCTAGATATCCAGCGGGATATCTAGCAACCCTGAATCGGAGCCGGTCTCAACCCTTTTTAGCCGGTCATCATTTCCTCAAACTATTTCATTCATTGTCACAAGTTTTTCATCATTTATGCTTTAAATCATTTTAATCGATTTTTTATAAACAAATAGCGGTTGGAGTGCCTATTGTTTGTACTTATAATGCTTTTAACACATACTAATTAATGTGTGGTTTCGGCTTCTTTGGTATGGTTTTGGTTATGGATATGCACTTTGTTAAAGAACTAGCAAGCTGATTTTTACCAAATTTTTAATTTGGCTAAATTAGTTGTGAATTTCTTTATGAAATACAATGATCACATATTATTTGTGACGTAGATGCTAAAACATCATAGTGCTAGCGTAGTTTGTTTTTTATCACAATATCTACTTACTGCGCACTCGTGAGAGGTAATTTTGACTAAGCTTATTAATTATTAATATAAATTATGATTAATAAAATTTATTTTATTGATACATCTTGTATTATGTGTTTTTTGATTTCAGGATTAATCAAAATATTTACTGATACAAACAACGGCATCTAAAAAGAAACAATGACACAGAAGATAATTTAATATATTATATAAATAAATATTTTATGTAATTCAATATATATAATAAAAATATTAATAAAGATATTTTTAAAAAATAGTTGTTTTACTAATAAATATGAATGATATGCTTTTGTAAAAAAATAAATTTACAAATTCTACAATACATGGGCAAGTCTTTTTTTCATCGTATTACAAAAAAAAATGAAACGTAAAACTAATTCATTTTATGAATAGAATGTCTTCGCCTATTTTGCTACGTAGCGAATTTTTTTTACGATTTTATGATAAAATATGCTTATTTTTAATGAAATGCGATATTTTAACTAGCCGCGTAGCGATTGCTTTTTTGCTCTTTGCTTAAATTTTTTGAATTAAAACTTTTCATAAATCAGAAAAAAATCTTTAATAATGAGATCATCATTACAGAAAATTTATTTATTTCTTAATAACGTAAAGATTTGTTTTGCTATTAGATTATTTTTTACTTATTTCTCACTATGTTTTTAATTCACTCAAGTTGCGTTGCGGATTTTTTTATTAAAACCAATTGTGGAAATTTAAGGGGGCACATATATACGATTGGTAAAAAATAATAATAGTTTGGAAATAAAATTATTTTAGGAGTGCTTCATCTTTATAAAAAATATGTATAATATTATTTAACGTAAAAATTAGGCTTTGATGAAAAATAGTAGCGTTAAAAATATTATTGAGCGTTTTTAGATCATTTTGTTGAAGATAATTGATTAAGTATTCTTTCTTTTTTGTGAATATTTCATAATTTTTTTTTTCAGATATGTTTCCAAGAAAATATTCAACGTATCGCCTGAAGGTGATTAACATTCACAACCCCCATTTTTTATGGGCGACCCATTACGATAAGATTTGGTGTGGCGATGGTCCGAATAATTTTTATTTCCAAATTGGACTATATGGAGTGCTTCCAATCAATAATCACCGTTGCCTGGTCGATAACGATTGGACTGTACAGGCTACCGACATGTTGAAAAAACTCATCTCCGGGGCCCAATATATATGTTATATGCCATTGTGGTATAACAGAAAGTCAGTATTTAAATTTTTAAATTAGCGTAACATAACGCAGCAAAAAATAAAGATTTTTGTATTTTTTAGGCAAGCAACTTTTCCATCTTGCAGCGTCAGCTTTGGTCAGCTGACAGTCATTAAAAATGGAATATGTCACGATATTTCAAAACTATTCGTCGAACTTGGATATGCAAATAAGTTTTCAGAATTTAAAAGATTTACATACACGTGTGATCTTAAAACGAAACCAATGATTGATAAAATATTTGATATTAAAAAATCGATTGAATTTCATTTCGTGACAGGTAATTATTTAGATACATGTCTTTCTTTAATTTAATAACAAATATATGTATGTACATACCCCATTGGCATCAATTGTGGACTATTTTTTATAAATTTAACAATAAAATTACTTTTAAATATTTATTTTTATTTCAATGATTTAAATGTAATTTACTTCTAAAGATATAATCTTCTCCCATCTCTCGGTCATTTTTTTAATAGATATTTTAGGGTTTAATTTAAAATATTCCAATAGCCCTCTTTTCACATCATCAATATTTGAATTTTTCCGTCTAAGAAGTGTTGCATCGATCGAAATATATGGTAGTCGGAAGGAGCAAGGTCTGGACAATAAGGTGGATGAGATAAAAAGTTCCTTGATATTATAGAGAGCTAATTTCGCCACATTATTGTGGATATCATACACACCAATCAGTTTCGATTCAATTAGTGCGAAATCTATACACCTAGTCTCCAAGCATTCCCAATCTGCTTAATATTACTATGCACTGTCGAATCGGACTAGTTAATTTTCTCGGCCACCTGATGAAACATTGACATTTATGGATATCTAACGATTCACTTGGCTCTTTAAAAAAAAATGTGTATTGTTCACTCGACAACCATCGAAAATCCCATTTTTTCAATATCGAAATGTAAAGTCCAAATGTGCATCAGCACAGATAAAATAATATCGTCCGCAATTCACCGCCAGCAATTAATCGCTAGGATATTTCTTTTGTGCAATCGAGCCTTCCCAATATTCTATGTCGAATTGGATTAGTTTATTTTCTCAGTCTTCTGAGTAGGATGTGCTTCATGATCATCTTTTTTTGCATCTTCGACATTTATGGATATCTAACAATTCACCTATTTTTATTTGTTTTTAATTGTTTATTTGGTAAAAAATCGCCCACAATTCACCGCCAGCAATTAACTACATAAACAAACGATCGCTAGCATGTTTTATTTACTAAAATTTTGTTTTTAAATCAAGACGTATTTTAAAAGGTTCTTAAACATCATAAAACGCAATTTGATAGTTGCGAAACGTTAATTTTCTGTTCAAACCTAAACCTAACTTACACGTATTAATTTATTGGAAGTTCAAAAAATATGTTTATTATGAGTATAATTTTATTAAAATGTATAAAATAATTCCGCTGGTCAATGTTAGTAAATTTGTATTTATTTAACCATTTGAACGCGAAAATCGACTAACATAAAATATCATTTTAAATAAATAAAAATTAAACACAGGATCAAGGTAAAATTATTTTTGATTAACGAGTCCAAAGGGTTAAAAATCTTATTTTTAATTTTAAATGACCATTGAATGTATTATATATAAATTATATGTATTGCATCTGCCTCGCGATAAATTGTTTATGCGATCAATTGACGCAGCGGTAAACTTCTAGCGATTAATTGCTGGCGGTAAAGTGCCGACAATGAACTTGGATATCAATAGCCAAAAAACGATATCTATATTTATTATTTTTTGAGGCAGCGCCACATACAAAAAGTGTCTACAATTAATACCGCTAGTGCATATGTATCAACTGTGTAAGTTTATGAATATATTTTTTTAATTTTAGAAAGTCTGCAGATGTCCGGGTTAGACAGGGATATTACGGCTAAAATAATTAAGCGTACCCCAACGCTAGTAATCCACACGCACATGCAAGAAACGCAGGATTTGGAGCGTCCTACTTTTCCAATCACCAATGAGGAAGAAATCATAACAAATACTATGATGCCCATCGAAACAGCTTCTACACCGCCAATTTTGCGCGATCGCAGCGTATTCTGCATCGGTCCGCAGAATAGCAATATAATTAAAAGCATATTGGAACCGCTGAGCAGAGTCATCGAAGGTATGCTATCATTAGACTGTGGGTCGATGAGTGGACCTTTTGTGCTTATAATATGTCCTAACGGAGAGTCAGCCAAAGAAATCGAGAGTACCATGGCAAAGATGCTGGAACATACAATATTTGCGCGTGTCGTTCGTTGCGCCAGCGACACGTTAGATTTTGAATTGCAGTACAGAGAGGTAGACGTTTTAGTAATGACATCATCCCTTATTCATAAATTTATGAAATATAGGGAAACATTTTTCCGTCTATTTCATATTGTATTGATTGATATGCATTTAATTGAAAAAAATAGAGAAAATGCGAATATGCTAGTCGAGCTTCTTCGAGAAGATAGAAGAAAAGTGAGCGGAACCGCCGCAACCTATTGCAAGCTTTTAAAACAGATGTACGTATTGAGTATCGATCCTTGGTTGAACGTAATTACTGATAAAGAAATCTTGAATTATTCATACGGTATAAAAATGCAGATTAACTTTGTCAGAGAATCGCTAAAAATCAGGCACTTGCTCGAGAGAATCGATTTGGATGAAACCTATAGGAAGACGGTCATTTTTTGCAATAACAAATATGAAACAGTAGTTATGCATATGCACTTGAAGAAAATTTGTGAAAAGTCGGGGATCCTTTTGTTGCCAAATAACATTAAGGACAAAGACTTTAACAACATAAACTTGTTATGGTTATCGCCCGTTACGATAACACGCACGATACTATTGTGCTGTGATGAAAACGTGAAAAAGATAGTCGCATGCGATGCCGATCGTTTGATATTCTTCAGTATGTGCGAAGATTTTGATATTATGAACCAAAGATTTAAAGTGCTCGCCGAGTCTGGGCCGTCGTTGTGGATCAATAGCGAATCGAGTGTTAAGCTCGAAATTTATGTCAGCGAAGAAAACAGTCTGCATTGGCCTTTCGTCTCCAAGCTGGCAGAAAAGTTCAAGGTTGAATTCGACCATAATACATATGCTATTCTTTCTAAAATTAATATCGCATTGGAAGAAAGCAAGGGAGTTGTATGCGAAGAATTGTTACAATTTGGCGAATGCAAGAACGACGATTGCTTTCACAGACATATGTTAATTCCAGAAGTGGATAAACTCAACAGTTGGATTCCTGGCTACGGAACTATAAGGTTTCAAAAGCTATATATGATAAACGCGGCTCATTACATCGTCCATTTGTTGGAGCACGTCAGTGAGCAAGGTGATGTATACAAATTCGATCATCCGCAAATACCCGTATTCGTAGAGATGCGTGAATATTTTAGAAAGAATTGGAAGTGGCGTCGTTTGGTAAAACCAGAAGTTGGCATTCGATGCGCTGTTGGATCGACTTTGTATGCGAGATGCGAGATAGTGGACTTACAAAAATATACAGGGAACGGAGAACTATTCGCAAAGGTGTTTCTGCTAGACGATTGTGAAAAGAAGTTTGTTTCAGTAAAGGAGCTGTTCGAACTACCGGAATTGTTAAAATGCTTCAATTCGAACATTATTAATATTAGACTTGTTGGTGTATCGCCCAGCGATTCCGATGTAAATTGGAGTAGTATATCGCAAAAACGGATGAAGAAGTTCTTTAAAAACTACGAAGAAAACTATTACATGGAAGGTAAGATAGTATTGGGGATGAAAAGCACTCTATGGGTTTCTCCTGTGGTGATATGCAGTAATGCGTACAACAACGATAGTGCCGTAAGCACAAATATTAACCAGTTCATCATATCCAACAAGATAGGAGAAGCTAACACTAAACATCTGAAACTGCTCAATCATATTTTCGGGAGATTTTCGCTTCAATTTCCCATATATATGCACCAATCGAAAGGCTATATTGCTAAAAACATACTGCCGGAACCTGTATGGGCTGAATTCATCGAAGGCGAATTCAACGAGGTAATGCTTTGTAGTGCTTTATCGATCGACGTTTTCTTTGTGAGGTTATTCGGTTTCGACGCTGCGCTGAATTACCTGTCTGAAGATTTGAAAATGTACGTGAGAGAATTTGTCGCTGGCGAATCCTGGATTTTTGAAAGTGGCGATTATTGTGTCGCTAGATATTCGGCGTCGGAATTCGGAAGGGCTCGTATCGACGCAATCTTAAATGGCGGGAAAGTTGTCACGTGCTTCTATGTCGATTACGGAGTTTGGTCTGACGTTAAAGCTGAAGATATCTACCCGATAACTGGAAACGTTATGATGAAGTTACCTTTTCAAGCTATTGAATGCAATTTGGACGGATTGGAAAGTATACATGGCGAATCTGTTAACATGCTGAAATTATTGTTCTATAGAACGTCTGTGCCGATATCAGCAATTAAAATAGCCCAAGTAGAGGCCAAGTTCACCAAAGGGATCAAATATTCCATCGCTTTGCATGATGAACATGGAATGCTAAACGATTCTTTAGTTCAGAATCTCTATGCATATTATGTAAACGAAAATAAATTGCATCTTTTGCGCAACACCCGCGAAATGTACTACTCGAGGATTAGGGAGAATGACGATTTAGACTCTGCGAGTGAAATAAGTGAACCAGTCAGCGATGATTTCTTCTGCAGCCCTAGCATTTCGTATTGCGCAAACGAAACTCCAACTCAATCGGAAGATCGATTCATGATTCGCAGATATTCTTGCCGTCACGTTATGTCTAATGAATTTCAATCGATCGACACTAACGCCCCGATGATCATATGGCAGCAAGACATGGAGTACGTTAAAATTAAGATAGATCTAGTAGCAGTCAAAGATTACCAAATGAACATAACTAAAGATACCATCGATTTCAAGACGTTTCACAACGACATTTACTATAGATTCGAGTTGGAATTTTATGGTATCGTGGTCGTCGATAAATGTGAGCATTTCGCTGGCGAGCTTTCTGTTGAGGTCAAGTTGGCCAAGATACGACCAGGGCTATGGGGCGCACTCACTGCTGAAGATGAACCCAGATGGGTACAGTTTGATTATTTATCTGAAGATTTTGGACGCGAAGATATCGAAGAAGACGCAGATGACGATAATATGTATTTGAGTCTATTGCCAACGTATGGATATAATCATGATGACAGCGATATCGAATAAATATTTAAAATATTCTAATATCGATTAATATATAAACACGTAATCAATTATAATTAACATTAAGCAAAGGCAGCATTCTCTCAAATTAGAGAGCTCTTAATTAAGCAGTTAGATTTAATCATTTGATCATAAGACCCATTCTGGGCATCGCAACTAACTAAACTAAATCATCTCGTTTCAAAAACCAAAGGCCTGTTTATCGTCAATGAATCTTATAAAACCCCGTTTTATGTAACTTGTTCAAAAGATTTTTTTGTGAATCAGTAGAAATTATATTTCAAAATATGTTAGAACTGATTCAATTTAATATATTCAAAGAGTGCTATCTTTGCTATTATACTAGTTCTTAATCGGTGTAATGTTATAACTTAAATTTAATTATAACGGAAAGGCTTAGAGGAGTGGCGCCTAAACTATTTTACTGACTATTTAGAATATTTGAAATTGGGGCAAAAACTGCCTATTTCAGATAGCTTTTTAAAAGCATCTTTGATACATGCCCCACAGCTTGGGCGCCACTTGCTTAAAAGTACAGGGTGGAGAGGAGCGAAGAAGTGATAAGAGAAGGATTTAAAATATTATACTCTATGTGTGATTCTAATTATATATATATATATATCAAGACTTAGTACTACAGGGTACAATTAAAAGACCACAAGAGTGCATGTGAAAAAAACAATAGTTCACTTTAAAGAAACGAAAAAATTTAAAAACGTAACTGTTCAATTTGCCGAAGGCATTTTATCTATAAAATTAATGTCTGTGTTAGATTAAAATTTATATATTTCAGCAAAGCTGTTGGTATGAAAAGTTTTGTTATTTACATGTTTTGGTAAAGTTTCGAAAAATGACCAAATTTAAGAGAACTTATTATGTATCCAAGTGGTGAATCCGTCTTTTTACATTTTATTTTTTGATGTCTTTAACTTATCTAAACTATACGTGTTATTAACTTATTGATGTAAAACATAACTTAACCTAACTAAGCGACGGTCGGCAAGCTTAAGTCTGAGATCTGCCAGAGATAAACTAAATTCACGTTCACTTTTGAACGTTTATCGTGTTTGTCGGGTGAACAGGGAAAAGGCTGAGAATCGGAGTGGGCTTTAGACTGATGATTGGTGGATCGAAATTTAGAACATACCGACGTCGCTTTAAAAAAGTATTTTTTGGAAATATTGTGTCAAAATTAACGAAAAACTGCATACGGCACTTTAAATGCCAGTTCTGATTATAAATATATCCATTGATATTTTAAATGTCAACTATAGTTATTAAAATATATGTGAATTTCAATTATGATGGTATTAAGCAACAGTGATCCCCACTATTATTTCGAGGCGGGCCTTTATCAGATTTGTCGCGTACCGCTACGCTAAATTTTTTTGGTCGGCAAGCCAAATTAAATCTTTTTGTATTACAAATGGGATGGTGGGGGCCACAATTAAGAGCATTGTATTACAATTAATCGTGGCGGGCCGCGTAGTGGAGATCGCTGTTTTACAATTAAGATAAATGTGGAAATAAAAAAAGGGGTTACCCTTTAAAAAATATATGGATTTTATTTTATATCTACCTGAATATTCACACAGCGTCCCATCTAAGTAAGGTGAGTATCAATTAGAATGGAACAATACACGACACGATATTTTTATTTTCAACTTATTTCGTCTACATATTTAGAAAATATATATTTTTTTAAATTCAATGTCTTTCTTAAAAATCTCAATTTTTTAACAAAAGTAGCCCAGTGCTATAGTTTGATTTTTGCCTTGAAGAATTTTGAAGCAATTTGAATGCTCTGTAATGTCTGCTAAAAACATTAAATTAAAAATCCACATTTCATTATCTAAATCAGACATATTTCACCGTTTTCGTTAAAAATAATTTGACTTCATTTAAATGATTAACAAATTTGTTGATGACTTTTCCTCTACTTAACCACCGAACTTTATTATATATGAGAAGATTTCCATAAATGTGAGTCAAACACTGCAGTCCAGCCGAGCACTGGAATGCAGTGATTGACTCACAAAAACCTACACACGTGCAAATATCATTTGGCATGCTAGGTAGAATTATACAAATTTTTTTTTAAGTAAATTTAAATTTTTTGCAAGTACGCGACCAATGGGCGACAGAAATTAAAAAAAACTAACACACTTATCTTTATTGTAAATATTAGTAAAATATACATTAAAACGAAAAAATATATTAACAGTAAATCCCAATAAAAGTATTGTAGTTATGTTTACCCGTAGAAGAAAAAACGCCTATACCACAAATAAACTTCCCCAGTTAAAAATGTATAACAAAACTCTCGATTGGCAAAAATAAAAAAAAAGTATTTGGGCTTAACCCTGGATTCCAAACTAACTTGGAAGCCTCACCTAGATAAAATTTCTGGCAAAGTTAAAGCTACTCGTTCTCAACTGTATCCATTATTAAATAAAAAAGTAAATTATATACTAAAAATAAACTGCTCCTCTACAAATCTATCATTCGACCAGTAATTTCATATGCCTCCCAAGTTTGGGGTTACATACTCAATCAGAGAAAATATGCAAAAACGCTACAAATCCAACAAAACATCTCGTTACACATAAAAAAATCAAACAAAATAAATCAATAAAAGAACTGAAATTTCTAATAAAAACAGAACAAAATTAATCAATAAAAAAATATTTAAAGAGTTATTACTCATTATGAAAAGCTACGAATAGGAAAAAAAAGCCTCAACAAATCATATCATCAACTATTTAACGGAAAATGGGTTAGAGAAAACAAGTAAAAAGCTAAAGCTCTTGCTGAACATCTAGAAGAAACCTTTCCAAAACAAAGTGTTCCGTATATTAGTTAGCGCTCCGTGGTATATTCCAAACGAGCTCATTGCCAGAGACTGCAAGTGCGAAAGTATTCACTTCAAGAACATCTTCGCTGAACGGACTCCTTCGACCTCAGTTTACGCCTCACTTCTCCATCACCTCCAGGACACGCGCCCAAGGACAAGCACTGACGCCTTCCAGAAGGAGATATTCATAAGGATCACTGTGTACAGTTCGCTGTATAAACATCCTCCACAAATCATCAAATAACGCTATCGAAAACATCGAAACAACGTTTCAAACGTGTGTTTAATATTTTTTGTAGATGTTCATAAATATATGACTTATAAAAATTAGTATTTTTACTTCCAATTTAACCGTTATTTTATTTTGAATTTTTATTGTTGAAATGTAATTAATTGTATTTTTAAATATGTAAATATATTTTCTATATATGTAAATTTATATCTATTATATATATGTAATTTGTATCACTATGTAACAATCATATTTTATTATTTTTAAAATGATTTTAATTGCATTTCTTAAATAATATATCATATATGTAAAACATTGTTATCGACCTCTGCTAAACTCGTCAAAGTATGCCGATACGCTTCAGCTTCTGTTATTGCAGCGCAGGTAGAAACAAAAACAACACACAATCGTATTTTCTTGTGATGTTAACGACTTTATTCTTGTGACTCGGCTCTAGCATGCGCGAATGTATTTGAGTAAAATTGGAAGGTGTGACGTTCACTGATTTAAATTAACCTTTTCGTGCCCGGTGGAAATACGGTTTCCCACTTTCAAAATTGCCCTAAAAAGATCAGTGGGAATCACGTTTCCCAATTTTATTCACTACTGCCATATAGAATTATTATTGGGTATTACGATAAAACGTTTACCTACTTCATCGATTGGAATTAAAAGTGGTAGTAGAGTTTAAAATAACACGTGTTGTATTATTTTGAGTGTCGTGTGTGAGATAAGTTGAATTTGTAACAAAACTTTAAAATTTTTAGGACAATAAGGATTTTGACGGTCGATTTGCGTTATAAAGACATTTTTTTACTGTGTGATATATACATTAGATGTGATTTGATCTAAATTTTAAATCTCTAGCAAATCAGTTGATCGGCAAGTTTTGTTCGCTGAAACGCCGTGGCAGACCATCAAGCATTTTGGGTAATAATGCCTGAGTACCAGAAAATATACCCCTAGAATATGTAGGTAAACATATTCCTCTAAATAGTGAAGGTGTAGACTTTGTAGAGTAAAAAAGAAGGCGAAACATACTAAATGCATGTGTAGAGGTTGCGATGTACCACTATGTACATATATATCACAATGTTTTGATCTTTTTCATAATAAATGATTTTATTTTTATTTTTACCTTAATAATATTGTTCTTTTACTTAAAAAAAAATATTTCTTAAAAAAAAAAAGTTTTTTTTTACGCTCAATAAGTATTCTACTAAGTATCAGTGGAAAGTATAGATCCCAGTAATTTATTTATAAGTTCCGATCGCTTTTTTTTAATATTTCTTAATAAATAATAATGACTAAAAAATGCGAAAAAAAAAATAAAAAAATAATTTGAGCACGAAAGGGTTAAGGCAGATAAGCAAAAGTCCGTGTCGGATATCAAACGACTCGAGAGGGGGATGGTGCTCGACTCATGGGAGGAGAGGTGGGAGTTAGCCGAAACTCGCTGGCTTACGTACAATTTTTTCCGCGCATCATCGAGAGACTCGAGAAGATTTCGATACGGAGCCTTCCAGGCGTACCAAAATCGCGTCGATTTTAGCCGCGACAAGGGATGAAACAAGGCAGTGAAACGCAGGACTCTGAACACGTGTTCGTGGCCCTCAAACTGGACGGCAACCCATAAATACATAGTGTCGACAAAGACCGCAAAGACGTGCGCCCTCCGTAGGCGAACGTTCATCAATAAATTTCCTTAAATCCTATAGCAAACAGGGAGGTGATCACTACTTACAGTTTTTCTCTGCAGTCTCCGCCTCATAGTTTCGGTTTAGGGCTTCTGATGGTGGTTTTCTTTTTTCTCTCATAAAGCATAGGTACATCTATACATAGCTCGCACACCAGTAATTTTCGATCTTGAGTTAATAGCCTATTTGTTTATAACCGTCACAATAACGTAATATTTACATGTTATGTTTTCAACAGGCACAACTGGACGCCGACACTTTTTATTAATTTTGAATTTTGTTTTTTTGTATGCTTTTGTTTTTATTTTTATATTTCAGTTTTAAATCATAGTTTTAATTCCAAATAAATTTATCTTTATTATTAATTCAAAACAACAGGTTCGACTGGACGTGTCGACGATCTACTAATTTAGCTTATCTTATTTCAGCTTCTGAGTCTCAAACTTTGCACACTCAAACGCGTCAGACACATCAGAACACGAATGGCGCATTTCGTATTAATACGAGGACAGAGAAGGGCTCGCGCTGAAAAGAACGAGCCCTCGCCCATTACACTACACTTCAGCAGCGATTATTCCACACACAACGACAACACCGACACACACAGCGGAGCGCGACTTGCCCACTGGCTTCCCCTACCCAGTTCTATCCTTCCTCCGTCTCCAACAAAACATAGTGCTGCCGGGAGACCATAAGTAGCTCCGGACCAGGAAACCAACTGCGGTGATCCATCGGAACGACCTAAGTACAGACTTATGAGCCAAATTCGGCTTACACACGACCTGAGGAATCGGGTGAGAGCACCCTCTTCCCGAGAAATGGGACGGTTCGTATCATTCAATTTTAATACGATAAATTCCTTTGTATAGTTCTCAGAATCACGGTGAAAACTATCTGCTAAAATATTTTGTTTAGACAATGCACTTATAAAGCGTTACAATAATTGCGAACAAATTTTAACACAAACGGAGCCGCGTCAAAATACTACAATCTGTTCCTTTGAATAATAATGTTTATTGTGAAAGTACTACTTAGAAAGTGGGTGCTTTTGAAGGCAATGTTCCGCTCATTTTATTTCTTGTATGTATACAAAGGGCTAAAGGAACTTATACCTGAAATACATCAGTATATAGGTATATTTTAGACAACTCTAGTTTAGGTGAGATTCATTATTTGTAGTCGGTTTTCACTTATTTTATACATATATTCTTGCTATGATTTTTCCAGAGTCGGGCCCTTCGAGGAGAACGGGCCCCGGGAATTTGTCCCCTCTTCCGGTAGGCCTGTGAGCAGCCAAGGACCGGAGGGGAAATTGGAGGGGAGATGGTAACCAACGTCTGGAATCGAACATGACACCAGAAAAAGAAGAAAAATCAAACGGTGTTTACGAATGCAGAAGAGTCCTTAGATAGCTGATGCAGGCAAAAATATGGGAAAATATGTCGAAATGAGGCCGATGAATTGTAAATTATATGTATGTGCATTTTTGCTGAACAAAGTAAAATTGCTTTGGTTTGTATGTCAGTTAGTCATCAATACAATTTTGCTATTTTGATTGTGAATTTGATTTTTTCCAAGAAAAACATTGCTTTGCAGATTTATAGAATTGTAAATAATAATGCATTCAGTGGTGATAATTACATTTTTGTTGTCGTCTTCGTCCAAGCTGCAGGTGTGCAGTCAGGATTTTGAAGTCGGTGAAAGAAAAATATTCATGATGTATCCATATAACTATACATATCCATATGACTATCAGAGCACGTAAGTATACAAATATTTTTTTGCTCAGTATTTTCGCGTAATCGGAACATATTTGGCGCAATGAGGCGGCTGGTTCAAATGTGCAAAGTTTCAGACAAAAGTAAAGAATCTTGGAATCTTATATATTTATATAATTATCCTAATCTGCTTTCGGATGCGTAAACCCAGTCGGTCTGCCGAAGCGGTATATATTGTGTTATATTTACGTTAGATAAATAATCCTGGCTAATTTCTCGTGAAATCGTGGTTTACTAATACAACTATCGAATATACTGAATGATAACATACGAAATTTTGGTTTGGAGCGTTTCCGACTATGTTTCCGAAATAATTAAAATATAAAAATGGCGGCTTGCAAAATAATTATCATATGACTTTGAATGTATTTTTGTTCTATTTGATAAAATATAATTATTTAAATTGCAAATTAACAAAGTACGTTTTAACCATTAAAATATAGATTGTAAAACATAATACAGTGGAACCTCAGATTGCGAGTAACTTGGTTTACGAGTGTTTCACAATACAATTAAAACAATTACTAGAATTTTGACTTGATAAACGAATGATGTTTTTCAATACGAGCAGTAATTGCATCACTTTCTTCCTTGATGATTCTTCTTGGTTTTGGTTTATTATACTTCTAAAAGTTTAATCTTATTTTATAATTGCAGATATCATGGGGAATATGTCCAGTCTCTTGTAATGAATGAACTTGAGTATATGAGTAGTATCAGAACAGGATGTGGAAGATATGTATTGCCTGTGACTGAGCGTGTTGGAGTAAACCCGTTCCAAGTATTGTTCGACGAAATGGCCCATGATATATGGGTAAACAACTTATTGGAATATGGTAATTATGAATGCATGTTACGGTTGACAAATAATTAATTATTAATGGTTCTTTTAAATATATATAACTACTTTTATAGATCCGGTAGAGGAAGAAATCCTACAATATGAGGTAGTTGACTACTCACACTTTTATGAAGTAAATGGCGAGATATTTGTGGTACTAAAATAATTTCTGTATATTCTAAAAAAATATATTTCTTTTTTTAACTTTATAAAAACATGGTTTTATGTTTAAATTCCTCATTTCCAAGCACAAATCTCTTTAAGCATATTTATATGTTTCCTGTTTTAGTACGTCCTTTAATAATTCAATATATACGGCAATGCATTTCTGAAAAAAATATAATGGCCAATTTCTGTATCCCTGGAAAAAGCTATAAAAGACAATAACTGTTAATATTTTTAGCCCATAATTATTATCGAAAAAATGAGTTTATTAATTATTTCGTGTAACACTGTTTTATATTAATATAATATGATGCAAAATTTAAGATTGTGAAAAATTTGAAGCGTTGTACGCAGTGTATTGTTACAACGTTTGACGGTATTCCGCTAATGTTTATTTTGTCTATGTCAGGGTGTCAGCTTCTGTGACGCAGTGCTTGTATCGTTGTTTTTTCCTCTGTTGTAATTGCAAACCTGAATTTGATCTTCCATTATGTCATCAGATAGTGATTCACGTGTTCATATTAATAAACTTATTGTTTATGTGATTTATAGATATACGACCGCTAAATTTAGATATCAGGTCAAAAAAATGAAAACGAATAAGAGTGTTTTCGTCTTCTGATGAATCTCACAAAGATTTCTCTGTAAGCATTTTTTATGAAAATCCAAAAACCCCAGACATGGAGCCACAGAAAATGAAAATAAGAAAGAGGGCAAGAAATCAACACAAAACGCCAAAAAGTTAAAGAGAAATAGCGGCAAAGAATACACTACAAAAACTTCCAAAATTGTTAAAGCTAAAGTTTTAAAAAATAAGAATTGCTTCTGCTCAAAAAATGTTTGGCAAAAAAGAAAGGAACTGAAAATTTTTTCAAAGCAAAATTTTTTTTTTAAATGTACAGTTCCTAAACAAACGATAAAATAAAGACGTCCCAGAACTGGTGAAAGACTGAAGAGAAAAGCGAATTTTTTAAACACTATAAATTCAATAGTTGCTGTTTGTAATTTTTTTTTAGATACTTTCAACATCTCGGGCTTTGAATACCGAAACGGGTAGAATAGATGGTCGCAGGAAAATGCCCGGATCATATCGGAAAACCTGTGAGGATAAAATTACTGTTATAAAAGAACACCTTCTATGTTTCCCAGCAAATGAAAGTCACTATAACAGATCTCATCACACTTAAGGTCGATAATATTTTAACTCTAATTTAGATATTAAAAAAATGTATGGCCTTTGTGTAAAGACATGTAGGGAAATTTATAAATCGTACGTTAATGAGTGGATTTACAGAAGATAATACTGAGTTCAACTTAAGTTTTCATACTCCTCTTGAAGATACGTGTCAAAAATGTGATTCACTGAAATTAAAAATTGATACATCCAGCAAAAAAAGAAATTTGATCTTACACGAATACATGATTTACATTTAAAAAACGCCGAACAAGCAAGGAAATGTTTAACAGATGATCAGCAAAAAGAAAAAAACCCTGAAGAATATTTTGGATTTTCATTTAATTAAGAAAAGGCGTTTCCATATCCCAAACTTTCTGTTTCGGTCCACAAATAATTATGGGCACATTTGTCTGTTATTGCCAATAATTGTAATTTATTTAAATAATAATTTTGATAGTTTTTTATTTTTATATTATATTTCTAATTTGTTATATGTCTATGTATCTAAATATATAAAATATTATGTATTCTGAAAATTACAAAAAAAACAAGTTTTATGTTTTTCTGTAAAATTTGATTTTTGTGCCATGTTTCGTTTCTATATTAAAGTGTATAATTATTATTTCAGTGAATTTTTAACGATTCTTATTTCAGCTTTTGACAAGTGACTGTCAAAAGGTTATTCACACTGGCAACACCGGTTCACCTCCAGCCGTCTACTTTGTTGTGGTGTCCGGTGCGGCTCCAGCTCGCCGCTGCCGTTTCGTTCGTATACTCTTATTTTAGACCATTTATTTTTGCAATCGCTCCAAAGAAGCAAATTGCGCCGAAGCCGCGTTCGGTCGCGTCACTTGGAATACGTTTACAGTTATTCGCAAAATACGATACGCCCCCTTGACGCTATGAGACTGCGTCTCCGAGACATACTCCAATCGCCGCCGATCACATAAACTCCATTCGATCATGTCACACGTAAACGCGCTGTAAAACTTCTATGTGAAAACTCTCATATAGCAATCAATCGATCATCTTTAAAAATACTCTTCCGCCCGTAACAATTCGATGCCAAATGGCATATCTTTATCACTTTCGAGTTTCCAGGATCTTATCCAACGGTCTCAATATTCTCATCTCTGCTTTCAGCTTTTCTTCGGTCTCGTTTAGGCATGTGAGATCTCATACCCTTGTATTTTTACATATATGATGACGTCCTATTCATCGTAGAGTTCTCTGATAGGTACTAAGAAACATAAATACAATTTTAACGGACACATCTTTTTAATAGCTTCCTGCAGAAATTTTGACTTGATGAATACTAGTTTTAAACAACTAGCTCGTTTATCCTGATATGTATGTAATAATACATTTAAAAAAATCAATTGGATTATAAAATCGATGTAAACACGAAACCCTTGACAGCCAACATACTTATGTTAATTAAGAAGCAAACATGTTCAATGAAAGCTATCTAAACAATCAACCATTAAATGTATGGTTTTTGATTTTGTTAACCGTTCTAATCATAGCTGTGGAGTCGCTTAAGGCTTTATCTTATGGTCCGACTCCGATTTTAACAATTTTAATAAGATTATTTTTTGCCAGCGTATAATTAATAGCAATAAAAAAATGTAAAAGATTTTCAAAATATAAAAAAATACAAGAATTTCAAAAAATCAATAATACTTTTTTGTTCTCGTGTTTTTGCATAATAGTAAAATTTTGCAGTCAGTCCGTTTATTGATTTTCGTCCATTAAAAATATTTGAACTTATGTTTATAAAAATATTCAAATGTTAATCAAGTAATGACAATATATACATATATTATGGTAACTTAAAAAAAGTAATTTTTGTTAAAACATGTTACAATACCGCGAAAATAGTGGACAGTAATGTGCTAAGTAAAAAAAGCCACATCTACCAAATTCACCTTTATTGATTATTTATAATGATATATTTAAAAAAATAAGTACAAAAAATAAATTGTATATAAAAATATACATAATATACCTAAAGTAAAATAAAATATTTATATTAAATATAACAATACACCCATACCTCGCTTTACGGCCTAGATACGTTCCACGAAACGTGGCCGCAAAGCGAAAAGCCGTATAACGAATCAATAATTCTAATACAAATTCACACAAATTTAATGGGATCGGTTCCAAATTTGTTAAATATGTAACATGGTTTATCATTTAAAATGCATTTTATCTTTTTATTTCATTTAAATCAAAAATACATACATAACAAGTACATACATTTGTACATAAAATAATAACAGACTCCAAAAACCAACAATAATCCATTAACAAAAATGAAACAACTTCATGTTACATAAAACATGTGTATGAATACATACATAATTTTTTTTAAAATGGCTTTAATCTGAAGACGATGAAGAAATGGTAACCTGCAGATCACTGTCGTTCTCATTTTTCGCTGGTAAGGATGGGCCTGGCTTAAAAAAATTGTCCAAGGTTGTTTGTCTTGCCTTTTTGTCTCTTTCGTTCTTCAGTGATTAATAACAGCTAATGGCTGAGTTAATTCCTCGAGAAACTTTAGCGCTACGTTCGACGTCAGGATCGTTTTCAAGGAAGATGTTTATTCCTCGAAATAGGAAAAGGCTTTTGACAATTTTTTTGATGTTAGCTGTTTGAATACAACAGGCTCTGTCTCTTCATCAAATGCCGGTTCTGCTTGCAATTGAATGAGTTCCTTATATGAAAGGGGTTCCCTATCAGCTTCAAGTAGATCAAGCACATCACGTTCGTTTAAACCTTCAAAGACGAGATCATGTGCTAGATCCAAAATGTTTTGCCTAATTTCAGGAAGGCAATTAACTTCTGCATCAGTACTTTTTACACGTTCTGGCCATATTTTTTTCCAAACATGGTTCATTGTTGTTAATTTTAATTCCTTCCATGATTCACTGATGCTGTCAACAGCATCCTTGATGTTATAGTTTTTCCAAAATGTTTTAATTGAAGATTTACCATCGGTTTCCCTTATAAGTTGTCGGAAAGTTCGGCATAGGTACTATGCCTTAAAAGTGGCTACTGCACCCTGATCCATTGGTTGGATCAGAGCTGTTGTATTTTTCGGAAGGTATTCAATCATGACATCTTCAGATAGTTCGGATAAATTAGTAGGATGCCCTGGTGCATTATTCAAAATTAGCAAAGCCTTGTTGCTTAAGTTATTGTCTCGCAAATATTTTTTCACTTCTGTGCAAAAGGGATTTTTGAACCAATTCTCTAAAGTAGCTTTAGTCATCCAAGCTTTCTTGTTGGATCTCCATATGACGGGTAATTGAAAGTTAATCGTTCTTTAGACACCTTATAACCAGGCGCAGATTTTTTGGTTTTTGAAATGTACGTGCAATCAGACATTCGCTTCCAATAAAGCCCTGTTTCGTCTACGTTAAACACTTGTTCAGGTGTATGACCACCTCTTTCAATAATTCCCTTTAAAATGTTGGGATATTCCTTAGATGCGGCCTCATCGGCGCTAGCTGCTTCACCTTTCATTTTAAAATTATGCAAATTAAATCTATTATTGAAGTTTTTAAAAAATCGACATCGAAAAAAAGTTTTTTTTGCCGTTATAGCGAAACATTTTAGGCCGTAAATCGAAAACGTGCCTTAACTGAAGAGGGCCGTTATAGCGAAAGGCCGTATAAACAGCGGCCGTATAGCGAGGTATGGGTGTATTCTAAAACAAAAATAGATATTATATTGAATAATTATACTCGGGAGAAGGGGAGGGAGGAGGAATCTTGTTTTGATAGTTTTATTTTGCCATGTTGACTTAATCTGATCTAATACTAAATTAATTAAACTTTTGCAAGTCGGACAGTGAACAAATAAAAAATAAATAAATATATATCCACAATAAAACATATTTTGTATGCCATATAAAAACATTTCTTATTGAACATAAATTATGCTTATAAAAAACCACTGCTCACTCCGACAAGTTCAAACCTGAAAAAATACTGCACCAGACACTCCCACTCGATTGATGCAATCTCGATTTATATTGGAGTGGGGATAAAAAACCAAAACGTTCCGATATTGGAACACCGTGCATAAATGGGTTATATTAAATTTGATTATTTTAAGTGCAGAAAATAAATGGTTTTTAACGCACTCAACGTGTTAAAGAAAATTATTTAAAAGAGACCCTGACTCCTCTTAAAATATCAGAACTCGGCGACTCCACAGTCCTGGTTTTAATTATCATTTGTAATGAGGCATGGCGGTTATCATTAACAAATTTTGCAACTAAATGTTATCGAAAATGAAATATCACTGTGATAGTACAATCAACAGTTATTCACAATTTTTTCGTTAAAAAAGCTTTCACTTGAAATATCAACTCTTTTAGTCATTTTGTTTTTAGACTGATCAGATGTTATATGGATTTCGTATTGTGATACATATTCCTGTAAAAATTAATCAATGTAGTGAGTGTCTTCGCATAGCTGGCCCGAGGGGCAGGCGGTACAGGCGATTACTTGGGGCGCTAGATCTTGTGAGGCGCCGTGATACCAAATAAAAATATTGTTAAGAATACTGCGTTATTGTTAAGATGCGCTCACCTAAGCGATTCGCTGTAAAGCAATAGAAACATGTATATATAATTTCTATTGGATGCGAATTACGTTGTCATAAATATTATATGTATAGACAATCCAATATGTTAACTCACATCGTCTATGCATAGGGAATACGTGTGCGTATACATATTCATTCTCACATATACAGTTTTCCGAGAATTGTTTACAATGATATGGGAACATTACCAATACTAACGCAGAGCTGTTTTGAGTGTAGGTGACCATACTTTGGAAATTTAATTAAAAATTAATTTTGTACCATATTTTGTATCATTTTATTTATTATCTAATATAATTTTTTTAAATTTTATGAGGTTGAAAAGTGAACTTATTTATATATATTCGACACCAGAATTCCGTTTAAAATCTATAAATTGCATTAATAATGTCGTTTTATTACGATGTGCTTCTTTCGTATCCTGATGAGTCATCGTGTTCAGTCAGAAAGTGTCGCCTGTAAATGTGCAGTTTAAGACTCTGAGGCTAAAAAGTTAGAAATATTAAAAATTATTAGTCATTGACACGTCCAATCGAACATGTTGTTATTAAATTAAATTAGTTATTAATTTTAGAATATATAAAGGGTTGTTGGCGAGCTGCGTGTCCAGTTGTGCCTGTTAATTGCAATTACATAAGTTAATTTAAATATATGTGACGCTAGTAAAGATTAAAGATGTAATTGAAAGTCGTAATTAAAGTCAATGACGTTATTAAAGATAACAGATGAACTGTTGACTGTGTAAGATTAATTTACATTGTTGACGCGCGAGGTTAAGTGTAGTTGTACCTATGCTTTACGAAAAAGAGAGTTGTGCTAATAATCTAAGGAGCAATTGAAATTGTTTGTTCGTGTCCGCCCTACGATGGGCGGACGTCTTCGCGGTTGCCACATATTATTAAAAAAATAACTATATTTTTCCATCGCAATGTAATGATCTTTATACTTTTTCAGAAGCTGAGACGCATCATGAGCATGGTATCGTCATAGTGGGATTCGTCAACGTAAGTTATATCACTAACACTAGACAATGAACATTTTCGAATCATACTTTTTGACGATCTAATATATTATGTTTTTTCAGTCACAACAATGCTGATGAGTAAAGGAGAGGACGGTGTGCCGTCCGAAAAGACGGATAATTATAATCTATCATTTAACAGCACCGAAGAAGGTAATCTTATTTATGTTGCTCAATCGGACGTGTTATATTCTCTTTAAATGTCTAATACTTTGCCATAAGTCCACTGATTTGATAACATTAACGATATAATTTAACAATTCACTCAAGTAATTCAATGTTTTTAGGATCTGATGAGTTGAGCGTTGAATTAAATAATGAATCTGAACTGTTGAGCCAACCCAATCAGCAGCAGTACACCCCTGAAGGAGGTTCTCTGGTGGATGTTGTCAACGAGTCATTGAGCAACATAGCTGACGCACAGAATAGTCAGAACTATGTGCTGCTGCAAGAATCGAAGGTTTTCGATCAGCCCGACAGCGCCGCCGGCACCAACAGTACGGTCTCATTCTCTTCCTTTCCATCGAGAGGCACCATGCTGCCGTGGGGCGCTCACAAAGAGCGTCCTAATTTGACTCTGGACACCGATATGAGGCCCGGCGAGTTCGTCATGTGCTCTCTGTTCATCGAGTTCACCGTTCAGGCCGAGAAGAAGATAGAATTTGTCATGTCTGAGCCGCTGGTTAGTATTTATACAATTTTCATTACTGTGTAAATAAATACAGATAGATATTGACATTGAAATAATTTTTCAGGATAAACAAATAGCCAAATCGTTGCAAAGGAACGAAGACACTCAATTGGATCAGATCCTTTCAGCTTTCGGGACCGTAGCTGAGTACTGCTTGCCGTCTTTGCTCAGGGCGCTATTTGGTTGGTTAGAGCGTCAAATGCAGTATTCTTGTCATGTTACCGATCAGGCAAAGCGTCCCCAGCAGGATCAAAAGAACAAAAGGTGCTTGTTTGTGGTGTTGATTAGCTAATCTTCTAACAAGTTAACATGTATTATTATTAATTTTAGCATAATATACATTGTGTCGGGCACTGTGCCGATACCCGAAGCCATTGAACGAAGCAGTGAAGAGTTGCAATTGGAACGCCGCGATCTTGCCGTCGAATTTTTGTTCTGCTTAGCTCTGATCGAGATATTAAAACAATTGCCATTTCATCCGGGACATGAAGATCTAGTGCAATATATAGAAAATTTAGCCTTCAAGCGTTTTAACTACAAAGAAGGGTGAGAATTGCAATAGTAGTTTTTTAAAATAAAGTAAATGCAATTTACAATATTACTAATTTCAGTATACAATCGAGTCAAAATGCAGCCAACATTCATATGATAGCTGACTTGTATGCAGAGGTGTTGGGAGTTTTAGCTCAGAGTAGATTTATGAGCGTCCGTAAAAGGTTCACTGATGAATTGAAGGTGAGTTTTATACTTATACACTATGTCTTTCGGCCATCTATCATTCGTTAGTTAAATAGCAAACTAGTTACTTACAATATATTTTTGCATATCATAAAAAAAAATATTACGTCCTATTAGTTGTTGCGTTTTTTTATTATAAAAATCTGTATTGCATTGGACAGGGATGCCATTAAATTTAGAAGGTTTCAAAGGTGGTTATAAAACTTTCGTTCTGGGGATTTTGACATTGGATATCTACGTAAGGGCGGGTTGTTAGTGAGTATATTAGGGCTGTCATCAAAGTAGGTCTGAGATTAATGATACAGAATCTAGCACAATAGCTCAACGTGTCGCCTACATCAGTTCACAGATGTGCTAATTTGCATAATATGGGTATCATAAATTGTCTGAGGAAAATCTCACGCAGCGAATATCAATAATTAATGATTCTAGAACAGAAAGATGTCAGAATTCATATTAAAAACCGTAATATTAATTATGGTTTTTCTTTTTTTTTAATACTACTTAATTTCATTAAACAATTGTTCAAAAGGCAAAAACGCGTATATAAGTACCACGATTAGAATAATATAATAAAATAGGTTAAATTCAAGTTTCCTGCGTAAAATATGTGACTGTGGCAGCACTTTACTTTATTATGACCATCTGTTATTTTTATTTCTGACCATCTATTATTTGTATTCTGACCATTATTATTTTTATTCTGACCATTTATTATTTTTATTCTGACCGTTTTTAATTTTTATTCTGACCATTTTAAATTTTTATTCTGACCATTTAATATCTATTCTGACCATGGTGCTAATAAAATTCTGACCCAAAGCTGATTTAAATTCTGACCATTTAATTTTAGGCGTTTAATTTTTAACTCATTTAACCCGCACCTTAATAAATGCAAAGACGTATGGAACAACTTGATTCATCATTAATTATTGTATTTTTTCAGGAATTGAAAAGTAAAGAGTTGTCGCCGCATACAACGCAAAGCATCATATCGCTATTAATGGGGATGAAGTTCTTTCGTGTAAAGATGGTGCCGATTGAAGAATTCGAAGCTTCATTTCAGTTTCTGCAAGAGTGCGCCCAGTACTTTTTAGAGGTTAAAGACAAAGACATCAAGCATGCGCTTGCCGGATTATTTGTGGAGATATTGGTCCCTGTGGCTGCGGTGAGCCTATTCGGCAATTGTTGACTAGTTATGCGTTAAATTTCATAATAATTGCAATTATATATATTTCAGTCGGTGAAGAACGAGGTGAATGTGCCTTGCTTGAAGAACTTCGTCGAGATGTTATATACTCAGACGTTAGACGCGAGTACAAAGTCGAAGCACAGGATGGCTCTATTTCCGCTTGTTACGTGTCTGTTGTGCGTTTCGCAAAAGACTTTCTTTTTGGCAAACTGGCATTACTTTTTAGCCATGTGCCTATCTCATTTGAAGAATCGAGATCCGAAGATGTGCAGAGTTGCATTAGGTACAATTATAAATTTTATATTTTAAACAAGCGGTTGATTTTGAATACCTGGTACTCAATTTGAACTATTTCTATTCCAGAATCGTTGTATCGCTTATTGTGGGTGTATATGATAAGGATCAAGTGCGAAAGTAACTCAGCTACACAATCACGCTTACAAAGCATCGTAAATTCGCTGTTTCCGAAAGGGTCGAAGGGCGTCGTTCCTCGAGACACTCCTTTGAATATATTCGTCAAGATTATACAGTTCATAGCACAAGAGCGTCTGGATTTTGCTATGCGCGAGATCGTATTCGAACTACTGATGGTTGGAAGGCCAATAAAAATGATACTGACTCCAGAACGAATGTCGATTGGATTGAGAGCATTTCTAGTGGTTGCTGATAGTCTGCAACAAAAAGAAGGCGAACCTCCAATGCCGAGAACGACAGGAACGATGCCGTCAGGCAACACTTTAAGAGTTAAGAAGACTTTCCTGAACAAAGTCCTCACAGATGAGACTGCTCGCTCAATAGGCATGAGCGCCTACTTTCCGTACATCAGAAGGATACTGGTGGATATATTACGGGCGTTGGATTTGCACTACGGACGTCCTTTGTCATTGACCAACACTCAAAACATAACCAAGGAATTGGAGATCAACACTGGAGATCGTAAACCAAAAATCGATCTTTTTAGAACGTGCATTGCTGCCGTACCGAGGCTAATACCGGATGGAATGAGTAGCAGCGAGTTGGTTGAAATGCTCTCAAGGCTGACGGTGCATGTCGACGAAGAATTAAGGGGTTTGGCTTATCAGAGCTTACAGACGTTAGTGGTTGACTTTCCTGATTGGAGGCAAGAGGTCCTAGCCGGATTCACGCAGTTCCTTGCCAAGGAAATTCAGGTGAGATGATATGGACTATTTTATAATATCTGTTTACCCAATAATGTTCATGATTATTCTGCTAATACATGTACCTAATATTCAACCCTCAATCACCACATTGAAACATTATCCGATACATAATTTTGGTATCATTGGTCCAAAGATTAATCTTTTTATTAAAACCATTGTTACTGACAATTTGATTAAATTAATATAATAAATAAAATTCTAAGATTTTTGTCGATAGTATTGTAGTATTTTTTTTAATTTGCCCCATGCCATTAGACCACTGAGAATTTGAGACAATGTTCTTATCCACCCCTATTTATTTTAACTATTAAAAATACTGTTACCCAATTAAAGAATTAAACTATTTTCTGTATTTGCCATAGTAATATTATGGCATATGTTTTTTTTTAGACTCCACATATTCTACACAAAGGGCCATAAAAGGCACAAGCGTGACTAATCTGGTCCAGCTGTTAAATCTATTTTTTTCTATGCACAATTCATTTATAATATGTGCATTCGAAACTATACAAATCACAATCTGGAGAATTTTTGATCCTTTTTTACATTTAGTTTCTTCTTATTGAACTTATTACTATTGAACTGTTTACGTGCATTGGTTTTGCGGGTGTTAAAATAAAATCTCACGCTACAATGGGGCAGAAAATTTATTAGACGGCAGAAAAAAGAGCTGTTACCATCAATGAAGAGTTTCTTGAAATATGTGTAAATTTTTGAATAAGAATACATAATAATTTGTATTTTTTTTAAATATGTGTATTATATGTAACATTTTCATTATATATTATCAGGATACATCTCCGATTTTGGTTGACAATGGTCTACGTATGCTTCTCCAATTGGTAAGCAGCTGGAAAAATAATGTGTTGACAAGCTTACCGAATAATACTGTGATCAAACAAGAACCGGCGATATCTGTGATACGCGGAGTTGAAGCTCTCGCTTTGGTCATGCTTTGCCAGTGTCGATTGTGTCCAAGAAGAATCGCAGCCCATATTTTGAGGTTTACTTGTTTTTAATTACGTTGCTTTGAGATATAATTAGTCGTTATTAATTACAATCATTTACAGGGAAGCTAAGTTGTTGCTGGAGAAGCTTGGATCTCAAGACGAGACACCAGTGATCGACGCAATGGATGCGTGTTGTAGTGAAATAGCAGAACAATGTTTGTCTTTGTTACCGGCAATCGAAAAGCAGGCGTTGCTCTCCGTTCCTAATTTAGATTTTCAATGGTTCTGCGACCGGACACATCCAATATGGACTCCTGGTGATTAATTAACTATTAACTAAAATACTAATCAATGTGCACTGTAGCCGTTTTATAGAAAATAACATTTACACAAGTGATTTCATTCTCTATTTTTCTTAAGCCTTCAACTGTTGCAATTAAATCTGATATCATCTCGCACCATTGAGCAACTTTCTAGTCCATTTGTACACTTGCTGAATTGACAGACATGCATCACCATACTAAAATTTCATTAATCAACATTTAGATGGAATTCATACAGAAATATATTTCATTAGACCACTAAATGTAATCTAATAAACATATTTAGAGCATAATTAAGGAATAGATTATATTTAGTGGTTTCATAGTTATCTTATGTGAGCATAAGAATGATGACGTGTTGAAGTTTTTTAGAATAGTGTTTTTAGTGTAACATGCGTATTTCTTAGTTATTGGAATTATAATTTCATTTCAGGTACCCAAAACGATGAGAGCAACAGTAAGGCCAACATCAGCATTTCGTCCAGTGTAAATGTCGTTGACGATCCGTGGGCTAAGTTCCTGATTGGCTTCATGGAGAGAGACAAGATTCCATTAAAGTGTCCGACAGCCGTACATCACTCCTGGCCGATACTGCACGCTAGGATCAACGCGTTGTACGTCGTCATCGATCCGATGTACGTATCCGTTTGTTTCCTGCAATAGGGAAGCGTCAGACTTGACTTGATTTGTTACATTCCAGACCCGTGAACGATAATCGGGCATCATTGTTGCGCAGCGCGACTGCGCCACGCAAACCTGCCAACGAGCGGGACGTGTACATTCACGTTTGGAAGAATTATTTGACCCTGGCGTTCAGGGTCGTGCCGCCCATCCCTAGTCCCGTGGTGCGGTGCGGCAGCCCTGATATAAGCTTAAGGTAGGTTTTGTTACTATGTTTTCACCATTGCATGCATTAATCTCATTATATATTTTGCGATCGTATCTCATAATTAGTAATTCGCATGAATTTTATTTTATTTTTATGATTTCTACTTACTAAAACTTTTGGCTTGTGATGATTTCCTTTCAAAATTCTTTATATCTGACCAATACTTTAATTATAATTAATTATGAGTGAATATCCTATATGATCTAAATAGTTTTATAATGAAAATAATTAAGGATGAACAAATATAAGTTGTATATGTAAATTACACAATCGTGAACATCGAGAAGGCTTTAAATTATCATGTATGTACATACATACATATTTATATATTGGAGTATGCAATATATAGTTAATATTTTCTTTAAAATACAAACTTTAATATAATTGTCACACATAAAACGTTACAGCTATTGACACACACCCAAATTATATGAATCTGCTTGGTTTTTACAGACCCAGTATATGCCTAATTAAATAATGCTTAAAATACTTTATAAGATTTTTATTATAAATAATGTTAAAACACAAATTATAAACTAATAATATACATAATTTCAGAGATTAATAGGTCATTCGTTACAGTGAAACTTCATGAATAATTAAAGAAATTTAATGACCATTTTTTTCAGTATTTAACATTTTCATTCAACGGACTGATAATATATTTTAATTTTTGAATTAAATCTTTATCAACTTGAGTTATCTTAGCATAATATATATCAACTAGAAAAATCACCGGTATTATTTTTTCAGTCTGCGGCTCTTGAGTGGTTGAAAGAGTTTTGCTATAAAACCCATAACACGTACTTTATTTATTTTTACATTCAATCACTGCTGCATGCTGGTCGATAATAATATATGTTATCATTACTAACAATATGATTTAGCGAATAAAATTGGTAGAATAAATACTAAACAATACAACTATGTAACATTTGTTAAGAGCGTACAGTCAATGTCTTAAATAAGGATTGTTCGTGTTTAGAAATATAACGCTGTCTCATGAGTCTTGGTATATTTCGATAATATTCTACAAATTCAATTTAAAAATTACAAATTTAAGCATAAAATGGACGTAAATAGCCATAATTCAAATACGAATACTGGAAGTAAAATAAGCATAAACAGTAAAAAAGGTTTAAAGTAAATATTGTATACCATCGTCTACATCTAGGGTTCTTAATTATTTGTAGCTTTGAACTATTCGAATATTAAATAAAAAATAAATACTCGAATTTATTCGTAATTTTTCTCTGCAATTTTTTAATCAAAATCAAAAAAAAAAAATTAAAATCTTTAGAATTAATTCAGGGAAATTGATGAAACATTGTAAATCCATAATTTTATAATGACATATTTATAAGATCGGATCCGTATCGGCGTTTTTTCATAAATAAATAGTGGGCCTATTCAACATTTTTGTTTCATTTACTGTAAGAATTCTGCGAATTTCGGCCATAGTTGATACTGCCGGTAAATATTCTATTCACAATTGTTTTTCGAAGGTGTAAAATATTTTTTGCTGAAGGTGTAAAATATTTTTTAACTCATTGTTTCGCATTTCGAAACAAAATAAAGGTGCACACAGTACTATGAATTTTAGAGTGGCACTAGTCACTCGGGTATATTGATAAAATATACAACTACTTGTGTTGCTCAAGTATACAAATTGTTTCATTCCAAGATTTTTTCAAATTTCATTTACGATTTTTTTACGAATATTCGTATAGTTAAAAATCGGGCGAATAATCATATATTCGAATGAAAACCTTACAACCTTAAAAAAGACCAACATGACAATGAAAAAAAAATAGTTACTATACATTGCACAGTGAGTGTAAAACCGTACATTAGAAACATGACTGTTTCAAATATATGATCTGGTTTTTAAAATAAACCAACAGTTAGTTATGTCGCTTTGTATTGTTTTACTTCTTAATTTAATTTGCTAGATTAGAGGCCATAGAAAATATGTTAAATGCTAAATCATAATATTTATATTTTATGATGAAACATGTCAAAACACACTCACTTACTTTCTACATTATAAAGTACATGGAAAAGCAGTTGTTATAAATTGAAAATGCTATACACACTTTGATTGAAATAAATAAAATTTTACATAGTTACTCTTTAGGAACCTGCTCAAAATACAAGTACGTTTTCATTTTTTATTAACCATACAATCCGTTTCCCTGATATTAATATTTATTATATTGAATGCTACATGTTCCAATTATAGTTTTAATCTAAATGACCCTCAGTAACTAAATGCATTAATTACAGAGTATATAATTTCATAAAATTGCTTTGTTATTTACCATTGACTATTAGAAGTTTGCTTTTAAAATAAATAGTTTAGTAAGCTTGGAAATTTAAATCGCTTTGCCGTTAAGTAAGGTTATATTTGTGTACTCTTTCTGAAGAATCAGTTTTCGATGTATGAATGTAAATAAAAGTATGATCAATAAACGTATTTTTAATGGTTTTCTAAATTTTGATCAAATTGTAGTAAAACATTTTAGAGTTACAAATGAAGATTATTTCCAGTATTCATGTTTCAATCTTAGGTTATTTTTTTTATTAAATACAAGTAATAAAAAATGCAAGGACTTGTGAGACATTCTAATATTTAAAATAAAAATCGTTTAACAAGTAGTGTTATTTTGCATGACTTTTAATAATCGGTAGTGTGGATGCTACTTATACATGGCTGGAGATCGCTTCTAACAAACTTTTCAATGACCCGTCGTTAAATACGTCATTGGAAAACCTATACAACCAGGGCCAGTCACCTGGTCGATTCACTATACCGTTGGCGTACGGCCGTAAGGAGAAACAACACAAAAGGATCAGGTAACAAAATTAAAAAGTTATTATTTTATGCTTCCTTTTCCTAATAATATCGCATGATGCTCTTCTCTTTCTACTATTTTTACTAATATTGTTTATTTTTGTCTTTTTCAATTGATTAATTAGATGCTTTTGAATTAATACATAGTTGCTTGTGATAATGTGCATAATATGTTTATATTTTTATGAAACGAATGTTTAAACATCTTCGGTAATATGGTTGAACTGTGTCAAATATAATATCTGTTACGGTTAGATATTTTAAAAATACTCTACGCTTCCTCACCTCTAGATTTTTGGAATTTTATTGACATATTGTTGGGAGTCTATAGGATGAACCTTAATAGACTGCCAAAAATGAACAAATAATAGTAGAGCATTATCTATAGAGTATTTAAAAACCAGTGTTTTTATCTATCGTTAATTTATAATCCACAGGAAGTAATAAAACAAATCACGATCAATTATATATTCTTCATCTAAATATATCACTTCTTGTCTTATTTAAAAAAAATTAAGATAACACTGACACTGCATTTGAATCACTAGAAAAAGTTCGATACATTATTGAAACATTTTATACTATTGCATCAATAGATTGAATTTGTCTAAATCAATTATTGCAGTGTCATATAGCAATTCAGGTCTTCGTCAAACCGGTTAACGAAATATTTTCTGATTAAAATCTGGCAGACTTCTTACAAACCTCAGCATTAGATCTCAAAACAACTAAACAATGTTTCAAAATATATAGTAAAAAAATTAACATTGAAGTCTATATGAATAATTGTAATTAGGATGTGTTTTTAAGAGGTGTAGGAGATTCGGAGTATTTGGAAAATTATATAAAAAATGTGTTTATATACTCATTATATTCTGAAATTTTGTATTGCTGCAGTTTTACCAAATTATAGAAATAATGCTATATTTTTTGAAAAATAGTATAGATAATGTTTTTATTTGATAAACTATTGTGTCCTTCTTTAATTTTTTGTTCACTTTCGTGCGGATTACAGCTCATCACCGGATAGCCTAAGCGGCGAGAGGAGCGACAGTAAATCACCAGGCGGCAATGCGTCTCCGTGCAATCTGTACAAGTTGGTTGTTCCGCTGCTCAAGTGTGAGCTGTCGGACGTCCGAGATGTCGCTGTTCATGCCATAGGACACATCAATTCAGACGCACTTAAGTAATATCACTTCTCTTGACGAATTCGCTATGGTTCTAATGGTGTTTTTTATACTTTTAATATTTTAATAGAGATCTTATGGAAGAGTTGGTGGGCTTGATAAGAGAAGCCGTCGATCGTAAGCAAGAGAACATGAGAAGGAGGCGAAGACGCGATGCTTTAAGACTTCATCTCGGACGCGTTCTACAACTCATTTCTGAAAATGGAACATTTGCAAATAGGTGAATAAATAATCCACCCACTAGTATGAGCTTTTTTAATAATATTTATCTTATTTATTTTAGCTCATCTGTTCTTGAAAATGGGTGTTTACATTCGACGTACGTCGAGTACATAGACGGAGCTAGGCTGTGCTTAGAATTAGAGGCAGAGAAGGATTCGCCGACCCTTCAAGAAGTCAAGTTAATATTCTGCAATTTCGTGACGAAAATCATAAAAAGCTTTCCACGTACGTGTAAATACCATATATTTAATGAGCATTGTTTTTATTAGTGTTGTATGAAATGTGGTTGATTTTATTATTAATTATTTTAGTCGAAACTTACACTACTCTTTTGAAGAAAGATCTTCGCAAGAATCTGTTCCAATTGTTCACGAGTTGGGCGGGCTCGTATTCCAAGTTCTTGGGCCCGTTTTCGCCTCCGATGCAAACATTGCAGGCGAACGACAGTGATGAAGATTTGCAATATGCAGCTCTCCAAGCGATGAGCGCCATCGCTTATTGCGGGTCGTGCTTCGCTCCAGGTGCTTTGTCCGAAGATGGATTCTTTTATCCATGGCTCCAAGAACTGCTCTCTTCCAGCAATGATAGGGTATTTTTTTCAAAAAATCATTTATGCAATTTTTTGTGAATTAATATGTGAATTTTATTTTTAGATTTATCAACTTGCAAGAGAAACTGTGGTTCTTTTACTGGACATGAATCATGATATAGGTCCACTGCTGGACTGGGTCATAGATAAATGTTATACGGGCGAACCTAGAGTTGCCGACGGTGCCTTCTTAGCGTTAGCTATGATTTTCAGTACAAGGTATGTCATTTTAACCTTATAAGAGTTTTATAATCGATCTTTTTAGCCACCAAGATGTCCAAAAATTAAAAAAACACTCAAAATAGTCATTGTCTTGATTAAAGAGCATGTTTTCTTCTGCTGTAATTGTGCATGTGTAAATTTTTATTATAGTTGATTTAATGTTTATGCATTACTTCTTTTTTAAAAATAGACCTTGTAAATATCTTAGCTAAGTTCGTTAGCCAAACTGATCCGTCATTTTGTTTCAAAATGGTGTCTGTTAAAAAAAATTATAACTTGAAAAATTGAGAAACTTTACTAAAATATGCTAATTTAATTTATCTGTAATAAGCAGACTTTCTATTGAAATTACTTAAAATCAAAGTCCAGATTTTATTGCGTCACGTTAAAAAATTGTAATAACCATACTATACAATTACATGTAGAATATATGGTCTAATTAGATTTTTACCTAAAACCATATACAGCAGACCCCCCCTCCCCAATAACACGCCTGTTACTTTATGTGTGAGGGAGTATATCACAACATGTGCTTGATTCGTACATGCGTATTGAAAAAAATTGTATGAATATTTTCTAGTCCCCCAACTACACGCACCCAAATAGCATGTTCCCAATTTACCGTTTTATTTGGGGGTCTACTGTACATCATTTTGAAGTCATCATAAATTTAAAATGCTATTGAAATGTCATCGATGATCAGGATGTAATTTTAATAATAAAAATTCTTTAGGGAATATCCATGTGATCATTATACGGCTGTGATCAACGTCACGCTCATGTGCACCGGTTGTCCGCGAGCTTACATATACGAAGCTGCGCTCCAGCTGCTGCAGCTTTTAGATAAGCGTTTTTTCGGAAGCGTGAATTTATTACCCAGCGATGGTGATACATCAGGTATTATTTTAATCACAGCTTATACGAGTCAATAATCAAATACATTTATCATATTTATTTTTTCTCTCATAGCCAACGATCGCAGCGGAGGTACCCTCGACGTTTTACTATCGAGGACCTATTGTCGTTCTCAGCTGTATCTATCTCAACAGTTGTCTCAGTTGCATCCCGAGCTAACGATGCCCATGTTTTCCGGTAACTTATTAGTGTTTGATTTTATTTTAATAATTTAATCCTCAATCACCAAGAAAAATAATTTTACAGAAATTACGTATCGCTTCCAAACGGCCCGTCCGGAAGTCCGTCAGCTTTTGCCCCAGTATTTGCTACCGTGGCTTGTGAACATAGAGCTGGTCGATCCGAACATGCCTCCGTGGAATCCATTATCATATTTTCAGTACGAATCGAAGCATCCCGGTAGTCGGCGCGAGGGTATGGGTTCAGCCGAAGCCACTGAAATGGTGCTAAACAATCTATTTTACATTACGGCGAAGGTATCATCTTTATTTTTTATTAATATTATAATTGCTTCAGATTATATTTAATATATTTTTTTATGTAGTTTTCAGACGATCATCCGAAAGAAATCGAAGAGCTCTGGTCAAAACTCTGCTCTTGCTGGCCGAATAATCTAAAAGTCATAATGAGATATCTGATCATAATTTCGGGAATGGCTCCGAATGAATTGCTTGTATATGTAAGTAGAGATTGCAATAATACTGGTATTACCGAAAGAAAGAACAGACAAGTTGAAATTTTTTTTGTTCAATTAAAGGATGTTCAATTTTTGGCTTCAGTAGGTTTAACGTAAACTCCTCCATAATTTCAGCACCGGTAGTTCTTCCTGTCAAATTCATCAATTTGATCAATTCTTCCTTTATAATATTTCCAGATTTAAATCTAATAATAACTGCAAGATGTGTTTGACCTGTTATATCTGTACTCTGGTCAAAAGAAATCGAGTACATTTCGGCGCTGCTTAAATCACAAATTAATTGAGTCGAAGTATCTTCGTTCAAAGCTAATCTACAATCTCTAACTGTGTTTCGACTGGCTTGTAATTATTTTATTCTTTTAATAATGCGAGCTTTTTCTATTTTATCTATTATAGATCCCATAAAAAAATATCATAAAAAAGGGCGCGTTCATTTCTCTTTTACATAACAGATTACTAGGAACTGTTAGGTATCGCTAAATTTGCCTGAGATAAAGTAATTATATTCCTTTTATGTTGACATGTGGCGCATATACAAAAATATCGAATATGTTATATTCAATTTTAAGAATTTAAGGTAAGGTGGGCCGATATTTCTGCCTTCTGAGACTAAAATGGATACTATTATTCTACTTTGATATCCTACCCCGATAAAACTACTTAAATTTAAAAAATAAAAACATTTTTTCGGTACTACCGGTATTTTATTTTGTAATACCGAAGGTCAATTTTTGACAATATACCGGTATTACAATCCCTATATGTAAGCTATTTTAATAATATAACTGTATTGTATTTTTTTGTTTAACTCGATTAATATTTTTTAGGCTAAACGCGTCGTTTTGTATTTGGCGAGAGCCTTGCCTGAAAGATTACTGGATGAGATGCTGATGGAATTGCAAACTGTAGAAACATTAAACTGCTTGATAGAGCGTACCGAAACACCGCCATTTTATCGGTTGACAAGCATGAGGAAGGCGTCGAGTAGTCATTCTGAAGGTGGACCTGCAGCCAGTGGCGCCCCAGATAATACGGGACGCTGCGATCTAACTGTTGAAAAGGGCACGATCCATACCAAGAGGCATAGTGGAGAAGATCCGATTAAATCCGCCGGCAAAGCCGAGAAACTTTCGACCAGAAGTGGTGAGACATACACTGTCATTGAAAAGATGCCAAGGGTTCAAGCACCGTCTCCACAGACAAGGTCGGCAGATGATCAATCGTCCAACAACGAACAAGACAATATGGTGAACTATATACGTTTGAATAACACTGTACAATAAGATTTTAGCCACAAAGATGATATAACTTGATTTAAATGTAAAATTATTTCATTTTTATGATTGATTCTATAAAAGGGAATTCAACTTCAGTTTCCGAACTTTAAAAAAAAACAAATACAAGGATATCTTCGGACTTTTTTATTAATCGTAGTATCAATTAAATGACGCCTCTGGACCTTTTGTAACGGCCGATTCTTTCAATGATTTTTTGGTACATTACGAGCGATATCTCGGCTATAACTTGGCAGATGTTGGTTTTTATGTATTCCAACGTTTCGAGTTGGTCGAGGTAGACATGATTCTTAGTCTAGCTCCACAAAAAAATCCAACAGCGTTAAATCGCACGATCTTGGTGGCCAGTTGGCGTTACCAAAACGGTAATTTTTCACGCAAAACATCCATCGTTGCACCTGATGTGTGGTTAGTTGGGTCGTCTTGTAGTACCCACATGTCTTCCATGTCAATATCTTCTATTTCGTGCTAAAAATAATCAGTTATCATTCGCCTATAGCACTCACCGTTAATTGTTAGTCCGACCTTCATTGTTTTCAAAAAAAGTAGGGCCCAATGACGCTGCCTGACCATAATATGCACCAAACAGTCACTTTTTGGGCATGCAATGGTCTCTCATGAATCACATGAGGATTTTCCTCGCCCCAAATGTGGCAATTTTGTTTATTAATATACCCGGAGAGGTAGAAATGTGCCTCGTCAGAGAAGAAGATTTTCATTGAAAAATCAGCATCAACTTCCCGCTATTATTTTGCCTTCTATTAAAACTAAGAGGTGACTTTTATATATTGTCATTGTTAAATATGTACTCCTTCGAATATGTAATTTGATAGAAATCAATATGAGCAATGTCGGGTCCATATTGGAGATGCTTGATACTTTTGAATTTATATCTAATGGCTGTATGAGATGCACATCCAGCTTAGTATTGTTTATTGTAATCAAACAAAAATGTCAAAATATATTATTGTTAAAAATTAAATTGTCGATATCTAAAAAATCGCCTGAACCAGCTTGTAAATTTACATATAAATCAAGCTATTATGTATTTGTTGCAAAAATCTAAAATTAGTTATACAGTGATAATTCTGGTGCTAAAGATCTTGTATGACAATCTTTATTTGTATTTTTTTAGCAAACTGAGGAAATGTTCGGAAATCAAAGAATGTCTTCTAGCGGTCATCATTCGACAATCGGCGATGATAAATTTGATGTTCCTCAACCGCATCCGTTGCCAATGCCTGAATATGGAGGTTATTTTGCGCCGTTAAAAGAATATTTGCCTGATAACAGTCAACCAATTTCAGGGTTCCATAGGCAAGTTGATCTATGTATAAATTTATGTTACATCTGCCACATTTGCGCCCATAATCAAGAAATCGAAAAAATTGCTATTAATTATTTCGTGTCACGCTGTTTTAAATTAATATAATATGATGCAAAATTTAAGATTGTTAAAAATCTGAAGCGTTATACTCAGTGTATTGTTACAATGTTTAACGGTATTCCGCTATGTTTATTTTGATAGTGGACTATGTCCGTGACGTATCGCTGTTTTTACCTCTGTTATACATGAATTTGATTTTCCATTATGTCATCAGATAGTGACTCAGGTAATTAATGTTTATCGCGTGTTTATATTAATAAACTTATTTTTGATGTGGTTTATAAACATACGACCGCTAAATTTAAATAACATGTCAAAAAAATGGATCAAATAATACAGTTATCGTCTTCTTATCGGTTGAAAGAATGATGCAAATAGATTTTATTTCAACTAACTAGTTAGACAAGAAGAACCAAAAATACCGCCGGTTTATCTGTATTAAATTTTTATGTTTCCTTATAAGCTACATGCAAAATTTATATGTCAATAAATTATTAATCTAGCAGATTTAATAAATTTTGAAGACATTGTGTTGCATAATATAATTTTTTTTTAATCAATTCAAACGCAAACCTATAAATATCTCGAAAGAAAAGAAACATGACTTTCCACTTTCATAATTATGGGCTCATTTGCAGATTTATTTACACATATTAAAACATCTCTCATGTAAAAAGTCGTAACAACGCAATGAATTTATATTGTAAAATAATAAAATTTTAAATGTATTTATTTATAGCATTGATTATTTTTTAGATGTAACGTCGCCGTTATGCTCTTGTGTGATGTCGTATTGGATGGTGTTCAGTTGGATTGGTCGATTCACGTCCCTCTGATGCTTCACATTGTATTCTTGGGCTTGGATCACACGAGGTAAGTTTTATTTATAAATATAAGGATATTACTCTTAAATTTAATACACTTTCCAAGATACTACTAATCATTTTTGTTTCTTTAGATCGTTGGTGCACGATCATTGCCGCCAACTACTGCTCAATCTCCTGATAGCCGTCGCTGCCCACAATGATCATTTAACCGTAGCGAAAACTTTACTCTACAGTCAAACGGCTCGATTAGGTTTGGGTCTACCTATTCCTCAGTTGCCCGTAGTGAAACACACATTCACAGGTATAAAATTAAATGATAAGACATTGATGTAAAATAATATGAAATATTCTAAATTGTATTTTTGGTTATCAGAACCAGACTCTGATTTTGATTCAACATTGCAAGGAAACGTCAGCGTGGTGCAAAATCCGCACGTTCACTTTGATGGTATTTTTCTTTATATTTAATTTAATTAGTCACACCACAAATATTCATTAACCTTTTCACCGTGGATGACTTCTATAGAAATCATTGTTATTACTCATTGGGCACTTAAAGGTGCCATAAATCTTTGAGCCTAATAATATGTGTATTTAGTATAATTTAAAGCTGTAGATAACTTGAATTTATTAAACTATATTTTTAAAAATATGGCATGAATACATATTGACAAATTTTAAAATAGCGTGCAAAAATATCGGCCGCGGTGAAAAGGTTAACAAACTAAAATAAGTGTATTTAGTAATATGAGAAGTTTATAAGTAAACTTCTATATTTTTGTAATGAAGTAAGTAACATTTTGTATAATTTATAATGATGAGAGTAGTATGATTAATAGCCTTTTCAAAGTCAGTGCAATTTTCATTTGCAGCCGGCGAAGTCATCGAACAGCCGTGTAATCCTCCCGTCATCGTCACCAACGAAACTGACGTCGCCGAAGAAGCAATCAACGAAGACGCCGATAAGAGGAGTATGTCGGGGGCGAGCGACAACACCATCGAACCCATTCCGAAGATATCTATCTCCAGTGTCAACTTCATGCCGAATTCGATGCCTCAGCCGGGGCCGGACATGTCCACGTCCGACATAATAAAATCTCTGATACACTTTCTAGCTAACCGACCGCCAAACACTCCTTTGTGGAATTACGAGGACATAACAGCGAAAGGTAAACATCAAGACCATATTTTGCTCTGCGTCTATGCGTTATTTGTGTTTTTGTATTTGCATATTGCGTTTGTTCAACATAATTGTTGATTTACTGAATTCAATGGTTTATTGTTTCAGTGTGGAGTGTCAGGAGTTGCTGTCAACTGAACACTTTGCTGCAGTACGTTCTAAAGGTGTTTCGCGAATCTTTGCCGCACGCCCACATTAGCGAAAGATGGGCGCAGACCGCATTGCAGTTGGGTCTGTCATGCTCGTCACGACATTACGCCGGAAGATCACTTCAGGTAAAATAATTTTCTTCATTTCATGTAAAATAATAAACCGCTCATAAACTTTCATAAACAAAAGCTGTGAGTTCGCCGTTACATATATATTACGCACATCTGAGGTTAATTTAAACTTGAGTAGGTTCATATTACTTAAATGTTCTAAATGAAAATAATCAAATTGCCGATCTTAAAGCAATCGTTTATATTTCAGGTGTTCCGGTTTATCGGCGTTGCCATGACCGGCAGAATGGTATCGGACATTTTGTCGCGGCTAGTGGAGACCGTGGCCGAGCAAGGCGAAGATATGCAAGGCTATGTCACCGAATTGCTACTGACTCTCGAAGCAGCCGTAGACTCGCTCGAGTCCAATTTCAGATCTTTAGACTTCAAGAAGGAGATCTTCAAATCGACACCAAATTTGAACAACAAAGATGCTCAGGGTCACATAAATTCAGCTGGAGGTAAAGATGCTATGATTCAAGTTTGTATATTATTTCATAATATGCTGATACTATTTTAATTTTTGATCAATTAGGTAAACACTCGCCCGGTAGTTGCGGTGGTTGTATGACGAACCATACAAGGAGCACGAGTTATTCGGTTTCGTATTGCATGAGGAAAAACACATCTTCTCCGGCCAACGAGAAAGGTTTTTACCGTTATTATGGATTTATATTTTTACATGGAAGAATTTAAATTAACGTTTGTTTAGAGAGGAGCCGGGGCGGCTCTGAAATGTCGAAGATGTGCACCAATCTGTGTCGATCCCGTTCTGCTCAATCGCTGAAGATGCTGGGCGATTCGGCTACACAGGTAATGCTTATTAGATCTTAGCCCATCGAATACCATAATATTTTAATGTTCAATCCAGGATGACAAGCTGACAATATTGGCGACTCTTTTCTGGTTGGCTGTATCTCTTTTGGAATCGGACTATGAACATGAGTTCTTACTGGGAGTCAGATTACTCGGTCGTATTATGCACCGCCTTCCGCTCGACAGACCTGACGCTAGAGACAGAGTCGACAGGCTGCAGTCACAACTCCGATGGCAGAATTTTCCCGGAGTTCACGCACTACTTTTGAAGGTACAATAATGACAATAATATGATTTTTAATTTTGTGCTGATTCAATGTTATTTTTTTAGGGTTGTACACATCCAGCTACCTACGAGAGCGTCGTCGGACTACTGACTGAGTTAACGCCTCTTTTGGAGTTGAGCGTTATCGATCCCACGCAATCGTTAGCTTTCCCCATGAACGTCATAGCTTTGTTGCCTTATATGCTATTGCATTATGAAGACGCTAACGAAACATGTATTTGGGCAGCTCATCATATCGCTCAGGTACTGTATAATGTATTATAGGACAATATGATGGGATCACAATTTTAAGAGGTACAGCATCACAGCTAACAAAAAACATATAGTGAATAACCAAAGAACATTTTTGTCATCTGTGCCGTTGATATTATTTAAGGCGAATCAAAATACAATTCGTCAAAGAATTAAATTTTAATGTAAGAAATAACACATTAATTGTGTTTTCTATTTACTCAGCAGTTACTAAATAAGCTAATTCATTTTAAAGGTTATTAGTTATTTAATTTTGATTTGACTTCCATATTTTCCTGTCATATACAAAACAAACGTGGACTAGGTCTACTGGAGATACCGTGTAAAAAAAAGCGCCATTTATTCTACCTCAACAGTGGTGGGTAAATGAATAACAAAATGTCTGTAATTATATAATAATAATTGGTGATAAAAGTAAATTAATAAAGAAAAATATAAATTAAGAAATTACAAATGTGTCAGCCCTATTCGTTTGTCAAATGTCATGCACATATGCGTAAGCGCCCTGGAACCAGTTAAAAACTAAAATCAAATCAATTTAATTGATATTTCAGGTTTCCGTCGAAAAGAGTAAGAAGTTGGAAAATCTGGGAACAGTAATGACGCTGTACAGCCGTCGCACTTTTAGCAAGGAGAGCTTTCAATGGACTAAATGTGTGGTTAAATATCTGTGGGATACTTACTCGCATCTGTCCATGCAAATGTTCGCTTTCCTTGTCGAGATCCTTGATAAAGGAGCGCCGTGCTTACAGCCCCCAGTTTTGTCAGTGCTGCATTGCATGCTTCATTACATCGATCTGAACACTAACTCTCCACAGCCGATCAATTCAGATCTGCTCCGTGTCATCTCCAAGTTCATAGATGTATGTATTTAAATTTTTCTGTCGACTTTTTTACATCTCTTTACAATTGAATGGATTTGATTTCAGGGTGGTACAAACTATAAAGAAGCCATGAAAATCCTGAGATTGGTCGTCACGAGATGCTCCACGCTCGTGGTGCCTCCGCACTGGGACACTAATTCGACGTCGATAATCGACACCGAGCTGCAAATCAAAAAAGAGCTGCCTGGTCGTACTATGGACTTTGTGTTTGACTTGTCGCAGACTCCCGTTATCGGCCGTCGATACTTGCCAAAGGGCAGCACCGGTCCGAACTCGTTCAACAGTATCGTCCTGAACTTGACGCCGGAGAAGACCGGCGACAAGTCCAATGCTGGCAGCGGACCCAGTTCAGTTAGCGGCATCACTTCTAACGTTGGCGTCACTGACGAATCCTCACTTGGAACAATACAATTAACTGAGAAGAATGAAAAGAGTGACTCCATTCCCCCTGAAAATGTGTCGTGTGAGTCGCCAAGGCGGTCCATGTCCTTGTCGCCGGCAGACGCAGCTCACATCAGCGGCTGGAAGAGACCGTGGAATTCACAGGTAAAGTAAATTTTCTATCTTGAATGTTTCTCCATTCAGTGAATCTGCTGTATGATAATATAGCAGATCCAGTGAATGGGAAGATGTTATAATTTAACCGAGTAAATACTTGAGAGTTCCAATCGACATTCAGATAAAGACAATATTTTTCCTTCCAAGCCAGGGTTGTCACATTACAAAATATAAAAGTAAAATAATAATAAAATATTTTATTATTTCGAAAAAAAAAGTTTGAAGTTACTTAAAGTTTTTTAGGTTTGTCATTATAAGTTAATTTAGGATTGTCACATAGCTATTAGAAGAAGTAAAAAAGAATAATAGCATTTTGTAAAAAAATATATACATATTTTAATGTTTAGTAACCCTAAAGGGTGTAACTACGCAGCCAGTAAGACGCAGGTGGAAACTAGTAAGAATTTTATTAGTTTATATTACATATTGTGACAGACTATTGTCTGGGGGCGGGCCGAATCTGATAATGTCTGCCTTATGTATTCTAATTGGAGATCAGCCTTATGTATTCAGGGCTGCAAAGATTGCTGACCAATCACAATCATGCAGCGATCATCCAGCCAATCTTTGCACTCGAAATATGTATACGCCTGTAAAAAGTGACATTTGCTTAATGGACATCTCAGAGGTCGAATTGTGCAACGGTAATATTTTGGCCTTACCGCGCATTTTGTCTTCCGGTGATATACTGTTTCCCGTGACCGTTTTGAACAAAGAAATATTCATTTAATACATCGTAGAATCCTTGTGTGTTATGTATGTGAAACCCTTTACTCTAGTTGTAACGTGGGTCTTTGTGTGGTCCCATCCTTTACATTATTGTCTAGTTTATCCTTATTGTTGAATGATCATTTTTGGTCACAGTCATTAATGCGAGTTTCAAAAATAAAATTAATTGATAAATAAAAAAATATTTATAAAAACCGTAAAAATTGCCGCGTCTAATATCGATTCTGCGTATATATACTTTATTCATAAAGATTATATTGAAATGAGAAGTATTTTAAGAACCCTTCTATACGCGAATATATTATTTTATGACATTTTTTAATTCGTGTTTATCTTAAATTTCAGGCTCGAGTTCGCGACTGCCTGATAAATCTGCTAACGACTTGCGGCCAAAGAGTCGGACTTCCAAAGAGTCCATCTGTAAGTATTTTTGGGTACTTTTATTTTATACAACTCGGATGTGGTCTGGGATTACATATCGTTTTATCACGAGTTTAACCTTGATTTATATTTTTATTGACTTTTTGTTTACATTTGTCGCTGCCTTTAGGACGATCTAATTTCCACTATATATTCTAAGGTAAATTAGTATCATCAGGTGATCATCTGGCTTGTATGGTTGATTAAAAAAAAACGATCAGCTTTTCGATGTTGCTTTCTCAAAAACACACGTTGATTTAAAAGAAACGCATACTTTGTTAGTTTTGTTTTCATTTTAAGCCAGTTTCAAACGATGATGCATTGTTTTTACTTTATGTGGCAAATCCACCATTGTCTGAAGCTGACTTTAGTATACGATAGCAATATGTGTAAGTGATACATACATTTATAATAGAAGTGAAGGACGGTTATTCGTTCTTTCGGATTGAATATGCACAAAGACAATGCACAAGTCACACCATGCACAAGTACTGAGCTTAAATCACAGATTTTGTGTAAAGGTGCGCCGTTTCAAATAATATATATATTTATATAGTATATAAATATACATATATATATAAAAAATACACTATTTGGGCACAGTTTTGGGTATTGAATTGTGGATCTTTTTTTTGATGTTTTGATATGATTATTAGAGCCGTAAGGGATGTATAGCAATAAAAACATAAAATTTTGATTTTTTTTAATATGTAGAAAACATAATTTTAGTGAAAGCCTAAAAATATAAATTAGTTCAAGATCAAAGAAACGTATTCCATATTGTTTTAATTTTAATTCAATTGTATCTCTTGATTATAGTTGAGGGCTAATACAAATTAAAGATATTTTTCAGCAATTGTTCCATACTTTTCTTTTTCTATATACAAATTTTGTGGCTCATATATTCAAATGAAACATGTTTTCTATTTCTCTGATGATGGTTCAATATGATCATATAATCTTAGATGTTTTTCGACTTGTTTATAGGTTATATTCAGTCAAAGCTCTGAACTGATTGAACGCGAATCGTCGATGACTTCCAGTTTAGAAGAGGTTTCCGGTGCTCACGGAGATTACAGCGGTGGCTCTAGATCTCACGATGCTCCGCCAGATCACTTTGCCGTATTCAAAGACTTTGACTTTTTGGAGTACGAAAGCGAAAGCATTGAGGTTAATATTAAATATAAAAATTGTTTGTGTATTTCTATATTTTTGTTATCAAACTTAATTTATTTTTTAATAATTTTAGGGTGAAAGTTCAGATAACTTTAATTGGGGAGTGAGACGGCATCCGCTCAGTGGAGAAGTGGAAGTCGACTTGGGCAGTCAGACTAATACTCGAGTCATGGGTGCGAATCTAATCGGAGCCGATTTGCCAACATCTATTATTCCGGTGGATTTGAGTCCAGAGTTGACAATGCCCACCACTGCTAATTTAGTCAGTATACCGCTACAGACTGCTCTGAAAGCTGAGGTATGTGATATTTGAATGTAGCATAGTGGCAGCACATTAAAGATAATGATTGTTCTTAGGTTCACCCATTGGAAGAATCGTCCGATGACGAAGTAGAATCTGAATCGCGTTTATATGATAGATACATACACGAGGCGTCTCATCCGAACAGAAGCAGAGCTCATTCGCTGTCGAGTGGCTCCAGTGGCGGTGACTTAGGAGATGTCACACCTTGTAATGCAGTCTCACCCGGATTAGTAGTTCGACCCCTATCCTTCAGAAATGCCATAGAAGACGCTTGGAGGTCGTCCATTCTGTCCATGTTGAGGTGCACCCCTCACACGCAACCGCTTCAACTAGTCTACAGATCCAACATCATGTTGAAGGTTTTATATTGAATCATTTAAGACAGTGATAGTTCTCTATTTATTTATACATGTGTTTAATTTTTATAGGAAGTTATCAATAAGACTATTTTGTTGTGTGAAGAAGGGAGCGGATACTTGAGCAGAGGTGTCGGTATTGAATTCGCCACCGTCGTCGATTTGTTGAACGCGGAAGATCCTCCGTTGATTTGGACCGGCGCCGATATGGTCGATTGTCATCAACTGCTTGATTTGGTTAGGTTCGCCGCTTTAGAGATGGATGAGCATTTGGAAACGTTCTTCGATAGAAAGGATCATGCTCATGAGGTACAATAAAATGTTTAATGAAGCTAATAATAAACAATTTAAAATATTTTCGAAATAATTTTATTTAATCTTTCAGTGCATCGAAAGTGCTAGGGGGTCGGTGGTTTGCGATGAAGTAGGCCGCAGTCTTTATAAATTGATATTCCAACTGCATCTTCTACTGGAGACGAACGTGAAGCTAGTGTCTGCAATTTATCATTCGGCCATCGCTAAGAACGTGAGTATTCCCTTTGCTATTTTGTTTTTGTGTCAAATTCACGATTTGTGTCGCGTTTTCAGGCATTGGACAACAGCGAGGCAGTTATGACAGTGGGAAACGCTTTAATCAGCTGCATTCGAGGTACGGACGGTTGCTGGGGCAGCGAGAGCGAAAACACTCCAACGCCCAGCACCTGTCCGAGTCCGTGTCCTTCGCCTTCTCCTCATCAACCTGCCAATTCTGGCTCGGTGTGCGATGATAACACTTTGGTGCAATTGCTACACGAGCATAGGTATAGATTGTTTATCATACGGACGGTCTGTGTCTTATTATTTTTTACATAAATTAAATTTGCATTATTTTTATTTCTAATGCATGTTAAAACATTTAGATGGGGAACTGCCTTAAATTTGCTTCGGGAAAGAAACATGGTGAAGATTTTAACCAAGGATGAGATGGCTGAAGACGATGTTAATTCTTTATTGCATATATACAGCAAAGCACTATTAACAAATCAACCAGGTATTTATATATTTCTTCCAATGTACGCTTGCATATAAAATTTTGCACATTTTGGCTAAGATGCTAACATAAAATATTTATATTACACTACCTTTAATTAAAAAACTTCTGACAGAGTTACTAACGGTTATTTTGTTGCCATTCTAGACGTCTTATTTTATTAAAAAAAAAAACAATATAAACGATGTACGTATTTTACAAAAATAATGAAAAATACGAGTATATATTAAGTAAATTTAATTAGTTTGATACTGATTGTAAATATATCATAAAAAGTAAACTGTTTTTTTTTAAATCAATAAAATAACGTTGGTCTGTATTTGATTGAGGGCTTTTGTAATTTTTTATTAAACAGAAACTTATATAATTTATTTTACAGATATGGTGATGATAACTCGTCCAGTCGGTTACCTCTCGCAAAGTCTCTCCATTTTGATGGAAAATTTATTCAAGGTGTCAATGGCGCTGAAGGCGCCGCACGCTGACAGAATACACAGTATCTGAGTTGTTTAAAATTTGATTTTCGAAATGACCAATCGATCTACTCGAATCTCAAAAGCTATTTACCTAATTCAAAATTAATTTGTGATGTATTTTATTATACATAATAGCATTTATCCCGAATGATGTTGATTTTCCTAAAAGACATATCAAGATTATTTTTTTCTTTTTTCTTGTAATTATTACTCCCACCACTTTTGTCGCTTAATTTGTGTACCTACAATATGTATGTATATGTATAATTTTTAATGTGATATATTTGAAAGCTTGCGATTGCGATGAGCGCAAGCAAGACTGAAGATTCCGCTGTCAGTTTTATTTTTGATTGCAATGTGCAATTAGTTTTTATTATTAATAATTATTTTAGTATATAACGAAATATTTTTTTTTGCTAATGATTATAAAACGTGACTAGTCTTAACCTATATTTTTTGTTGTTGTTGAGAAACCTCAAATATATATTTATTTTATTGCATATATGAAACAAATAAATTGAACAAATTTTAATGGTGTTTTATTTTATTCACTACTATCCTATATTTTTTTGTATTTTGGTCAAATAGTAAACCTGTTTCTGTTTCTTTTAACAGTCACTTTGAGGACTATCCATTTCATCATTATTCAGAAGTGAAAAAATGATGATAACTTTGGGTTTTTGCTCTTAAGTACAAGATGCTGATATACGTCCAATATACTCCTTTCTATTATTTAAACAAATTTAGCGAAATTAAAAATGTTTCTATATTTTATTTATGTTGAAGTAGTGAAAGTTATAAGCTATGAAAATCAACAATTACCTCAATTTCTGACCTTCTATATTATCATCGTGATTTCTTTCTCTATGTAACTCTTCAATCCTGACTTTGTCGTGGTTGTATAGCCGATTTTCTAAGCGATTTCGTTTGTATGGACCGCACGCCACTGATGTATATGTATATTTGACAAAGCCTATCAACACAGCACCATTAGATATATTAAGTGACTCGTCGATATAAAAATAAATATTTCGCACAAATTAAATAAAAAAAATCATATCTATTTAATCACATTAACTGGTTGTCAACTCCTAACGTGTGATTGTATAAGTCCAGCGTGCGTGTGTTTTGGATAAAATGTGGAAGCTCTGACGTTCACTGGTATATGCCATCAAATAAATTATATATATTATATATACTTACATTTACAGTTAGTAATCAAACGAGATATATTACTGCTTAAGCGTGAGAGTAAATTGATAAGTAGAGTAAATTGAAATCAACAGATTTATCACGATAGCACGTTTTTTAAATATATGTAATTATATAAATATAGCTAAATATGTACACATATAGTTTATTATTACGTAGTGTATCGCCCCTTGATTAATCAACGCCACAAAACAGTGTCAAAATTGATTAAAAAATGGTGCAATAAGATACAGTTAATTATTTACAGTCTTAGTAGAAAGTAAAAGCGATTGCTTAAGTATAAAATCTTGGAATTGAAATACGTTTTCATTTAAACAACATTGTAGTAATAAAGCAGCAAAAATTACGATGTCTGGGGAAAATGGTGGTTGGCGTTTTATTCCGTAATCGAACTCTTTTACCTAATCTAATGCCATCTTTGCAACACGTGGTCGAAAGCACGTACACGCCACTTTTATAAAAAAAAACCCGTACAGTTTTAGGAAGATAAGATAAGATAAAAGATTAAAAGTCCGACTCACGCCAAATATTATATTTCGCTGTCTGTATGCCTTGCTATAAAATGGCGTTAGCAAACAAACAAGGCATGCGAATCTGGCGTATCTTACTCTTACTTAAATAAAAAAATAAGTCTCATCTAGTATTAAGCACTTTAAGCAATTCCTATAATAGTTGTTTGCACATTATCCGTTAGATGTCGTTTGTTATTGTACCAGTACATTTTTTTTTGTGAAAATATATGTTCTACTCTTAATATATTTTTGCAATAAATTTAACGCTATTGATTAAAGCAGTGGTGCGAAAACTAGTTTAGTTTTAGTACATTTTGTAAATTTTCAATGAAGTTGAAGTGAAATTATTTGTGAGAGTTGCGCTAATGCTTCTGACTTATTTAGAGGTCTGAATAAAGCACATAATTTACCGAAACAATGTTTTTTTATGCATGTGGGTATATATAAATATATTTATTGTGAAATACTTTTAAGAAAACTATACGTATTTAATGTGAGATATGCACTTGCAAAAAAATCATGATTTATTTTATGTACGAGTATGTATTGGGTGAGTTATGCTCTGGACACTTATAACGAGAGAGTACGTGATTTACGCCGTGAAGCTTGGCACTCATCTGGTCAGGGACGTTATTTCAGATTTTTCCAGGGGGGCAAAAGTTAATCGTTATTTTTAATATTTACATATTATTAAATGCCATTCATTTTTCTGGCCAAATTCAAGGGAGGGAATTCTCCCCCTCACCCCTTCCCCCTCCAATGAAACTAGCGGCTATTGGAGCTGTCTCCTGCTCACTCGGACTACCGTCACATAAATTAATAAATTCATTTATTTTCATGTCATTATTTTATTGGTACTTTTTTCGAATAAATTTCTTTTAATTTTGCCACCTCAGAAAAGGAGAAACATTTTTGATTTTTTAGGTTCGACGTTGAGGAGATCTTATGGTTTGCTCACCACTGGGTTAAAACATATTTTTTTTATCGAAAATTTCTTCAAGAGTAGGTAATTCTAAAATCGTTCTGCTTCATGAATCTAAAGAAGAGTTTGTTAATTTATAAATATATCGTTTGCTTCTCTTAATGAATTATAATCAGTCATAATGAATACCTACAAAAAAATCTGAGAGTCTTTGACATCTATATTATTAATTATTATGTGTAATATAATTAATAATTAATAGATAAATTTTGCTGACGCCAGTTTTAATAATAGCATATTTTTATAAATAAAATTCTAGTGTAGTACTGCCGGGGCTCGAACCCGCAACCTCAGCGCTATAAGTCTGAGACGTTACGGACTGCACTATTCCGATCTAACATTAACCTAACATTGGAGTATTATGAAGAAAAAAAATTGGTTTATTATATATAATATATGAAGTGCAGCAAAATACAACTTTAATCAAAGTGAAGCATTAAGCGACATATCTGAAATTCTGCATCAGTTTTATATCTCATTGGTAATCAATGACTAAGTAATTAATAAATCGTCGAATTCTATGGTACATCAGACACTAGATTTAATTAAGTGTTATAATAAATCTTTCTCTTATACATACATGTATTTAATAAACTATTTCTAAAGTTTTTGTTAAATCATCGTCAAACTTAGATTTCAAACTAGATGTAATCTCTTAAATTCTCCATCGTCATAATTTTGAATGTCAGATTATTTTTATGAGAATCATTATAATCAGTATTGTTAATTAAAAATTGATTTTATATTTTGTAAAGTACGTCAATCAAGAGAATTTCATAATTTAAAAATAAATAAATACAGATTTTTTATTATTATATATATGTATATGTACATATATTTTTGTAGTAGTGCGCGATTATTAATATCAATACTGAGATTAATTATATTATTTGATTTGAAATCTCAAATCTCGATTGGTTTTTCAAATGAGTTAATCTATTTTGGTATTTCCCGAGTTTTGCGACAAAATAACAAATCACATGTACTACTAAATATTATGACTTTAATTGACGGGACTATACCTATTTGTGTTTTTGTTTCTTGAATATCACTAAACATGCATTTGCTTAGGTAATCAATTAATTAATTAAACTATAAGAATTTGTAGCGTAAATTTATTAGGTGCGGTTACAAACTATATTGTAGTTTGGTAGGGAGTCAGTCCAGCTGCGCAGTTAACACCAAGATCATTAAAATGATACTTTTGAACGTGACAAAAAGAAATAACATCAATGATAATTTTAAATAACACAATGCGTAACTAAACAGTCTTTCATTAACACACTAATTAAACAGAAAAAAACTACCATTTTGTGCATAAAATATGGAATAGACAATGCGTCTACCGGTATAAAAACCACCATTGTAATATACTTCCTTAATTTGTTTTTCCAAATGTTTTTTTTTTGTTACTTATTTATTATTAATTTATGTTGCATTTATAGTAAATTATATAAAAAACAACGATTCTTGCTTTGATTTATTTTACTACTTTTTTTAATTTATTTTAACAATTTTCTATTATTAAATTTTGTTAATTTTTTTGGCACATTTTTTTGTATATTATTTGGCATTTGTGGATTTTTTTTATATCGATTCAGAGGCTCTTAATATTTCTTTATACCATTAATATAAAATATTTTTTGTAATTATACAATAATATTTTAGTAAATATTTTTATATTATTTTATTAATTTATTTAGCTGATATAGCTAACTTTTAAACTAAACATACATATAATAATACAAAATATAAACATAAATAAAAAAAAAAAAACTTTATTTTATAATTTATTTCCTAATGCACGAAGATGCTTCTTAATTCCATTATGAAAACCAGCTACATTTTTATTTTTGCGGATTGTCCTAAGAATATTATTATGCAAATTCATACCTTCGTACATTATTCCCTTGGCCGTACTCATTTTATTATACCCAACTATCATTAAATTGTCTTTATTTCTAGTATTAAATTTATATACGTTTTTATTTCTTATTAAACAATAAAAATAAAACTATAACGGGTTTCATAGATGGAATAGAAAAACACCTACGTGCATTAAGAAATAAATTACAATATTAAGTCTTTTCTTTTATATTTTTAGTTAAATTTGTTGATGTAAAAATTAGCTATAAAGCTAAATAAAAAAATAAATACGTTTTTTTTTATATAAATATTTACTACAATGTAGAGTGTTTTTCACTCTACATTGAAAATTTTTTTTATTTTTTATTCATAGCTGTACTCTAGCATCAGTGATTCTGCTTTAGTTCAGCGCATTATGTACTTAATAAGTACATGTATTATAGAGTAAAAATACAATTACTAAATATTTTAGAACCGAAAAAGTGCTACAAAAAAACTAAATCACCAATATTACATAATGTTTCTTACAATAAAAAAACTTGTTGCAATGTTATAAACAAGTTTCAAGGCATTCAAAGTAATAATTTAAATTATTAGCATTTTTTAGATGTTGCTAGATATACACTGTCGTTTAGCTCTACTGTATTGAATTGGTATCTGACAATTAGCAAAACATAGATTTTGCGATAGTGTCGCGCTATTGACGACGCGACAAGATGTATCGGGTTTATTTAATTATCATTACCAACAATTAATCTGTACTATTGTGATACTTATCACTGATAGCATCGGTTTTAGGTATTTTTGTGACTTTAGTCTATTAAACACGAGGGTTTTCCAAAATCATAGCATAAACATAAGATAAGCCGTTCATTTATTTTCCAATATTATTATGATTTAATTTTTAATACGACTTAGTAATTTTTAATTGCAAAAATATATATGAGATAAAAATTTTAATATGTATAATAATCAATAATAAAAATGCAAATATTATCTACAGAAAAAAGAGATCACCGATTTTAGGTATTTTTGTGACTAGTATATTAAGCCTGAGGGTTTTCCAAAAATATGGCATCAACATAAGATAATATGTTAATTTATCTCGCAATATTATTATGATTCAATTTTAAATACGAATTTTTTGTATTGCTAAAATTAATTTAAGATAATAATTTAAATATGTATTATAATCAATAATAAAAATGTAAATTTTATCTACTGGAATAAAGAGAGAATATGGAAATATTTAAATAGTTTCAAAATCAGACAATTTAAATGTAAGTATAAATTATGAAATTAATGTGTAATGATTGATATAAATCAACATATTTAATAATTGCGTAATATTTACATTTATAATTGTAACAGTTGTGCTTAATTTAATTGAAATCGATGTGAGTAATTAAAAAAAATTATAGTCGATAAGCTGACCTCAAAAGGTCTTTGCCGCTATTATTATAATAGATATTTTACAATTTTAGATTATACTTAGATAAAGATAGCTAAATTTCAATGTCAAATATATAATAAAAATAATTATTCGTCCTCGTTTTAGTTTTGTTCCCAATAAGCTCTGAATTTTAGTCAATATCATTTTTTTTCCCACTGAGCATTTTGATTAAAAATATATACGATAAAATATTTTTTAATGTATATTTATGATTGATTTATACTAAGATTCATTTTGTTAAAATCTCATGATAAAAAAAAGATTTACGTGGAACAGCTGATTTTTGCATATTATTAACGTATGCGGTTTTATTTTTGTCTACCAATAATCATAATATCATTATTGAATATTTACGATTAAAATGTTGACATATGTATAGTACAAAAAGAGCTTATTACATACATACAGCCTTGGCCACAATAATGGGGCACCCCATAAAATGATGTGCGACTCTTTACAAGTGCATAGTCTGACCTAAATATTTTAGCAGATTGTTTTAGCCGTATTTTTAAAAACTATACGGAGGAATTTGTCGTTTTTAATTGCTCACTTGAGTTTTAAAAAAATATTGCAGGTTAAATTATCCAGTCTCGCTTAAGTGACCTTTATATTCAGTTGCATATTTTTTATTTTTTTTTAATATTATAGAAACATTTTAAAAATGCGAAAACTTAATTTATTTAAAAAATTTTGTAGCCCCACGTGTGTCGAAGAGCAGGAGAAAAATATCTTACTGATTGCGTAGTACCCAAAGTCAAATATTGTGGCGGAAGCGTTATGTTCTGGGGTTGCGTGGCAGCAGCAGAGTTAGGTAACATGTACACTTGCGAGTGTAGTCAAGTGATATTTATATTTCAATGTTGTAATCCACTTTAATTGATTCCAACTGGAAAATATTAATTTTGCCTCAAAGGATTTGACAATTTTAGAATGACATACACAGTCACCAGATCTAAGATCTAAGGAGCAGTCCATCCGCAAGTCATTAATTGACAGTATGCCAAAAAGAGTTGCAACACTTTAAGCAACCTTAGATTTTTTTAAGATATAACACATTTATTGGGGTGCCTTATTATAATGGCTAATAATGTACATTAAAAAGATCTGGGTAAAGAATAAGTTTTTATATATGAATTTTAGGGGTCCTACATGAACAATAATTATTTATTTAAATTAAATTAAGACCATTATAACCTAGAAGATTCATTTGGTTACGATGGTAAAAAATAAACAAAGAAGAAAAAACAAATAAATATAAAATAATAAAATTAAATTATACGAACCGGACCAGCTTCCCGTAGCCGAGATTAAATAGATCAATGTGCAGTGTTAGGGTATTAAGGAGCCGGATGGCGACAGCCATAGACGACTTGGCTAGTGCAGACGTCATCAGAAGAGAACGTATCTATGGATACTTATTTAGAAGGAGCTGACAACACTGCGACTGGTCTGTTGTTTATTATGCACAATTTGGGAAGCATATAAAAAATACGTTTTAGTAGAATAGCGAGGCTGATTTTGTAATTGTTGATGAAATGTGTTATATATTGTGCTCCAAAATTCCTGGTAAATTATATGAACATTTTATTAATTTATCGAATATTCGTATATACTATCTCGAATGAAAATTGAAAAAAATCTTAGAATGAAACAATTTGTATACGTGAGCAAACAGGTAGTCGTTTTTTTCTATCAATATACCTACTTTGTTCGCTTTTATTTTGTTTCGAAATTAGAAAATATTAGATGCTTCTTCTTGGCGGAAAAAATTACTCTTTCAAAAAATATTTTTGAATAAAAAGTTTATTGGGGTATCTACTATGACCGAAATTCGTAGAATTCGTTCATTAAATGAAATAAAAATGTTGAATAGGACCACTATTTATTATCGTTTATCTCAAAAATAGGTGTGCGTCGCAAAGTTTGTGCTACGTTTTAATATTTATTGTTTCAAGACGTAATGATTTTATTTCAATCAGTTCAAAAATTCGATCGCGGCTAGATTCATATTAGTTAGTTAATTTATATGAAAATACCAAACTCAAATTAAATACAATACCAAATTTGTCCCAATCATAATTAGCTATTGTATGTACAAAAATTATGATAAAATTATGTATTAAAATGTTTGATTTTTTTTCTAAATTAACTCAATTGCAGCTGATCATAATATTGGTGATTTGAAAAAGCTTTGAAAAATATTTGTGAATAGAATGTTTACAGGCGTTTCTACTATGACCGAAATTTGCAGAATTCGTTATTGAAACAAAATGTTGAATAGGCCCACTATTTATTATCGTTTAATGCTTATCTCAAAAACAGGTGTGCGTTGCAAATATTTTTGATGTTCGCGTTACGTTTTTATACTTATTGTTTCAAGACGATAATTTGATCGATTGTTATTTAATTTATATGTAAATACAAAATTCAAATTAAATATTTTTAAATTATCTCAATTTTTTTGACAAAATATTTAATAAATTCAGAAAGTTCAATGATTATGAAATTAAGTGATAGTTAAAATATATTTTTTAACCAATAATTGTTTTTTAATTAAATAATATTTTACATGCAATTAGTTGATTTTTTTATTGACTTGAACTCTTCGGCATTCAACACTGCCGCCCGATACTAAAACCTGATATAATCAGTATGCATAATAACAAATGTATCTTACTTGTTTATAAAATCACACCACACGGCAGATGAAAGAATATTCAAAATTGATCCGTTATATTTTTTTTTAAATTACTCATTCAAATATTTGCTTGTAATTATTGTGATAATGATGCTTAAAAATAAATTAAAACCATACACCAATACATTTATACTGATTATCTCAATTGATACTCAAAGACTTATCTCATTTTGATATATAAATTCAGAATTGGTGTACGCTCAAACAGATTTTCTCCAGTTGTCGAGTGAACGCTAGTATATTTATTCACTATTTTATTTCTTTAAAAAAAAATGGCAAGTTCAAGTCATATAGGGCAATTAGTTTTCGATCATTTGCAAACTGATCCGGAAGAAATATGTCAGGTAAATTTATTAAATATTTTTTATTGATTTGCGATGATATTTTCTATATGCTGCTATGGCGATTTTTTTCAAAATATGTCCAATTTTGAATGCATTTTTCTAAAAAAATATTTTAGATCGATGGCTCGACTGGAGAAACAGAGACGCGAAAATCAGTATGGTCCAGATCCATTAAAATGGCCAAACATATGACCAAGTTGGGGCTGAAAAAGGATGATGTTGTAACAGTATGCGCTTACAATCAAAACGATACTTGTCTACCTGTAGCTGCTTCATTCTATAAAGGCTTCATTGTTAACGGATTGGATATGAAGATGTCGAAAAGTGAGTTTAACATATATACTAATTTGCATGCTTTAGGTTCTCAATTATTTTTTGCGATTATATTATACTTTTACGTTAAAATACTGAGCGATTTTTATGCGAGTTCTATTGCGAGAAAATATAATTTTAATACAAGTCATGCATATCATTATATTATTATCAATTAACAATTTGGGATTTAAGATTTTATATTTATATTTTAAACAGCATCTAACATGTGATATATTAAATGTTAGCTATTTATATTATATTTTATTTTATTGATTCAATCGCATTTTTACATTTTGTTAAAATTGCAAAAAAATGTATCTAAATGTATAAATTTAATACACATTTGTAATATAAAATATTGATTTTTCACATAGATAATTAAAAAGTTCTGACGTATGTACATATGTATATATCTATATATTTTTTTCGAGTTTGTATACTGTGCCTTTCAGAGAAAATGTGAGGCCCGGCTCAACTAATATTTTGAGATTTGCGTTTTTCCATTAGCAAATTTGCGTATTATTTTTGCATGAACTTAAATTGAAATTTAATTGATATCTGTGTTCAAAGCTTTAGTTGTTTTGTTTACCGGATATTGAAGTTGTTAATTATCTTGATAAGGAAGTCGATAAAAATTTCATAATCACAATCATAAAAATCTCAAACGTAACAATTAGTCTTTGAAAATATTTTTCTATACTCATAATCTCTTATCATTTACCACTTCATTAACTCGTGCGTAATTTAATGGTGTACAATAAACAATAACGAAGGATGGTCTGATAAATAAGTATTTTTATAATAAAGATAATCACGATTTTCAATCAGATTTTATTTTTCATGAGCTACTACGTTGATTATGTAATTTTTAATCTATATCTTATGAATTCAATATCATCAGATATTACATATTAATAATTTACTATTTTGACGCTGTCGCTTATTTTTGATCAGATTTAATTACTAAATACTAATATTAAAAATAGCACGCTAATTTACATAGCAAAAAAAGTATTATGATCTAACCTAAACATTAAAATAACTAGTTTTCAATAATAGTTTTCGTTTCAATAATAGTTTTCGACATTAATAAATTTTATCTGCTTGCAGATACTGTTATTTTAAATTAAATTGCCCGTAAGATAAGCATTTGACTTTCAGGTAAGCTCCTGTTACGTTGAGAGCTTATGCAGTCACCATTAAATGGGGAATAAAGTTCACGATTTTAAATGAGCGGTTAGACTATTTTTTATTCACAAAATTTAATGCGTTTTATAACGTTTCGGTGTATCTTACTTCATTATGGGTTAACCTAAGCTATGATAATTAACTTGGGTTCAGAGAATTTACGATAATTCAGTGAACGTCACACCTTCCACTTTTATCCAAATCACACGCACGCTGGACTAATACCATCATAATGTATAAGTTGACAACCAGTTACTGTGATATTACATATATACTATTTTTTGTCAAATATATATATATGATGGTAAATTTCATGAGGATCTAAAATGTTTTTTTTTTTTAAATAATTTGTATCACTATATAAAAAAAATATTTCAATAATTTTGAAATGTTTTTAATTACATTTTTTAAATTTTATATCATACATGTAATTGTAGAAACATAAACATCACACAATCGTATGTTCGTGCGACATTTATGACTTGTATGTATGAAAAAATTGGAAGCCATGGCGTTCACTGCGATAATTGACTTTAAAACATGCACAAAATATGTCTGCATATAAAATATAACAATTGAGCTGTTTTTTAATGAATAAAATATTTTTTCCTAGTGGAATTTGAAAATCTACTTCATTACACTAAGCCAAAGATGATCTTCAGTGAAATTGAAAAGGCAGAGCTGTTCCTTGAGCTATCGAAAAAATTAGATTTCGAGACTAAAATAGTGACGTTCGGTGATTCTGGCGATTCCAGATTCCTTGCCGTGCAAGAATTCTACGATAATGATTACACTACAGAAGATTTTAAGTAAGTTTTGTATATAATTTAACAAAAATAAATTGCTCGTATGTTTTGACTGATCATAATATTTTAGAGTAACAGATATAGATCCTACGACAACGATTGCTTACATACTCTGCTCCAGCGGTTCCACAGGTTTACCAAAAGGCGTCATTCATACTCACGCGACGTCTGCAATGCACATGAAGGCTATTCGTGGGTAAGAGTATATTTAATATTTAAACAAAATTTATTTGCATATCGCTTCTACGATCGTATGTATTCCAGAACTTACAACAACCATACACTGCTGCAGTTCTCCTCTCTGTATTGGATTTCAGGAATTGTAATGACAGTGTTCAATCTAATAGCACCTACCAAAAAGATCAATGCAAGACCGTTCACCCCTCAGCACTTTATTGACATGGTAGAAAAGTATAAAGTGAGTTAATATAATTTAGCCATCTGCTTTAAGTTCGAAATATGCCAAAAAAGACAAATCACAAATTAACTGTATCGCCGTACATGTACGGCGGTCGATCTTTCACTGTTTTGAGGTACCCCAGTTAGTTATATATTTACATATGTAACTGAAGAAATAAAAAATATTGTAATTATATAATATTTATTTATAATTTAAATTTTTCTATAAAATATTACAAATTAATTTATAAGAGTACGAAATAAATTAACATAAAAAAATATTTTATATTAATTTTACAAAAAAATTGAAAGCCTCTGTATTGATATAAAAACAATCCACAGAAGCAGAACGAAATATAATAAATACGTAACATAAATTAACAAAATTTAAAAATAGAAAAGTGTTAAAATATTTTGTTAAAACATACTAATACAAAAAAGTAGTAAAATAGATCAAAGCAATACAACTAACAGAATCACTGATGTTTTTATTATTATTGTATTTACTATAAATGCAATATTAAATAATAATAAATCAATAAGAAATTTTTTGATTGAAAAATAATGCAAGGTTTTTTTTAACTCTTTAAACGCCAGCGACTTTTTAATGAGTCATCTGTTATATCTTATTTTAAAATGAAATATAAAATACTTGGTTTACTAATAAATGAAGCTAGTACAATAATTTTTATTAATTTAAAAAATAATTGTAAATAATTCATTAACTTGTTTTAAAAAAATAATCAGTTTAAATGGTTAAAATAAAAATTGTGTGAAATGTGTTTCAAAAAATTTTTTATTAAAATTTTGTTTTCTAGACATGCTGACGGGTGTTTTTCTACATTAAACTTGATATATCATCAGATATTTATGATCGTTATCCATCGGTTGATGGTTAGCACCGCTAGCAATTTGTTTTTTAACTATTCCAATGCAATTTTAATACATTAATATTTATTATCGCTTAAGAAGTATTAAAAAATATTTACCCTTAATTTTTGCAAATATAAAAAGAGCAAATTTTTCTTTTAATTTTATAATCCGCAAGAGTTGATAATTCCGTTAATGTTTTGACTCAAACTAGATTATTTCTGTCAACAATATATTGGGACGAGTGAGCCGTTTCACGTGTCAAAAAATTCCTTAAATATTTTATTTTTAATCTACGAATTTTAATACGAAATTAAGATATAAATAACATAATTAATGAATACTAAAAGTATGAATACAAATAATGGCATGTTTCAGGGTAACATATGCGTCTTTCCACCATCGAGTATGCGAATGATAATTCAACATCCGGGAATTGAAAAGGCTGATTTATCCTCTGTAAAACAGTTCATGTTGACTGGTTCTACCATTGACTTTGAAGACATTAAACAGATGCAGGTATTATATCTTCTTACTTAACAAATATCATATTGAATTCATTAATCTTATTTCAAATGCTTTTACAGAAATACTGCCCCAATGGTAAAGTTATAAATTCTTTTGGTATGACCGAAGTCGGAGGTCCTGTGACTTATACCTTGAATGACGAAACACTCAGAGTCGGATCTTGTGGTAGAGTATTACCATACATTCAAGCTAAAGTAAGATTATATATTTACATACATACGTTTCATGGAATTTAAACGGTGCTGAGTTATAAATTTGCTTTAGGTTGTCGATCGAACCACCAAAGAAACATTGCCAGCCAATAAAGTGGGCGAGCTATATATTAAATCACCATGTATAATGAAGGTAGAGTGACTTTAGCAATGAAATGTGATGTTCTTATCAATCTGACTCACACCCATAAATATTAAAAATATTTAACGAATATGTAGTTTTTTATAACCACATCTTAAAGATCTATTCGAGTAAATATAAATTTATTGTTCAGGGTTACTACAACAATCCTGAAGCTACCAGAGAAGTCTTAAACGAAGATGGATGGATAATAACTGGAGATTTGGGCAAATTTGACGAAGATGGCTATCTGTACATAGTAGATAGGATTAAGGACATGTTCAAAGTCAGAGGATTCAGTGTGAGTATTAAATAAAAACACGTGGGATTGGCCGTAAGAATGTGAAAAGAAGTTTCTTATAGTAGGTTATTCCGAAATAAATGTCGTTTGTAATGAAACATTAAAATCACTTAAAAATGTGTATTTTTATTTTGATGATTTAAAATTTTTTTTTTCTAAAATATAATTTTCTTTGAGAGCGAACCCGGGGCCCTGGAAAACAATGATTCCGGACCTCATTACAAAAATCGCATTTTATGTATTTTTAACAAATAAATACAAAAATTAGCCACCGTTGCGACATATTTTCTGAAATCATATTTTATGCGAAATATTTAAATTAGGCATTAAAAATGATTAAAAATATCTACTCCTCATTTTTATATGATAATTAGTCGTGTTTTATTTTTTGCTGCTCAGTGTTGCCATATAGTGAGTTTCAAGTTCAGGTCAAAAGCAATAAAATCATTTATACTAAGACTTTTTATAACAATATTACAAGTAAAAATCGAATAATGTGCATCTAAACCGAATTGATATTTATGGATATCTTATGAATTATCTACCACTTCACAAATGTTTTCAGTGACTGTAGTTGGCAATTTTTTAAAATAAATTTATACAACATCCAATTTTGTATAAATTGTTCACTTGGCACAACTGATTTAAATTAAAAAATCGTCAATTTGGAATGACTTAATATTTAATTACATGACAATTTTTAACTTTATACAATGTATTAAATATTTTTTTTTTTTGTACTACAAAAAGAAGCTATTTTTTTTAACAAATTGAATGATTTGGTTGTGTTACACACATATTTAAAAAAAAATCTGTTTTGAATGTGAGAAGTGTTATTAAAATTATGTCGTTTTTAGATTGCTCCAGTGGTTTTGGAAAATTTGGTAAATACTTATCCAGGGGTGAAAGACTGTGTGGTCGTGAGCGTCGAAGATAAAGACGAGGGTTGTTTGGCAATGGCTTATATAGTAAGGCAAGAGGATTCTAAAATTTGTGAAGATGAGATACACAATTTCATAAAAGGTAACCAAGCTTCATATAAAAAAATTCGGTTTCGTGACTTAGAGTATAGCATTAAATATTTTATTTTACAGATAATCTGGCATCTTATTACGAACTGAAGGGTGGAATTATCTTCGTGGATAACTTCGAGAAAACTCCCTCCGGAAAAGTCAGCAGAAATAAAATGAGACAATTGGCCAAGACAAAATTTGAAAAATAATTATTTATATAAATGTTATTTTATTTTTAATTTTAATTTTAATGAATTTACTCATTTTTTGTTACACAATTATGACATTGTATTTTATTATTATTTAGTGTTGTTGAATATTAAAACATTTTTAAATAATTATAAACGATATACTATATATTATATTTTATTTTGAAATTATCCCATAGATTATTTTAAATCACACATTAAGTCACCACAGAAAGACCTTCGTAACTTAACCAGGTTATACCATTGCAACCAATAATATTTATTAATTTATTTAGCTTAATAGCCAAATTTACATCAAACAAATTTTAATTAAATATACATATAATATATAACATGAACAGAAAATAAAAATAGGCTTTATGTAATTTATTTCTTAATAAACGAATGTGTTTTTTTATTCCACTTAGGAAACCGGTTACAGTTTTATTTTTGCGTAATATTATTACACGAAATCACACCTCCGTACATAATTATTTTCTTACACCTAACTGTCCTTAATTTTTTTTTATTTTTAGTATTAATTCTATGTATAATACATCTTTATTTCTTATTAAAAACTTATAATACTCTGATAACATATTATTTTCTAACTTATATATAAATACTAAAACATTAATCTTCATTATTTCTTGAACATTTAACCATTCCAATGTATCAATCATACTTCTACATCTAGTAAATCTCTTTTTATTTAAGAATACTCTCATTGCCCTATTTTGTAGTTTTTAAAACATTTGTTTATCTAATTTATTAAACATATCTAATTATGTTGCACAATAATTAAAATGGTGCAATATATCACTATTTTTTATACATATTTTTCCATTTTTTTTTTTAATATATAACTAAAATTAAATTTTTTATTTATAATAACTCCTAAATATTTTATATTATCAACTATCTCTATAATATAGTTATCTATACTATTTTGATATTAATATCTAACATATTTTTATAATTAATAAACATACATTTAGTTTAAGTACATTATTTTTTAACCATATTTATCTACAACTCTCTCAGCATTGTTAAACAATTATCAAATAGAAAGGCTCCAGGAATAGATAAATTTGATAATACATTTAATAAGAACCTTCTTTTTAAAAGTTTTAAGTACTTAAATCATGTAATTCATGCTTATCTCTTGTATATTTCCGAATTATCTGGAAAACGGTGAAAATACATCAGATAAAATACTTGGCAAATTAGATAACATATCAATTTACTATCGGAAAATAACAGGAAATAACTTGCTAAGATTGAATTATCATAGTTAAATGAATCTCTTAATAGCAAACTCAATCATGAACAATTTTATTTTCAAGAACATCATTCGACTATGTATCAATTTAACAGTTTGACAGAGCACATATCCGCCAATTTTAATATAAAAAAGTTCTGGTCTTTTATTGTTAGATATAGAAAAGGCATTTGATACAGAATGGCATGACGGTTTAATCTATAAACTTTTAAAATACAGAGCACCTTATTATATTATCCACATTTTACAGTCAAACATGAAGAATTGGAGCTATGTTTTTTCGCTAAATAATACATTTTTGAAACAAATTTTGAGAAATTAGAAATGTAACTATATTTTTTTATGTTGTCAAATACGAGATAAACTTGAAAGTGTTTTTTTTTTAAATGAAACTAACTATAGATTTATACTAGAATTCCACATTTTAATTCAACAAACATATAACTGAACTCCGGTTAAAAGGGCTTGACGCAATTGTGTCTCTGAAACAATATTTTAAAGAAAAAACAATTATTAAGACCTGTTCAAAATTACGCTTGTCAGTGTGAAGCAAAGCGAGTCATACTAATTTTAATACATAATATACTGTTTTATACCAAATTTGAAACTACATACCAGATATTAAATTCCTACAATTAAAGAACATTGCTTTTATCTTACTGAAAAATACTAAGAAAATTTTTTTTTTTAGTTCATCAATATCAAGAATCAGGGAATACGACCTAACTAAACTTAAACTCAAATACAAACATAAAATATCTACGCACATATTTAATTTAATGCAGTTAAATATGTATAAATAAGCTCACACTGACCTTAACTATATTGCAAGTCTTATGAGCGTATGTATGGTGGGTCGATCGACTCATAACACTAAACGTGTTTTGGAAAAAAAAACTTTTTTTTTAATTTTAATTTTTTTTAATCGGCATCGTAAGTATATTCGAAAGCTCTATTTCGTATCAAAAATTTAAGTCTATATCTTTAATAGGAACCAAATACGAGCGTTAACTATATGCCGAGTCGCATAAAAGCTCGTTCTGGGTCTCGGTCAATACCGTCTTTTTCCGAAAATAAGACATCCTCCGAAAATAAGCCCTAGCGTGATTTTCAGGAGTTTTTGGAATATAAGCCCTCCCCCGAAAATAAGCCCTAGTTAAAATAATGTGAAAAAAAAAATCGTTAAAAAATGCTGTTGATTTATTAAGTATGTTTAGCTGCCCTAATACCTACTCGTATTTCAGAGAAATGTTTGAAACAAAATATTCCGAGAAATTCATTGTTTACCTCTACAGTTCATTTTAAGCAATGCACCAGCACCTGTCAAAATTAATTCTAGGAATTTATCTTAAAAATACAACTAAGGCAGCAGTATGCATTGTGCGACAGTGCAGGTATAACACTTGTTCATTTCAGTCTTGTAAGTCTGATTATTTCCTCATACGTAATTTTATTTTTTATAAAGTGAATAATTTTTATCCTCAGTTAAAATGAGTACAAAACGAAAGAGCTATTCCGTCGAGTACAAAAAGGGAATCGTGGAAGAAAGGTCCAGGGGTGTAAATCTTGTAACCTTCTGTAAAGAGAAGATGCTGGATCTCTGTATGGTTCGCAAATGGCGTGCAGACTACGATAACCTGTGTCAACTGGTGCGCCAAGGAAATGAGAAAAAACGCAGAGTTGGATCAGGTCGGCAGCCGTTATTTTCTGAGTTGGAAGAATGCATCTGGGAATGGATTGCCGACAGAGAGCAATGGCTTTGGTTGTGCGCAGGGCTGATATTCAAAAGTTTGCTCTTGAAACAGCAATTGAATTTAATATATCCACAGAAGAATTTAAAGCATCGTCACACTGGATGGACAACTTCCTTCAACGACATGAACTGTCTCTAAGGAGATCAACAACAATGTTCAAGCTGGAAGACAATGAAGTTGTTAAACGTGCACTTGCGCTTAAGCTTTTTGTTGATGGCATCGATTTTTCGAAATACCAACTCTCCAACATGCTTACTATGGATGAGACCGCGGTATTCCTAGGCCAAGGAGTTCAAACGACGGTTCACCACAAGGCTTTCTCGTCAATTTACGTTCCTTCTACCGGTTACGATAGTGCACGTGTTACCTGTATTTTGGCGATTCGTCTAGATGGCAAGAAAGTATCGCCATTTTTAATCACTAAAGGTAAAAAAGACCAGATTAAACGCATTTCAGGAATTTATGTCATTGAAAGTGAAAAAGCCTGGTGCACCCAAGCAGTTATAAGAAAGTGGGTTGATTATATGCTGCCACCACTGTTGAGGGGTCAAAATAGAGGTTTACTAGTTTGGGATTCAGCCAGTACTCACCGCGCTAAAGACATGAAAAACTTTCTTGCTGAGAGGAAGATTGATCAAATAATGATTCCGGCAGGAATGACTGCTTACCTCCAGACACTTGACATTGCAATAAACAAGCCATTCAAGGATCATTTGAGGATGGAAATCAATGAATATATTGAAAACAGAATGGTGAGAAATCATCGAGGTAATTTTGTAAAACCAGGCTTACAAGAAGTTGTGAATTGGGTAAAAAATTCATGGGACAAAATTGTTTGTGTTTCCAATGCACTACGAACAGGCTACTTAGACAAGAAGTATTCATTTAACGATAGCTATATTGCAAGACATGAGAGATTCGGACCAATGATTTAACAGGAAATGAATTTGGAAGAAAATCAGAACAGAATTCAGAATTTGATCATTTATGACGATGTTCCAGAAGAAGATGACATGACTGTAATTAAATAAATTTAAATTTCTGTATTCTGTGTAAAATAAATAAATATTAAATAAAAATATATAAATATACTTTTATTTTTGCCCTCCCCCGAAAATAAGCCCTAGCGCGTATTTTGGACCAAAAAAGAAAGTAAGACAGTGTCTTATTTTCGGAAAAAGACGGTATGTCGTAAGACTCGGTTTTTATTAAAAAAAAATAATTAAAAATTGTTTTTAAATGCAAATTAAGTTTCTAAACACTTTTTGCATACGACATTTTTCAGTAGGATTTCATTTTGCAAAGTTATGACACTTTAAATTTTTACATTGGCCGCCATTTTAAAAAAAAATTATATATTTTTTTCATACGAAACGTATAGGGGGTTCTATACGATACTAAAAATTTAATTTTTAATCTTTAAAACCAAGCAGTTAAGAGCGTTAACTCTTCTGAAAATCTCAAAATGGCTCGTATGGGGTCCGATCGAACTTATACATCGCTTGTTTTGAAGCAAAAAACTATTTTTTTAATATTTTATTTGGATGTAGTTTAGGCTTTTAAACGTTTCATGTACAGCGATTTTTTCGTTAAAATTTAAACCTACTGAGTTACGAGTGTTTAAATTTTTATACTTGTCGCCATTTTGCAAAAAATTGACACATTGGATTTTTCTAACGAACATATACAGGATGTTCAAGAATTCTATACTGTCACAAAAATTCAACTTTAAGCATATTGTCAGTACCTCACTAGCATGAGGTACCGCAGCTAGTGAGTGTATGAATTCTGGGTTATAAATTTTTTTTTTATTCTTGCATCTTTATTGCTATTTACTGATTGGTTTGGTTTTAAACCATTAAAATATAATGATTGTTTTAATTTAAAATTTAGTTATATTTATGAAAAATATTTTAAAAATAGGTTTGCATTATTATAAACCCCATTGGTTGTGAGCTTATTTAAAAAAAGGCTCACAGCAATTAGATGAATTATTTATATAGGAAAAGTTGACAAAAAACTCTTTGAAGATCTGTTATTATTAAAATTTAAAACAATTTTCACACCAATTTCAGAGTCATCGAATATTATATATATTTAGTTTAGTATTAAGTTTATATTTAATAATATTGTAAACTTTGGTCTGAATTTATAGATTAGTTAACAATTTTGAATTTTCCATATTATTTCGCCTCTATCTATCACTTTTCAAATACTATATTTAGTTTATGCGAATCTACAATCTAACGCATTAAAACAATCAAAATAATATATCGATAAACTTATACTGATTATCTCAATTGATATTCAAAAAAAAATCCCACTATGGTATATAAACGCAACATTGGTGAACGCTCCTAACAGATTTTTTCTGGCTGTCGGGTAATCGCTGGTTTATTAACTTATTATTTGATCCATAAAAATGGCGAGCTCAAGTCATATAGGGCAATTAGTTTTCGATAATTTGCAAACTAATCCAGATGAAATATGTCAGGTAAATATAATAAATATTTTTAACTGATTTGCAATGGCGATTTTTTTTAAATATTTTTAATTTTATATGTCTTTTTATAAAATAATATCTTAGATCGATGATTTGACTGGAGAAACGGTGACTAGAAGAACCATCTGGACCAGATCCATTAAAATGGCCAAACACATGACAAATTTGGGATTGAAAAAGGGTGATGTTGTAGCAGTATGCGCTTACATCCGAAACTATACTTGTCTGCCTCTAGCTGCTTCATTCTATAAAGGCTTCGCTGTTAATGGATTGGATATGAACATGTTGAAACGTGAGTTTAAAGCTATTCGATATATGTATACTTATTTGCATGCTTTAGGTTCTCAAATATTTTTTTGGATTATATTATACTTTTACATTAAAATACAGAGCGATTATTTGTAATAGTTCTATTGCGAAAAAAACATCATTATAAACAAACATAGTTTTAATAGAATTCATGCATATCACTAAATTATTAACAATTTGAGGTTTGAGATGTCATTTTCATATTTTAAACAGCAGTAAAATACGTGTTTTTAGATTGACATATAAGATTTAAATATGTATGATATGTTATGTCTGCTATTTATATTTAATTTTAACATATTTACTCAATCGTTATTTCATTATGCTAAAATTACACACACACATACATATAACTGATTACCCACTCTTATACTTTCATGCCATATTGGCTCCGTTATTATTAAAAAAATGGCTACACTTTGTCTTTTTTAATATTTTTTTAAATTTAATTTTTAATAAAATCGTAATTTAATTTTTTTTTAAATTTTAAATATATAATTTTTAGGAAAATTATTTTTTTATTAAAATAATTTTTTTATTTTTTAAATTTAATTTTTGAAACAATTTTTAAAATTTAATTTTAGTATCTGTAACAAATTTAGTAGAAGTCTAGGTTGACCCGTTTAATAAAAAAAATGAGCAAACTATTTTGTATTATTTTTGAAAAATATTGTCTTTTTGTGCTGCTCGAAATTTTAAGACATGCTTTGCCAATATTGGATAAAATTAAATTAATCCAATAACATTTTTCTTTCTTTTATTTTTTATCAGTTAAAGTTCTTTAAAATATTTTTTTACATAAAACATAAAAATAATTATGTTTTATGGAAAGAGAATATTCGTGATATGGTATAAATAATTTTGATCGAATTTCATCTTTTATATTTTTTTCTCAATATATTGAATTATTAAGTCCCGGGGCAATTGCTCCTCTAGCTCCCCTTCCATGATAGACTCTGGTTGTATCTAATTTATTTTAATTAAAAATATGCCAATCACAATTAACGCCACTTAAATGGATATATGTTGTGTTTTCAACAAAAATAAGACAATCGCAATTTATTATCCTATATTTATGAATATATATATATATATATATATATACATAGTTATTGTAAAACATAAATTCGAATATATATGTTCAATGCTTTTACCGGATATTGTTAATAATATTGATTAGGAAAAACGATAAAAACAATTTATCACCATATTAACTCTTAACGATAGTATACAATAAACAATAAAGAAGGATCGTCTGATTAATAAGTATTGTTATAATAGAGATAATGTTTAATTTTCAATCAGATTATATCTCTCTTGAGCTATATAATTTGTGTATTTTTAAATTTTCGTTAGTTTGGCTTATTTGATAAGATTTAATTATTGCATACATTGGAGATTCTAAATCTATTAAAAATTGCATACGTTATATGATATTTTCTACCACGTTTTTCTGCGCAAGAACTAAAATAGTTTATTTTTTCTTTATCAATGCTATAAAATTTATGAACTAATATGAGCACGTGTTCATTATTATCTAGATAATAAATATATAGATTTCATTGATAGCTTTGTTTTTTCTAATATTTTTACATCAAATTGACCGTGAGATAAGGATTTTAGGTAAATTTCTGTTATATTGAGAGATTATCAAGTTATCAATAAACGCGGAGTATAGTTATCAATCTTAAAAATGGGTCAGTCCATTTCATTAACAACATAATTTTGCTGAATATAAATTCTTCAGAAGCAGACATTGAGTTAACCTGAGCTACACTACTTAAATTAACCTAACTAGATAATATGTATCTATTAAGGTTTTTGAATCGAAATATTTATTTAATCAAATTTTACTATAATTAGCACAGTAGCTTAACAATAAAAATATTTATAGTGAGTTTCATTGTTCTATCAAAATGTATTTTTAATCTAATTATCAAGATCATTTCTTGATCTTTGGAATTTCACAACAGTCACTGTCAGCTCCTTATAAATTATTCGAAATACTTATCCATAGATACGTATTCAATCACTTTAGCATAAGTTTCGTCACGCTTGTTCCACTGTAATCTTGTCTTTCATCAAAGTGGTGACAAAATCGCTCAATGCGGCCTGCTGTCCCCTTTTTATGATAGGGATGGCTGGCGAAGTGAAACGCGTGAAAAAACAATATGCATATTTCCATTACATTAATATTAAAAATTTATTGTACGCTCTCTCTTAAAAAAAAATATAATATTGCAATATGTAGCATAAGTTTGCTTGATCTTTTGTCGTGGACGTATTATTGTTTGGTCAAATGACTTTAAGCTACATGAATCATTACTTTGTTGACAACTAACGGTGATCTCTACATGATTGTTACATAAAACATGTAGTTGTCTATAAACAAAGTTACTAATTGAGCTGTTTTGCAATAAAGAACATATTTTTTCTAGTGGAATTTGAAAATCTACTTCATTTCACTAAACCAAAGATGATCTTCTGTGAAATAGAAAAGGCAGAGTTGCTCTTGGAGCTGTCGAACAAAATGGGCTTCGATACTAAAATAGTGACGTTCGGTGATTCTGGTGATTCCAGATTCCTTTCCGTGAAAGAATTCTACGACAATGATTATACTACAGAAGATTTTAAGTGAGTTTTTTGCAAATAAATTTAATTTAAAAAATAGCAAAGCAATGTTTACTAATAAAATATTTTAGAGTGACAGAAATAGATCCTACGGAAACGATTGCTTACATACTGTACTCTAGTGGTTCTACAGGTTTACCAAAAGGCGTTATTCATACTCACGCAACTTGTGCAATAAACATGAAGGGAATTTGTGGGTAAGAGTATTTTTAAAATTTAAACATATTTAATTTGCATGTTGCTTCTATGTTTGTTTGTATTTCAGATCTTACATTAATTATAACATGATGCATTTCTCCTCTCTGTATTGGATATCTGGATTGCTAATGACAGTGCTCAATCTAATGGCACCTAACAAAAAGATCAACCCTAGACCATTCACCCCTGAGCACTTTATCGACGTGGTAGAAAAGTATAAAGTGAGTTGATATAATATTGTAGCCATTATAGATTATATTAATAAAGGTGCTTTAATAGAAAGTCAAATCGCAATTTATTTATGTTGCTGATTAATGACATTTTTTAAAAAAATAAAAAATAAAAATAACCCTAAATCGTTTTGCATTCTACATATGCGTAATTTATTCTTATCAAAGCAGGTCCTTAGATCACCAACGCAAAGATAAAACCGCCGGCCGGTTAGAGTAATAGAAAATCGCAAACATTTAATAGTCATTCAAATACTTTCAATCTTCCGAGAAAGTATACATATTTTTAAATAACTGGCACGAACACATTCGGAAAGGTTTCTTATCCGAGTGTCTTTTTTATTACAAAATTTGAGTATTTGAGTATTAAAAAAGTGTAAACAATTTTTTTTGTTATTCCCAGAAGTATGTATATTGTTGACACATTAAATCGAATGGCAAAAAATACTATAATTTTTGACACATTAAATCGTTTTTTTTTAATTGTTGTTTTATAATTGCCTATAAATTTTCAATTGGGTTCAGGTCACATTTTCTTTGAGATACGCTATTATTTTTTATTTTAATATGTTCGACATTTGATTAGATCTCTCTATGATTTTGGGTTTGTCTTTACATAACCGAGGCTAACGTGCAATTGAGGAGGCATTACCACAGATGCACTTGATCATAAAAAATACAATAGAACAAGCTTTAAAGAAAGAATAAATTTTAATAATAGAATTTGTGAAATATTGCTTATGAAACATTTAATTCCCCACAGCATGTGAAAATTGCTATGGTGTTTTGTAATAAATCAAAACCATTTTTTAAAGTAGCGATGGCGTTGTCTAAAATGTTTAAAAAAATATTTTAAAATAATATCATCATGTTTTCATAAGGAAATATTAGTTTTAATGTTCGAGTTCGAGATAAAAATTTTTTGCAATCTTTTCGGTCTCTAGCAAAATATTTTTAAACTTTAAATCACTTCTATAATCAGTAAGAAATTTAATTGAGGAGGAAATATGAGATATAGCTTTATCTAAATTTATTTTTTCTCATTGTATTGCTATATATATCTTAACAAATAATTACAGAACAAGCAAACATAAAATTTAAAATGCTCTTGAGTAAGATTTGTGCTTCCGATTTATTTTCCGCAATTGTTGCGGTTTCGATTGATTGGTTATCTATAATTAAAAAACTTTCTATTGCTTCAGTTATTTGTTGGCATTTTAACAGTTTAAGTGAGTCTATTCGTCTGGACCAACGAGTTTTTTTAATATGTTTTTTTGGGAAGACCCTTTAGTATGTTTTATTAACACATGCCATCTCTGATAATAAAATTAATATTGATATCAATAAAAAAAATATGATACTAAACGCCGAAATTAATAAATATAAAAAAGTAAGAATATTAGTAAAATTATTAAATTGCATTCTGCAGATTGACATGTGCATCATGCCTCCATCGACCATGCGAATGATAATACAACATCCAGGAATTGAAAATGCTGATTTATCCTCTCTAAAACAGATCATGTTGACTGGTGCTACCGTTGACAATGAAGACATTAAACAGATGCAGGTATTGTATCTTCTTATTTAACGAATATAATATTGAATTCATTATGCTTATTTCAAATGCTTTTACAGAAATGCTGCCCCAATGGTAAAGTTGTAAATTCTTTTGGTATGACTGAAGTCGGAGGTCCTGTGACTTATACCTTGAGTGACGAAACAGTCAGAGCTGGATCTTGTGGTAGAATAATACCACACATTCAAGCTAAAGTAAGATTATATATTTAAATACATACGCTCCATAGTCTTTAAACGGTGCTGAATTATAAATTTGTTTTAGATTGTCGACCGATTCACCAAAGAAACATTGACAGCCAATAAAGTGGGCGAGCTGTACCTTAAATCACCGTGTATGACGAAGGTAGAGTGACTTTAGCAATGAAATGTGATGTTTTGATATGAGTTTATTTTTATTTTTGACTCACACTCATAAGTATTAAGCATATTTAACGAATATGTAGTTGTTTATAACCATATCTTAAAGATCTATATACGAGTAAATATAAATTTATTGTTCAGGGATATTACAACAATCCGGAAGCTACTAAAGAAGTCCTAAGCGAAGATGGATGGTTAAAAACTGGAGATATGGGAAAAATTGACGAAGATGGCTATCTGTACATAGTAGATAGGATTAAGGACATATTTAAAGTCAGAGCATTTAGTGTGAGTATTAAATAAAATCAATTTCATCTGTGTGTGAAAAGAAGAAACATTTTTTTGTATTAGGTAATCTTGAAATGAAACATGGTAAATTTTTAAATACACTAAAGTACGACTGATCAGAATGTTTTTTATAACATAAAACAAATTAAATAAATTTTGTTAAAAGATTAATTTCACAGTAAAAATATATTCGAATTGCATGATTATCATAACCTAGTTCTCGTGAAAAATGTGTGGAATATTGACATTAAAATTATACTGTTTCTTAGATTGCTCCAGTGGTAATGGAAAATTTGATCAATACTTATCCAGGGGTGAAAGACTGTGTGATCGTGAGCGTCGAAGATAAAGACGATGGTTGTTTGCCGGTGGCTTTCATAGTAAAGAAAGAGGGTTCTAAAATTTGTGAAGATGAAATACACAATTTAATAAAAGGTAACTAAGTTTCATAAAATATAATTTAGTTTCATGACCACGAGTGTAGCTTGAAATACTTTATTTTACAGAAAATCTGGCACCTTATTATCAATTGAAGGGTGGAATTTTCTTCGTGGACAACTTGGAGAAAACTCATTCCGGAAAAATCAGCCGAAATAAAATGAGGGAATTGGCCAAGACGAAATTTAATAATTAATCATATTTTAACTTAATTTTGTAATTATGCAAATGTTATTTAATTTTACATATTTAAATTAGCAAATAATATAATATGTATGTTATTATTTTATTTTAATAAATTTAGTAGTGTAGTACCGAAGGCTTTCTTTAAATTGTTGGTAATAGAACTGATTTTACCTTCAAATTTTACAACCGATTCGATGACATATCAGGGCCATTCACATAATATTTTTGAAAGTTTTGCTGCAATTATTTTGAATATGGATTGACTTTTAATTTAAATTGTAGACCTTATATGAAAAAATGTCAATGTCCACTTTTCAAGCTCCATTAAGGAAAAATTTTTGAAAAACCATCATTCTCACAAAAAAATATCACGTCCTTAACATTTGTGGTTCTTTACATTAAACTGACTAAACAATGTTTGTATAAATTTAAAACTTTAAAATATAATTTTTATGTCTTATATTAAACATATAGTATATAAACAGCGACGGCACGATTTTAGTTACGTACTGTAAACGAAAAATGTTAGTAAGGTAAATAAATAGTAACCTTTGTAATTTTAGTTCGAAATATACAAATCAGAAATCCGCAGTTCAGAATTTAAAGCGACGGAAACAGTAAGTATGAGAATAACGTATTTGGCTGAAGTCAAAAGACAAGCTGATACTTTCAGCAAATAAATTCAAATAACACGTGAATCGTATTTGTATTTACATTCCGAAAAGTATCGAGAGTAAATACTTCAAAATATTTATTTTTTCGTTTAAGTGGTATTTTCCAAATAACATTTTAATAAGATTTTATTGCAAACACGACATAGTCTAATGATAAATCATTATCTGTTTCCTACACAATATTTTACATTGATCGGTAAATTTTTCTTTCTCTGCCGACGCACTGTGGGGTATTTGTCTGATCTGGGCGGCCAAAATTATTTCACTTTAGTTGATTCCATAAGTGCTCTTAGTCAAATATATAAAATTATAAGTGTTAAAAAATACATTATAGAAAAAAAAAATTAAAAAAAAAAAGTTTTTTTTTAAAAAAAAAACCTTTTTTTTTTCATGAAATAATTCATGCAATTTTATTTTAATTAGTATTTATTAAATTGTAGGCCCGAGGAAGAGGAATTCCGTGTTGAACAGTCGTGCGAATTTCGCCGCGTCAAGTGTTAAAAATAAAAAATAAATTGTATATGTCACAAAGTTTGATATTTGCTGTGTTTTTAACAAGAAAAAGTATTTGGCTAGTATTTTATCATACTCGGTATCGTTTTCATTTTTAAATATGTGAAAATTTGGTGATTCTAAACAAATTTTTATTTTATTTTATTAGTACGCGACCCACAATTTGAGGTTTACTGATTTTACCACCGTGATCATATTATAAAAAAATAACAATCATTATAAAACTGTATTTTAAATTTGACGTTAACACGTCACCTAATTAAAAAGTTATAATAGTTTAAAACGTTTAGGTCCTAACTTTCGCGACTAAGCCCCGTCCCATTTTTAAGAATAATGGTATGCAATGTATTAAAAACCGCAAAAATCCGCAGCCAATTTTACATGTATCATAAAGAGAAAGACCTAAGCTTTAAATTGTATATAAAATCTACATTAAAAAGTGGCGGAAAATATAACTAATGAACTCAAAATTGGAAAAAAAAAAATAGGAAAAAGTACTAAAAATGGTACTTATTCAAAACAATATTGTGTGTTTAATATGACAGAAACTGCAACAAAGAGCTATGAAAGGTAGAGACACTTACCTGCTTTATCACAATCAATAGTTTGGATTTTTAACTGTACTCAAATAAAATAATATACGCGTATGCAATCGATGCGTGCACTCGAAGGGATGACTGACTTCCGACCGATCGTGGGGGCGCTAGCGTTATGCAAGGAGTGGGGAAATTGTTGATTATTTTGCGCAAAATTATCAGCTTTACAGAGCAACTTTTTTTTTACCTGCTCTTCAATTTTTATAATCAAATTTTTGTCGCCCAGATCGAGCAAATACCCCACCGTGCGACGCGACATAACAAGGACAACCGAGTCATTTTGCTGATCCTCGCTTGTATGTAATAAACCGGGCTTGGGTTGTTTTCAACTATGCAAATATTATTTTAAAAAAATAAAAAAATTAAATCCCGGGTTATTTTTTTGAAATTCCCGGAAGCTTACAGGATGTTGTAGCTGTGAGTCGCTAATGGGCCGGTAGGTAAGGGGCTATGCTCGATCATATGGAGCGGGTGGTAATATCCGTAGTACTCTTACTTCCTAATCGTGAATGTGGATGTACTATATGTTCAATTAACACGGCTAAAAACAATAGTCACACGCGAAGCGAGTAAATCGCCCAGTGTGCGACGTCCCGAAAGACACGGCCCGCTTCGGCGGAGGCGCAAGTAACAGTAACCGCTTTGACAGGGCAACGTTCTTGTAGCGGTAAAACCGAATCCAGCGATTCGGTGTCAGTCTTCGCCCCGCCGCGGCAGGCGCTGCGCGTGCAGCTCGCGCGCGACAGCCCCTCCTAGCAACGCATTCCCTACGGTGAAAGCTAAAGAAAGGGGCAAAGAAAAAAACAACACCATGGCCGACTTCGCCGTCTAGCGCCGAACCGCTGGTGCCATTTTACTTATTTGGAAGAAAATTTCAAGTCAAGGTCGCGACGCAGTTTCGCGCCACTGTGCAAAATTTTGTGAAAAGTCTTTAGTTGCGGCGTGCAAAAATAACATGTGGAAAATTCCACAGTTCTGAATTGAGAAAAAATCATAGTATTTTGGTAAGTAATTAAATTTATTTGTGCAACATATTTTTTTATTTTATTTAATTTTGCAAAAGCGATAAAACTTTTAAAAATAATTAAAATAATACACCATATTTTTTACGCTTTCGGGTGACATTAAAACATACAATTTACGATACTCAAACAAATATTAATATTAATGATCCTGATTTTTTAAAATATATATATAGATATATACTGACACGTCTAGACCGATTTAATACCACGTAAATATATTTTATTAAAGTGATATTGTGAATATAAAACGTCTATTTGTCACCATGATGTCATTGAGAGTCGTCGAACCCGTGGGCCCATTTGAAGGCTATATGCCATCATTCACCGCCATTTTGCCATTTCTCATCGCATAATTTTCTTCTTGTGGTTTCGTCACCTAAAAAATCGTGACCGTGAGCCAACCATGGAATAATTTTCAACTTTATAATATTAAGAAATAAGGGTTAAATTTGAGATATCCAATACCGTTTACAATACCCATAGTCAGTCACTCCCTACTAGATGTCCGAACATCTAACAAACACACACATAAATGCGATTTGCATTCACATCTTCACTGCTAGATTTAATTTTCATTTTTTATGCTTAACTGTTTTGAGCAGAATCAAAGCAGCAGTTGAAAAGACACTTGAACTACGCGTTAAAGAACTAAAATGGCTCCATTATAAGAGTGAGAGTACCCTTCTAATTGCTCTACCATTCAATTTTTAAGCTCTCAAATGCAACTTATAATCGTATACTACTTAAAAAATAATATACAGATTTACTGAAAATATAATTCATAAAAGATCCGTGATTTTTTTTGCACTTTTATTTTTATTATATAGCGTTTTAATGGTTCGGTGATTATTGCACAAACGAAAATTCTGATTATAGATGATCAATATGCACATATTAATTATCTATGTATATCTAAGAATACATCACTTTAAAATTATATTAAAAATCAATAAGAATTAAAGAATCAAAAACTCTTTTCCTTGTTCTAAATAACCATGCGGAAGATAGTTATAAAATTACGCACTGTCAAAAGACAGATACTGAAATATATAAATAAAAAAAAATATAATCCAGAAAAATATCTCAAATTATCAAAAAATAATTCGAGTTTAGTGATGATGATGACTAATATATTAATATTTTGGTTCGACGATTATTACGCAAACAAAAATTGCGCACAGCAAAAATTCTGATCAATATGCAATATACGGCAATATATATAAAAAAATAATGTCTGTTTTTATCACATGTCAATATGATTTTAAATTTAAATCCTGTTTTAAAAATAATTCACAGATATATTAGTAATTTAAATTGATATGATACACTTACGTTTCCTGTAATTTTAATGCATAAGAATAATGTAAAGCAGTTGGAATTAAAATAAAATATATTTGACAATATATATATTCATAATTTTCGCTGTATAATATTTTCGTGTGCGTAATGATGCTCCGCAAATAATACGACTGTATGATCCCGTAATTCTTATTAAATGTTTTGTTTATATATACTTATCCAGTTTTGATGTATGTTTGAATAAATATTAAAATTTATATTCAACAAAAAATTACAATTCAAAAAATTACAGTTTTAATGATTCAGTGATTATTGCGCAAACGAAAATTACATTTATCATAGATAATCAATATACACATATATGTATATTTAAGAATACGTCAATATATATAAAAGAATAATGTCTGTTTATATCAAATATGGCAATATGATTTTAATTTCTTTCATTTCCTAAAATTACACAAATTTTTACTTTAAAATAAAGAAAAATATAAAGCAGTTGGAATTAAAAATAAAGTATAAGTGACAATTAAATGATGTATATTTAGAAATTTCGCTGTGTGCGCATTTTTATTTGCGCAATAATTCAATCACTAAATTAATTTTGTGTTTTCAGCAGTGATTAAAAATATCATATAATGTCAATCAAAATCAGAATAGATAATAAAATCAATGCTTATGTAATTATCATTTTACAATTGAATAAACAAATATTTTTGTTAACTATATTATCAATAATTACAAGTCTTAAAAAGTAAACCTTTAAGTTATAAAACAGTAACTCATTTATATAAGATGATTGAAATTTTATAATAATTACTGTCGTTCTCAATCTGGCCACTCAGCGAACGTGACTACTATATAGTCAATAATAATTGGCTGTTGAATCGATCGCGGTCTGGACCAAATCGGAGGCTGTTGATCTGTGCCGATTTTTTACCATCTTAGAAAAACCTAATACGTTGCCATGGCGATGAAGCGTAGCGAATCCAAAAGCTTCGAATGCAATCAATTTTTGGTACAATATACTGTGAAATATCGAAACTAGCAACCTTAACAGTTGACCAAAAATGAATTCTGTAATAATTTGAGGGCAAAACTAAATCTAATAAAAGGAATAGAGTTATTTTATAAACACGAAAGGCTAAATCTACAATGAGGCTAATACCCGCTGGCATTCTTTGAAGTATTTTTATATTTCTAATTTACATCATTGATTTTCTAGACTTTTTTACAAATAGTATTTTTAAGGTCATCTATAAAAGGAAAATTAAAATCAATGACTCTAAAACTGAATCATATAAAAACTAGTATTACAGATATAAAATATACACACGGAAAAATTAGACTCTTCTGTACAAATATACAAGAAACTCCTGATTTAATTTATAGAAAAAACATATATTATCTTAACTTAAATAAACGCTTTTATACGTCTTATGTCAAGTATTATTTTAACAACAAAATATTTACAAAAGTTATGTAAAATAAATAGTAAAAATTAACTAAAAAAAACACTGCCATTCACAAATACAAAAAAAGCAATACCTTGCATATATGAGATCACTAAAACTCAAATACAAACCGCGCGAAGAAAAAGTTGCGCCCAGGGCAAAACCTTAAAAATAGTACTGATAAATGTTGTGTTTTATGTATAAAAATATAGAATAATATAAAGTAAGAAACTGAATTTGAATATGAATTTTCCGATTTAAATTTTCAAAAGTATACCCAAATTCTTTAGTCTGATATGAGTTAGTTTATGTTTATTGAATAATTTTTCAATTAAAATGGCGGTTACTGGTATACTTATAAAATTGCATATGCTTCCTCTATATATGTTAAATTAATTGATGGATTTTTAAATGGTTCATCTTTTGAAAATTCTCATATAAAGGACGGAACATTTTTTTGCACTAACAATCCCACTTAAAAATTCGTATGTAATATTTAATTGTAAGATACTCAATTCAGATTTATCTAGCGATATTGTATTAGAACCATTATGAAATCTAAAATATTGTGACACTTTCTAAAGTCTTTCGAATTTCCACTTTAGTTGCTTGATTATTGTGTCAACAGCGTCTGTGTATGTATTACGAAATTTCTCAGCTTTATTTAAATTGCAATATTCATCAAAAGCTTCATATACACATTGATTCGGAAATTTTCGTTTCATTTTTCCAAAAAATATAGGATTTACCTCCCTCTCCTTCACCTCCCCTTGGAACGGCTTCGCTCCAACATAAATGTATCATACACAACTTAATCTAATAAATTATCACAGTTTATAAGTTACAAGTATAAGTTGTTATTGATATCTTAATTATATTTTATAAAATTATAAACTTTATTCTAAATTCATATTATTATTATTTTGCCTCTATCTACCACTTTGCAAAAATTATATTTAGTTTATGCGATTCTACAATCTGTGCGAACAGACGTTTTATCATTATTAGATTATACACATAAAAATACCATCCTTGAATATTTTATAAAAACATATTATGGTAGCTCTTATACACATTTAACATTTGATTTACATAAGCAAATCATTAAGAATAATTTACGTAAAATAATCCGCAATTTTAATTACGTAAGTAAATAGAATATTTTGCAATAATTTTAGTTGAAGCTTTATTTGAATAGCACCTTTATTTTTTTTTAATTAATAATCCTAAAATCGAGTTTCTTGATTTTAACGATTGTTATTTTTTAAGTTATTAATTATTATACGTAATATTTTGCAATTAAAATGGATTGTTGTTTAATATGTTCCTTATAAAGCACATAATTTATCCATTCCTTAAATTTAATTAACGTCATTTTTATAAGTTCGTAATAAATTTAGTAAAAAGCCAAACCAAATAAGAGTATTAGCGAATGAATAAAAAACATCGTTTTTATTTTTAAGAACCTTGCATATTTGTTTTGGTGTATTGAAGTATATTTGTATTTTAAGGACTCTTGCTCTTAGCACTTAAAAGGTTTATTGCATATGTGGATTCAGGTATATATGTATTTATAACATAAATGTTAAGGTTAGCTAAGAACGACAACGACCTCGGTAAAATTTCTGAAGAAGCCCACGCGTTTCGCCAACACAGATTATCCAACTTCTCGAATGTCCAAATATGTGCTGAGCGAATCGAAATCGAAATTGAGCAAATATAATGTAACGCCTCCCTTTTTTGTTACATGTGTATGTATCTCATAAACATAAGATAAGAAGATGCAATAATATTGTATAAAAAAATTAAAATGTATATTTATTTGGCTTTTGCATTTTAGAAAGAGTGTAATGGTTAATACATTTATTGTAGTATTATTTTACAACGTTAATTTTGATTTAAATTTATTTTTTGTATGGCGAAAATGTATTCAAAAAAATAAAATGGGGCAAAATATTTAGGAGCAAGAATTCAAGTAGATGTTGTTATATATGGATTTTGAGAAGGCGTTCGACAGTTGCTCATAAGTTATTATTACGTTATATTTACATAATATTTTTTATTTCTATAGAAAATAAAACCAAGTGCAAAATAAATAAACATTAAAATTTTTTTTAAATTTTATAAAAAAATATTGAGAGCCTCTGATTTGATATAAAAATCCAGAAAAGTCGAATAATATATAAAATATATGTACCATTAATTAACGAAATTTATTAATAAAAAATTATTAAAACACAATATAGTAATAAAATAAATCAATGCAGTTACTCATTGAGAAAGACTCATTTTTTATATTATTTACTATAAATGCAATATAAATAATACTAAATAAATAACAACAAAAATACTTATGGAAATTACATCACTCCCAAATTAAAAAATGCGTATAAATAGCTCACTACTTAAAGCACTGCATATTGTTTTATTTAATAAATTATTTAATATTATTAAATTTTAATATTGTATGATTTTTTAACTATTTTTAACTATCGTGATGCATTGAGATATCTTACTAGATCTTAGTGATCTTACTTTAATTTAAATACATAAATAACATAAATACAGAATGCACATATGCACATTTTTAACCCTTGCACTTCAAAAGTATTTTTAAAATTAACAATAATTATATGTAATATAATACAAGTAAAATTATGATAATTCTTTAAAGTGTACGTTATACATTTATTTAACTAACTATTAAAAAAAAAAAAGTGTGTTACTTTTTGAAACAATCACCTTAAAGTTTCATGTTCTTAAATATTTATAGGGATCTGATATTGAACATAAATTGTAATTGAAATACCTAAAAAATTAACATTATAGGAAATAAAATATTTTACCAAAAAATAAATTTTGGAATGAAAGCTCGTAACTAAAAAGATTTTTTATTAGGAACATAAATTATTCCCATATTTATGATTACTGTAAAAATAATTTGATTAATTGTTTTCAAGTTATATGTTTTGGTGCATAAAAATTGGTTTCTTAAAATAATGTGAGCAACCCTTCCATAAAAAAAATATGCTTATTGTGATATTTGTGCAATTTAACATTTTTATATCAGATTGATAATTGTCCTTATTTGTTACATCTATCAATAGTAGGTGAAAAAAATAAAAAATACAATTCAATGCACTCGATATCTTATAAAGATCTATTTTTGCGATAGAATTTTATCATATATAGTATGAATACTGTCATTTAATAAAATCAGTTCAATTAATAATATACTCAGATTTTAACTAAAACATTCGGTGACCAGATTATTGCGAAAACAAATATTGCAGACGAAAATTCTGAACATATGTATATATAATACATAGGTAATTATTTGATTGTCAAATACATTTTGCTTTTAATTCCAACTGCTTTATATTTTTATAAAAAAAATTGTGTTATGATAAGAAATATAAGTGTATCATATAAATGTAAATTACTAATGTAATTGTAAAATATTTTTAAATTAAAATCATATTTGTTTTTTTTTATATATTGACTATTATTAAATATACATATATGTGTATAAAGATAATCTTAGATCAGAATTTTTGCTGTGAGCAATTATTTTTGCGCAATAATCACCGATCAAAAATATTAATATATGTCATCATTATAAAGAAATTAAAATTATTTTTTTGCCAATCTGAGATATATTTCTGTACTATCTATAATTTTTTTATTTTATTTTTTGCTTTATTTCACTCTCTATTTTTTGACAATGAGTGATTTGATAACTATTTCATGTCTTTCCCATAGCTATTTACTACAAGAAAAAAGAACAAAAATATTTTAAATACAGTTAATGTTGCTAGTTAATTAGTAAACCTTGTTAAAATATATTAGGTATATGTTTTTTTACGATTATTGACAGATTAGTTCCTAAACTATTACTATTTTTATATAGTTTTCACGTATGTTTTTTTATCATACTAGTCTTCAACTATTCGTAGTTTTTAACTATTCGAATATTTAATAAAGTTCGAATATATTCGTAGTTTTTTCTTGGTTTTTATCTATACTAATTTATTTAGTCAATTAGCACAAAAAAAACTATTAACTGCCTGTAAAGTATTATTTAATTAAAAAATAATTATATGTTTCTATTTTTTAAGCTTTCAGAATCTTATAAAATATGCCTAACATAATTCCTTGCAAATTACTGAGCAATGAAGAGGGCAAAAGTTAAATTCTAAATTTATTATTTTACATAATTTTTGCTTAAGGACGTCAAAAAGCCAAGCAAAAAGCTAAGCACAAGCGTTAAACGATAATAAAAGGCGAGCCTTTCCAACATTTTGCTTTATTTAACGAACGAATTCTGCGAATTTCGGTCATAGTAGATACGGCCGATAAATATTCTATTCACAAATGTTGTACTTAAAGTATTTTTTTTGTTGAGAAGAAGTGTCTCATGTCTTGCATTTTGAAACAAAATAAAAGCGCATAAATACGATGGATTTTGTAGCGGCACTAGTCACTCAGATATATTGAGAGAATAATCGAAAGTTGCGAAACGTCTATTTGAGGTTCACACGCAAACCAAACCTAATAAACGTTCTAAAACTAATTATAGTGTTGAAGTCCAAAATACAAATTAAACCAATTTCACAGGGGTAAATAATCAGAAGAAGAAGTATAGACGGACGTAGCATATCGCTAATTGTGTCATAGATATTATATGTTAGCTGTCCTTGCCGATTATTATGGACTTCTAATATAAGAGGGCTGATCAAAATGTATTCAAACCGAATTTTGGTCAATAGGAGAGTGCAAAAAACAATTATCCCTTCTCAGAAGGCAAAAATTCACGTCAAAAGTAATAAAATCGTGTCGGTGTCGTCGCAGTGGGAACGCTCGGTAACGAGCGTTCCCACTGCGACGGCGACGGCACGATTTTATTGCTTTTGACGTGGATTTTTGACTTCTGAGAAGGGATAATTGTTTTTTGCGCTCTCCTATTGGTCAAAATTCGGTTTAGATATGCTTCATTTGATTCTCAACTTTTGTAGAGATTTTAAAAAATATCATTCGAGTCGAAAATCTAACGAATATTGGAATACATTATTGAGAACCCTACATTTTGATAATACATTTTTTTAATATTCACTATAAATTTGTTTTTTAGAAATAGTGTGATGATTTATATACATTTATTGTAGTATTATTTTAAAACGATATTTTTAATTTAAATTTAATTTTTTATAGCGAAATAATATTCAAAAAAATAAAAAGGTGACATATTTTATTTTCAACAAAAACATTGACAAAATATTTCAGTGCAAAAATTCAAGTAGATGTCGTATATATAGATTTTTTTATTTAGACAAAGTTTCTCATAAGTTTTTAATAAAAAAATCGGATGATTTAACTCGGTTTAAGCGATGGCGGTCGATTGTCGAAAGAGTGTATTTCCCTTTGGGTGTTCCTCAAGTGTCCAATCTGTTCTTTACGTTATTTAATAATGACAATAATACTGCAGTTACAAGTATTATTTTCTATACAGATGATTTAAATCATTTAAATGCATACGATCTCTACAAATTGATTTAGATTTCTTTGGACACGTGCTTCCTTCGATCGTCTGTTCTTTTGTGTCGAAAAGTGTCATATTGTATCCTTTTTTCAATCCTGTTTGCCATCAAATTATTCCTACGATCTCAGTAGAAACATTTTGGCTAGAGAAACTTCCACTATAAATCTCTAAATCTCTTTTCGAAGCAAGTGAAGGTTTTCTCTATGCGTACACAACGTCTACAATAAATCAAATTTGTTATGAGCGTTTCACTTTGATGATATTTTTATTAGTTATAAGTTATTAAATATGACACTTAAGTTTGTAGCATTCTTGAATCTGGTTTAAAAATATCCGAATAACTCCTCAGATCTGAGCTATGTTGGTCTGAGGGACTCCATAGTATTTTATTTTCTAATTTCTGTTAAGCAATACAATTTACGAAGCTGTTGCGCATTTTTGTTCCAAATATGAGTTCTCTAAGTCAAACATCTTTCAAGTTCAATCTCTAAATATTTTTCACAGCTTGATATTGGGATTGCTTTACCATTAAAGAAGACCGGAAAAAGTGTTTTTGCTTAGCTTGAAGATAACATAAAGTGATTTGTTATAATTGGCTTTGATCCACCATCTCCAGAACTATGCTTGTATCTTGATTAAATGATATTGTAATCTCTTTGCTGTTACTTTCGGCTTTATGCTCTGATGCCGTGATAGTTGTATCGTCTGCAAAACTTGCTATTCTTGCGTCATTTTAAATTAAAAAATTACACTCGAATTTCAAATTATAATTAACTAAATGTAAATAAGATGAAACATCAGCTGCATCACTGATTGAATGAATTGGAGTGTTTGGTTGTAATAAGAGTAGCTCGTATATTTTAAAAACATTACTTAATGTTACAAATAAAATTGAATTTTAAAGGTATTTATATGTTAAAATATGAAATTATTGTATTTATTTTTATTGTTCAGGTCATGAGCCATGACTGACTACGAGCGCATACAGCGCTCCTGCTTGAAGCGCTGCGAACCATGGGAAGATCCAGATTTTCCGGCTACCCAGTCATCTGTCTTCTACCACCAAACGCCACCATTCCAGTTCGTCTGGAAGAGGCCAAAGGTATGCATAAATATATTTATTTTTAGGCTTAGATAATTATTTTTTTAATCATCATTTTTTTGTAAACAACCGTGTCAGATACAAAAAATATTTAATAGGTAATTGTACCTTTTGTCTTAAATTAGTATTAAAAATATCCTCAACTATTTGCAGTCCTAATTCTAGAATAACTAAAAAAATGTTTGGGGATACTAAAGGTATGATGAAGGGGAATCGATGTGACAAGCTTATTATATGTATGTGTGCGTTTATGGTGAATCTTAATATTGAACTAAGTCATGCGATTTATTCGTTCAGTAACATGCGGTATCAGTCACAGTCTAATTAAATATTCCCGATTCAATTTGTCCCTAAAATCAATGTTTTAGGTTATATTTTATTTGTCAAATATTTGTATTACATAATAATTAAGAACCTCAATCTCACGTTTTTATAGAGCGTTAGTCAGTTAAGCGGATAGTTAAAATTAACTGGGACGCTTTGATTGGATATAAACGTCATGCATTCCGCGTTTGTGGATTAAATTTCTTAATTAACACGGAACGTCGACAAAAAATATTATTAAACATGTAAGCCATTATTGACACACTCTTATTTTCGTACAGTAAACCACGGTTATTTATATTATTATGATGTTGCAATAATATTTTATAAAAAAAGGAGATCGTAATTTGGAATTATTTATGATCCATTTCCTACTATTTTAAGTCTATATTATTTTAAAATTTGCTCCTATTTTTAAATGAAATTAAATAACTATGAAAGCAATGAAGTAAGAGAGGAGAATATGTCTTCTGGCCTAAATTGGTTTGCGAAATTTCACGCCGCGCGGTTCAACTAATATTGAAATTAATTTGTAAAATAAGTATTTTTTTAATTTACGCTACGAAATAAAATTCGCTTCATAATTGCATAAAAATATCATATCATAGATTCATAATTAAATAATATATAACATCCATAAAGCAAGATTGTCGACACCACCCCTTAGAAAATTTAAAAAGTGCTTAATCGAGTAGATGCTACGCCAAAAATGTAATAAATTGTATCATATATAAGGACAATATATACTTCGCTTTACTTGACTTCCAGATAATGAAGCCATATTTAAAAAGTATATCGTACAGAATGCAAGCCACCTATAAATTATTTTAAGTAACACGCGCTCCATATAACGAAACCGAGCATCCTCGAAATTTAATCACAAATTTTGGTGTGGGGTCTAAAATTTTTTTATCCATGCTCGATTTTATTAGTATTTATGCTAAATGTAAGAAATGCAATGAAATTATATTTTTACTATTAGAAATACAATTTGACAAGTTTCAGGTAAATCATATTCGAATAAGGTCCGCCGGAAAATCGTAATATTAATTAGAAAAATCTAAATAAATGAACTGATGTAAAATATTTATAATATTAAATTTGCGAATGCTGTTTAACCCCAAACGAATGTTGAAAAACTACAGCTTATTTCGATTTGGTTTATTCGTTTAGATCAGGCTTGGGTTTGAACAGCATATAGACATTTTATTTATGTATTTTTCAGTGAATCTATATTTTTACAAAAAAATTATTTAAAAGTCAATTTCAGTCAAACTTTATTTTTTTACTGTGCAGATGATATGGTACACGTATGTTTCGAAAATTTTTGCCTATTGCAAGTGACGTGTCGCCCTACAACTATTTTTTTAAATTAAATTTCGCGTTGTGCATGATTTATAATTGACGTTTTTTGTAGAATTAAATGTTAGATGAATCCGGTGAAAATGTATACCAATATGATTTTTCTAAAAAATAAATTTACATACACTGTAAATATGAGAACGTACTATTTTTTTTCCAATTTAGAGGTATTTAAGAAAAATAGTTTTTAGATCACTTTAAAGCGTGCTATAATTTTAATTTTATTTAAGATAATTTAATAGGATTTTCAGAAACTAAAAAATGACTTCTAAATCATGACAGCATAATTCACATTAAACAAGTAAAAAAATTACATGATACAATATTCCTTTCAAATTTTGCTAACTTTATTTCGTATTGTTTGCTTTGTATTTTTTATAACAGAAGAGGTCCATTGCTTTAAATTAACCATTATAAAAAAGTCCATTGAAAATTGGTAAGAAACCTTATATAGTACTTTGAATTAACTTTTTATTCAATTGATAACTGGGGTAAAAACTTCTGTTCAAAAAAATATCTGGGAGAGCAACTGAACTTACTGGAACGTAGTTGGTTACATAACGCAATTATAAAATAAAGTTTATTAACTGAGAATAAATAAAATGAGAATAATTGATTGAACGTTTTAAAGAAAAATGAAGTTGAAAACTTATCACAAACTTCACTAAATACATGTTTTGGGATTATGTTTAAAAATACGGTACGATACTTTTATTACAAATACAAAGTTATAAAATTAAATTAAATTATTCAGTTCCATTCTCAGCATTTGCAGAAAACGAAAAGTAATAATACATAAATAAAAGCAGTCACCTGCATATCGTTAAATATATATATGTACTGATAAAATCATTTATGAATTGCCCTTATATTTTGATTTGAAATGCATAAAATTAAAGTGGCGAAAGTTTAAGAAGCTTTTTTAATGTTTGAATGGAAAGGCAATCTTTGAAATTGCTTTTGCCTTGATGTAAATTGCTCTTAAATCGTAAATATATTTAGTATGCATCATTTCAAAATACAATGCTGTACCACTGTCAATTTTATGGCACTCTCCAATCGATAGCTGTGTTGTAAACTCCAACTTAATTGCAATGTAAAATTGAATTGTTTTGTGCGAGTCTCGTAATTCATTTCAACAATAATTAAATAACAATTGTGTAGTTGTAAGTCGTAAAAGTGCACTGAAGTTTTCTTACAAGGAATGCGGCAAAATAAAATTGGACTTTTACTTTAACGCAATATTATTATATTATATAAACCTCTAAGAGTAACATAGTAAAAATTATAAAATTTCTGTAGCATTACAGATATTGAAATTATTTTAATAAAAAATATTTTTTATATATTGGAAGCAAATATATAATTTACTTAAATAATGTAAAATATAAATCTAACATTTTTAATTTAAGACAAAATTAAATGTTTTCGTTATCTACTAATAAATAAATAACCATTCAAAGATTTTGATACAGAAGACCGAAACCTTAACGTTTGTGCGAGCTACAAGCGCACGGTGGGGTATTTGCTCGATCTGGGCTGCCAAAAGTCGATTATGAAAATTTAAGCGCAGGTGAAAAAAAAAGAGTTGCTCTGTACATCTGATAATTTTGCGCATAATAATCAACAATTCCCCCACTCCTTGCATAACGCTAGCGCCCCCACGATCGGTCGGAAGTCAGTCATCCCTTCGAGTGCTCGCATCGTTTTCTCGGCGTCGATTGCATACTCGTACATTGGACAATTATTATTATTTCATTTGAGTACAGTTAAAAATCCAAACCATTGATTATGATAAGGGCAGGTAAGTGTTTTTACGTTTCATAGCTCTTTATTGCAGTTGCTGTCATATTAAACACGCAATATTGTTTTGAATAAGTACCATTTTTAGTACTTTTTTATATTTTTTTTTCTAATTTTGAGCTCATTAGTTATATTTCCCACTACTTTTTAATGTAGATTTTATATACAATATAAAGCTTAGGTCTTTATCTTTATGATACATGTAAAATTGGCTGCGGATTTTTGCGGTTTTTAACACATTACATACCATTATTCTTAAAAATGGGACGGGGCTTAGTCGCGAAAGTTAGGACTTAAACGTTTTAAACTATTATAACTTTTTAATTAGGTGACGTGTTAACGTCAAATTTAAAATACAGTTTTATAATGATTGTTATTTTTTAATAACATGATCACTATGGTAAAATCAGTAAACCTCAAATTGTGGATCGCGTACTAATAAAATAAAATAAAAATTTGTTTAGAATCGCCAAATATACACATATTTAAAAATGAAAACGATACCGAGTATGATAAAATACTAGCCAAATACTTTTTCTTGTTAAAAAAACAGCAAATATCAAACTTTGAGACATATACAATTTATTTTTTATTTTTAACACTTGACGCGGCGAAATTCGCACGACCGTTCAAAACGGAATTCCTCTTCCTCGGGCCTACAATTTAAGAAATACTTTAAATACTTATTAAAATAAAATTGCATTGCTATAATGTATTTTTTTAAACTTATAAAATTATATATTTGACTAAGAGCACTTATGGATTCAACTTGAGAAATAATTTTGGCCGCCCAGATCGGGCAAATACCCTACAGTGAGGCGAGAGGTAGTACATTGTTTGAGAATCATAGTGTCGATGACACCAGGAGCAGGCATATTTTTAGATTCCGTTCAACGAGTTTTATAATCTGGACCATTACCATTATATCATTATATACTTTTGCAACGATAGAAGGTAGTCGGAGCGAACGATGCGGCATTCGGTGCCGTTAGATCCTCGACAGTAGCAGCAGTTCTACTCTTCTTGGTCTGTTTACTGTTATTTTTCTTGCGGCTCGCGGAAGTCTCTGGCTCATTGTTATCACAGGCACACGTCGGCTCCGACACGTGTTGTGAATTCATATATAATCGCACAAACCGGCGATTAACTTTAACTGTGTCACCTGGGAAGTTAACGCTTTAATGCACCGCTAAAGAGCGACGCCGATTTCTGCAAAATAACACTGTAACAATTGCTAACTAGAAATTACATTATAACGCACGTCGGCTACATCACGACACATTTCACAACAAAGAAATTTTCGAGCACATGGATTATATTTTTTTTGCTGAAGATGACGTGATCGTGATTCGCGAAACTTTTCGGAACCCAAAACTGAATAATTTGAACATCACCCTTCACTAGTTAAAAGAAGCAGAAAATCAAAAATATAATGAAAAAGACAACCAATATGGTTTTATAGCAATGGTTCACAGTAAACTTCCATGTTATTTGATAACAAATAATTCGCAAAATCCGCAACAAACCAAAAGAATACTTTGAATGCTAAAAAATAAATTAAAAATTCAAAAAAATGCTAAAAAATAAATTAAAATTTCAATCAAAACTGCTAAAGAAATTTACTCGATGCCCGAGAAAGCTCAAGTCGTTAGTTACTAGATTGCCCAGCTTTTGGCAAAGAAGAAAAAAATCACGTTTTGCTACCGAGCTTTTACCGAGATTTGTTGGCATAATGATTAGTGATGAAGGCATCAAACAATTTAAGACGACTAGACATTTTGCAAGACATTGATGATCAGCTCTGTCAACATTTCACTAAAGCAGAAAATTAATTAAAAAAAAAAAACAAGATCAAATCAATCACGACGACGCTAAAGAGTGCTGAAATAAGTTCAAGGGAAAGTGTCATAATCGGCATCAAACTTTTTGACCGCATTTTTTTTTAATGTCTATTTTATTGTTCTATATAGACTTTATTGCAATCTGCAGACGAGAAATAATACTTTCCTTGAGATTCATATATTATTAGATATTTTTCATTGGAAAGAATTGAAACCCTTCGGATGTATGTATGAGAATATCAGAAACTAAAAAAAAATATGGTCAAAAAATTTGATGGTAATTCTGCGCTGACCGATTATTGTTTTAATGAACTAAACAAAAAAAATACTGTTGGAACTATTTTCTAAATTTGCACTAAAGCTAGCAGTTGAAATATATTAAATAATCACTGACGGATTTTTGTTATAAATGGAAATAAGATAGGAACAATGAAACTTATATGTAAAGATGCTATATATGAGCTCATTTTTGCATAATAACAATATTATAAAAGTCATTATTGAATTAAATCACCACTAATTTTATGATTCACTATCGATGAAGACATTTATAATTTACTTTAGTAATGTAGGTAATTTTAAAATGATTGAAATAAATAAACTGAATATGTGTCTCTTACGTTAAGCTAATAAAAATAACCTTATTCACTTTTCAACACTGTGTAAACAATAATACTTTTTATTTTAAGATATCTTGGGTTGAAAGATTTTTATTTTTAAGCGCATTTAGTGACAAGAAAACTTAAGAAACTATCATTTAAGTCTGTCCAATAAAATCTGGAGTACCTCAGAGTTGTGTACTAAGGTCAATACTGTACTTAATGTTTGCTGACAGCACATTTCTTATTGCATAGTGTCTATTTATCTCAATGAAAACCTAAATACAATACAAGAATCGCTGCGTCTTTAGAGAATAAAGGCAAACAAAGTATGTCCATGTTAAGTTTACCATTAAAACAGAAACATGTCATCTCTTCCGATTAAATAGCTCAATAAATCTAGTATTGGATAATGCAAAGTATTTAGGAATGCACCTCGAGAGAAAACTTAACAAGAAAACTAGGACTAAATGGGCTAAGCCTCCCAAATATCAATAAAGAATAAGCTTTTTGTGTACAAATCCATCTTTAAACCAATTTAGATGTATGGTATTTAACTCTGGGGATCAACAAGCATCTCTAACATATAATAGAAATAATTCAGTAATATCAAATCCTACACGATATGCCCCAAACTTTTTTATTCACAAAGATTTTAAAATAAAAATTGTCAACGAAAAAGTGGAAATTACAAGACAGAAATACATTAAAAACATCCCAATAAATTGATTACGGAGAGATTAACTGAAATATTAAATATAAAAAATAATAATTTATAAGTGTAGTTGTATTAATTAATTTCTGATGAGTGATTTAATGATTAATGTGAATGAATGTCGTTGCAAATTATTATAAAATTGCTCAGAAAGATGCTCAGAAAATACAAAAAGTTTGACACCTCTGGTGTAGAATGTCCATGCGGTTGTAAAATCTTGTCGATTGAGAGCAGAAGTGTCGTTATTGCACTGTGCAGCTTTAAACTGAAGCAGCAATGAATAATGCAATTTTAGTAAAAAGTTTTATCGTGGCAAGAAAAGCTATCTATAATCTGCAAGCAGTTAAACTTGCTTGAAAAGTTTCTATAATCGGTAGAAGTTTCTCTATAAAAGCTTTTTAGATATCTTCGATTTTAAACTATACTATTTCATGTTTATTATTAATTAAGGAATAGATTAGATAGAAATAAACTGACTTTTTAGTATAATTTATAACAATGCTTACCAGATTTAAATGCATGAAAAATAAAAGCTGCAATGATGATTTTAATAGTAATTATAGGGTAGTTAATGTCATGTTACTTTATCTTGTGATAAAGACTATTACATCTAATTTAAAATGGTTCACAATAAATCAGATCTTATTATTTTGGTATTTATGATATTTAATTGTCGCCTTAGTAATGTAAATAAAACAATTCAATTAAATTTCACGTCGCTTTTAACTGTATCACTAGATTTTTTAATAAACCTTTTATTTATTTTCCAAGATATATATATAATTATACTATTCATTAAAAGCGACAGATTTATTGGTAAGAATTGATATTAATCTGAGAGTCTGAGAGTTGATCTAATTTAGCATTAGTGCAAGCATTATATTGTTTATAGTTGCATTAGAAATTGCTAAAAAAAATAATAAATCTTGCATGTTGAGATAATGGAATTAATCTTAGAGATCCAGAAAAGTAAAGATGCAGTGATTATTTATGTCGAATATTACGAATAAAACATACATTATAGAGTGAATTAAATATAAGTATCACTGACGTGATTCGTGAAATATATATATTTTTTTTTAGTTCACTTGAAATTATTTTTTTCGCTATTTTTTTAAATGTATCAGGCCCCTTGACTTTGTGTATCAATATATAATCTGAAATTGCCATCATAGCAATGATATAAGAAGTATGATCCAAATTTTGAATGACGTACGGCGAATGTAAAGTTGCGTCAATCTCGTATACAATGCGTATTGTTTTGAACCATATGTATACAAATTTATTGTTCCGAGTCACATGTTTGTATTAGGTTTCGTCAATCACATGTTGTTTTTTCGTTTGGTACATTTGCAATATGTAAGCTTGAGCATAAACGATCAATGGCCCTAAATATAAACGACAAATGACCATTATTTGTTGGAGTTGGACGAAACCATACAGTTGTATGTAGTCTCGGTTATATGCTTCGATTTTGATACGGTCACGGTACATCACCTAACGAGAATAATTGCTCCGTGTACCAACCGACCATAAAACAAGCAGTGAAAGTGTGTGAAAACGAACAAGTGAATTTCTTTTCAAGGCCACGGCCACTTATCGCCGCCGCTTAGCGAGAAAATTTACACACTGGTACCGCTCGGAACCGGTAAGGCACGTTTCGGACTGACGCCGTAGAAAAACAGCTAATTTAAATATTATTGAGGAACGGTTTCTAAGCTTTGCATTTTTAGAGCGATGAATTTTGGCGACTGGTTTGGTTTAATTGATATTTTTATTTTATTTTTACGTTGAACGTGAAGAGAATGCCATAATATTATAATGCTGGAACGAAGAATGCTCATGCATTGATAATTTGTGAAGCATAGAGATGCATTTTTAATTGTATTTTTTTTAAGCATAAGATCAATGGCATAATTTTTTTGGACTGTACTTATAAATGACACAAAAAATTATCGAGTGGTCAGCAAATATATTTTTTTCTTAACCTTTCTAATATTATCTAAAACAAAGAAAGTTAAATTAACTATACCAATATTTATTTAATAAACATAAAAATATTTTCTTTAAATCTAATATTTACTAGTAGTAAATTTATTATTTACACAGAATTATTATCTGATGTTGCAATTTATTTTCTCAGTATTTTGTGAGTGATATATAATATTTTTTTTGCTATAAAACTAATATAATTTGTTTGTATTAATTTCAATGCTACATTTATTTTAGATAATTTTTTAATAAAATATTATAAATGTTATTCGGGCTTTAAAAATGATTAAATTATAATCATGATTTACTTATTTTTTTATTAAAATTAAGACCACCGTGACTAGGGATTGCAAAAATTGACCTTCAGTAATACCGGTATTACAAAATGAAATATGATATAAGTAGTACCGATAATATTTTTTTTAATACGTACATCTTATTTCTTAAAAACGATATCTCAATGACTTAGAACTACAAAAACGAAATAAAATAATACTCATTGTAGTTTTATAAATTAAATTAATAGATAGAATTATTACTATGGCTTTATTTTAAGATATCAGAGTAGAGTAATATTTTCACTTATAGTAAAAAATTACCTGCTGTAATTTCAACGAAAATTTTTAAAAATTAATTTAAGATGATCGATATTTTTTAAATGCGCGTGGTGTCAACATAAAATAAATACGGCACCCCGACAAAGCCACGCAGGACAATCCCGCGCCGGCATAGCCGCGCAAAGTCAAAACAAAATTCATTTTATAACATGGTTTTTATTTATTAATAATTACAAATATATATAGGAAAAGGGAGGCGTCTCGCTACCGCTCGCGCCGACTTTCTCTTAAACCAAACAACCTAACCTTTTTTTAATGATATTGTATTGATTTATTTTCATTTCGGTATATTTTGAAACTGTCCAGCATCATCCAATCTATGACTAACTGTTCAAAAAGCGAATCACTAGTGATAGAGCTGTCCACAAAACAAAATAATTAGAATTAAAAAAATCATTTTCTTTCATTTTATTCAATTTTATAATTTTGATTTGCGCGGTAATGTCGGCGCGGCTTTATCGTCGCGGCAATGTTGGGGTTGTATTGCGTGGGATTGTCCGGCGCGGCTTTGTCGGGTCCCCAATAAATACATTTGCTTAATTTCGGACAAATCTAACGATACTTATCAGTTCTGTTATATAACAGAGATATAACCGCGCCCTTTGTTAAGATAGGAATGGCTGGCGAAGTGAAAACAAAAGCAGATATTGCATATACGAAATTCCTTTTTCTATTCGGACTTTTTGATCTGCATTCAGACATATTTTTACCGAAATAGTCTACGAAATATGCTTTACTAAGCAATGGTGTTTAATGTTAGTAATATGTTAATTTCAATAATTATATATAAATAAAAGTGTTGTGAGAAAAAAATGTATATTTATGTTATTGCTATTGCCGTGACTTTTTGAGTTTTGCGAAGTGATAAATGTTTTTTCACTCTCCTTGACCAAAATTCGGTTTGAACATACTTTAACCAATACTTCCATATTAGAAATTCGTAGTAATATCGGTAAGGATAGCTATCATATTTTTAAAACAGAGAAAAAAAAACCTGAGAGAAATATTTTTGACTTGACCTTATGTAAGTTCTAAGACTGTAATTAGTTTTAGAAATTACATTAGGTTTGGGCTTTAACACAAACAGACGTTTTATTTGTTTAGACATTTTAGAGCAGATTATATGTTCACTAGCGCCTATCAGTTGAATTATACTTTCGCTAATAGACATATATATCTACTGGAGAAATTGTATTTGGAAAATATAACTTTACCAAAAAATACACATTCAATGTAACATTTATACATTGCATGTAAATAGATAATAATAAGAATGTTCATGTATAGATTTAGTACTACATAATATAAAGTTGAAATCATATAATTTTACAAGCACCTGCCAGATAAATTATATTTTCACTAGTAAAAATATATATCTGTCGGTGAAAATGTATTTCAATATGACTTTACTATAATGCCATATTTAAACAAAATATTTTTGCGGTTATTTAGATAGATTTTTTTAGGGATAACATATGAATTACTGGTTTAGAATCAGGGACGTCAGTTAAACATTTTTTAAACCTTTCTACTGTTTTGGTATTCGATCTGAATTTTCAAATTAAATTCCTAAATTTATTGCTACTAATTTACATTCATTGAATATTTCCTCCCATATTTAATATTTTTTAAGGTTCAAAAAGCAATAAAGTAGAATCTTAACACAACAGAGCCACGTCAAAAAAATATAATCTGTCCCTATGAGTACTTCCTAGAAAATGGATGCTTTTGAAGGCAATGTTCCGCTCCTTTTATTTTTTGTATATATAAATGGGCTAAAGGAACTTATACCTGAAATACATCAGTACATACATCTCAAACTAATTCAGTTCAGATTCATTATTTGATGTCGTTTTTTATAAATATATTTTTGCTGTGATTTTTTTCAGAAGGGCCAAAGGATTTTGACCCCTGATTTTTGATCAATAAAATCGCATGTTTTTTTAATAAAATTAGATAAATTTAGTTTAAAGTTTATAAAAACAATTCGACTAGCTGTAAGTATCAGCTGCACTTAAGAAACACTCGTGCCAAACAAGCGTCGCAGCGAAAAGGTTAATTGCATAATGGCCGTCATGACGAATTGGGGAAACTTGTCAAGTCAGCTTTGTTATAAAAAATACAATAAAAAGTAAATCTATTTGTGACCTTAGATTCTTATACTCAACTAAATGGAGTACTGTTAGCCAATTTCACGCTAAAATACCATTTCATACACTATAAATTACCTAAATCGTGTTAGATTTAACTGTTTTAATGTTATTTTTGATGCGCTTTAATTTGTGAATTTCAATGCACGATATAGATATAAATCCGAATATGTATTTGCTCTGTTAAAGTTCCATGTGATACAGTGGAGCAAAATCGGTTCATCGTTATCATACGATGATAGATTCTAAATGTGGCTTGAGATCGAATCTTGTTTCTAGATCGTTCCAAAAATTTAGCACGTTCATTACACGCCAGTTATTTAATACCGGTTCTAGTTCAACATCACCGAATCAGGAATTTCGTTTTTTAACGGAGAGCACACACGAAGTCGGAAGCGCCTCGAGTGGAACGTAAATATTACCATACGATGAAACGCCCTTGTATTTGACCTTTAATTTACTTACTAAGTTTGCAAGAAACAGATTTGGATAGTAGAAAGCTTCAAGAATAGATTTTTTAAACTAATTAATTAGTATCGAATATATAAATTAAATCCCTTTTACTTTAAATTATATTTATATATAATAACTTTAAATTGTCTGTAGAAAGGTGTTGTTTGTACACTTACAAAGTAAATTGCCAGGTATTTTAATTCCCAGACCTCTCTTTGTAAATGATTATACAAATTAACACCTTTGTACATAATCTAGTATAATAAATATTATACTCTGCACATCTATTACACTTTAAATTACTCTAATTCTTGAATTTGCAATGCTAGACCGTATGCATATTAATTTGCTTCGAATTATATTAACAATGTGAAAAATTTTTGAATTACATTTGTGACTGTGAAATATATTTATTTGTAAAATAAAGTGTGTGACCACACAGCCAAAATTAAAATAAGCTCTATATATTACCAATATTTTCCCTTGTAATTTTATTAATCGATAATAATGGCCAAAGGCGGATTTTACGGTTAAAAAATTTCAATCACACCTCTGAGTTAAAATTTTTCACTATTACTAAGCCATCGAACTGCTATATGGTAGAGTGAGTCAAGTTTTATTTATTTACTAAAATTATGATCACCGTGATCTGACAGGTTAACATAATGCGCCACGATTGCCAAAAGTATAAAATATATTACAATTTTACATGCATACAAATTCATATACGCACACACACATATAAGTAAAAACACGAAAACCAAATGACCAAATTCAATATCTCTATTCACAGTATTAAGCAGACGAACGGCTTTTGCCAGAGTAGAGTTGGCAAGTGCTCCAGTTCTAGACTTTGCAGGCAAGAACAGAGGACGCGACAGAGCACTATAACCACAGAAAGATTGTCTATGATGCCTTTGAGCAATTTCCATAAGTGTTTAATTATATAAACACTTCTGCGACTTGACAAAGAAACGTAACCTGCAAGTGTAAATATCGAAGGAATTTACGCTGCAAATTTCCAGCTTCAATTCATTACATTGACTCATTACGCCAAATAATAGAGCTAGTTTTTAGTATGCTGTGGATCAGAGCATCATAAAGAGTGCGCAATACTAAATATTCGGCTTTAATTTGAAATAAAAATATATCATGGAACTGAGTACGTAAAGATTCACAAGAGCAAATAAAGCTCAACGCTAATACAACTGATTCAGTAACACATGACATATTGAGATGTATTCCATAAAGTACAGTGAAAAATTAGAGGCTTTAAACACCTTGCATTTTCATTTGCTTAAGTACATTAACCAGTAAATTTGCCGAATGGAAAATTCACCGATTCTACAATTGATCGCCGATGATTTATTCATTAAAAACAATGAAAAGATAGTTAACGTATTTCATTTCTATGTTTGTCATTTTAACTGGCAAATAAAACTTAAAATAAAGCGACAAAATTAGGGTCTAGGACAATATAAAATATTTAGCTGTGTTATGAAATGAATTAAAAATGGTAAGTAGTTTTTTATAGATTGAAGCATTTTGCCTATCATTATAAATCCTAAATATTCGTCTATGTAGTGTGCAGATTAACGCAGTAACGCGGTTACAGTAAAAAATGCACTAAGATCAACCGCATATATTGTAAGTCGCACAGTTACACAATGCTTATAACGTCTAATTGCAACCATTAAATTTAAAAATATAATAAAAAAATAAGATCGAAGCAAAAATAATATTTAAAACCCAAAAAGTTGAGAGTCCGGTATTCACACACTCGCTAGCTTCGGTACCTCACGACAGTGAAGTACCGAAGCTAGCATTTTATTTAATTAACTAACATTGAGGTAATTGCGAAGTAAATAGATAGATTCTCTGCGTTTTTTTTAATCATACAATTTGTGTAATGTGTAAATATATTACAATATAATAATATAATACACATGAAACAAAGATTGATCAGTATGAAATGGCGAGCAGATTACCGTTATTCCAATTAGTTGGCAACTCTGATGACCTATTTAATGCGAACTTCACAGCAATCTCATTGCATTGTGTACTAAAAGAACGTGAGAGTGTATGTATAATGTCTATTTACATGTGTATACTATTAGTGGTACCGGAAAGAAATCCATCATTTTTTAAAATAATACTGTAATCAGTCACGGGTAACTGTTTTTAATATTTTTTTATTCAAAATAATCATATGCCTAATAATTTTTACCAAACGGTTTATTGCTGCTAAAATCTGCTTAACTGATTTATATATATATATTTATATGTAGCTTATCGTTTTTAATTATATATTAAAATAATTAATGAGCAAAAGAAACAGCATTGGACCCACGTTATACGACTGCTGTACTCTAACAGACATATTATATTGATTTGAAAATGTATTTTCATACTTGATAAGCTGACATTTATCATTAAAACAATTTCACAATAAGATCAGCAAAAAATTTTAATTCAATATTTTTTTCACAAATAAATATATAATAATAATAATCATGAATCTCTCAGTCATGATAGAATTTAAAAAGCACAGAGTTTCACATAGATTTTGAACATAAGTCGTTCATATATTATTTTGAGAACGGAGGATGTGATCCAAATTTATTAATATTAAAATATCATTTAAAAAAGTAATCCATATGAAGCGCAAAGTTCTTTATTACTTATTCTATGTTAAATTTTGAGTAATGGGATGTGGATATAATTATTTTTTAATCCACAAGTATTGTGGAATTAAGGTTCTATCTACTACAAACTAACTATTTGAAAACCATACGTTAATTTGCCTATAATTATCATGAACTAAATATATTCATGAATATAAAAGTATTTTGAGGAAAATTTCGCTGGCAGTTTTAATTTATAAAATGTTCATAAATTCTTAAGAAATATTACTCTTAAAAATGTAGAACATGAACGCGTAAAATATGTACAAGTATAAGATCGTCATTAGTTGATGAAAGTTAGGATATGTTAATTTTTACGATCACATTCTATGTCACTTTCTTTTTTATTTATACTTATTGTATATTTTTAATATTTTAAGAACTCGCAATAATAAATATTAACCAGTATAAATAGACTGGAAGCGTTTGAAACGTGGCTTCGTATGCGTATACAGAAAATTCCATGGATTAAAATTCCTCTTACTGATAGGATGCAATTAAGAACTCCTTTTTTAACCATCAAATAAAGAAGATGGAGTACCATGAACACATGATTCGAGGTCATAAATGTGAGCTTCTTCATATACTTTATCATGAAAAAATTGAACGTAAAAATATGTTTTGATGAACCCCGAAAGGGGTTCTTGGTTGTATCGAACATGATATCACAAGAAGAAGATATCAGAATAGTTGGAGTAAAGAAGTGTTAAGTTTTTGATGAATTAAATATTTAATCCATTAATTTATATTTTATTTTATTTTCAGGAATTATGCAACAGACCACTGTTCGTAAGCGACACTTCATCACAATTCGACGTGACGACAGGAAAAATGGGTAATAATTAATGTTAACTATTGCTAATCGCTCTTTATAGATATTAGTGAATTTAATTATTGTGCTTTAATAATTAAAATAAATGTGTACACTATAATAAAATATGTATGTACTTCTAAAAGCAAAGCGTTGCAATCGCAGTTGCATTAACGTTATTTTTCATATTGCTTATGTTCTATTCACTATTTTGTACATTTTATAAATATCGTTTGCGGTATTGTTACATTATTGCATTTATATAGCGTTATAAGTAAGTCGCTGAACAACTGTAAAATGTGGTAACATGATAATAACATATTTCAAGATTTTCAGAATATTTTTTTAAAAGATAACGTGTAAATATTTTCTATAAGAAAATAATATTTTATTTATTATAACCATAACCGAAAAATTATAGATTTATTGCTTTATGTTTTTTTTTCAGGCCATAGTATTAATATCTGCACATTTCTTTGCATATTTACGACATCTATATATGCCAAAATCAGGGATCTATATTATAGCGCAAACCTCTATTGTATTTGTCGTACTCTTTTTGAGTAATCATTTAAAGCATACTATTTTAATAAATACAATGAAACGATTAACGCAAATATATATTGATTTGCTAGGAGAGATATATTTAAAAAATCATAGATCATTATGTACATTATTGTGACGTTTTTAATTCACATTTATATGCAACACCAAAAAAATATTTTTATAATTACATACATAGTTCAACTGAAGTCGGCCGAGGTCGCCGACTTCCGAGTAGTGGACACATTGCCACAAATTTCATATGCCGTCCGAACGGCGGGCGTGAATGACGTTCGCACGGCGGCTGCTGTCAATTACAGCTGGCATATTTGCGCGCGATCCAAAAATGTGCAAAACAATCGCAATTTTTAAATTGTCATAATAATAAAATTACGCTACTGATGATCATAAAAGTTTGTGTGGGCACTCACCAATACAAAATCAGTGAAAACTTTTCGGTCGTAAATATTCAATTTACGCAAAATCTTTGTCGGCTTTTGCAAAATGCCATAAGGCATAAAAATGATACTTCAGAATACAAACACCACATCTGTGACTATCCTAGAATTTGTTGCCAGCGATTCTAAATAAGAATTCGTTATGGTGTGACATTTATATAAACCAATCTAGGAAAATACATAAGGATATTTGAAACGATTTTTTTACCAAAATCAAGTACCACTAATTATTTAATTTTATATGAAAAAAATATAATAACGATATCTGTTGGAAGAATATACTATCAAAAATATAATTAATCCCCTATGGTGCCCTAAAATATTCAAAGAATCTGTTGTAGTCCCCGATAAGCATGTTGTATTATAACTTGACCACGTGACCACGATGCAGCGCTCGACGTGCGTGTTAATCATAGGACACCTACGCGTATACTGAAATTGAATTGAGTTACTCGTTCTATCTCAGTTTGCGAAAAACTTTATCATTATCTCTCTCACTCTCGTCACTTAACACGCGAGAGAGCGAAAGGGGAAGTATCTCACCGCTCGCGCTTGAAAGAGCAGCTCCGACTTCGGTCCGTTTGCCGACAATGTTCGGAAGCGCTCGAAGCTGGCCAAGTCGACTAAATTACCCCCACTTTATCTCCCGGTCTCAGTAACTTCGGACAACTTCCGAGAGATTTTAGACCGAACTCGACCGAAGTAATCCACTATATTATATGTTTTTATGAAATATATGAATCATAAATATTTATTTCATATAAAATATAATATTTTATGTTACACTCCTTGAACATAAATAAATTTCAAGATCAAAACTGTTTGGCTAAGTAAACATAAAACCAATCCAATCAAAAGAAATCGAAACATCCCGGTTAATAGTACATCAAGTTTTTTAAACCTAAGATTCTGTATGTTATTGCAAAATTAAGAGGTAAAATCGTTACAGTATATGTAGATAAATTAGATAACACAGTAATCAAAGAACTTTAAAAAAATATCATCCATTAATTTACGAACATTTTACAAGGTGTTTGTTATTTTTAAATTTCCTCACTAACCGTAATGATTCACAGATTAAAAAACCAGGGGGGAAAAAGCTACAATTCAGATAAATTATCGCCGTATTATTTTAATAAAAATATAATATTATTGCACTTAAAAGAATCTCTGAGGAATTAAATCATGAATGGAAAATGAAAAATATTTTTCATTTCTATTATTTTGTGTAAATTGAAAATGGTTGCAATATTTACAAACCAGCTATTTATAATTTAATAATATGCATGTTTAAATGCTTCAATAAATTTTTGTATCAACGATTTATAAAAAATATCCGTTTATAATATAATATAATTTGCACTCACCAAATTTTTCGGCGTCCTTTTTCTGCTTACAACTGTCACGGACACATTTATTTTTATCACTACACTTTTAAACCACACTGTATCACTATTTGTATTTATTTTTTTTATTTACACTTTTTTATCTATTTTAATATTTTTTGATACGTATAAAAACACTCGTCAATATGAAGAGGAATTTCACAACTTCCGCACATGTATGCTGTATCTTTTCTTATCCATGTGCAGAACAAACACTTTTTATTTTTATTGGCAGATGATTTTTAAGGTTATGCAAAAGCCTTTCTGTCTTTAGAATCGATTTATTCCACTGAATTCTGCATAGCCTTACTCAAAAGAAAATCTTTGAATTTTGCTGTTACGATTCAAATTTTGATAGACACTGAACGAATAAAACAATACGCATTGAAATAAATAAAAAACAACATATTTTATTTATTCAATTGTTTTTCAAAATATTATTGATCGGCGCCATCAAAACCTTTCATATATTTTTTCAAAAAGGTTCATATCTTTCGTCCATTTTGGGGTGATTGAAAATATTTTTTTAATAAAAATCACAATCACAAAAGATCACTGAGAGAAGAGCAATTTTCGCAATACGTTTTTCTTTAGTTTAGATGAGATTAAATATATACATTCCTTCGATTATAAAATACATTTTTTTATCTGTATGGAATTTCCGAATACTCTAATAGAGAAATTTTGAAAAGGTTTGTCTCAATTTATTTATGCGAAAAATCATAAGGAAGCTACAGATTAAATTTCAATAAAATATATTAATTAGTTTACAAGTTATAGGAAATTTACTAAAAAATATAATTGTTTGCCATTATTCTGCTTGCCACTAAGCAAAGTTCGGCAAAAAAATTCATGGTAGTAAGCTGTTAATATATATATATATATATATAAAAAAATTGAATAATATATTCGTTTATTATTATCATGATTAAGACAGAAAAACTCGATGGATACATAACTTTTCTGAACCCTTTATTACTACCTAAATAACAATGTCACTATAAAAAATATATGTTCGGAAAAAATTATTACCTTTAGTATAAAATATCCTACAGTCCATTAAAAATATATTTGCTTCTTACTTTAATGATGACGTCGGATCTGGAAATTATCGCCAAAGTAGCAAAATCAGATTTTGGAGAGCATTTAATTAACGCTCGTTACCAAGCGTTCCACACGACACGATTTTATTGCTTTAGACGTGAATTCTTGACTTCTGAGAAGAGATAATACGCGTCTGAATTTATAATTGTATATATTATTAATGTTAATAATATATACAGTAAAAAATGAGCAGCTTTAATTAATGAAAAATTTTATATGGGTTATAAATAAATGCAATGCTTTTATAAGAATTTTCTGTTCCAAGTCATTTGTCTAACCGTTATATATTATTTTATTTTTTTATTATGATATTTTAATTTTGAGATACACATTTGAATCAGTGCAGTGTTTTAGTAACACACATGCAAATTTAATAATTCTGATTCGTGTAGCATAATCTCGAATGAGAGAGGCTGAACAATAGGAAATTACTACTGAAAATAACTAAACCGGCTCAGTCTCTTTTATTATCTGGTCGTGGTTTAGCAGCGAATACCACAACGGTGATGTCATTTCTAGGGATATATATATACGTATGGGTGTCGTGTTTACATTTTACTTATCGAAAGTTGTTTCGGCGACTTGTACGCCCACTTTCTTCTCTTCCACTCTTGTATCATTGTGAATTTATTTTGTGTGATACGAACGCTGACATTTGCAGATTTAACATATTTTTTACATAAAATGCAGTTTAAAAATAAACGAATATATTCACATATAGCTGCAATATAAGCATATTTATTAAATAATTAATTACTTCTCTACAATATAATTTGATATTTTATAGTCATGTTTTAGTAGTGCAATAAAATGACCGATCTTAAAGAAGCTCACCATAGTCTGTTGATGTGAAACTGTATTATTAAAATATATACGGATACATCTCAGTATCCAGATTTATTGCGGTAGGTTCGAGGAAGGTTTAAGATATTTTAAATAAGCCTTTATTATCTATTAGCTAGCTGCGACAGTGTTTTTTAATATGATTATGTTCTTAGAACAAAGAATTCTCCTCTATTTATAACATTATGCTAATTTTTATGTGTTAAAATCAAAGACGCGTCATATCATATTTCCGTATAAAAATAATTATGTAGCTTCTGTTGCTAACTAATACTATGAAAGAGTGACATTTAAATAAGCCCATGTATATTAGGTAATCCAAAAATAAATTATTTTAATTTAAATTATTTAAAATATAATTTTCTTATAAATACATAACCTCAATTCCATTAGTATGAACTGTTCCTTTGATATAATTTTTTCTTATCTAGATAGTGTTGCATCAATCGAAATAAATGGTAGTTGGAAGGTCTGGAGAATAAGGTAAATAAGATAAAATCTTCCAGACAAGTTCCTCGATTTTATAGAGCAGATTTCGCCACATGTGTTGTGGAACTATTCGACTTATGTTAATAAGTGCACAATTTAAATATCGTATTTTTTGAGACTAGAAATTTGTTGATAACCTTAAACTATTTTTTTCATGGCCAAAAATCAATCAAGATCATAAAAATACATAATAAAATATATCAATGTGCCTGGTATATTTTTAAAGTAAGGATACAAGGATAGAAAAAATTCATTCGGTTGACAACACTGCCGTTTTTGCTAGGGCACGCGTGACGCGGCAAGTAATTTGTTTATTATTTTTTTTGTTTTGTAACTGTTATTGAAGTTCATTAATTTATTTATTAACGTAATTTCGCATGAGTAAGAAATAACTCATTTTTTGTGTACAATTAGAAAAATATAATAAATACACTTTAAATATTTATTATTAAATTTTAAAATAACGAATAAGAAAAATAAGTAGCATGTTAAATAAAAATATGTATTATTTATTAATTTAATTTTATTTGATTAAAGTTGCATGAATTCTATAAAAATATATTTTTTTATTTCTTTGAAATTATTCCTAGTTAATTTTGCTAAAATGCAATATATTTTAAATAATTGTGCCAAACTTCAAATTTAAAAAAAATAGAGCAGACGTGAGACTTCTATGAATCTTAAAAAATATTTCAAAGTAAACGCCAAAATATAATAATGATAGAAATATTTTTATTCATATTTGGTTTCCATCGTTTTAATGTTGCTTTCATATTAGGAATCCGGTGATATTTTTTTAGAAAGTGGACTTGAAAGATTTCGAAACGGCTTCCAGAGCATTCGATAGCAACTTTTGTCTGGATCTATGATGTTTGCCAATATTTTCGCATCGTTCAAAAGTGGATTATATGTATATATCCACGTGGAATCAGCGAATTGTAACCGTGTCAAAGGAAATTGTGCTTGACCATGCAGGCTGAGCGATGATTGAATAAGGCACGAGAGCAACTTTCTCCACGGAAACTAGTTCTGAGGCACGTCTCGTGTCTCTCGACCGCTTTTAAAGACGACCGAATAATCGATTGTCGACAGAGAAATGCGAAATTAATGCGGCTCAAGGTTAACAGTCGCTACGAAACGAGTGATTGGTTAAGAAGTTGTTTTAAAGATGGTTAGCCAGTGTAGTAATAAATATTCACACCAATGCACTAATTTGTAATATCTATGGACAAAATATATAAATTAATTCCCTCTGTTCTGATCTTTCAAATCATTATCTTTGATAGCGGACTTGTCAGAAAAGAAAGTGTGTATAGCAACTGCCGTTAAAAATAACAGTAGAGAATATTGCAAGATTTTATTAATACTTGATTTCATTGTTTGTACACTTAAGGCCGTCGAAGTGTGACGTCTATAATCAAAATAACATATTAGGTAATCCCGGAATTAATGTCGTTTTTTTAATAGGCAGCTTTGGCTTAGTATTTTTGGGTCCGATGACCAGTGAAGACGTGCGTTGTAATTTTTCTTCTTCTCTGTGATCCTTTGCCTTTCTTTTAAACAAAAAAAATCTTTTCTACCCCATTTACAAACAATGGCAGAGACGTGTCCTTCGGAAACACATTTAAGAAGCTTTATGCTGTTTTCGTTTCATTCAAAAAAAACTGCGACAGAAGCAACAGAATGCATTTATGACATTTACGATGATATACTGGACAAAAGAAAGTGCCAAAGTGGGTTCAAAAAATTTCCAACGAGCAATCTCGATTTGAAGGACGATCTTCGAAGTGGACGGCCCAGTCTAGTGGATAGTCCAGCTCTAAAGGCGGAAATCGAAGCAAATCCGATTATGACCATTAATGAATTATCGAAGAAAGTCGGCACATCACGGTCGAACATCCATCGTTATCTTGAGAAACTGCGAAAAGTTAAAAAATAAGGTATCTCGGTTCCTCACGCGCTCACCGACGCAACAAAGCTCAACGCCTCAACACATGCAAAATACTGCAAGAAAAGCAACATTTCACCCCGTTTCTCCATGACCTTATCACCAGAGACGAAAAATGGGTTCTTTATCATGATATAAAAAAATAGAAACAATGGTTAAATCGAGGTCAAACCCTAATTCCAACACCAAAACCAGGACTACATCCTCGGAAAGCATTATTGTGTGTGTGGTGAGATTCGAAAGGTGTAATTTATTATGATGTTTTAAAACAAGGGCAAACTGTTACTGCAGCCCTCTATTGTGAACAGATGGACAAATTAAATACGACGTTACAAAAAATTAGACCTGCTCTTGTGAATAAAAGTAATGTCATTCTTCAACATGATAACGCTCAGCCGCATGTTGCCGATATTACCCGTAAAAAAATCCAGGACCTTAGCTGGGATGTTTTATTGCATCCACCCTATTCTCTGGACTTGGTACCGATCAACTTTCACTTATTTCGCTTTTTAGAAACGCAATTAGGGAACAAAAAAATCGACAATTCGACAAAAACTGAAATCGGGTCTTTCGGAGTTCTTCGAATCTAAACCAAAAGCCTTTTATGAGAAAGGAATTTTAGATTTAGTAACAAGATGGCAAAGAGTCGTAGATAACACAAGAAATTACTTTGTATTAAAAAAATATTAAATAATTTAAAAAAAAAATAAGTTTGAGTTTTAATAAAAAACGACATTAATTCCGGGATTACCTAATATATCCATTTTCCTGGTTTCTTAACCTTTTGAGTAGTTAGTTAATTTAAATACATTTATTAATTTGCTATTATACATATGAGAGCGATTTATTTTAATATTTTTCTATTATTAACCTTTTTAGCTGTGTCGCCGTACCTGTACGGCGGTCGATATTTCTGTTTTAAATTACCCCAGATAGTCATATATTACCATATAAAATCGAAGAAATAATATTAAGAAAATATTTAAGTAAATGAATTTAATAGACAACACTATCAATGTTTTTTAATAGAAAAAATACGAAAAAATGAGCACAACAAATAAAATTTTATAATATTTTAATAAAAAATATTGAGAGCCTCTGAATTGATATAAAATAATCCACAAAAGCCTAATAATATTTGAAAAAATATGTAAAATAAATTAACGAAATTTAATAATAGAAAAGTGTTAAAATAAATTATTAACATAATTTAAATAAATCATAGCAATAAAACGTTGAGAACCAATATTTTTTATAGTTTTCTATAAATGCAATATAAAATATTAAGTGAAATTAATTCACACCCATTTGTATAAATTAACACACTATTCAAAGGGTTAAAGATCATTAATTTATTTTACATATTATTCAACTTTTATAGATTTTTTCATATCAATTCAGAGGCACTCAATATTTTTTTTAAATTATTTTATATTTATTTATTGCATACCCTTGAATTTATTAATATTATTTTTAATAAAAATAATTTACAGTAAATCAAATTAAAAAATAATATCTTTTTTATTTAATATTTTTATATTTAACTATCTGAGGTACTTTAAAACAGTGAAAGATCGACCACCGTACATGTACGGCGATACCGCTCAAATGGTTAAACATATATTTTTTTATTAATTTATTAATATAATACGACTGCAGATTTTTAATATGTATCTTAGATTATTAAAAGTACATTAATACAATCAATAAGTCTTTTTAATAATTACTGGCGTTTTGAATCATGTAGGTATAATAAAGATAGAAGCGTCGTATAAAACCAAAGTGCGACATGTCCATTATTTGTGGTTTCATTGCTATATATTTGTTAAAATTTTATTATTAATTTTTCACCCACAAAAAAAATTGACATAGAAACAGGCGAACGTAATACTTATACACAGTAATGCATAATTTATTATTATATACATAATTTTATCGAATTGGATATATGTATATTATCGTTTTTTTTGTGGATTTACATATAATATAAATCACTAGAAATAAATTAAACGCAATTAAAGTATTAATTTCACTAAAATAAAATCTTTAAGACGCACACAAAAAATTGAGACGCACGCCTATTTTTGAGATAAGCGTTAAACGATAATAAAGCGTGGGCCTTTCGGACATTTTGTTTCGTTCAAAGAACGAATTCTGTGAATTTCGGTCATAGTAGATACAGCCGATAATATTTCTATTCACAAAGGTTTTTTCGAAGGCGTTTAATATTTTTTTTTTTTTGGGAAGCGTACGACAAAATAAAGGCAGATTTTGGAGCAGCACTAGTCACTCGTGTATATTGAGAGAAAAAACTCAAGTATACAAATTGTCTAATTCTTTAAGACTTAAGATATTTTTAAATAAAATTCGAGATAATATAAACGAGTATTAGATAAATTATTTGAATATTCATATAATTCGAATAATATAATATTTGATTAAAAACCCTAAGCCATAGTGACTTTACAACCCTTCAAATTGAAATCGGGAGCCAAAGCAGGCCCATTAAAAAGTGGTTTTTCAACAACAACAGAAGTTTTCTGCATAATGGTTGCAGAAAAAATAACATTGAAAGTATTTCTTGAAACCAATGTTATACTAAAATATTTCTTAATAATTTTAGCATTCCGCACTGGTCCCCAAATAATGATTTTATAAACTTTATGCATTATTTTTTATCTCAAGCTAAACACATTTTTTAATATTTAGTCTTTTATTTTTTTATGGCAATTATATTTGCTTTATTTTTATTGTAAATTTTCTATTTCTTTGCATTTTTCAACGGTCTCATCAAATATTGTCGTGTCATCAGCATGACGAATATTATCAATTGTCTCTCTCATTTTATTCCTTGAGTGTAACATCATTGGAAATTTGAAGTGCAAATTAATTTGTCGTAAAATAAATATGTGGGGTGATTATATAGATTTTAAGTTGAGTTTTAATAGAACTCCTTGTAAAAAATATTTGAATTGTGGAATATTGGGATAGATAGATTTATTTAAGCAATTTGACTGCCATAATTCCGTTTGTTGACTTTAGAACATACTATACATTAGACATAAATAATTATGTTTGATAAAAACATTTATTTGTATTGCAATATATTTTGCTATGACACAAAATGTTATTACTTACATATAATAAGCTTCAAAGATAAATTTCTGTTTAAAATATATTTTTTTATATGCACCATTGACTTTTCAGTTGCTTTAATACAATTTTTGTCTAAATAAATTAGCTAAGCGATTTTAAGCTCTTTTCGGAAAGTGCCATTTTTCTAAGATATGTAAATATTGCGCGATTTTTAACCATATATGTTATTTTTAAAGAAATTATTGTTTTCAACTCATGTACATACTTATAAATAATGAGGTTACAGTTATTTCGTTTTCTTTTTCGTGTATTTCAGGAGACCGCTGGTTTGTGTCCTGTCTGGGGATCTTGTATCTCAGCAAAGGACTATTCTACAGGGTGGTTCCTGCAGACCAAGGCTTCGGAGACAAACACGCGGGAGTGTTTAGGTTCCGGCTCTGGTGGTGTGGAGAATGGGTGGAAGTTTTGGTGGACGATCGACTACCAACTGTCTCTGGAAAGTTGGCTTTTTTGCACTCGGCACATTCGGACCAGTTCTGGCCGGGACTTTTGGAAAAAGCTTATGCAAAGTAATTATATACCAATATCACCCATGAAAACCCTATACAAATATTTAATTTAGATACGCAATTTCATTAGAAAATAATCAATGAAAAGTCCTATATCTGATTCAAACCCAGGTCTTTCAAGTCAATAGTCAGAGACTTAACCACTTGTCTTTCATGCTGATAGCTATTAAAAGCTACTGTAAAAAATATCTAAAAATCACTGCACTAATGAAAATGAACTAGATACATCTAAATGACCTTCCTGTTATTTAATTTAAATAAAATAAATAAGCTGCAACTGTATAGTATTTTAATAATATTTTTTTGTGATTCTTGACAGATTGCACGGATCATACGAAGCACTCAAGTATGGAACTCTACTCGACGGATTGGCCGATTTAACTGGTGGCATCACTGAAAGCATAGCCGTGAAACATGACTCGACAACAAGTGGAAAGCTGTTAAATAAGCTGCTGGAGATGACCAGCATAATTACGTGTACTGTCCACAGTGCGAACCAATCGGTGAGTCATAATCAGAGCCGGCTCGTGGATTTTTGCATCTGTGTGCAAGGCGCCAGAGACGTAATTGGAGGCACTTGCCACTCCTTGAATTTGTCCAGAAAAAAATATGTCATTTAATGAGGTATTCTTAAAAAAAATCTATACCGAAAATATGTCATTTCAGTGAAATCATATCGGAATACATTTTCACCGGTAGATATATATTTTTATTAGTGAAAATATAATTTATCTGGCAGGTGCTAGTCAAATGATATGATTTCAACTTTTCTATACGTAGTAATAAATACATACATTTTACATTTTACCTAGTAGATATATATTTCTACTAGCGAAAATATAATTTAAATGATATGTGCTAATATGCTGCAATAAAATGTCTATGAATCTCAATTTGACAGTTGCGGAACGTCCATTTGCTGTTCAAACCCAAACCTAATCTAATGAAAGTTCTAAAACTAATTATAGTTTTTGTACATTCATTAGGTCAAGTGTCAAAATACAAACTAATTCAACTCAACTCTCAGGGAAAATAAGCGAAAGAAGAAGTAAAGATAGACATCGCATCTCACATATTGCTCCATAGTTTGTCTGCATTTTGACATTATACTATGCCTTAAAAATATGATAGCTATTCTTACCGATATTAATACAGATTTATAATATAAGAGGACTGATCAAAGTATATTCAAACCGAATTTTGATCAATAGGAGAGCGCAAAAACAATTATCACTTCTCAGAAGTCAAAAATTCACGTCAAAAGCAATAAAATTGTGTCGGTGCCGTCGCAGTGGGAACGCTCGGCAACGAGCGTTCCCACTGCGATGGCACCGACACAATTTTATTGCTTTTGACGTGAATTTTTGGCTTCTGAGAAGTGAGAATTGTTTTTTGCGCTCTCATATTGGGCAAAATTCGGTTTAGATTAACTTTATTCGGTCAATAAAAGAGTGCAAAAACAATTATCACTTCTCAGAAGGCAAAAATTCACGTCAAAAGCAAGAAAAATGCATTTCATTTAATGAAATATAAATATTAAAAAATGACTTTGGACGGGCCAACTTTTGTCGTCCGCTGAAATTACGGCGGCTAAAAAAATAACGAACTAAAACAATATTCTAATACAAAAAACAATACACAATAAAAACACACAATGCAATACAAAAAAAAGTAGAAATAACAAAAAATTGTGAATTTGTAACTAAAAAAAAATAAAAATTACAAAAGCTTATCTTTTGGTAAAATTATTCGTCTGGCTTTTACTTTAGCGAAATTTGTTTGCAAAACATCAATATTGAGAACATGGGCAATTTTATTTTTTATTGACATTACTGCCAAACCATGATGTTGCAGACATCATGGGCCAATAATTTTTTTGCAAAAAATATGTAGATTGAATTAAAAACTGTACATTTATAAAAGTTTGCATGGCGGTTCGATAAACTTGTTTGTCGAACAATTTCTTATATATAATAATTCATAATAGCAACAAAATTTTTTTTTAATAATATTTCGATTTAATTTAAAAAAAAATTAAATTAGTTTTTTTTTTAAGTTTTTTTAATTTTTTTAAATTTTATTTCAATAATTACATTTTATTAAACTATTTTTTTTAAATTTATTTTGATGCAGGTTTAGCTCCTAAATATTTTTTATTAAGTATATTTTTATGTAGGTTTATGTTTTATTAAATTTGCTACCATTTTGCAAAAAATTGACATGAATTCGTTTTTAAGAATTATTATGAGGTCTATTTGATAAGAAAAATTCAGGTTCATCTTTTCAAAACATAAGAAATATAAATCTAAAGAAAAATCGCAACTCTTATAAAAGTTTGTATGTTGCAGCAATCCTAGTCCATCCTTACAAAAATTGATTGGCCATTGTTCTACCAAAGATATATGAATATTTAAACAGTGTTTCAATAACTGAGTTTCAATCCTTAATCATATCTTAACAATTTTCAATTTTTTAGGTTCGAACACAAGCAGAAAAATTAGCAAATGGTATACAAATTAGCTGCAACTATCGACTATACGCAATGGAAAAGGTATATATTGGATAGCAATTCTTAAGCTATTTAGATCTCAATACATTTTGCTTACTTGACTTTGAAAATTATCTATATAATATTTAATCAATCATTTTATGATTTTCAGGTGGAAACGTTTAACGGTGATTTAGTTCAATTAGTTAAATTAAGAAATCCCATTGGATCTGGGACTGAGTATGTAGGGTCATGGGGGTGCGACTCGAACGATTGGGATGAAGTATCTCAAGAGGAGCGGAACAGGCTGTGCAAGACAATGGAAGACGGAGATTTTTGGATATCATACTCTGATTTCATAAAAACGTTTACACATTTAGAAGTTGTGCACTTGGATAAAGAGACGAGTAAAGACGAACCGTCGCTGCAGAACAAGAGCACTTGGCAGATGAAGATACATCAAGGAGCATGGAGGAAGGGTGTTTCAGCTGGCGGTTGTCGGAACAATCCTGGTTTGTACTCGATACGCTCTAGTGTCATTTATATACATATATATTAACTGCACACATACTTCTACAAAACATTTGTTTAATTATAATTTTATGAACATAAATTAGCTTTATTATAAATGATAATTTGAGTCTATTCAATATATGTTGATTTTGTTTTGGAAAAAGTAGAACTCAACTGAGCGTTTCTATCCCTAACTCTAAACATCAGTATCTCTATATTGAGTAGAAATAATAGTGTCGCGTTATTAACTCAACCGCGGCTTTCGCTCACGATAGCCTAGGTAGGAGGTCGGGCTATGGGCACAATAGTGCTATTCAAATAACTCGCTATCTCATAATCATTAATATATCTAATTGATTTTATTTGACTTTTCAGATACGTTCCACATGAATCCACAAATTCATGTTGTGATCCAAGACACGGAAGAGATAGTTATATCCCTGAACCAGCACAGCATAATGGAGCCAAAAGTCATAGGGTTTAGCGCTTACTCGTTGACGAAAACTTGTACGGAAACAATCCAAAAAGGTTTCTTTAAGAAGAATAAATCGTTAGTGAACTCGCAGTATACGAACAGTAGGCAAGTGAGCCATAGGTGTCAGTTTGAACAAGGAGACTATGTGATACTGCCGACCAGTTTTGAGCCCGGTGACGAGTCTGGGTTCACACTGAGAGTCTTCACGACCAAGTCTATCAAATTCAAGTTCTTGGACATCGCCCCAGCCATTCTTAAATCGGCTGTGATTAAGGCTCCGTCTCAAGTGGACGCCATGAGTTTTGTGCAGTATGAAGCTGTATTCTTGCAATTGGCAGATGAGCACAAGACGGTGAACGCATTCGAGCTGCAAGAGTTGCTCGATGCGTGTTTGCCAAATGACTATATAAAGAGCTGTGCTTCCATGGAAGTGTGCAGACAAGTTGTGCTAGCTCTTGACGTATCCTTTTATAAAAATATGTAACTCTGTATAATGTAGCATAACAAATTGAACGATTTTTTCAATGCTGATGAAAGTTTTATCTTATATAATCAGAACTATAATTTTATTATAACATAAACTATACTTTAAATATAAGCAGTCAATGATTATATATTAAATACATAGATAATAAATTTAAATGTATTCACAACGAATGTGTGAGAGTTATGAAGAGTCGTTTTTGTTTATACGTGACAACTATCGTCGTCGTTCGACGACGGAAAATATGAGATTGTAATCTAATCAATTAATATTTTTCCTTAAGTATTTTTTTATATAAATATAGAGCACAGGAAGCGGCAGATTGAAGTTTGTCGACTTCAAAGATCTGATGTGCAGTTTGAAGCACTGGCAGACTGCCTTCAAAAATCACACGAAGGAGAAGACTGGAATATTGAAAGCCGAAAGGTTAAGAGACGCTATACTGGAACTTGGTTATCAGATAAACAATGATGTATTATCAACACTGATATTGAAATACATGCGAAAAGATGGAACGCTTAGGTTTGGTGATTTTGTATCAGCAATTTTGCACCTTCATCTAGCATTTGGTAAGTTTGTGTTTATTAATTATGTGTGGCGTATAACCAAAGACTTATCGAATTTAATTAATACTTATATTATTTTCAGCTTTATTTGAAGCGAAGGATTCTCTACAAAATGGAACGATAAAACTGAGTCTTTCAGATGTAAGTATTGAGTATTTCATCTGTATATTTATTATTTAAACTCTCTTATACTTTTGAAGTCAAAATATAATCTATTCGCTGTAAAGTTATTCTGTCAACAAGATACAGTTAATTATTTTTGAAAACTTTTACAGCAAATAAGTCTGTTGTAAATTATTGTAAATTAAATTAAAAGTCTTTTCTTATTAAATTTAAATTTAAATTAATATCTGTTTTGAAGACAAATAATATGAGAAGTATTATACTATTGAATCTAAGTCTACATTTCAACATAAATTGAAAAATTCTAATGCTTATAATATTTATGTTTCAGTGGCTGAAATCGGCGTTAATGTGTTAAATATGGTTTCAAGAAGTTAAATAAATAAATTCATAAAAAAACTAGTACAAATCAACGAAACGAATTTTTGATTATACTCGACATTTTTCTAAGTCAAATAAATCTTAGTTGTATGTTCAATATTTATTTTTGAAGTTTTATTATTTACTTTAGACATTACTGGTGCTTTAGTTTTATTTATGTTTTTGGATCAATGAAATTCATTCATTATTATATATATATATATATATTTAGCTTAGATGAAATTCCATAAATTTATTTGCTACATGTAAATATGTACATACATTAAGTAGATTTTAATATCTTAGAACACTAAATAATATAAACATAGGTTAATTTATTGAACGTTTTTTGATAACCAAATCGACCTCGTCACAATAGTTTTATATATATGTACTATTACAGCAGCAAAAATATTTTATTTTATTAAATTATAAAATATATCAAATATTTACTTGAAAACTTTCTATATACATATATGAATTTTAAGAACATTATTTATATAAATATTTTAATAATATTTATATTAAGTTGCGCTCACGTACCTATATAATATCTATATGTATATAAATGGTATCATTATAAAAATTGTATGTATCATTACTGTATGTTTTTTTTATATTCTTTGTAAAATTGTATACAAATGTTAAAATCATATAAATAATTTGTAATAATTAAATATTATAATATTATATAAATATAAGAGATTTTTTCTCTTTTCGTTACATGCTCAACTCATAATATATATTGTACAAAGTTTTGAAAAATAATAATAAATCATATATATATATATAAAGAAATTAATAAATCATATAAATATATAAAAATAGAAACCTCACTCGATTTAGCATCACTCAGAACCAAAAGATGATCACAATAAAATATTTTTTTGCCATCTATCTTTTAATCTTTATAATTAAATCATTATATCTCACATAGGTACATAACCATTAGCGATTTATCAGGACAACTATAAATCAATATGTTTCACTTTAATCTTTCAGTCAATTTCTATGCAATAAATTTATTGTTTATAATAATCATATATAAAATACCAACAATTTAAGAACATTCATCTTCATACCGGAAAATATAAAAAAAATGCGAAATCACTCGTGTGTTGGTGACTACGATTAAAATAGCCTTATATTATATTTTAATACAAAAAAAAGCCATAGCGAATATTGATTTAAAGCAGGGGTTCCCAACCTTTTTGTACTCTAAAGCACATTCTAAAATATCAGTAGGGCGTCGGGCACCTATTTTTTCAAACCAAATTTATAGTAGGTAAAAATTAATACACAAAAAAATAAGGTGCATGTTTAGAATGATGGCGCCACGCTCAAAAAGCAATGGTTATGTTAACTCCGCTGCGTCACATTGCTGGTTTGGTCCTAATGGCTATGAATGCGGCCAATAATGTTTTGCTACATAAATACGTTTTAAAATTTAAACAGAGTGCGAGTCAGAACAGCCAACATCCCATGAATAACTCTGCAACGAATCTACTTGAAAAGTGTATTGTATATATTTACAGAAATGGTTTAAATTTTAAAACATATTAATGTAGCCAAACGTTGTTGCCCGTTAGGGCCCAACTATTGTCAATCTTGCAATGTGATGCAGCGGGGAGTACTGAAAACGTGGCGCCGTAATTCTTAACAAGTATTAAAAATCATTTTAAAATATAAAAATTATTGTTTATATTCTGTAAAATGTTAAACTCGTTATGGTTGCCTCATGCGTACACAAAAAAGGTAATATAAAAATTATAATATCAATCTCAAATGATTTTTGCCATTGCAGCTCATTGGCCAGTGCCTCATAGTCAGTAATTTGTTAGTAAACAAACATAGAGATCTAAATTTTGATTTTATCAAATTCATGTTTGAAAAAAGTACTGCATTTTTTTGACTTATTATTTGTTATGGCGTTTTGCGAATATTTATAGATTTTTAAACCATAACTTACAATATTCAATGGTTAATAATCTATCTACTGTCAAAGCGATTTATATGTTTAATCTAACAATTCCAGGAATTCGGTGAACATGGTCAGATTTATATTTATCTTATGGAATGTCCGATACATGTAGTATGTTTTTTTAAAACGTACTAAAAGCTTTTTTTATCTGTAGTTTTTTGTATGTAATAATTTTAGTCGACATATTTTAAGACTGCGATAGTTTAATTGATATATTATCAATAATAATATCAAAACAATTTTATAATTAAGTGGTTCAAGATTTAAAACTGGTTAAGAGTCATCGTCACACATATATTGTATCCTGTTTAAATTATTCAAGATAAACGCCAATTAGAATTCCTTTACTGACTTTTCTGACCTGCTTTACTTAAGCTTTATTTTTCCACGTAATTTTATTAAGATTATATAAATAAAGATATACATTCGACTCCTTTGCTTCGAATCATTTAAATATTTAGATTTTGTTCTGTTTCCAATATATAAAAGATGATTTTAAACTGTAGATTAAAAAAATCCTGATGTTAATATTTTATTTAAGATGTTTTGAATTTTATTAAATTAAACTGTGTCAATATATTTGGGACAAAAATGCATAAAACATCGATTTTTGATTGCAATTTATTTTTAACGGCTTGTAAATATTCAAACTCACCTATTCAACAATACTTGCCAATTAGGAGGTTCAATATATTATTAATAATAAGCTGAGCACTAAAAAGACACCGGGTTGAGATGAATTGTAACGAAACTAGCAATAAAATCCATAAGATTTATGACTATTTTACATAATGCAATAATCAGACTCAACTACTTTCCAATTCAATGGAAGGTGGCTCAAATAATTATACTATTACAACGAATGTCACATCATACAGAATAATAAACTTTCTAGTGATAATATCAAAAATATTAGAAAGGCTAATATTAAAAAAATGCAGTCTATAATTTTAAATAGAAAAATCATTCCCAATCGCTAATTTGGATTTAGGAATCCACATTCCACAACGGAGCAAGAACATAGACTCGCGAAATCTTTCAACACAGACATAAAGAATAAAAAATACTGCGATGCTGTGTTTTTGGATATTTCAAAATCATTTGTTAATGTGCCATCCAGGGCTACTCGATAATCAAGCGACAACTTCTTTATTATTTATTTTTAATACTAAAAACCAGTTATGCCACAAGGAAGCGTTCTGGGAACAGTACTGTATCTGTTATTCACGGTGGACCTACCTGCGAAAGACACTTTTACAGACGATAAACAATCATGGCAACAGACGTAAGTAAGCAAAATACAAGCATGGTTCTGGAAATGGAGGATCAAAACACAGTAACACTTGTCCTTTGGTCTTTAATAGCAAAGCGATTCCAACATCAACCAGTGTATAATATCTAGGGATTCATTTTGACAGAGGTTTGATTTGGAGAACTGTGACTCAAGATTCGTAAGCTTTATTGGTATCATTATAATTATCATTATAAAATAAAATACTTACAAATGATGCCAGTATGGATCAACAGAAAAAATACCAAGTCGGAAGTTAACTGGTAGTTGTGTAAATAAGTTGTGTTTTGCCTTATATAACCTTGTAAATTTGCAGGAAATTCAAAATATTGGTCCGCTGACCACTGTTGATGATTCGGGGAGGAATTAGACACTTTGTTATTGTTATTATTAGACTATAAAAATGTAGCGGTTGATTTAAAATAAATAAATAAAAAAAATCAACGTCATCCTTTTATAGAATGTGTAATCTGAGAATTTTGTTTTTGTATACATTCGGCACCGCTTTTCTTCGAATTTAGCACTGACGCTATAATGAAAAAAATTGGCGGAAATGTATCTGTTTAAGTAAAGTCTACAATTAGTATGCTTTAAGTGCTTGGAACTGTTAATGGATACCATTAATTAAACATACTTTGGGTCTAATTATGTCGCGACGATTATGGATGGATTTAATTTAACACAATTATTTTTTGTAGTGTTTTTTTTAAATTAATAACATAAAAAATGTTATAAATAATTAGTTGATAATATAAAATATTAAAGAATAATTGTAGATAGAAAAATTAAAAATAGAAAAATATATATATTATCAAGAATGAGAAATATTTTAAGTATGATTACAAATAAAATCTACAAAATTAATATATTGCCCCACTTTAATTATTGTGCAACAATATTATATATGCTTGATAAATTAGATAAAACGATGCTGTAAAAATTAAAAAATATGGCAATGCAAATAGTTTTAATAGTTGTATAAACATGATTTATAGATTGGAATGGTTGGATGTTTAAGTATTAATATTTATATATAAATTAGAAATTAATATGTTACCAAAATATTTTATTAAAAATTTAATAGAGACAATATAAGGATAGTTAGGATAAGAAAACGAGTACGGACAGGGGTATAAAGTTGTATAATAATATTCCTTGGACAATCCACAAAAATAAAAATGTAGTGGGTTTTTTTAATGGAATAAAGAAACACCTAAGTGCATTAAAAAAAAGTTTTTATATTCTATTTATATTATATTTTATATATATGTTTCGATTACATTTTTATAGTGTATTAACAATTAGCTATATTGGCTAAATAAATTGATAAAATAAAAAATATTTTAAATTATGTTTTTATAATATACGTTTTTACAATAAAAATAATTTTTCACTACCATTTTTTGCGGTTTTTTAATACAGCGAAACCTTGACTTTTTTAATTCAACTAAAAATACGTATTGCATAATTAATAAATATACAATATTATTAATTTCGGTAGTATGTATTTAACATTTTAATTGCCATTAATCTATTTAAATTTTTCCCATTGAAATGGATTAATGTCATTTGAATTTATTTTATGGTTTTAACAATATTTTAGACTGAGATAACATTTAGGATTAAATATATACATTTTATGAATGTATATAAAATAATTCAGTTTTGTAAACTCCGTTAATTAATCAATTAATTTGCTTGTGAAAAAATCTGGACATAAATACAATATAAAAAAATATATTGGTACAGACTAATTTTTGGTTAGAATTTGCACAAAAATATTGCTTAAAAAATTATAATTTTAAAGAATGTATTTTTTTATAATCAATTTTCTTATTTTAAGTGAATTTATTACTACTGCAAATATTGTTTGGCAAAAGTATTTTTTATCAGTTTTAATTTAATAATAAAATGCTCAGCGCTTCCTACATAAACAATAAAAGGTATACCCAAGATTTGATTGTTGAGAAAAAATTAAAAATTCTTTCTGGTCAGTTGTCCTTCATTTTCTTCCAGTTCTTGGCTTTGATTTATAAGAACCACATTCGTTGAATCGTTTCAAAGCATTTCGCACAGCGTGTCGTGAACATTTCCGATGTATTCATTCAGTAATATGGAACATACGGATCCAATAAAATCATATTCGCTCTTTTTGCTTCACTTAATTCGCGTTTTTTGCCATTTTTGAAATGTTGATATAATATACAAAATACGTTAATAAACTAAAAAAATTAGAACGACAAATAAAGACCGAAATCACGCAACTAAACATAGCGGTCACTTAAGCAAGACTAGACAATTTGACCTGCAATATTTTTTTAAAACTCAAGTGAGCAATTAAGATCGACAAATTCATTTGTATAGTTTTCAGAATTACGGTTAAAACTACCTGCTAAAATATTTCGGTCAGACTCTGCACTTGTAAAGATGTACATACCATTTTAAGGGGTGCTCCATTATTATGGCTAATGTAGGCTTTAGCAATGTTCAAAAACACTACTCCTGTAGTCATTTTTTTGTCATATAAGATATATTTTACAATTCGATGTAGTGAATCTGTGGCGAAATGAGAACATCTGAAGCCAAATTGCTTACCGGGAAAAATATTTGTTTTAAAATGTTTGAGTACTATACTTTGAATTATATTTACGTAGATTTCTTCGCGATAAACTTATGTATCTTTGATGGAAATTGAAATATTTCTTTTGCAATTAAGAAGTCGATAAATAATACTAACTAGTTATTAAGTCGTTATAGGGTTGATTTTGCAAATTAACCTCTGATTTGTTTTTAAATTTTATTTTTTAATTATTTTAAGCTATGCTCTTTGCAATAGCTCTAGCCTTTTCTTTAACGGTATTTTTGGGTTGTGATTTTTTCATTTTTGAGGGTTCACGACTTTGAATTTTTGACATGATACACAGAGGATTGCCCATTGGATTTGAGTAGCTATTTAATTTAAATTAATAATTTATGTAGCTAATTGTTAATACACTTAACATAATATACTCATAACTCAATTTATTTCTTAATCCACGAAGGTGTTTATTTATTCCATTGAGGATACCTTCTACATTTTTATTTCTACGGATTGTCTTAGGAATATTATTATATAAATTTACACAACTGGATGTACTCGTTTTCTTATACCAAACTATCCTTAAATTGTTTCTATTTCTAGTATTAATTCTATGTACATCTTTATTTATTATTAAATACTCTGGTAATCGCAATACTTCTTGAATATCCAACCATTCCAATCTATCAATCATACTTCTACAACTATTAAATTTATTTTTATTTAAAACTACTTTATAATTTTTACAACATCGTTATATCTTATTTATTTAGCATATATAATATTGTTACACCATAATTAAAATGGGGCAATGAAATACTACTGTAGATTATTTTTTGTACTTATACTTTAAATCTCATCCTAGATAATATATATATTTTTCTACCGTTTTTTATATGTAATTACAATGTTTATTTTTTATCTTTAATTACTCCTAAATATTTTATATTATCAACGATTTTTATATTAGAGTTATCTGCAACTATTATAATTATTAAAATATATATATGTATATAAAAATTACAATATATGTCTTCATCTATAAAAATGATTATGTTCATATTGTCTCTCTCTCAGATACCATTTTTTTAAGATTAATTGAGTAGAATAACAGTTATAATTAATCACTTAATTAAAAAAACTCGAAGAATTTGAATTTACAATGTAACGGTTAAAAATAGCTTGGAATGCAAACGGTCTTCGAGAGAGACAACATGAATTTTATATTTTTTTATAAATGAAATTTTGCTAATTTACAGATAGAACAGAAAATCGTAAACGCTTTGGAACGAGTGTTTCGATTAAAAGTTTAATTTAAAAAATTATAGTAGCTGATACTATATTTATTTGACGCAATAAGTACGATAGCCTGATCCGTTGAGATAGTCAGTGTCAAGTTTGAACAAGTTGTTATTTGTCAGCCGGCTTCAAGAGCCGGAAGAGTGAGATCCATATAAAATATGAATAAATAAATAAAATTTTGATTTTTTTTTTGATAAGCGTATTAAAGTATTTTTATTTTACCATTATTGAAAAAATTGTCCTTTGAGCTCAAAATAATATTTTTTCAGTGGGAAGTTTAGTAAGAATAATATTAATAATACTGTCTCCAGTATTTTTGTTATTAATATAAATGAGTAATTAAAAAACTTTTGTCTCACGGTTTGAGAAGCGGTGGCGCAAGGTGGCAACAGGTGTACCGAAGTAGCGGTCATGTCGAGTAGCTTCCTCTTCTTCGCTAGGAACTTCTTCAGTCAGAACTGCGGCAGTTACCGTTGTGTTCGGTCTTGCTTTTGGCGCGTTTGCTGTCATGACCGACTTTACTCGAAAATTAACATAAATTAAATAATAATAAATAAATTTAAAAAATAATCAATGAGGACAATTAATTAGCCAAATTAAATATAAATAAATAAAAATAATTTAACACAAGAAAATGTGAAACGAATCTGAGCGCGAAAATCGGTGAAAACGCTCGAACGCGAATTAAAAATAAATTATTAATAATAATAATAATAATTACAAATAAAATGACGATGTTTAAGAACGGAGTGATGCATCTTAAAAAATTGCACTGGGACGTGTGGAGTTTCAGTTTGTCGATATGGATACTAGTGATAGCGTTGCATAGTTCAAACGGTGAGTAATCTTTAGTATTATAATTATTATATATAGTAAATAAAATGTATTATAATATTAGCGCTAAGAATATATTTAAGAAGTGTGTTTTAAATATAATATATAATAGTTAAAATTTCAATACATAATACGTATCCCGTTACTGTACAGTAAAGTAGTGGTAAGAACGGTTATATAAAAAAAACAACAACATTGGGATCAAATATTAATTGAAAAAGTAACGGAACGAGTCAAATAGATGTAAGAAGAAGTACTAAAAAATACGCTCAGCTATTCTTAGTGTTGTTGTTGTTGATGTTTTTTCATCTTCAACTTCTTATTCACGTCGATTGAATAAATAATCGTCGGAATTGCGCGTTCGAATTCCACGAGGCGCGACGTGCATATTTGGAATCGCTGAGACTCTACAAATCAACCAAAGAGAAAAATAAGAAGACGATAAAGAGAAGGGCCGGCTTTGAAGGGATTCTTTTTACCTGGAATTCGGCTAATGCGGTTGACAAAAAAAACATAACTACGAGCATTTTCAAAGGTGCTCCAAGCGAAAGCGTTACATTTTTAAGCTATTTTATTTTTCTGTATTTAGATCAACGAATATGTAAGATTTATATAAGAAATCGAGAAGTTATGTAATATATTATACTACATGCCATATAAATTAATTAATAAATTAATAGTCTATGACATTTCCTATTAAAATTAAGTTTTAATTTAAATGCATTGAACATAGTTCAATGCATTTAAATCATTCCATATAATTTATAAAAGTGAATTTTTAGTCATTGATTAGTGGTTTTAAAAATACTGATTGTTATATAAGTCTTTGCATTTTAACTGTAGTTAACAGTAGTCGTATCAATGATGCTTTTTAGTGATAAGATATTTTTTGTTGCGATATTTTCAACCCTAAATCAATAATGGGAGTTGAGAAAAAATAATCTCAGTATAGATATATTATGCCTTATGAGTTTAAACTCGGTCATAGTGTAGTTAAAAACATCTCTAATGCAATGGATACCATTAAATTTAGTAAGCTAGAATAAAAAGTCATTAAAGTACGAGAGCTAGCATAAAAGTTCAATGTGTCGCCTACATCAATTTCCAGGCAGTCAAAAAATTAAGCAATAAATTTACAGGGATTTGCAAAAATTAAAATTATTTAATAAGGGTAGATCCAGAAGAATCTGTTGCTATATATGACTCTAATAATAATGAGAGCATATTTTAAGAAAAATATTGAAATTACTACCCTTCTTAATCTATGTACATATTATTATAAAGCATTGTTAAGTAATATTTTTAAGTACATATTGTAATTGTAAAGTAATAATATATAATATTTTAATACACTGCCATTTTTTGTATTGCTATACGAAAGTGTACATATGTATTTATATATTTATATGTAACCAATCTCCTAATTTTGTATGAAGTTATAAGTCTCGATTGACGAGGATTTTTATTTTTGTAACATTTTCACGTCAAAAGCAATAAAATTGTGCTGTTGCCGCGTTCATATTAATACTTTGTATAACAATATTATCACTTATAATAAGTAAGAATCAAATGAAGCATATCTAAACCGAATTTTGATCAATAGGAGAACGCAAAAAACAATTATCCCTTCTCAGAAGTCAAAAATCCACGTCAAAAGCAATAAAATCGTGTCGTCACCGTCGCAGTGGGAACGCTCGTTACCGAGCGTTCCCACTGCAACGGCGCCAACACGATTTTATTGCTTTTGACGTGAATTTTTGCCTTCTGAGAAGTGATAATTGTTTTTTGCGCTCTTCTATTGATCAAAATTCGATTTGGATACATTGTAACCAATCTTTTATATCAGAAAACCGTAGTGAAATCGTTAAGGATTAGTTATCATATTTTTAAAACATAATCCTTGTACCAAACTATGGAACAGTCTGTCTGTACTTCTTCTTCCGCTTATTTTTCACTAAGAGTTGAATTGGCTATGTTCGTATTTTAGACTTGACACAATGAAAGTTATAATACTATAATTAGGTTTAGAGCTTTCATTAGGTCAAGTTAAATTTAGTTAATTCGTGTTGACTAGATTTTTTGAAACTGTTTGAAACTGGCAAATTAAGTTTCAGAGACATTTTAGAACACCATTCAATTTCGCTAGCGCCTATCACTCAAATTATATTTTCGCTAGTAAAAATATATCACTTGTGAAAATGTATTTAAACTTTACAAGTGAAAATATATGCGAGATGCGACGTCTGTTTGTACTTTTCTAATAAAACTTTCAAAACTATAATTATTTTTATAATTTTCATTAAGTTAGGTTTGGGTTTGAACAGAAAATGGACGTTTCGCAACTGTCAAATTTAACTTCATAGACATTTTACAGACATTTTTAAATGATACTTTCGCTACTAGAAATATATATCTACTGAAAAAATGTATTTGGACTGCACTAGTGAAAATATAACTTCACCGAAAAATATACATTCACTGTAAAATTTATAAATTGCAGCTAAAAAATAATGATAGATATGTAAATATAGAAATATATATCTATTGAAAAAAATGTATTTGGACTGCACTAGTGAAAATATAACTTCACTGAAAAATACACATTCACTGTAAAATTTATATATTGCATCTAAAAAATAATGGTAGATATTTAAAAAAATATTTTCGGGATAGATTCGAGACTGTTTTTTTTTATTATTATCTTAGAGGGATAACCTGAGAATTTCTAGTTTCAAATCAGGGACTTCGTTTCAGTATTTTTAATGGGGGGGGGGTAAAAGTTGGCCAGTCGATGGTCGTTTTTTTAATATTTAGATTTTTATTAAGATTCATTGTATTTCATTAAATGGCATACATTTTTCTGGCTAAATTCATGGGGAGGAATACCTTCACCTGCTCCTTGATGTATTGTATGTATTCCGCTTTTTATATATTATATAAAAAGCGTAATGGAGATGAAGTCCAACGTACAAATAGTGGTCCAGTGGCACTCCACAAATAATCATAAATATTAAGAAAACAGAAGCAGAGAGAAGTTTGCCTGGTTTTCAACTAAAATGCAACCGTAGTACGCACCTATAATACAACGACATGAGAACGAAGGACTTTGATACGTACTAGGCGGTCGTCATGGCAACTAAAACGGCCGGAGAGGGATCGCAGATGTTAGTCAAAAGTAGATTTACGTAAAATAAATATATTAAACTTTTAACTGTAATGTTTCAAAAGATTTTTAGTAAAACACTTAAGCATATATTTATTGGATTTGCGTATATTTAACGTCATAATTTTCACAAAATTTTAGCAATTTTTTTTTACTTTTTATTGTAAAAGTCTGACTCAAAGTTTAAAAATTAATTAACCCTGGAATGCATGGTGTTGCACATCTGTAACAATTTATTTAAGCGCTTATAACTCAGTCTGCGTTCAATAAAGCATAGTATTACATATGTGTAACAAACGCCGAGCCATTGTGTTTTCAAATTATTTCGATAGATATCTCTGTACGCGTGATAATGTCATTTAAAAAAAAAACATTGGGTGCAGATATGTCAAATTTTTGGGAACTTCAACATTTGTTTTAATTGATGCTAGTGGATAGAAAACGAAATTAATTAATTTATGTACTTCAAAAAGGTTAGTCTACCATTGTTTATTTATTTTTTATTTCTATTTTTAGTAATAGTTGCATAAAATAAATAAAACAAGCAGATGTACACTGGCTCATATTGACCAAGAAGAACAGATGCAAAATGCTGAAATGCAATGGAATGTCACAAACAATGTGGTGTGGTCTTATATTTTAATAAGAAGAAAAATTGTTTTAAGAATTTCTACTTGTAAATATTTTTTGTATGTTTTTAATTTCAATGTTGCATATTTACAATAAGCATTTTTTTTATAAATATAATCCACAAAAAACAACGTAATTTTAGTATAAAAATATTTTTATTATTGAATTTGGAAAAATCATGCATTTAAGAGTTAAAATCGCCGTCGCGATTTTATTGCCTTTGTCGTGATTTTTTGACTTCTGAGAAGTGATAATTATTTTTGCGCCCTCCAATTGCCCAAAATTCGGTTTGAATATACTTCGATCAATAATCTAATATTAAAATCGGTAAGGATAGCTATCATATGTGTGTTTAAGTTTTTACCGAATAAATACAACACGTTACTTAGCTTTTTGAGATGTGAGGGTTTTTGTATTGCGCCTTTTCTTAACCGCATCTCATCGATGTTGTATGTCATCATCTTGGGCGTAATTTTAACTTTATCTCAGTCGCCATAGTCTTTGATTCGATGTTGTGTTTTATTATTTTTCCGTTTGTTTGTTACTAAGGGAACAATAACTGTATTAATTTTTGAATTGGCGATAAAATGCTTTAATGGAAAAATTACTTTGCAAACCACACTTTTAATTAAAATCATATACACTTCGATGCAAATAACACTTTAGGCAAAATTAAAAAAAAATATATAGAGAAGTACTTGATAAGCTAAATTAAATTTAAACAAAATTCATCATATAACAAAGCAATTTGAAACTTAGTAACAAACAAACAATCTCTTAGTAACAAACAAACGGAAAAATAATAAACACAGAAGATTGAATCATTAACTGCGGCGGCTGAGATAAAGTCAAAATTACGCCTAATATGATGACTCCAACATTGTAAAGATAACCTGTGAATTTCTGGTTTAAATCAAGTACGACGAAATTTAGTATATGGGCAAAAGCTGGCTCTAATATATTGATTTCATTAAGTATTTTATTAAATGACGATTTTTCTGATGAAATTTGAGGTAGGAATGCTCCCAGCTCTCCCACAATTCGCTTTACGCGAAATTTCGCAGAACCTATCTACCGCGCAAATCGAGGTATGACTATATTCTGTAAGATAAATATTCAACAAGGAATAGATTATGAATTTTGTGTTATCATATAATTTTAATACATAAGAGGTAAAAGTATTAATTTTCTTTGAAATCAGAAATAGTTGATTTTAGTGTCATTTTACTTTAACACTCTCAAGATTACGTTGTCGTTTACTTCTCGCTTTAGACTTGATGTTTGATTATGCATTAGAAACTTGGCATATGCGTCTTTTATATTAAAACTACCGTATGTTACCTTATGTTAGATGATAATTTTTTGATGCAATGATGGATGTTTTATTTCTCTTATAATATTATAATATAATAATATTATTTTCTTTAAAGAACTTTCCATTTTTTTAATTACAGCTTCAGCTTATATGAGATTAATTTATGATTAATAATACTGATTAAATGTATTTTTATGTCTGCTTTCCAGTATTAAATTGATTTATTTTCGCAGGCAACGAAATCAGATGCGGCTTTCCAGGGGCCCCAGCGCACTCGACCGTCCAATTATCGGGGCCCCCAATTTCCGGAGCCGTGGCAACCTACACCTGTGAGCGGGGCTTCGAGCTGCTGGGGCCCTCGCGGAGGGTCTGCGCCCCCGACGGTCGCTGGACCCCAGACGGAATACCGTTTTGCGGTGAGTTCAACATATTACCCTAACCGGAAGCCTACCTGGCATGTAATCGATTTTTAATGACATAACACTGTTACTAAACTGTCATTCCGGACACGTGTGCCACATTTAGTTTTGTTTTCTTTTTTACACACTTAACGCGTGCGATCAAACTGCGCAATCGGATGAAACGAGTCGAATGTTAAAAAGGTATATTTGGCGCATTGATGTGCTAAAAGTAAGTCGATTTTGATCGATTTTATAGTAAAAAGCTGTTGATCTGTATGAATAGATTTAATCTAAAATATGTATGATTTTCATTTTACAATTTGTTTCGCTTTACGGCCAACTTTTCTGATACATACATATGGTTTATTATATGAAAAGCTAAATTTAGATTTAGAGAAAGCTTCTCTATGCCCCCATTATCGCGAGTAGAGGGAAATGGGATGAAAGTGTTAATTTAAATAATACAGGGACATGATATAATAATTGTAATATTATTATTAATAGTTATAATATTAATAACAATAATACTAGAATACATAAGGTGCTATTGTTAAATACAGATATCGCGATTAAAAGATTGTATGAATATATTACATATAAATTATAATTAATACCGTAATTTTTTTTTTATAAGTAGGAATTTTTAAATCAAAATACTGACTTTTTCTTTTTTTTATTCTACTGATATTTTTAAATAAAATTTCAGTAAAACCGATTATTTTCAATGCGTACATTTTATTGGATATCAAAGTAGATATATTTTCCTTAACATTTATAACTGAAATTGAATTAATGTTACTTTTAACATGAGGATAAATAAATAAGTATACGAGAATGTGCAATAGCGGTTGATGAATGACGATATTTTGTCAAAGATAATGTTTTCTTAGATTTCATGTTTCATAAAAGCAAAAGTTTACCGCTTGTTTTTTAAAAAATATTTTTTTCGACATTGTAAATTTTTTATATTAAAATATTTCTTTTCAACTTCGTTTTATCTTCATATTATTTTTTGACAAAGTCGTAATGATTTTTATTGGTACTTGTAAAAAACACAATAAAGTATTTTAATAAATATACCTGAATATAAAAATGATTGTTTAAACCATTGTTCCCCAAATATTTTTGTGCCATGCCCCACCGAAGTTTTTCTAAAAGTCGTATCCCCATATACGATACATTTATAATATTAAATAATATAAAATTAAGTTGTTTAATAAATAAAGCCATATATGTTATGGGTTTTTTGTTATAAATTAAACAAAAACAGTACATAAAATTTAAAAACATATAATTTAAATTTAGTACAAATATTGTCAACTGAAAAAATTGATTGTATTGATTGTTTTTTTCTTAAAAAAATCAATAAATAAATAGCTGCAATTGTTAAATATAAATAATGTTGATTAAGAGAGTATTTTCAATAGATTTTTTCATAGAAAGAAATCATTCAAGAGTTGATCAAAATTTGTTACTTTCAATGCATAAAATTGTCAGTGCACCCTATTTAATCTTAGTTTTTGAAAATACCTTTTTGCAGAACTAAGAAACAGCCGCAAGATTGTTTCACAGTGGAGAAGGCCATCTGATTTTTTTCTTTTATATATTTTATTAAATGTCTGAGCTTTTCTGTGAATATGTTTGATTGTTCCTTGCTCAGATTCTTAAAATCTGGTATTGAATTAGGTCCAGATGGCTCATTGTTTATTGAAATTTTTATGGCATATTCTACCACAGACTATAATATGTGATGACCAGTTTCAAGTTGCTTCTCATTTATTAGGGCTTCTCTATGGTCCCCAAATAATGATTTTATATTTATTTATTTAGAATAAATTAGGACCATATCGCAATGCGTCACGATGGTCAAAAACAATAATTGCTTAATCACTCAAATAATTTGAGAACAACCGAGTTAAATCATCCGAACAACCGAGGTTCAAAATTTTCTTTTATTAATAATACATTTTTTTTCACTCAAACTAAGTAATATTTGTCCATTTGCGTTCACAGGAGTGACAATTTATTTTTATTTAGTCCTAATACTTTTGTTGTAAATTTCATATTACTTTGCATTTTTGATTCATTTAAATTTCTTTGGCTTATTTTTTTTATACGGTGAATATTATTTGTTCATTACTTCTAAGGCTTGCACTACACTCTCTGGAAGTTGTCCGAACCGAAGTTCAACTAAGGTCGGCTGAGGTCGCTGACTTCCGAGTAGTGGCCACACTGCCACAAATTTCATATGTAGTCCGGACGGCAGCTGCTGTCACGTACAACTGGCATATTTGTGCGCGATCGAAAAATGTGCCAAATAATCGCAATTTTTAAATTGTCATATTATTAAAATTACGCTACTGATAATTATAAACATTTATGTGGGCACTCACCAATAAAATATCAGTGAAAACTTTTCGGTCGTAAATATTAAATTTACGGAAAATCATTGTCGGCTTTTGCGAAATGCCATAAGGCATAAAAATTATACTTCAGAATACGTACACCACATCTGTGACTATCCTAGAATTTGTTGCCATCGATATTTATATAAACCGATCTAGGAAAATACATAAGGATATTCGAAACGATTTTTTTTAACAAAATCAAGTACCACTAATTATTTAATTTTTTATGAAAAAAATATAATAACGATATCTGTTTGAATAATATACTATCAAAAATATAAATAATCCCTTTTGGTGCCCTAAAATATTCAAAGATGTCAGTAAGAGTCTGTTGAAATCTCCGATAAGCATGTTGTATTATAACTTGATCACGTTACCACGATGCAGCGCTCGACATGCGTGTTAACCATAGAACGCATACTGAAATTGATCCGAGATACTCGTTCTATCTTAGTTTGCGAAGCACCATATCATTATCTCTCTCACTCTCGTAACTTAACACGCGAG